>NC_143547.1:104964394-105580644 GCF_031878675.1 Megascapheus bottae | reverse complement strand
TTTTTTTTACTCACAGCTAGTGATGGGTCTATTACTTGAGCCATCGCTCCACTTCTAGCTTTTTTGGGGTCAATTGAAGGTAAGGCTTTCATGGACTTTCTTGTCCAGACTAGCTTTGAACTGTGACCCTCAGCTCTCAGACTCCCAAATAGCTGAGATTACAGGTGTGCGCCATTAGCACCGGGATGCTGTTATATTTTTAAATAATACTTCTTATTCTAAAATTTCACGCAAATTGGGCTTCTTTTATTCAACATAGTGTTTGTGATATTTATCCAGATTGTCACATAAATTGATGTTTTTGACCCTTTTCACTACAAGTATTATTTTCTTGTGTGGATGGACGACACTACAAATAAACACCTATGTGGTATCTACTGTTAATGCACAACTTGTGTAGACAAGTGTTTATTTTTATTTTGGGTGACTCTCTAGAACCACAAAGTAGTATGTGTTTAACTTTATATAAATTTGTCTTCCCTAATATCTGTATCATTTAAGATTCTCATGAGCAGTGTATAAGAATTATATCATTTTTCTCATCTATTTTTCATGTTAGACATCGTAGTGAGTATATACTAGTAAACTACTGTGGTTTGAATTTAAGGTGTATTTCCACAATTATAATGATCTTGAGTAGTTTTTCCTCTGCATTTTAGAATTTCATGTCTTATTCTCTGAAGAGTCTGTTCAAGCCTTCTGTGTTTTCTTTGACTTGTCCTTGATATCGAATTGTCAGTGTTTGAACATTCTATGTACAGCCCATTGTCAGATGTATTTTCTTTCTTTCTCTCTTTCTTTTTTTGTGCCAGTCCTGGGCCTTGAACTCAGGGTCTGAGCACTGTCTTTGGGCTTTCTCAAGGCTAGAGCTCTACCACTTGAGCCACAGCACCATTTCTAGCTTTTTTGTCCTATGTATGTGATACTGAGGAATGGAACCCAGGGCTTCCTGCATGCTAGGCAAGCACTCTACCACTGGGCCAAACTCCCGTCCCAGATGTATTTTTTTTTATAGTTTTGTCTGTTCATTTTTGTGATTGTTTTGAGACAGGTTTTACTGTGGTGCCCAGGCTGGCCTAATACTCTTGGACTCAAGGAATCCCTGTGCCCCAACCTCTGGATTAGCTGGGGCTGCAGAAATACTATGTTTGGCTTGAAAATATTTGGTTTTGTTTTCTGCTTTTTAAGTCACAGTCTTTATTATATCCCAGGCCTGCCATTGCAAGTGCTCATTATTTGTTGGGAATGCTATTGTCATTGATACTTGTTTCTTCTTCTGAACTTGTCTCCTGCCTCCTTCTCATTAATTAATTATTAATTAATGGTTATTATATATTATATAATTGTGAATCCGTTAATTCATTTAGACCCACCTTGAAATCTTTACTGAATAGTGTTTGTATGTATGTAATAGCATATAGAATATGGTTAGGGCCCAAGGTACTTCAGGATTCAGACTTTTAATTTTTTTTGGGGGGGGTCATAGGCTTGACCTCAGCCTGGGCGCTGTCCCTGGGGTCTTCAACTCAAGGCTACTGCCCTACCCCTTGACCCACAGCCCCACTTCCCATTTTGTAGAGGTTAATTGGAGATAAGAGTCTCAGGTCCTTTTGTGCCCAGGCTGTCTGTGAGCCTTGATCCTCAGATGTCAGCCTGCTGAGTGGCTAGGATGACAGGCGTGAGCCACCGTGCCTGGCCAGACTTTTCATTTTTTTTATATGTTATACAATACCTTCTGCGGGATGAAAGGGAGCACCCTTTAAATCAAACCTCTTAATATAACTGTAATGACCTAGGTTAAAATATCTGTGAAGTTGGATAAATAAAATCAACCAGTATGCTGGGGCGCGGTGGCTCACACCTATAATCCTAGCTACTCAGGAGACTGAGATCTGAGGATCAAGGTTCAAAGCCAGCCTGGGCAGAAAAAGACCTGAGACTCTTATCTCCAATTAGCCTGTAGAAAACAGGAAGTAGGGCTGTGGCTCAAGGGGTCAGGCAGTAGCCTTGAGCTGAACAGCTCAGGGACAACACCCAGACACAGACTTCAAGCCCCACAACCAACAAGAACAGCAACAACAAAATCAACAAGTAAATGGACATGAATTCAAATAAGATGAGATGCCAAGCTTATGAAACGTGGGTATTTTCAAACCTTAGAGATTTTAGATTTACAAATGATGCAGTGACAGTTGATTTAACTTGACAGGCTGTGTCGAACCAGCTGAATGCTGTAACAGAGGACATGTACACCAATGGGTCCACAGCCTCCGGAAGCCCTTCCCATGCTAAGGGGCAAGACGTGAGGAAAGTTCGTGTCATACAGTTTGAGAAGATCACAGAGGAGCCCATGGTAATCCCTTGTCAGAATATATGTCTTTGTTCCTAATCTGTTCTGTGTAGATGAGGACGTTCCGTAGTATAAATGGAAAATATTTTCCTCAGAAATTGCCTTAAGCTATTTTTTTTGGTTGGTCATGGGACTTGAACTCTGGGCCTGGGCATTGTCCCAGAGCTCTTCAGCTCAAGGCTAGCACTCTTCCCGTGAGCCACAGCACCACTTCTGGTTTTCTGGTGATTAATTGGAGATAAGAGTCTCACAGTCGTTTGTGCCCAGGATGGCTTTGAACCAGGATCCTCAGATCTCAGCCTCCTGAGTAACTAGGATTATGCGCCTGGCAACTTAAGCTATTTTAAAGGTATTCTTAGAAAGAACTTAAAGCAAATGTTTATACCATTGCCTTTCTTTCAGGGAATTACTCTCAAACTGAATGAAAAACAATCCTGTACTGTGGCCAGAATTCTCCATGGTGGCATGATTCACAGACAAGGTACTCTGGAGGGGGAGATCTAGCTTGTATTTTTTTTTTCCAGGATTAATCATTCACTTCTTTTTCAGTGATATGGGACATCAAGCTTATAATTCTTGAAACTGATAGCATTTTTATCACGGTGCCAGGAGATCTTTGTGGCTTAATTACTGACTTATTAGGAAACTCTACTGATAAGACCTTAGTATGAATTCCCCAGCGCCACCATCTTTACCTCTGAGCTTTCTTAAAAACATTTGTATGTTGATAGTTTGGTTAATATGTTAGTCATTACTATCTCCCATTGCATTAGACTTTGAACATATAACAGTAAGGTGAACAGCTATCCTCTACCCTCCTGGAGCAAGCAGTTTATCTGACGAAACAGACACTAACTACTAGTTAACTATTTGGTTTCCTCAATGTTAAAACTGTCATCAAGTTTCTCGTGTGTCTCTTGCTCAAGTCTGTTTTAGACATGAGAGGCTAGAAGAAGATGTTAAAATGCAACCTGTGTAGGCAGGCCTATTTGGCTCATACCTGTAATTGTAGCTAGTTGGGAGATACAGTACATGAGGATCATGACTTCAGACCAGCGTAAGCAGAAAGTTCACAGGCCTCCTTCTCAACCAATAGCTAGGCAAAGATGGTAGGCATCCGTCATCACAGGTACAGAAGAGACAAATCAAGAGGATCATGGTTCTGAGCCATTCCTGGTAAAACAGTTTCTGAGTTTCCATATGAATGGAAGAACGTGGGTGTGGTGGTGTACTCTTGTCATTCCAGCTACAGTGGCAAGTGGAAAATGGGAGGACCATGGCCCAGGAGTGTACCTGGTAGAAAAGGTAGATTCTATCTCAAAATAAGGAGTGCAAAGAGGTAGCCTAGAAATGGATCTTACCAATTCAGCAAGCATGAGGCCCTGAGTATAAAGCCCAATATCATAATAAAACATTAGTGCCATCCATTTTAACACTTACATTTTCCCTGGCACTGATATAGCTAATGTACTCATTACAAACAAATAGGAATCCAGCCGGAAACCCTAGCTACTGAGGAGGTTGAGATCTGAGGATCGCGGTTCAAAGCCAGTCTCTGGGCCTAGGCTCTGTCCCTGAGCTCTTCAGCTCAAGGCTACCACCTCACCCCTTGAGCCACAGTGCCACTTCTAGTTTTCTGGTGGTTAATTAGAGATAAGAATCTCACGGACTTTAGTGCCCAGACTGACTCTGAACCTTGATCCTCTGATCTCAGCCTCCTGAGTAGCTAGGATTCAGAGGTATGAGCCGCTGTGCCCGATTCCACGAGACTCATCTCCAATGAACCAGCAGAAAAATGGAAGTGGACCTGTGTGCCAGACAAAAAGCCTGCGGACACTGCCCAAGCCCTGAGAACAATGCATAGAATCACCACCACCACCCTCACCACCAAAGTTACTTTTTTTTCTATTCAAAGTCACATGACTATTCAGAATCACTTTTCCATAAGCAATGATTGACTTTGCCATTTGAGAGCACTTTGGAGTCTTAGCCCAACAATTAAAGAGCTTTTGAACTTTCTGGTTAATGAATAGAACTGTGTTCTCTTTGCTCTGCTGTTTTGGGTAGCTTATATGTCAGGGTCTCTTGGAGTTCAAGGAAGCCGTGCTTTCCTTCCGCTCTCGTATGGTAGAGCTTCAGGAAGAGAAGATAGCACTGGACTCAAGCACTTGCCTCGATACATCCCACAAGCGATTTAGAAGGAAGTTCATTTTCATTTGTCCTTGTTGAGGATTTTTAATCCTCAGCATTGTACTGTCTGTTTAGTGACATGCAGTGGATCATGCTTTCTCTTCTATCGAGTTATGCTGACCTCTCTTGACCTTTTATTCTTGTGCATTTATTTTGTTCTTGTTTTTTCGTGGCAGGCTCCCTTCATGTGGGAGATGAGATCCTAGAAATCAACGGCACAAATGTGTCTAATCACTCAGTCGATCAGCTGCAGAAAGCAATGGTAGGTATTTTGCATGCTTGATGAAGATCATCCGTTTTGTTACAGTTATCATTTCTTTCCAGAAGCATTTCACTTTATTAAGGGTGTTTTATTCATTTCTGATATCTGTTGTAATGTGCAAAAAGTGACATTTATCTGTTTTCAATTAGTACACCTCTGAAGGTATCAATGTGGTGTCATGGAAATGACATTGTACTGCCAGTCATGAGACCTTGGTGTTTAGTGGCAGCTCTGAAATCCATGTTTCTTTTATTCTGGCTCAGTGACTTGAGCAGGTAAATGAATTTCGGTTTTCATTTCGTAATCTAGAAAGTGAAGACAGTGAGCTCTAGTCTTCCATCATAGGTCTATTATAAAGATAAAATAGAATGTTGTAAACGACAATTTGAGTGTGCTATTTATATTCAGTTGATATTTGTTCACCACCTATTATTATGTGTCACATGGTGCTTGGACAGACTATCCTTTGTTTCTTTTTATTTTTTACAAGTGTATGTTCATTGTACAAAGGGTATTTGATATATGCATATATTGTACTCTGTTGCTCTCTGTTTCCTCCTTATTCCCTTCCTTCTATTGATCAAGAGCTTTCAGTGGGTTTCTCTATGATGTCATTTTCTCTTCTTCTCCCCCTTCCCCATTGTCCCCTGAACAGTCTCACAGTTACAGTCATGTTACACACACACACACACACACACACACACACACACACACACATTTTAAGTCCATATTTGACAGAAAATATGTGACCTTCATCCTTCTGAACCTGCCTTATTGCACTTAATGTAATGAACTCCACTTCCATTCAATTTCCTGTGAATGCAGTGATTTCATTCTACTTTATAGCTAAATCGTACCCAATTGTGCATGTATAATTACCACATTTTCAAAATTGATTTGTCAGTTGTATGGTACCTAGGCCAATTCCATACATTGGTTATTGTGAATCGTGTTGCAACAAACCTGAGTGTGCAAAAGTCTCTATTGTATCTTCACTTACATTCCCTCAGAAATACACCTGAGTTGTATCCTAAAATCATATGGTAGTTCTATTTCAGTACTTTTTATGAGCCTTCGCTCTGATTTCCATAGTACTTACACTAAATCCCATCGTCATTACTAGAGTGGGAATTCCTGACCTCGCTAGTATATATTTGTTGGCTGATGATGGCTGTTCTGATGAGGATGAGAAGAAATCAAAACCTCATTTTTATTTCATTTGTAGCTCTTTTATGGATGGGGATGCTGAACATTTCTTCATGTGTTTATTGGTCTTTTGTACTTATTTTTGCCAGTCTTGGGAATTTAACTCAGGGCCTGAGCATTGTTCTTGAGCTTTCTCAAGGTTAGGGCTCTACCACTTGAGCCACAGCACCACTTCTAGCTTTTTCTGTGTATGTGGTACTGTGGAATTGAATCCAGGGCTTCGTCCGTGGAATTGAATCCAGGGCTTCGTCCATGCTAGGCAAGAACTCTACCATTAGGCCACGCTCCTGGCCCTCATTTATACTTCTTAAGAGAATTGTTAAGAGAATTGTTAGGCCAGGAGTGTGGACTAGTGGTAGAGTGCTTGCCTAGCATGCATGAACACCCGGGTTCAATTCCTTCATATCACATACATAGAAAAACCCAGAAGTGAAGCTGAGTGTGGTAGCTCATGCCTGTAATCCTAGCTATTCAAGAGGCTGAGACCTGAGGATCGTGGCTCAAAGCCAGCCCGGGGACTAAATTTCATGAGACTCTTATCTCCAATTAACCACTACAAAACAGGAAGTAGGGCTATGGCTCAAGGGGTAGGGTGGTAGCCTTGAGCTAAAGAGCTCAGGGACAGCGCCCAGCCTCAGAGTTCAAGCCCCACGACTGAGGAAAAACGAAAAAGAAAAGAAAGAGAAAAAGCTAGAAGTGGTGTTGTGGCTCAAGTGGTAGAGCTCTAGCTTGGGACAGTGCCCAGGCCTTGAGTTCAAGCCCCAGGAGTGTCAATAAAGAAATAAATACATAGATAGAGATTCTCACAAGGGAACAAAAGAAGGAAATCAGCCTAATGCCAGTGGCTTCATATATATCATCCTAGCTACTCAGGAGACTGAGATCTGAGTATTAGGGTTTGAAGCCAACCATGGCTGAAAAATCCCCAAATCTCTTATCTCTAGTCAACAGCTACAGAGTCTAAAATTGTGCTGTGGCTCAGTTGGTAGAGCACTAGTATCAAGCAAAAAAAAGTTCAGGGACAGCAGTCAGGTCCTGAGTTCAAGTCCCAGGACTAGCACAAAGAAGAAGAAAGAAATCATATATTTTGGCACAGCCAATGAGACATTATGTGAAATAAGCCAAGCCCAGGAAGATAAGCACCACATGAACTCCATGGAGACTAAAGGAATAATTTCATTACCTTTGTTGTACAGCATGATGATGGTAGTAACATTGAATTATATTCTTTTTTTGCCAGTCTTGGGGCTTGAACTCAGGGCCTGGGTACTGTCCTTGGGTTTTCTCAAGACTAGAGCTCTCCCACTTGAGCCTCACCAACACTTCCGGCTTTCTCTGTGTATGTGGTACTTAGGGATGAAATCTGGGCCTTTGTGCACGCTAGGCAAGCACTCTACCACTAGGTGAAACTCTCAACCCCTCAGTTATATTCTTGAAAATTGCTCAGAGTCAGGTGTAAGTATTCCCACTACAAAGCTAAGTATGTGGACTAATACATTTGCTAATTAGCTCTATGCAGTCATTCTACTATATATACATATGTATATACACTTCAAAACAACATATTGTATGTGCTAAATAGACAATTTTGCCAAATTTAAAGGAAGAGAAAGAAGGAAAAACTGGAAGAGAAATAGAAAATGCTCTCAATTTCAATTATGCCAAAATTACAAAATAAACTGAAATATTTTCCACTCGTCAGATGGAAAAGGAATGTGACTATGTAATTCTGGCCATTATTTTGAGCAAAAGCAATTCATTCATACACTCCTAGTGGAATTGGATCTGCTGTAAGTTTTTGGAAAAGTAATTAGAGGATAAAGCTAAATATCAGTTGGTCATGATGCTTTATAACAGAATGAATGAGATTTTTATACCAATATAAAAGTTTGTCACTGAAGCAATGTCAAATACTATCAAGTAAATTAAAGTGCATATAGTATAATACCATCATATTTTAAAAAAAAACAAAAATGCATACATATCACTACAGAGTGCAAAACATTTGTGAGGTTTCCTGTGGTGCAGAGTAGGTTGTGGCTACATTTGTGCTGAAGCTGATGTTAAAAACTTTGGGACATCTCGTGGAAGAGGCAAACTCATTAGCTTTTGCTTCATTATTCTTTGTATATATTCATGTAGTAATTCTGGATTATCGACACATGATACTGGTAAAGATGTCTGCCTGGTGGAAAAAAAGACTGGTATCTTAAGACCTCAAATCATCCAAGTTAATTTTCTGTATAAATTACATTTTTCTTTTTAATAGAAAGAAACCAAAGGAATGATCTCACTGAAAGTAATTCCCAGCCAACAGAGTCGTCTTCCTGCACTACAAGTACGTGTTTGTTAAGATAAGATTATGATTATAAATAATATGGTTCTCACTGTACATTCTAAAAATCTCAAAAAAAATGTGTAGCTGCTTGGGTAAGGTTCCCTTTTACACTAAAACGTAAGCACTTTCTAAACTAAAGTAAAATGTGAGAGTTCCTTCTGTTTTTGATGCAGCCTGTCAGTGGTGGAAGAGTACATGGGGCAGGTAGGGTCTTCCCAAATAAACGAGGAAGGAAGATTTAAAAATTTCAAAGCTTAGCAAGGTGCCAGTGGCTCATGCCTATAATCCTAGCTACTCAGGAGGCTGACATCTGAGGATGGTGGTTGAAAGACAGTCTAGGCACTAAATACTGTGAGACTCTTATGTCCAATTAACCAGTAGAAAACTGGAAGTGGTGCTGTGGCTCCAGGGGCAGGTTGGTAGCCTTGAGCCGTGGTCATTTTTAACTTTTGAGTATACTAGTTTTTATTTTGTCTATTGATATTTTCACTTACAAGGGTACTAATTATTCTTCTCTAGATTGATTTTCCTGGTTACATAGTAGCACAGTCAGTACATGACAGTAGAATCTGGCAGTTCCTCATTCTTGGAAAATTAGGTTGTTTCCAGTACTCTTACTATTGTAATAAATCTCTGGTGAACATGCGTATCCACAAATGATTCCTGACAGCTCTGTTGAATCAGGTAAATGCACAGAAGTAGAATGAGAGTCTAGTTGGAGACTTTCGGCATATTCATATTGCTAGCCTGTCATATAGAAAAAGTGACCAAGTATCTTCCACATGTTTGTGAAAGTACTTCAGCAAAGAAACACATACATTTCAGAGAGTAGCCACTCGGCCCTAGGACCTAGACAATTCAGAACCAGTAAGAAAACATGTTGACTCCAAAGAGCGTCTCTTGGTTTCTTGGTGAAGGGATTAGTTCTGCCATGTTTGCAAACCTAACAGTCAGTGAGCAGTTGTCCAGTTTCTCACTGTCGGGTGCTTCTCTACCATTCTCGTCTTCTACCTTGTCCATTCATTCCATTTCCTTACAGCAAGACTTTCTGTCCCATGCTGCAATGGTGATGTTTCTCTTGAGTCCATTTGCCTTTCCCCGCCTCCCCAGATGTTCATGAGAGCACAGTTTGACTATGATCCCAAAAAGGACAATCTGATCCCTTGCAAAGAGGCAGGACTGAAGTTTGTTACTGGAGACATCATCCAGATCATCAACAAGGATGACAGCAACTGGTGGCAAGGGCGAGTGGAAGGCTCTTCCCAAGAGTCTGCAGGATTGATCCCTTCTCCGGAGCTGCAGGAATGGTGAGCCACTTGGGTGACGTGACGTGCAGAGTACTCACTCCTGCTACACAAAAACACCTGCTTTCACAAATGTGTACTTTCCATTTCTCTGAAACTTACCTTCTAGCTCTGGCATAATGGATGAGAGAGGGTCCACAAGGATTCCTTGGCAGGCCATTTTTATTTTCTTTTTCCTAGTCCTGGGTCTTAAGCTCAGGGCCTGAGCACTGTCCTTAGGCTTTCCTCAAGGCTAGTACTCTACCACTTGAGCCACGGGCTTCGTGTATGCTAGGCAAGCACACTACCATTAGGCCAAACTCCCGGGCACTACCAGGCCATTTCTTTAAGGTAAAGAAGCCCTCTGTGTACCTCAGTTTCTTCTAATGCTTTCCTGACAGCTGTGAAGCCTGTCCTAGACTCCTGCATTATTTTCACCACTGTATGCGATTTGTGGGAACACTGTTGAATTTCCCACAAAACAGTTGCATTTTCGGTGTGTGCTTTGATACACATTCCTTACACATAGATGAAATAAGTCCTATCCTTGAGTGGGATTGTTCACTTAGTGCTAGGTTCTATACCACGTGACCATTGGCATGGGACAAAAATCCACATCCCACTGTCGGCCCTCCCTCATCTCTGCAAAATAAGCCCAATAAAGATTACAACGTCAGCCGAGCATGGTGGCTCCCGCCTGTAATCCTAGCTACCCAGGAGGCTAAGATCTGATGCTCGTGGGTCAAAGCCAGCCTGGGCATGAATGTCCGTGAGACTCCTATCTCCAGTTAACCACTAGAAAACCGGAAGTGACACTGTTGCCCAAGGGGTAGGAAAGCAGCCTTGAGCTGAAAAGCTCAGGGACAATGCCCAGGCCCAGAGTTCAAGCCCCACGACCACACACACACACACACACACACACACACACACACACACACACACACAAGAATATGACCTCAGGAATATTCTTTCCAGTAGCAAGCTTTTAGTTTGAGCTTGTTTTGTTTTCCACGTATATGTGGTATGTGCACCTCGCCATTGTACTTTCTAGATGTGTCTGTTACGTGTATAATACAATGGCTGTTTCTTACAGCAGGTGAATGCTAATATGTAATGCAGAGGTAGCTCCAGGACTCACGTAGGAGAGTCAGGCTGCACTGAGGGAAGGACCTGGACAAAGAGGAGAGGAAAGGGAAGTGGGATATCATCACCATGTGGATTTTCTTTTACAAAGTGAAGGGAGTAAATGTGCATGAAAGTTTGGTATGGAAAAGAACAGCAACAGTCTGGTATTGTTCTGTGACATCTTACTGAACATACAGCTGAACCCTTTGTCATGTGTTCCTATCAGGCGAGTGGCAAGTGTTGCTCAGTCTGCTCCAGGTGAAGCCCCAAGCTGCAGTCCCTTTGGGAAGAAGAAGAAGTACAAAGACAAGTACCTGGCCAAGCACAGCTCAAGTAAGCTTCTGAGCCCCTTTGCTCTGGGCTGTTAGCACTCGTGTGCTGCCCAAGCTCTTTAACCAAAAGGAAATAAGAGATGAAGCATTGTGCAGTAGGATGTGTTATTACAGTCTTCATTCTCATAAGATCACTGCGGAGACGCAACACCAGTGCAGGTAAAGGCAGCCTGGGGCTGTGTCCCCAGCCGCCCAGCACCTCATCCTTCACATAACGAAGTGTTTTGGACTTTTCCCTATGCGTAGCATTCACTGTTTGTCAATAACTTCAGTGTGGCCTCAGTGCAAGTGTAACAACCCTAGCGAGAACTGGAGAAGTACTGGTGACTTGGTTCTTCACCGACCACAGTTGAAAACGTAGCAAACCCAGCTCTCGATACTCGCAAGGGATTACTTCTTGCACCTGTGAATATCAAAAGCCACCGATGCTCAAGCCCCTCATAGAAAACGCATAGAACCTAAGGACATCCTCGGGACACTGTGAGTGATCTCCAGAGTGCCTGCAGTCCAATGAGGTATGCGGTGATAGAAACAGCAGTTCTACCATGTTGCTTACAGAATGGCAAGAAGAAAAAGTCCCTACATGTTCAGTACAGATGCAATGTTCGCAGATATTTTTTTCCAGTCTTGGGCCTTGAACGCAGGGCCTGAGCACTGTCCTTGGGCTTTCTCAAGACTACAGTTCTACCACTTGAGCCACAGCACCACTTGCAGCTTTTTCTATGTATGTGGTACTGAGGAATTGAACCCGGGTCAACTTTCATTTCTTTCTTGAGGTGCAAGGCATCCATTTAGGAGAAAAGGAGGGTGAAGAGTTGAGCTTAGAGCCACATTTCCTTCCTGGGCAGCTGGGTCTCTAGTGACATTACAGAGGCAGCGATGGCAATGTTGAGTTGCAAGTGTGGATGACATAACCAAGTGCATGTCATATGGAGCTAGAGATGGGAGAAACATTTGTGGTGGGAATGGAGAACTATCGACTTACTGAAATTATGGCAAGTTCACTTCACTGGAAAAGCAAGACAAGAGTCCAGAAACATAGGAAAAATGAGAGTTCAACGAATGGGCTGACAATGCTAGGTCAGAAGTTCAGATGGAAGGTATTGGGAAAATCAAATCAAAACCCAGAGGAATATTCAAATCTGTAATCCGGAATCACTCTGAGCCCAATGCTCGTGGCTCCTACTTGTAATCCTAGCTACTCCAGAGGCTCAGGTCTAAGGATCAGAGCTTGAGCAAAAAAGGCCATGACACTCCTCTTATCTCCGCTGAAGCAGCAAAGAGCCAGGAGAGATGTAGTTCAAGTGGTACAGTGGCATCCTTGAGTGGAAAAGCTAAGGGACAATCAGGAGACATACACTATTTTTGTCAGCAAACAAGTCTGCCTCTGACTTAGAGGAAGACGCTGACTTTATCTTCTATACAATTCTATCTGAAAAAAATAAAACTGACAGTTTTGTGACCCAATCAGCCTCAAAAATAAGAAGAAACAACTAAGAAATATCTTGTATGAAATGAATGATCCTTTACTTTTCCAAATAATCACAATATTTTCCACAACACAAAACCTACACCTCTCCATGTTACATACCATTGATATACTTAAAACGATTTTAATGTTCTATTTGTGTAATTAAATTTGTTAGTTGATCAAAAATATAATTCTGTATTTATTATAGATCTGTAGCAAGATCTTCCTATTAAACTATTTTAAAATAAAAAAAATGCTAAGTTAAAGCCCTAGCACAGGCACAAAAACAAAAAGAATAAGCTTGCTCAGATACCCTTCTCTTCATAATTATTATTTCCAGTACAACATGGGGGGTGTCATGCTCTTTAGGCAAGAACTCTACCACTTGAGCTACAGAGCCCTCCTCAACATTTTTAAAGTCAGTACTTCCCGTGTGTGCTAGTATATCCAGTAAATTTCAATTTAGTTGTTTCTCCACAAGATAAATGGTGAGAAATGGAGTTGGGCTAGAGTTACTTGTAGCTAAGAGTCTTATGGGTTCTGTACTATTTTTCCTACCCAACAGTCAAGCTAATCCTTTCAAAATGTAAATGGGACTATGTCAGTCTCTTACTCAAAACTCCCTTACCACATTAAAAATAAATATAAAATTAATGTTAATAAAATCTTTTCATAAAAAATAAATAGAAGCCACAGTCTTCCTTCCCCACCACATCCCCTGGCCTCATCTTCTGCAGTGCTTTCTTTATACTTCTTGTCTTGTTTTGTTTTAGAGACAGGGTCTGGCACTGTAACCCATGCCTCAGAGTTGTGATCCTCTTGCCTCCGCCTCCAGAGTGCTGGGTTACAGGTGTGTGCCACCGTTCACAGCTCTCGGCTTCCCTTGAGCAGGGTTTTTAGCTCCTTAACTGTGGCCAGGCCTTTCCCCACCCAGCTCCAAAAATGAAAATTGCTTTCTTTCCTTTGTGTTTAGTTTTTGACCAGCTGGATGTGGTCTCCTATGAAGAAGTAGTTCGGCTGCCTGCATTCAAGAGGAAGACTCTGGTGCTAATTGGTATCATACTGCCTCATACTGCTTTGAGAGTTCAAGACCCTAGTTCCTCACCCGTATCCTATACTAATCTCTCCTTGGCCTCAAATAAAGGCAGTGAAGTGTTTTGGGTTCTTCAGCTATCTACCTTACAAGTAAAATGAAACACTGCAAATTCTTCCCCCCTTTTAGTAATTAGGAACTCATTCGTTTAGGGTAGCTTTGATCTTCAACTTCCTCATCCACTTAGCTAGCTAGCAATAGAGCTATGATATGCTTTAAAATACATTTTTTGGCCAGCCCTGGGGCTTGAACTCAGGGCATTGCTTTTCTTTTTTTGTTGTTGTTGCTTGTCCTAGGATTTGAACTCGGGGCCTGAGCACTGTCCTTGGGATTTCTCAAAGATACCTCTCTACCACTTGAGCAAGAGCACCACTTCTGGCTTTTCTATGTATGTGGCAAGCACTGTACCACTAGGCAAAACTCCCTGCCCCTTAAAATACAATTATATTATTGTTATGAACATGTTGTATGGAGGGGCTGTCATTTCCTAAGTCAGACAATGAATACATTTCTTTCTCTTTTTTTTTTTTGAAGAATGTCACCTAAGCTTTCCACCTCCTGTCCTTGCCCACAAGTTATGTAGGTAACTACCATGAAAAAAAGCAAAAACTAGGGGCTGGGAATTTGGCCTAGTGGTAGAGCACTTGCCTAGCATGCATGAAGACCCGGGTTCCATTCCTCCATACCACATACATAGAAAAAAAGCCAGAAATAGTGCTGAGGTTCAAGTGGTAGAGCTCTAGCCTTGAGAAAGTCCAAGGACAGTGCTCAGGCCCTGAGCTCAAGCCCAGGACTGGCAAAAAAAAAAAGCAAAAACGAATACCCCCACCAACCCCAAACCCATGCTATCTAAAGCTTTGATAGCTCAGTGGAGGTTGAGAGAACTACTGCAAGCTCTCAGGAGCCATAGAAGCTACTTTCCCACAAATGAATTCTTGGTCCTAAGCCAGGTCCAGAGGCTTGCTGATGCTGACTGGCTCATTTCCCATTCTTGGATTGCGAACATTAATTGCCAAGTGATCTGTATTAACATTCTGATGAAATTTCCAGTAAAAACACAAGCTTGAATTCCATTTAATTTTGGAGAACTTAGAAAACTTAATGTACTTAAAAATAAATAGAAAGTTCCACGTTAGCTGTTTTCTCTGTGGAACTAACTGGTATTCTGAATCCAGCCTGTAGCCTTTTGGTTAGTCCAAATCTGCAAACAGCTCAAAACTCCTGTGCTCTGCCCAGATAGAACACCAACCCATTCACTTTGTGTGTGTGTGTGTGTGTGCGCGCACACGCGCGCGCGCACGCACGCCGTTCCTAGGGCTTGAACTCAATTCTGGGTGCTCCTCCTAAGCTTTTTTACTCTAAGCTAGTCAGCACTCTACCACTAGAACCACAGCTCCATTTTTGGCTTTTTGCTGATTAAATGGAGATGAGAATCTCACTTTCCTGCTTGGGCTGGCTTCAAACCACAATCCTCACATTGTCATTTGCTGACTATCTTAAGATCCCAGGGCACCAATGCCTGGTTATGTGTTGACAATTTTGAGCACTGAGAGATGAAAATCCATTTCATCATTCCCTGTCCCATGTCTGCCTTAGTCTTTGGAGGAAAAAAAATCACAGCTCTTCTTCTCTACTCACACAGGAGCCAGCGGGGTGGGTCGCAGCCACATTAAGAATGCCCTGCTCAGCCAGAATCCGGAGAAGTTTGTGTACCCTGCCCCATGTAAGTGGCTTTGGGACATTTTTTGGGGGGGGGAGTGAAAGGCTGGTCCTCATGATGGCATTCCTAGATATGGAAGGACAATGGTCAAACATGCAGTTAGACCAGTCTACATCTAAAATTGATTATTCAGCAGGATGCCAGTGGCTTACACTTGTAATCCTAGCTACTCGTGAGGATGGGATCTGAAGGTCCCAGTTCAAAGCCAGCCTAGGCACAAAATTCTGTAATACTCATCTCCATTTAACTGCCAGAAAACCAGAAGTGGTGCTGTGGCCCAACTGGTAGAGCGCTAGCCTTGAGCTGAAGAGCTCAGGAATAGCACTCATGCCGAGTTTAATCCCTACAACAAACAAAACCAAAGTAATCTCCACAGTTCAGTTGTACATTGTTTCTACAATTGTCAATTGTGAATGTGAAGTGTTTTTTTTTTCATTTTACACATGGTTCATTGACAGTTGTTCATAGGGATATAATTTACCCTTGTGGGGCAGCTGAAGAATGAAGTGTGGAAAAAGAAAGACCTAGTACAGATGCCTCATTCTCTAAGTTTGAATATGAAGTGAGTTAGAGTGTGATGTGTGGAGATAATGTGGAGAATAATTTCATGGGAATAGAGCTGTGGCTCAACTAGCACATAACTAGCTTTGAGGGGGGGGGAAGAAAGCCAAGTGAGAGGACAGGCCCCAATTTGAGCTCCAGTCCTGGAACAAAAGGAAAATGTAATCCAAAGCAAACTACAAACTACTCGTAGAAGTCATAAAAATGAAACTTAACTATATTTCCAGGAAATCATGACCACAGCTTAAATTATCTAATATTCTTTCTTCTTTTCCTTTTTTTTTCATACTGGGGATCAAATCAAAGATGTTGCACTTGCTAGGCAAGCATTTTGGTACTGAGCTTCATCCCAGGCCAGAGATCCATTTTTTTCAAAATATTTTGCCTATCTTCAGTTCTGAGTTTCAATACTGCCAAGCATGGTGCTTTTCAGCGATGAACTTCATATAGGGAAAATGGTAGGAAATGTTTACATTGTCTTTTGCCTCTGAAAAGACATTACAACAAGTGTGACTAAGTTATAATTAAATCTAAAAGTCATATTCTGAGCAAATGGGAGATTTCCTGCTCTACTCTACAGGAACCACAGGGGGAACTCCTGAATCACTCTTGCCCGTAAGGCAGGTGGGGTTTCCATGCAGATTGAAATCCTGGAGCCCAATCTCATCATATTTGGGTTCTTGTCCAGATACAACACGGCCACCCAGAAAAAGTGAAGAAGATGGGAAAGAGTATCACTTCATCTCCACAGAGGAGATGACGAAGAACATCTCTGCCAATGAGTTCTTGGAGTTTGGCAGCTACCAGGGCAATATGTTTGGCACCAAATTTGAAACCGTCCACCAGATTCATAAGCAGGACAAGATTGCCATCCTTGACATTGAGCCCCAGGTAGGTAGGCATGGAAAAGCAGAAGTGATGGGTTCAGCTGTCTAACAGATGGAGGAGTGAGCAAAAGAAAAGCTGCAAGAAATCTGGAATTGTAAAGTCCACGTAGAAGCAGCACAGTAGTATTGGGAAGGGTGGGAAATTGTATAGGGACGGTAACATCTAAGCTGCCTGCCTATTAGAAAGAACTCATTTTTTCTTTCCTTTTTCTAGACTCTGAAGATTGTTCGGACAGCAGAACTTTCACCTTTCATTGTTTTCATCGCACCCACTGACCAGGGAACTCAGGTAGGGAGGGAGCTATGTAGGGGGGGAAGGGGTCAATTTAAGTCCACATTAAGCCATTGACCACTTGCATTTCTAACAAGATCAAGACAAACTGTGCGTGTGTAGATATAGATATCTATATCTACACACACACACACACACACACGTATGTTTTATTCATTCAAGAAATTTAAAAACTAGCCAGAAGCTGGGCACTGGTGGCTCATGCCTGTAATCCTAGCTGCTCAGGAGGCTGAGATCTGAGGAGTCATATTTGAAGCCCACTGAGGCAGTAAAATCCCTGTGAGAGACTTATCTCTAACCACTCAAAGCTGGGAGATGGTGCTGTGGCTCAAATGATCAAGCACACTAGATATGAGATCAAAGGCCCAGGGATAGTGCCCAGGCTCTGAGTTCAAGTCTCACAATTGAAAAAAACAAAAAGCAATAACAACAAAAAAACCCTACCCAGACCACTCATGCTAAAGTAACAGGAGAAAATCAGATCCACTTCATCCTGGAGGAGCATGAGCCCAGTAGCAGAAATGGACAAAGTTTGATACACACTAGAAATTGGGGGGGGGCTAAGGCCAGGCTGGTGTGCATGGTGAGTTCCAAGTGAGCTTGGGCTATGTAATGCGATCTTGTCCCATTTAAAAAAAAGATGATAGTTGGACAAATACTGAACTCTGGTGTGGTATGTGTGGGGCACAGGGAGTTGTGCTGAACACTTCCGACTGCAAAGCACACTCTGGAGGAAGGCCTGAGTTCTTTTCCTTTGGCTTGTAACAATTTTTTTTGTAACAATTTTTTTTCACATTTTGCTACTCTAAAATGAACCCATTGTTTCATACTATTAAGTGCTATTTGTACTATCCTTTTTTCCTATCTGGCCATGCCCTTAGCTGATTTTTTCATTGGATTATTGGCTGTCCTATCCATTGTAGAAACTACACTGAGGCAATTATCTCTTTGTGATATTGGTTGCAAAGCTTTTTAACCATTTGGTATTCATCATGCACACATTTTTACTAATGCCTTTTCATGACAGCTGAATTTGGTAGAGGCAGCTGCCAAGCAAACCCAGGCCCTGAGTTTAATCCCTGGACAACTAAAGATAGTATTAGGGAGACAGGCTGTGCCAACAGTAAATGCCTAGAGAAACCACACCCTAGGCTCAGTGCTGTGGGGGAGGCACTGATGACTGCTTCATCCATGACTTTCTTTACAGACTGAAGCCTTGCAGCAGCTGCAAAAGGACTCAGAGGCCATCCGCAGTCAGTACGCTCACTACTTTGACCTCTCCTTGGTGAACAATGGCGTTGATGAAACTCTTAAGAAGCTGCAAGAAGCCTTTGAGCTGGCGTGTAGCTCTCCACAGTGGGTGCCTGTGTCCTGGGTTTACTAAACTTGCACAATGGGTAACTCTATAACCCTCCTGCCAACATTTGCAATGCCATTCCCCTTGCTTTAAATCAAACAGGGCTGCTTCAAGTAGTTGTGTCCGATTCTGGCTCCCTTTAACTCTCCTCGTGCTGGCTCCTGAAGGGCAGGGCGCGACTGATCTGGTATTCAAAAGCATCTCTGGAAATGAGTAGTTGTAGACAAATCAAAGTGCTAATCAAAGACGATACACTAATAAAGCAATGGCACCTGTCCTTCTGAAGTGTGCACTCTTCACCTTCAACTCAGCATCTTTTTCTTTGAATCAAGTTATCTTTTGCAACGTCTTAAAATGCCCAAACGAAAGCTATGCAATATTGTTCTAGGGAAATCCTCAAAAGCAATAAAAATGCTGTGTTAAAATGTCAGTGACCTTGGAACTGGGCTTCATCTGTTCCACTCGGGTGGAGTGTCTCCCGCTTCTGGTGCCTGTATAAAGCCCAAGGTTTCCTCTGGGTTGGTGCCCATTATGGCACACACTCAAGCTTCCTATTAAATAAAAACTCCTGTTTTTTTTCCCCAGTCCTGGAGCTTGAACTCAGGGCCTGAGTACTGACCTTGGATATTTTTTGCTCAAGGCTAGTGCCCTGCCACTTGAGCCACAGCACTAGTCCTGGCTTTTTTTTTGAGTATATGGTACCAAGGAAGTGAACCCAGGGCTTTGTGCATGCTAGATGAGCACCCTACCACTAGGCCACGCTCCTGGCCCTAAATGGACTCCATGGGGGCTGGGTAAACCTGCACCACAGTATGCTGTGCTCACCTGGTTTATCCCATGCCTCAGTACTTAGCACATTTCTTTTTTGGCCAGGCCTGGAGCTTGAACTCTGGACCTGAACACTGTCCTTGGGCTTTCTCAAGACTAGACCTCTACCACTTGAGCCACAGCACCCATTTCTGGCTTCTTCTGTGTATATGGTACCAAGAAATTGAACCCATGTCCTCGTGCATGGTAGGCAAGCACTCTACCAGTAGGCCAAACTCCTGGCCCTCAGTACCCAGTACCCAAACTTGTTTGCATTTCCTTGGCTTCTGATTACCAACTGGAAGCAATCCCAAGGCTTTCACATTCCTGAACACCCCAACCCCCAGCTTCCAGAATGGACAGCTGCAACAGAGCAGCAAGTGTTCCTCCACAGCCAACTCTCACAATCCATCTGGCTGCCTTTCTCCTCTCAGTCCTTCTGAAGTGAATATACAAGTCTGTGATATTTTCTTTCTCTCTCTCTGATCCCCAGAGTTTGATTCCAGGTGTAAGGTCTCAAGGTGAATTTTATCAGAGAAATTCGAACTAGCCCAATCTAAAGGAAAAGCAAATTTCAAACGAAGGATATAGAGGTCCTCAGAATTTTTTTGGTGCCAGTCCTGGGGCTCAAACTTGTGGCCTGAATGCTGTCCCTGAGCTTCTACTCCTTGAGCCACAGTTCCATTTTACCGTAGACGAACTTTCTTGTCTGAGCTGTCTTTGAACCATAACCTTCAAATCGAAGCCTCCTGAGTAGTTAGGATTACAGGAATGAACCCCTGGCACCCTGCTAGGTCCACAGACTTCTAATCAAAATACTTTGTATTTTTTGTCCTGCCAGTTTGAGATCACAAACAAAGATGCCCAACAGGAACACCTTAAAAATGTCATGAGTCAAATTTAATAAGTAAAAACCGCAATTCTCCCAGCAATAAGCAAATCCAACAGTAAATAAAGGTTACACATGAGGGGACAGCACAGTGCAGCTTCCATCACAAACACAAGTGGCCAGATGGATGGGCTAAATTCTGCTGCATGGAAGTGTATAGAAGACTAAGAACTGGGCTAAAAGGATAAGACACCACCCAAACCTGAGAGGTCCATGCCTGACACGACTAGATCACTGTCGTCACAGGACACTAGAGCTAAGATGTCCCCAGGGAACAATGGGATTCACTCACATCTTTAACTTGCTGAGAGTTTTACTGTACAGCAGTCTTAACATATATGGACCTTTTTGAATGAGGGGGAAAGGGGTATGTAAAAAAAATAAAAAATGAACTTGGAGAGAACTATGAGGTTGTTTAAAATGGCCTTTAGTAGCTGCAGCATTTTACTGGACGTTACTGGGTCTGAAGGTGAGGCTTCCCAACTGAAGCAGAGAAGTCGATGGCATAAAGATCTGCCTCTTTCATCACCATATCCTTAAAACAGGACAAGATGGCAGGTCTCAAGTAGCAGCAAAGTGTACAACTCTACCCTGTTCCGGACCTTTGTGCCATTCCCCCAACAAAAACTGTTTCTACCACAAGGCTTTCGTTTCTCCTCCTAGCTGGACACAATGCTTACAGCAGCCTTTACTAGTCAGATACCACTTCCTCTATCTTTGCTTTCTTCTTCTTTTTCTTCTTCTTGGTGGTATCGCTGTCCTAGAGAGAAAAAGAAAAGAAAGCTCACAGCATTCATTACCAAACCATTTAGCATGTCCAAAGGGAAATGTGAATTGCAGTCAAGCCTTTTCAGGCTATAAAAAAATTGGGGGGGGGGAGTGTGGCCTAGTGGTAGAGTGCTTGCCTAGCATGCATGAAGACCCAGGTTTGATTCTTCAGTACCACATACATAGAAAAAAGCCAGAAGTGGTGCTGAGGCTCAAGTGGTACAGCTCTAGCCTTGAGAAAAGGACAGTACTCAGGCCCTGAACTCAACCTGACTGGAAAAAACTGGGGGGTTAATTTTGTATATTTTTTTCATGTGGCATGAAGTTCTGTGAGCTTTCTAGTGAAGTCCTAGTAGTCTACTTCCATAAAGAAATTCAGACAGTCAAACAACACACACAGCCCCCATGACCAACAGGTTTTCAGTAACAAGCCACCATTAGATAATCATGAGGGTCTCTGTCTGTCCCTCTAGGGAAGCACTAGCTACTGAACTATCAACAGGCAAGATTAGCATCCCACTCTTGAGCCAATGCCACAGGGTTAACTCCTGCCACAACCAAGGACCAAGCCATTCCAAGGAGCCTTGCTTATACAAACCCCATCTCCAGGCTCGCTCCCAGTTTCTAGCGCAGCTTTGGCCTTCTTGTCCTTATTCTTCTTTTTCTTTTCCTTCTTGACCAACTGAAGAGCTGCTGGAGAGGTCTCATCATTTTCACTCTCACTCTCTCGCTTTCGCTGAGATGAAAACAATTGGTCAAAAGTTACATCATGGGCAATAATGGATAAGCCAAAATGTAGGAAGTGTTCAAGGTCCTACGTTCTATCCTCACCATGTGCTCACTTGTGTGTGATGTGTGCACACGCACGATTTAAAAAGATGTCAACCAAAAAAAATCCCACCTGAACCCAATAGATTTTATTTATAAACTGACAGCACTTTCACTCAATCAGAGCTTGAAAACAATCTTTCAAGTCCCACGATGGAAAAAAAGGGGGGGAGGGTGGCAGGAGCATAGCCTAGTGGTAGAGTGCTCGCTTAGCGTGCACAAAACTGTGGGCTCAATTCCTTGGTACCATATACATAGAAAAAGCCGTTAGTGGTGCTGTGCCTCAAGTGTCAGAGCTTGAGAAAGCCGGAGGACAGTGCTCAGGCTCTGAGTTCAAGGCGAAGGACTGGCAAAATAAAAGTGCAGGAATCCATGAGGCATAACAGGAGCACCATGGCAACAGCATGGGGCTTGGGAAATAGAAAGCACCGAGAAGCTGTTGCTCTCAAAGAATGGACAATAGGACTTACAAGGACTTACAAAGTACTCTTAAGTCTTCGAATCCAGAATTCACCTGTGACACATTCTATCTACACAGCTTGTTACTGGTCATCTAGTATCACTCAAGAGTACTGAGTACATAAGTCATTCTGAGCTCTATGTTAGGGCTTCCCAAACTTTGGAAGCTAAGCAGCAACTTTAAACGATGGGGCCTGGTGCTTGCCAGCTGGTTTTGATATGGGCCTGATTTCAACACAACTATACTACCACTTGACCCAAGGAGGGGCTAGAATTACATGACACACCCACTCCATCCAGTGTTATTGACAAAACTGAGGTGGCAGCCAATCACTAAATCTGATTCCTAAGCTGCCTAAGCCTAAACACGTACCCCATCTTTGTGCACGGATGCACACAGGTGCCCTCCACCTCACTTCTATACCAGAATAGAGGAGATGAAGGGGAAGGCAGCCTGATAGCAGGAAATACAACAGCACGGATGGCCCACTGCTCACTCAGCTATACTGAGACAGGCTATTTTTGATGCACTGTAGATAAATCAAAATATTGGTGATGCTTATAATCATCTCTTGGTCCACATTCCAAACATCATGGCAGACCACTCACCTTTGTGACTTTTACTGCTTCAGCAACTACTTGCGGAGCTTTTACCACTTCAGCAGCCACTAACTGTGGGGCTTTCACTGCTTGAGTAACCATTTCCGTTTTGCAAGAATCACTGAAAGAGCACGCAGAGGTGGTAAGAGGTTAAAAAAAGTCTTCCACTGCAATTCTACTGCACCCCAGGATAGTCAATGATAAAGCCACCTTCAAAACACTGGCTTGTATTTGTAATCCTAGCTACTAAGGAGGCTGAGAGCCAAGGATCACAATTCAAACTCAAGCTAGGCAAGGAGTCCATGAAACTTTTTTTCCTTTTGCCAGTCCTGGGGCTTGAACTCCAGGCCACGGCACTCTCCTTGAACACTTTCTGCTCAAGGTTAGCACTCTGCCTCTTGAGCCACATGAGTCACAGCGCCACTTCTGGCTTTTTCCCGTGTATATGGTTCCAGAGAATTGAACCCAGGGCTTCATGCATGCCAGGCGAGAACGCCACCACTAGGTCATGCTCCTGGCTCCAGGCCATGAAACTGTCATCGCCAAAAAAACTACCAGGAAGTCCAAGTACAGCTGTGGTTCAAGTGGTAGAGTGTTAGCCTTGAGCAAAAGCAGCTCAGGGACAGTGCTTGAGGCCCCAAGTTGAAAGCCAGGACCACACAAAACACCCCCTGGCAATTAGAAAGGACAGACCTGACCATACCTGGCCTGAGCCTCAGAGCCTAGCAAAGAAAATGCCAGCTACAGTACTGGGTCTTACTGGCCCAGAGCTTTAAAAGGTTGCCCAAAATAAGCCCCACCTCTATCCCTCAGGCTCTGTGAACCCCTGTCCTACCTGTCACCAATGTCCAGACAAGTCTCTTTTCTATAGTCCTCCCAGAAACCTCACTCACCTGTAGTCAACATACTCTTGCTTCCAGGAGGCAGGGGTACTGTCTGTAGGTTTGCCATGCTTGTCCAGAAGGCCTTGTTTGATCATCATCTTCTTTTGACTTGCCTGGCAGAATATTGTGGTTTCAATATTAGAAAGGTGTCAATAGAGAAAGGAGATATTACTGACCACATACTGTGGCTTGGCCCCAGTCTGTACAGCATGGCACAAAGTTTCTCCTCCTTTTGTACCTCAGCAGGGCCTCATAGAACAAACTTCCTTGAACTCCTCCCTCCTCACCTCATCAATATCTAAACCCACCCTCAGAAGAGCTAGAGAATTCCTTGCCGGCCCCCTGAGAAAGTTAAACTCACTGCAGACTCCCCAGTCCAGTTCTACTTACCTTTGGACCTAAACCCCACTTGCGAGGATAAGTGTCTCTCTCCATGATAACTCTCTTAATCTTGGCTACTATACCATGGTCACAGGTAGAAATCACTGCTGTGGTCATTAATGCAATAGCTAATAATTTAAAATAGAAACATATGATTACTGTTGAGCCCCAACTGTTTTGTGCTTAAAGTTTAAAACCCCATTTGAAGCTCTGAGCTCCACTGCACTGTGTGTGTATGTGCTGCGGAGGACTGAACTCAGGGACAACACTCTACTATTTGGCCACGTCCTTAGCTACATCTTTTATTTTTGAAATCAAGGGTTGCTAACTTTACCTAAGTTGACCTCAATTTGGTGATCCTCTGGCCTCCACTTCCTTGACTAATGAGTTTCCTAGGCTCAGGATGTGCTTCTGGTGACAGCCTTCCCTTTACAGGAAGGGAGTTTTTGTCCTTGTCTTTTTCAGTGATGTTAAACTTATGTTAAGAAAACACCCACCAAAGTAACAGAATCCTCAGGTATCCCTTCCCCACTGTCTGTGGGGATGATGTCTTCCATGGCAAATCCACCCGCTTACAGAACTGATACAAGGGACCGGTAGATGTATTTTGTTTCTGGTACAAATTGACTAAACAAATAGCTTGCATTTTTTCACTAGGAGTCCCATCTGGGCACTGATGGGCCACATCTAGCCACTCAGGAGCCTTGGATGAGAAAATCAATGCTCAGAGCCTCAGGAAGAAGACACTTTAACCACCAAAATGCTGAAAGTGGAGGTCTGGCTCAAGCAGTTGAGGGAAAAAGCCAGATGAGTGAGCAAGGCCCAGAGTTCAAGCACCAGTACCAGCCAGGGGAGTGGGAGAAGGCCACTGAGCATTTTATGTTGGGTGAGGGATAATCCAATCGATCTTTCACAAATTAAAAATCATTTATACTAGTTACAAGTTAGCTGCAAACACACAGGACTGGAACATCCAGGCCCCTCATTTTGACTATTATACACAATGAACCATTACCTCTCTTTACCAGTAACGGGCTGAATTACAGTGGAGCACCAAGTGTGCAATACTACATCCTTGCCAATCCCTGCACTCTACCCACCATGTGGACCACAGAAAACATAGGACATTGATTCAGACTGCATTAACAGTGTAGAATGAGCCCCAAGTCCAGAGTTAATGAAGGTGACAATCCCCTTACCCATGCAGATTGCTTCCCCTTTGGTGGTAATGACCACAATCTCCTGGTTGACCTCAATGCCGTCCTCATATCGGAGAACACCTGGAAGCATGATCTTGGCCCCATAGCAGATTGCATTCACCTGTATGGATGGAGTCATACTGAGAGCCCCAGCCATTGCCCTCCACTTCTCTTCTGTACCACAACAGGGGAGAACATGACAGTCTGATAGCAGGAAATAGAACAGAATGGAAGGCCCAGCCCACTGACAGTAGAAACCACATACTATGTGCTAGGCAATGCTCTAAGAACTTCATACACACAACCCAAATACTAAGCAAAATGGTGGAATAGTTGTTTCTTATATTTCAATGATATTTTAGTTACTAAGAACCCAGTCCTTTTTTTGAAGGGGGGGGGGGTCAGCTGTGGGACTTCAGAGCTTTATTACTTGAGCCACAGTACCACTTCTAGCTTTTTCTGGGTACGTGATACTGAGGAATTGAACCCAGGGTTTCATGCACGCTAGGCAAGCACTCTACCACTAGGCCACACTCCCGGCCCCAGTCCCCACTTAAAAAAACAAAACAACTATATAAAGTAGCCTTAGTTTCCCAGAATTGCTTCTCCTTTACAAGAGATCCAGGCTTTAACAGGCTACCAAAATTATTAACAAAGAAAATGACCAGGCCTGAAGTTATGGTACAGAACTGTTAAGGCACCTCTCTAGGAGTTTGATAGCACTCAATGAGTCCATGTGCTTCAAACTACCTTACCTTCAGTTACTTACATCTCATGCGCTGATGACATTCCACCCTCTTTAAACTCACCCAAAAGCGAACAGCACAGGGTATGAATTACTTATCAATCTTATCAACTGTACCTTACAGTCTTCAACAAATATGGCTATATAGTACTCTATACATTAGACCATGAAGACAATTTTAAATTTTGAAAGGCAACATTCTCTTACAATACAAATAGAAATAAAAGGTTATTCAACAGCTTCTGGACTACTTGTAAAGTACCCACCCTTTAACTGCCTTACTAATAAAAAACTCAAAGTAAAGTAATTGCATATTCACTTCCACTAACAGTACCATTCTCATGAGAGTATATAGTAAATATGGTACAAAAAGGCTTTGGTAACTTTTACAGTATCAGCGATAGTCTATTACCTGAACCAAATTACAGACAAGTCTTAAAGTCAGTATCTAATTTGGCTTGATTTGAAATGTAGACAGGCCTACCATTAAGTTTTTATTTAGGTCTCTTTGTTGTTGTGGGTTGTGGGGCTTTACCTCTGGGCCTGGGCATTGTCCTCAGCTCTTCAGCTCAAGGCTATTGCCCTACCCCTTGAGACACAGCCCCACTTCTGATATTCTGGTGGTTAAAAGGATAAGAGACTCAAGGACTTTAGTGCCTAGGCTGGCTTTGAACCACGATCCTGAGACCTCAGCCTCCTTAATAGCTATGATTACAGGCATGAGCCAGTGAGCCTGGCTGTAAATGATCTAGTTTTGAATTAATGTTTCTGTTATTAATAACAGAGAAGCAGGATCCAACTAGAGAAATAAAGTTCCCAACAACAATAAGTATGCGCTTGTAATGCCCAAGTTTCATCTTTTTAAGAGATTGGTGTTTTCACAAGACCATGCAAACATGGACTCTCAGTCCAGAACTTACTGCACTATCTTTCATAACGAGTCGTTTATGAGATGTCAACAGCTTTTCCAAAGGATAAACAACTCGCCGCAGGTAACTCTCATCCTTATGGTTATCATACAGCCATTGTGCATCAAGCACATCATGCATTGTTACCATGTGGTCCTGAAAAACAAGCCGGGTATAAAAAAAATTCATTATTTTCAAATGTCAAACAGTCACTGGACACCAAACTCACTACTAATGTTAGTCTGTTTGGAATTGCCTTTCTTCTGAGTATCTTTAACTGTTCATATATTAGATTTTAGTACGTATATTTTCTTTTGTGCCATCGGGTGGAACCCTGGACACTGCTCTACCACCGAGCAGGCATGTTGTAGGCTGGGAAGTAAATGAATAGAGTAATACTTTCTACCCAGTCATCTCCCCTAGCCAAGTTCAATGTCCCAAAGTTTAATTAACAGAACAGGGAAGCAACCCTGAACTGAACTCAACACTTTGGAAGGTGCCTTTCCTAGAATGTTGCAGTATTGTAGGAATGTTTGGAGTCATTTAAGAAGAACCAGTTCTGAACCCAAACCCGCAAGCCCAATAATGGAATACCTTTTCACTCATGACTCCCGAGCGAACCCTCCGAAGTTCCTGCATCTGACCTCCAACTCCCAGCAACAAACCAAGGTGTACACACAGGGTCCGAATATAGGTGCCGGCCTCACAACTCACCCAAAAGATTCCTAAGAAACATGCACACAAAAGTAGCATCTATGTCCAACAATAGATAATCACTAACGAGAAAATCAGTCATTATGTTTCATCTTAAGCCAACTAGAAATGACAGACACAGGCAGCAACTACACAACGTGCTGGGGCTACGTACAGAATGGAATCCTCAGCATACACATTCCTACGGACTGTGGGTCCCTGGCAAGTCTTCTACTGACTCACCTAGCCTTCTTTCAGGATCATATTCAATCATTTTGCTCTCATAGATAGTCCTCACTCGGAGCTGCCTCTTTACTGCGGCAATG
Organism: Megascapheus bottae; assembly: GCF_031878675.1. NCBI lineage: Eukaryota > Metazoa > Chordata > Mammalia > Rodentia > Geomyidae > Megascapheus > Megascapheus bottae. The sequence continues at coordinate 105,552,690 of NC_143547.1, read as the reverse complement.
AGTGGGGGTCGCTGAAATAGGGCACCTGTCAGCGTTTCCAGAGCCTAAGAAGAAGCACAAACAAAAGTCTCAAAAAATTAGAGTTTCACCTTCTTTTCCAACTCAAGGTAGGCCCAGTGCTAATGATTAGAAAGAACCCTGTCCTCAATAGGGACACAGCTAGAATAGGCACCTATCATCTGTAGTGCACCATCCAGGCTAGCTAGGGTGGCACACTGAAAATGGTACAGGGTGCAGAGCAAGGTGGCCCAGTTCTAGAAATGTAAGAGCTAAAAGTCTCTAAAAGTGCCCTCTCTATAGTTGCAGACTTACCCTAGAAAGCTGGGTCCCCCCTTCAATAGCATTGTGCAGCCGGACAATTCCCACATACTCTTTGCCTGAAAAATGACAAAAGAGTAGTCAGGTGTGGCCACTGAGTTTTCTATATTTGTGATTTTTTATATGCTCAATCACTGCCATTTCACACAGCAGAGAAAGCAGGTTATTAAATGTCATGGTTTCTTAAAATGTGTATGAAGACAAGATTTCACAGTGCTGACGAGGAAAAGAAACAAACTCTAGCCATGTGTGGTGTGTTGACACATGCCTATAACCCCAATAATTGCGAGGCTGAGGTGAGTGCCCCAAGTTGCAGGCCTGGGGACTGCAGAGCAAGATCCTCCCCATTTCCCAAAAAGGTACTCTTTCTCATTTGTCAGGTCAACGTTCAGTGTACTGATACAGACAGGGACAGGTGGAATACTTAAGTGTAGAGTGCAAAAAGGAGGATGTTTTGCACCTGAAAATAAGGAAAGGACACTAGGCAGAAAGAGGCTCAGTGAGATGCCAGGACAAACAAGCTCAGAGATGGACAGAATTCTGCTCCCACAGTAGGAATGTGCATGTCTAGTATTAGAACTCCAAACAAGGGGAGATTCACCAGGATTTGTCGGAGGTTTGGTTATACTGTACATGGAGACCAAAATAATAACCCTGCATCAAGACTGTTTTCCTAATGGAGCCTGAGAGTCAACATACAGAATGGAGACAAATGTAGAAAGCCTTACAATCTCTAAATAGCTCCCCTACACCCTCTTCCACATACCTGCACTCTGTTGAGATTTCACCAAGCGAGTGGCTCGTTCTATGCACACAATTAAACACCCAGTCACTTTGGGATCCAGGGTGCCACTATGTCCTGTCTTTTCTACCCGAAGTATTCGTCGGATCCAGGCTACCACCTCATGGGAAGAGGGGTTAGAGGGCTTGTCAAGATTAATGAAACCTGTCCTAGAGTGGAGAAAGGGTTACTGTACCACCTGGTCTTGTGCTCTTTAACAAGAGTTAAAGACTCATCAAAGGCATAGGTTTTATGTATAAACACACACACACACACACACACACACACAGAATTGAATAACTAATGTAAAGCTATCACTCGCAAAAGACTCCATTTTGACCTTACACTTACCTGATGTAGTCCCCAATGTCTCTCTTCAGAGGATTTGAACCACAAGGAAGAGGTGTATAGTGCGTTGTCCTTACATTCAGCTTATCAAAATTCTAGAAAGCAACAATACAACCTAAATTAACTTATACATCAATATGTAAAACAGTCATACCAATATCAACTAAGCAATCCAAGCTCTATGGAGTTCTGCTCCTATGTTAATATCATTATTTGCAGTGGGCCGGGAGTTTGGCCTAGTGGTTAAAGTGCTTGCCTAGCATGCATGAAGACCCAGGTTCGATTCCTCGGTACCACGTACATAGAAAAAAGCCGGAAGTGGTGCTGAGGCTCAAGTGGTAGAGCTCTAGCCTTGAGAAAGTCCAAGGACAGTGCTCAGGCCCTGAGCTCAAGCCCAGGACTGGCAAAAAAAAAATCATTATTTGCTATGACAGGTTGTTAAAACTTCTTTATATACTGGGAAAATTTTACTAATTTGAGCACTTGTCAGTATGTTATTTTGTAAAAACAGGCTTGTTGGGACAGTATGAAACAGATTCGACTTCACTGTGTAAAAGAAGAACAGGAAAAAATACGGAGTAACAGCCAGGTGCTGATGACTCAGGCCTATCATCCTAGCTACTCAGGAGGCTGAGATCTGAGGATGGTGGTTCAAAGCCAGCCCCGGCACTAAAGACCCTGAGACTTCTATCTCCAGTTAAATACTGGGTGGTAACTTGAGCTGAAGGGCTCAGGGACAATACCACGGCCAAGAGTTTAAGCCCCATGACCAAAAACAACCAAAAGGAATAGCATTGATTTTTCTCAGGGGGGAAAAACAAGACAAATTAACAACTACTGCTCCAGATCCCCCTATGTGCACTCTTCGTGTCTCCTCTTTAAGTTTGACCTCCAGTGGGGAAGAACTCACCAAGTGAAGCTCATTTTTCATTAGTTCAGTTGGAATGATCCCATTATTTTTAGACTGTGTAGCTCCCCTATTCCTGGTTTTTGAGCTTTGTCACAGTATAGACGTTTCCTGCCCTGTGATATCTGCAGTAACTCTACTATGCTGAATAATATAAACAAACCTTAGTCTTTCACCATCACATACATGATTTATGTAACATGCCAAGGGGTATCTTAATAGGGTTTTGTCTAAGCCTTACAGCTGGCACGTACACTTTGTTGAGCATTCAGAAATTTTTATGTAACCTGATCTTTCATCTCAGCTATTTTGAGAAATAGTGGTTTAATATAATACATTTACTAAAGTGAAAAGTGCTACCAGTATGCTTTGTCAACTTTTTTGATAATAAGAAGTAAAATCCAGTCATTCAACCGAGTACACAGTACATACCTTCAGCAACAAGGGCCACTGAGAAGTGTCCAATTGGGCCACCTTGGACTCTGGTTTGATAAGAAATTCTTCAGCATGTTGTATTTCCTTCAATAAGACAGAAATATAATCTATGAAACTTTACCTAATTTTGAACTACTCTGTCCTAACTGAATTATGTTTTTAAACAGAAAGCAGGAGTATCTTCATTGGAATTTCCAATAAAGAGCTGATCCAGAAAGGAAGTGTGAGAGATCTGTGTTTAATGCATATATATATATATGTACATATTATAGTAGCACATCTGTAGATGGGATAAGGACAGGAAGTTTAGGACAAGTAGCTGTGTGGCTAACAGTATTTAGTAAACTAGTGTGTCATTTTAGTGCTTTCTTGCTTTCGCACTATGAGGACTATTTGAAAGCATTAAAACAACTTCTCTTTTTAGTTTAAATTTTCTTCATCAAAGGTAAGTGAAACACATTTTTACTTACAGCTACATCTTCTTCTTCTAATGGTTTCCGGTCCTTTTTCTTCTTATGCTTCTTTGGCAAAACAGTCACTAAAGAAATGAGATTTGAAAATTTCCTTTATAAACAAATGAAATGGCATGGTATCCTTAATATGTGGTTATTAGATCCAAACAGTACAAGAACGAGGACTCAATAATTGTATACCCAATGCTATGGACATGGTAATGGAAATATAAACATAACTACATAGACATAAAAACGTATGAATCTACAGACATAATGCTCTATTTCATAAATTAATGTTTCTATGACATACAAACCCTTAGCCTAATTTTGATTAAGTCCTAAATACTAAGTGCCAGTGATTGTAAATAGAGATTCCCTTCTTGAACACTCGTTTGTTAAAGTTGTCATTTGAAATATCATGTAAAAATCAGTTAATAAATTCTTTAATAAAAAAAAACAAATGAAATGACGTTTAAAGGCCCAAAACAGGGTAGATAGAAGAGGTGCTTTTAAGTTGTGCATTTTAAGAGGAAAGTCCAGCGTGTGTGGCTGAACACATGGGCCGCTAGGCTGCTAGCTGAGCAGGCTGTGAGCTGCACGTGTTGCCTTCCCTTCACTTCCGGTTCCCCTCCACGTTGCAGCGACAGGACTCAACGGCCAGGATCGCTCGTTCTCAGGCCGAGAAAGTTCCATGGGCTGCAGCCTCGTATTACCTCGCAACTCTTCCAATCCCTTTCCCTGCGGCGTGGATCCCCTCATTTCCCGGCGCTAAGGGCAGCAACGGGGCTGCGGAGGCACACAGGTTGCCAGGTCTCCGTTCAGCACAGGGTCACGGGGCCCTACGTGGAGTGTCAACCGACGGAGGCCTGGGTGCCATCAGGCCAAGTGTCCCGGCGGGCTCTTCTCATGCACTCGCCCTAGGGCCGAGGCTCAGACACGGCTGCCTTCGGGCCCGCGGCAGCGACCCAGCTTACCCGCACAAGGGAATGGCGAAACCGCGGGCCGCGACAGACAGCACCCCCGTCTGTTGTCTCTCGAGACCCCCCCCAGAGCTGCTCAGATCTCCCGGCCCGACCGCGCACAGCCCTTACCTTCTACATCCGCCATCTTGCGCTGCACCGCGTGCGTGCCTGCCGGCCCACTGCTAAGTGGAAAAAAAACCCCTCAGACTCCCGCCGCCGAGTCCCGTCAGGCCGCGCTGCTAGGACCCGCCCACTGGCGTACCAACCCTTAGCGTCAGGGACCTTGCGACGGGAAGGGGCGGTGCCAGTTCTGGGCCCGGGGCCGGACTCCAGATGAGCGCGCCACTGATAAGCTGAATCTCATTGGCTAACTCATCCATGGTTGTGGGAAAAACTGCGCATGTGCATGTTCGACCCTCTTTCCCCAGAAATGCACTGTGGGCTGGGCACCGCCCGCTGGAGTATGTGGGCGTGGCCCGCACCCTGGCTGTTCTCAGCACCTGACACCCTGCTTAGCGCTGTGGGAACTGCTATTGTTTTCTCACACAAATCTTTTCACGCTGCTCTCATATTACTCTACATCAAAAAGGTAAGACCGCGAGATCACTCCAAAAAAGGACAAAGTCATTTACTGCTTGAAAGTCCTGTCATTGCTCAGGACAAATAATGCATACCACATGTATGCTTTTAAATTTTCCATCTGTCACATTGAAGTAAAAAACGCCGAGTGTCTAGGTCTCCAGGCGTGGTGGCTCACGCCTGTAATCCTAGCTACTCAGGAGGCTGAGATCAGAGGATCAAGGTTCAAAGCCATCCCAGGCACAAAAGGACCTGAGACTCTTATCTCCAATTAACCTCTAGAAAATGGGAAGTGGGTCTTGGCTCAAGGGTAGGGTGGTAGCCTGCAGCTGAAGAGCTCAGGGGCAGCACCCAGGCCCAAAGTTCAAGCCCCATGACCCACAAAAACAAATTCACATATGGATATATGTATATACATACATATGCATGTGCATATATGCACACTATATATGAATATATATATACAAATAATATTTTCTTTATTCATTCCTTTCTTTTTAGGTACCTCAACTCATTTCATCATTTGTCTCTGTCAAATAGTACTGCAATAAATATGAATATGCATTTTCCTATGATGTATTCATTTACTCTCCTTCAGATATATGCACAGTAGTGGTATGGCATGCATACAAAGACGACTTACTTTTACTCTTCTGCTAAACCTCAATAACTGACTTACATAATGTTTGCACTAGATGATATTCCCAACAATATATGAAAATTCCTTTTTCTCCTGAATCATCATCAGTATTTGGTTGTTTTGTAAATGCATCCATTTTGATTGGGGTGAGGTGAAATTTTAGTGTAGTTTTGATTTGCACTTCCTTTCTCGCGAAAGATGTTAATCACTGCTTAGCCATATGTATTTCTATTAGCCATTTATCTATTACCCACTACATTCACCATTCACATTTCTTCTATGCAAACTGTTACCTTCTAAGTTTACTGATTACATTATGTGTTGCCTTCCTGTTTAATTTTCTGAGTTCTTTCCATATTTTGGCTATTACTCCATTATTTGTTCAATAGCTGGTAAAAATTTTCTCTCATTTTGTGGATTGTCTTTTCCTTCTGATGATGGTTTGTATTGCTGCACATCAACTCTTTAATTAGATGTATTCCCAATTATCAATTCTTGTACTTATTTTCTGAGAAATTGCAGTCATAATCAGAAAAAAAATTCACTTGTGCCTAAAATTCTACGCTATGACCCACAGTCTCCTATACTTTTCAAATCTTAGATCTTTTTTGCCAGTTGTGGGGCTTGAACTCAGAGCCTGAGCACTGCTCTTGGCCTCTTCTTAAGACTACCTCTCTAACACTTCAGCCACAGAATCACTTCCAGGTTTTTTTTCTATGTATTTTGTACCGAGGAATCAAACCTGGGTCTTCGTGCATGATAGGCAAGCACTCTACCACTAGGCCAAACTCCCGGCCCCAGTCTTAGATCTTTGAGCATTTTAATACTACTGGAGTTGATTTTGATACAGATGAAAGGCAGAGGTCCAGTTTCAGTCTCCTGCAAGTAGATACCCAGTTTTCCCAGCACAGTTTTGTTGAGGAGGCTGTCTTTTCTTCATTTTAATGTTCGAGGCTCCTAGCTAAATAGTATAGTGTATTCTAGTTGTGTGGGTTTATTCTTTGGTTTTTTCTGTTTTTTTTTTATTAGAAAAAAATCATTTATTTCTGCTCCTTTCATATATCATACTGCTCAGGGGACAGTCCAAATTTATATCCACAAAAGCACACTAGCACTCACACTGGTTAAAGGCAGAAGCACCATCGGAGAAGCTCTCAGCTCACAGATATTGCCCCGTATTGAACTTCTTAAAATCAGAAATATCAACTCCAAAAAAGGATGTGAAGGCCACTGTTAAAAATAATCACTTTATTCAATATTATACTTTGAGAAGTGGAGTATTTTTTTCCCTTCAAAAAATGAGAAACTGGCCAGGAGTTTGGCCTAGTGATAGAGTGCTTGCCTTGCATGCAAGAAGACCCAGATTCAATTCCTCGGTACCACATACAGAGAAAAAAGCCGGAAGTGGTGCTGAGGCTCAAGTGGTAGAGCTCTAGCCTTGAGAAAGTCCAAGGACAGTGCTCAGGCACTGAGCTCAAGCCCAGGACTGGCAAAAAAAAGAGAGAAACTAAGAAAATGCCACTTAACATGGTGGGGATATCAGAACAGGTCAGTAGCAAAAAAAAAATACTGTGACAGAGTTGTCTCTGATAGCAAGAAACCCTAGTCTGAGCTTTGATGCGCTTCCTAGGTTTTCACTCAGGCTTCTTTTCCTGCTGTTCTTGGTTCCTTTCCACATTTTTACAGGGGACTGACACAGACTTTCAAACTTCATTCACCAGAATAAGGCTGGAGTCCACTGATTTCTTCTCAAAAGGCACTCTATCCCATCAGATAACCCGGCAGTTTCATTCTCATGAAAAAGAAAAAAGAAAGCCATAAAAAAGCTCAATAGGACATAAACAAATTCAATGACTAGCAGAAGAAATCTGTTGATCTTGGGAATATTTGGTGCATTGTATCGGTGTAGGATTATGAAACCTAAACCTCCCATTGTAAACAGGAAGCTGGATGCGAGGCCTTCCATCATGTACTGTCCATTGACTCTGTAAGCCAAGAAAGCGACAGACCTCTGGTGTCCAGGCTCATCAGTCATTGACCAACACTTGAAGGTTCAACAATAACGTCCTAAATTATTCCTCCGGTGATGAGGAAGTAGAACACGACCGCCAGCGCATAGACCGTCATAGCCATGGCTTGTGCACCCAGGGTGGCTTCTTCAGCTTCAGATTAGGTCATTCCAGCCCCAAGAATGGGACCCAGTATTAAGGTCTCCATGTTGGTGGCCAGCAGGGCCACTTAGCCGGCCTTCTTCCTGATTTTTCACACTCTTTCATTGGTATTCTTTTGGTCTTCCATTCCTCTGGATTTTGTGCCCATGCCAAACTGGTTGTCTCACTCTTATTCTATAGTATAATTTGAAATCTGGTATTGTGATACCTGCAATTTTTACTTAGAATTGTCTTTTGCCATTCAAGGTCTTTGATGACTTCATATAAACTTTTGCACTAATTTCTATACCCATGGGCTTTCCATTTTCTGGTCTCTTTTTCCAATTTCTTCAATGTGTTTTAGTTTTTATTGAACAAGTTTTTCTTTTTTCTTTTTTTGTCCATGATGGGGCTTGAAGTCTGAGCCTGACACTGTCTCTGAGCTCTTCAGTCAAGGCTACCACTCTACCCCTTAAGCCACAGCTCCACTTCTGGTTTTCTACTGGTTAATTGGAGATAAGTCTCTCATGGACTTTAGTTCCCCGGCTGGCTTTGAACCATGATCCTCAGACCTCAGCCTCCTGAATAGCTACAATTATAGGTGGTAGCAACGACACCTGGTTTGAACAAGTTTTTCATTCCCTTGGTTTTCAATATTTGAAACTATTATAAATTTAATTGTTTTCCTGAGTGTTTTAAAATTTATTTTTCTAATTTCTTGTATAACTTGTTCATTGTTGGCATATACAAAAGCTACTGATTTTTTTTGCCAGTCCTGGGCTTCAGCTCAGGGCCTGAGCACTGTCCTTGGGCTTTTTCCTCAATGCTACTGCTCTACTACTTGAGCCACAGCACCATTTCCAGGTTTTCTATGTATGTAGTACCAAGAAATTGAACCTGGGTCTTTGTGACTGCTTGACAAACACTCTACCACTAGGCCAAACTCCAGGTCCAAAAGCTACTTATTTTTGAATATTAATTTTATATCCTGGAAGATTTCCAGAGATCTTTATCAGATCTAGGAGGTTTTTTGGAGGAGAGGTGGTGATTTTTAGAGCCATAAACTATAGGGTAATATCATCAACTAGTAAGAATAATTTTTAAAAATGTATTGTCTTATACCAATTACCATGAACTAGGGTTCAATGTTCCATCTCCACACATGTAAATAGAGATGATTTTAAGGGTTTTCGCTCTTTATTCTGCATTATTGATATGGAATCCTAGTACCACACTGAATAAAAGTGGGAAATGTGATGTCAGAAGAGGGTCAAGAGGACAAAGAGAGGAATTAATGGAGAGAGGACAAGGTGACAATGAAGCCAGATAACTTAGGAAATGGTTAGGGTTGGGAGAAATGGGGAAAAATAATAGGGGTGATACTGATCTAGTTCCATCATACTCATAAACTGACATGTTGAATTAAAAAAACCCTTTGTACAACTCCTTCGAGATAAATAAATAATGCAGTAGGGAGAATTGGCATATTTATCTCATTGTTGACTTAAGGAGAAAATTATTTTAGATGTTTGTCATTTAATGTGATATTGGCAATAATTGGTGATATAAGGCCTTTAAGTTCAACTGTGTTCCTTCTATTCCTTGTTCCTTCAGAGCTTTTTCCCTCCTTCATTCCCTTCCTTCCTTTCCTCCCTCCCTCCCTCCCTCCCTCCACCCCTCCCTCCCTCCCTTCCTTTCTAACTTCCTTCTTTTCTTTGTATGCCAGTCTTGAAGCTTGAACTGAGGTCCCAGGTGCTGTCCCTGAGATTTATTTCTCAAGGATAGCATTCTACTAATTAAGCCATCGTGCCACTTCTCCAGGCTTGCCTATTTGGTGTTCTGTAAGCTTCCTCCACCTGAATGACACCCTCTTTCTAGAGGATTAGGGGATTTTCTGCTATTTTTCCCAGTCCTGGGGCTTGAACTCAGGTCCTGGTCACTGTCCTTGGGCTTTCTCAAGACTAGAGCTCTAGTACTTGAGCTACAGCACCACTTCCAGCTTTTTCCTATGTATGTGGTACCGAGGAATCGAACCCAGGTCTTTGTGCATGCTAGGCAAGCACTCTACCACTAGTCAAACTCCCAGCCCCTGAGTTATCTTTTAATTCATTGAGGAATTTCGATATCACTTATTTCACTGACCATTCTTGTACTTGTTGTATTGACCTTGTTTTATTGTCCTCGCTCCCTCTTTCCTGCTACTTCTTAAGTCCTTTATTGTAGAGTTGGATTTTGTAGGGGACATGATGCCTTGTTAATTCATAAATTGAATGATTTTTGCCGGGGTAGATGCATCAGCAGCCATGATTTGGTAGAGCGTTCAATCTCTAGTGTCTTTTCCATTACTGACTCTTGAAAATTACTTAATACTGAATAATGGCTACATTGTGGTATATTTTTCTTACTATTACTAGATTAGAAAGATAAGTCTCAGCTGCCCAGTAGTCAATTTCAATAGTCAACAAATTATGAGGAACTCTATTTTACTCAGCATGAAGAAGCTTGACTACAAAAGCTTTTGCAGTTTGTAGACCACAATTTTGTGTTTGTGGCAAGCCCTAATGAAAACTAGTCACCACTGTTTCTCTAATACTTTTAGATGAATGTGGAAGTGAAAATATATCTTCATGGCCTACGAAGTCTAAGCTGGCAATAAGAAGGAGATACTGGAGAAAAAATTGATGAATAAATAATACTAGGTATTTGGTTAATGAGAAGTGCAGTAGAAAGAAATCTAGCTAACATTGTGTTAAGGTAAGGAGGGAGCTAGTGAAATAAGAAGAATTGAATGGAAAAACACATCCACACACAAGAAAAAAATATAATTCAAAAGAACTAATAAAAATGAAAATAAAAACAACTGATACTTAAGCAATCTAGTTACCTCTTAAGAGTGTATGTAATGAGGGCCGGGAGTTTGGCCTAGTGGTAGAGTGCTTGCCTAGCATGCGCAAAGGCCCAAGTTCAATTCCTCAGTACCACATACATAGAAGAAAGCCAGCAGTGGTGCTGACACTCAAGTGGTAGAGCTCTGGCCTTGAGAGGGCCTAAGGACAGGCCTCAGGCCCTGAGTTCAAACCGAGGACTGGCAGGAAAAAAAAGAGTATAGGTAATGAGGAAGAGTTAGAGATGAGGAATGGAGTAGAAGGAAGTATGAGCAAGAGAATGGTTGTACTTTTAGATACAAGGAGAGTGTGGGATGTGGAATGGGGTACAAGTAATTATTATGCCTGTAACCCTAACTACTGAAGAAGCTGATATCTGAGGATTGTGGTTCAAAGCCAGCCTTGGCAGGAAAGTCCATGAGATTCTCAACTTCAATTAACCAGCACCAAAAAAAAAACCTAGTTTTGAGCAAAAAAAAGCACTCAGGGATAGTGCCTAGGTCCTGAGTTCAAGCCCCAGGACCAGTAGAGTTACATACATACAAGATCAAAACAAACAAATCCAACAGCAACAACATCAGATGTATATATGCATATATATATATATATTTTTTTTTTTTTGCCAGTCCTGGGCTTGAACTCAGGGCCTGAGCACTGTCCTTGGGCTTTTTCCTCAAGGCTAGTGCTCTACCATTTGAGTCACGGCACCACTTCTGGCTTGTTCTATGTATGTGGTACTGAGGAATTGAACCCAGGGCTTCATGCATGCTAGGCAAGCAGTCTACCACTAGGCCAAACTCCCAGCCGTACATAATACATTTCTGTTGTCATTATGTATGTTTGTGTGTGTGTCCACACATATACCTCTCTGTGGGGTGCAGAAGGCTATGGAAATCAGTTGATTTAGATCTGAGTGAGAAGCCTCTGTCACCCTCTGCAGTCAGCACTTACAGCCAAGGGGCAGTAAGTACAGCACAAACTTCAGGCACAATAGGTCATAGCTGCCCTGTCCCCACTAAGTGTAATTTTCTCCTAGACAGGCAGGTGGAGCCATGGGCAGATGCCATGCTCATGCCTTCCTGGTCCCCACTACCTGTTATGTGATTCTACAGGCAAATATGCTGTTTGGTGTCTTTGCTCCCTCTACTGGTAGTCTCTGGTAGGTGCAGCCAAGAAGTCCCTAACCTCTTCTGTTTTTCAGCCTGGAAAACAATATTGTTCCTCAGTCTCTATGTCACTATTTTCTATAGTGTCTCTTACTGTTCTTTATTTAATTTAACCTCATTATTTTATTATCTTCATAACAAAATTTAGACATCATGATTATATAGTCTTCATAACAAAAACTGGTGCTTAGAACTGGATCATTTGCCGTTTTCTCTCTTTTTTAACATTTTTATTAAAGAATTTATTAACATTGATTTTTACACCATATTTAAAATGTCATGTTTAACAAACAAGTATTCAAGAAGGGAATATCTATATACAATCAGTGGCACTTAGATTTTAGAACATAATCTATGAAATAAAACATGTCTACAGTGTATATAGCCCATAATAGATTTTTATGTCTATGTAGTTATGTTCATATCTCCAAGACCATGTCCATAACATTGGGTGTACTGTTTAGATCTAATATCCACATATTAAGGATACCATATACCTTTTGTTCCTTTGGACTTGACTTATCTCACTCAACATTATTTGTTCTAGCTTTATTCACTTCCCAACGAATGCAATTATTTTATCTTGTCTGGTGGCTATGTAGAATTCCATTGTGTGTGTATATATATTATTTACATTTCTTGTATCCATTCAACTGTAGTAGGGCATCTGGATTGTTTCCACGGCTTGGCTATTGTGAATAGTGCAGAGATGAACATAGCTGAGCAGGTGTCCTTATCATATCTTGGGTTATGATGTTCAGGATAGATGCCCAGGAGTGGTATGGCGGGATCGTAGGGAAGGTCTACTTTCAGTTCTTTAAGAAACCTCCACACCGCTTTCCAGAGTGGCTGAACTAGCTTACAATCCCACCAGCAGTGTAGTAGGGTTCCTTTTTCTCCACAATCCCCCTAGCATCTGTCATTGACTCAGTTCAAAATCTTGGCCATTCTTGTTGGGGTAAGGTGGTATCTTAGGGGTGTTTTTATTTGCATTTCCTTTATGATCATGGATGATGAGTATTTTCTCATATGCATTTCTGCCCTTTAAATCTCTTCTTCTGATAGGTCTCTCTTTAGTTCCCTTGCCCATTTAGTGATTGGTTTGTTGGGTTTGGGGTGGGGGATTAGTTTCTTGAGTTCCCTGTAGATACTGGATATTAAGCATTTGTCTGATATGTTATTGGTAAATATCTTTTCCCAGTTGGTTGGCTGTATCTCTACTTTTGCGACTATGCTTTTATCTGTACAGAAACTTTTTATTTTTAGGTAGTCCCATTTATCTAGTCTCTCTCCAATCTGTTGTGACCCTGGGACTCTGTTCAGGAAGTTTTTGCCTATGCCTATGAGTTCCGATGTCTCTTCTACCCGATCATGTAACAGTTTCAAGGTTTCCAGTCTGACATTGATGTCTTTAATCCACTTTGAGTTAATGCTTGTGCATGGCGAAAGGCTAGGGTCAACTTTTATTTTTCTGCATGTGGCTACCCAGTTTTGCCAGCACCAATAATTGAATAGGCTGTGTTTGTTCCACTTATATTTTTGGCTCCTTTGTCAAATACAAGTTGACTATAAGTATGTGGTTTTATTTCTTCTATTCTGTTCCATTGATCTTCTGGTCTATTTTTGTTCCAATATCATATTGTTGTTTTTGTTATTATGGCTCTATAGTAGAGTTTGAAGTCTGGTATTGTAATACCACGTCCATTGCTCTTTTTGCCTAGAATTGTTTTGGCTATTCTAGGTCTTTCCTTGTTCCATATGAACCTTTGGATTACACCTTCTATTTCAGTAAAGAATGTCTTTGGGGTTTTGATGGGGATTGCATTGAATTTGTATATCAATTTTGGTAGTATGGCCATTTTCACTATATTGGTTCTCCCTACCCATGAACATGGGATGTCTTTCCATTTCCTGGTATCCTCTTTAATTTCTTTCATTAGGCTTTTATAGTTTTCATTAAATAATTCCTTTACATCTTTGGTAAGTTAATTCCTAAGTATTTTATTCTTTGGGGGGCTATTGCAAATGTGTTCATTTTCTTGATTTTACATTCTGTTTGCATATTGTTGGCTACTAACTTTTGCAGGTTAATTCTGTATCCTGCCACTTTGCTAAAGTGGCTTATTACTTCTAGGAGTTTGAGAGTGGAGTTTATTGGGTCATTCAGTTATAGTATCATGTCATCCATTTTCTCTTTTTATCTCCACCCAGCTCAAAATGTTTGCATCTCTTAATAGCTAGCATTCTCTTACATCTGCAGTTGGGTTCAACGCATTCAAGTCTCAGCCCAATCTTCTTTGTAATCTTAACTTTTTTCCCCAGAAAACTGGCTTAGTCTGACCTCCATAGCCACTCTGCTTTCTGTCATTACAACGCTTTCCCTGGGCATAAAGAGAATCCTTGCCCTTCTTGTACTGTGTTACTTTGAGAGGCTGGAGCTTGCTACACATCTTACAGAAAGTACGGCGGGTTTTAGGAACGTTAACCATGATGGTAGGAAGCCTGCTGTAGCGCCAAAAGAAACAAGTCTCTTACTGTTTGGGATCTAACTGAATTAATTCCATCACCATTTAAAAGAATAAAATGATTTTCTTTGTCAAACTGGATAAGCCTTGTTCTACGTCCTAGAGTATGATCTATTTTGGAGAACGTTCCATGAGCTCCCAAGAAGAATGCATATTATGCAGCCACTGGGTGAAATATTCTGTGGTGTCTATGAAGTTTATTTGATCTAGGGTATCATTTAGTTCTGAGATTTCTCCGTGTGTGTGTGTGTGTGTGTGTGTGTGTGTGTGTGTGTGTGTGTGTGTGCATGTGCGTGCATGTGCGCGTGCGTGCTGGTCCATGTACATTTGTGCTGAAGACTAGCACTCTATCACTTAAGTCAAAGATCCACTTCCAGCTTTTTTAGTGATTAATTAGAAATCAGAGTCTTACATACTTTTCTGCCTTGGCTGGCTTTGAACTATGATTCTTAGATCTTAGCCTCCTTAGTAGCTAGGAGTACAACTTTGAGTCTCCAGTGCCTGACTTCTTTGTTGATGCTTTTATTTGAATGCACTGGTGAGAATGGACTATTGAAGCATCTTACTACTATTGGTCTATGGTCTATCAGCCCTTGCAAGTCCATAAGTATTTGTCTAAGCAAGCTGGGTGTGATGCCATTTGGTGCATGTGTATTAACAACTGTAATTCCCTCTTGGATCATTCTTTTTATTAGTATGACCTGAAGTTCTTTGTCTCTTCTATCAGATGTAAGTATGGCCTGTGCAGTGCATCGGGTATCTCAGACCTCTACTATTTTTCAGTTTCCAAGCTTTCCAGTGGGTGCTCAGTCCAAAAGCTTGAGTTTCTATAAGCTGTTTGAACTTATGATAAGTCTATATAAGTTGGTTACTCTTTTAGTCCAGGTTATCTACCAACCTACCTAGTTTTGCTTTTAGAAATGGCTGCAGGTAATGAGGTTCCCTGCTGAATTGAGCTACTGAACTGTTGGGGGCTAAGTTTGCCTGCCAGAAACCAATGTAATTTTATCTGTCATTAACCAGAAATCTCCAGCAGTAGAGGCTAGGCCTTTTGTAAACTGGACAAAAGAATGACTGACCTAGAACTTTGAAGTAGTTCTCACCGAAGAGGGGTTCTGCCCTTCCTCTCTATGCCACCTCTGATGGCCACTGTCAGCCCCTTGGACAGTGGCTGGTTACTGCCAGTTACGATGATCATCAATTGTTTCTAAGCCCCAAATTGTGTCTCTCTCAGAATGTGGACACAGGCTGGTAATAAAATCTAATACTCTGGGTAGTTCTATCTTAAGCAGGAGGCCTTCCCACAAGATGGACCTTTTCTGCTGCTCTCCAAGATATGGAGAGCCAAAGACTTGGTCATCTGATACATGTCACATTACTAGACTGTCACATGGAACAAGTCTCTGACCTGCCAAATCCTACAATATGGTTTGATGCTTGCAGGAAGTATGGATTTGTCCATAAGAGGCCATCTGGCACATATTGTGGTGAGGGCGTTGGCCTCTTTTCCAGCCAGAGATGGAACTGGAGCTACAAACTGCACTAGTTTTGTCTATCACCTTCATTTTCCTCCACACTATTCAGCTTTGTTATTCCTTTCTTGTGCTCTTATTCTTCTCAGTGCTCTTCCTCAGTTTTGCTTTGTTGTGCAGACTATTCTCATTCACCAACGCCAACAAAGAAAGCTTCTCCTCTTCCATCTTGCTCCATAATCTATGATCTTACTTGAAAAAAATATGTGTGTACATGTAAATGAAATAGGCATCTTGAGATGAGCTTACCCTACATCATTTGGGTAGATCTTAAAACTAATGGTCACTACCTTCACATTGGAAGAAGAGGAAAAGTCCATGCCATGTGAAAATGAAGTCAAAGTTGGAATCTTTCAAGTTTCTAGCCACCAGAAGTGTGAAGAAAAAAAATTATGCTTCTTAGTTAGTACTTAGATTTTACAGTCCTAGGAAACGTACTATCTCACTAAGAACAAAAGCCAAAGACCTTGTAATCTCCTTCCATTCCGCTATTTATTCATACCCTCCTGCCATGATGCCTGCTGGCTATTCCCTAAGGATTCTTCCTTCCCCCCACAGTTGGGGCCTTTGCACCTCTACATCAAAAGGATCTTATTGTCTTTCTCTGCACAAGAATTTTAGTTTTATAAAAGCAGGAAATTTTTATCTAAATTGCTTACTGCTATATATCCAAATCCTAGAAGATTCTCAGGGCAATAAGACGAAACCAAACTGTATTTTCCCGAAGAATATACATAGAAGAACTATTCACAATAGCCCAAATCAAAAATAACCAAAACATTCATCCATAGATGAATATATAATCATATCTATACAATGGAATATTGTTCAGCCATAAAAGGAATGAAGTACAACCCCAATGATACATATTACAACACATGTACATTGAAAGTACATAACATATGATTCCACATATATTAACTAGATAAAACAAAAATATAGATAATTTCATTTCCCTTCTAAATAAATACTTTTTTAGATAAGCTCTCTATGTAGTTTAGGCTTATCTCCAGTTCATCAGCTCAAGTGATCTTCCTTTCTCAGTATCCTGAAAAGCTTGGCTCTAGAGACTGAAAATAGATTACTGCTTACCTATGGATGAGAGGTTTAGGGAAATATTGGGAACAAGTGCCAATTGGTACATGATTACCTTCTGCTTTTCTTTTTATCTTTCTTTTTTCAAGGCTTGGGACTTGAACTCAGGGCCTACACACTGTACTTGAGCTTTGTCAAGGCTAGCGTTCTACTACTTGAGCTACAGCAACACTTCTGGCTTTTTCTGAGTATGTTGTACCTAGGAATCAAACCCAGGGCTTCATGCTTGCTAGGTGGACACTCTACTACTGTCGGGATTTTTAGTTCTCGGTCCCTCCCAACTTGCAGGAGGGATAGGGAAAACATGCCCCGACCAGGACCAGCCGAGAAAAGAGGGGGCCGACTGACCACCCCACATCCAGCCCTCCCTCGCCGGAGGACAATCAGACTCGTCAGGGAGGCCCATCAAGGCAGGAGCTTGTTTACTGAGGAAGTCCATTCAGCTAATACAGGGTGCAGGAGCCTATCAGCACAAGGGTGGGCAGGTGGGGGAGGTCCACGTGTGTACTCTCACTATAGGTCTCAGCAGAGAGGGATAAAGCAATAACACATTCGTACCCAATGGTAATCAAGTCTCAGCAGAAAGTGATTCACAATACCGACAATATAGCTCAAAGTTAGGCATGACATTCATACATGACAGCTCATTTCTTTGTGTGGTTATCTTACTCAGTGATGCAGATTCATGGGCCAGCCTGACCCTGTACTCGGCTCCCAACATACCACTAGGCCACACTCCTGGCTTGGCTTGGCTTTGCTTTGCTTTTCCTCTCTCTCTCTCTCTCTCTCTCTCTCTCTCTCTCTCTCTCGATCCTTGGGCTTTCTCAAGGCTAGAGCTGTAACATTTGAGCCACAGCACCACTTCTAGCTTTTTCTGTGTATGTGGTACTAAGGAATCAAACATAGGTCTTTGTGCAAGCTAGGCAAGCACTCTACCACTAGGCCAATCTCCCTGCCCAAAATGGCCTTTCTTTTTATCTTTCTTTTTATTTTTTTTCACAGAAATTAAAAATTAATTCTAAAATTCATTTGGAAGCACAAAACCTGCCAATAACCAAAGCAATACTGAGCAAAAGGTGAGGTATCACAGTATCTGACTTTAGATTACAGAGAAAACATAACAAAAATAGTAGAGTGCTTACAAATATGGACTTGTAAACCAATGGGACAGAAGACCTCAAAATAAAGCAACATAGCCACTTGATCTTTGGCAAAGGAGCCAAAAACATATACTGGAAGAAAGACAACCTTCAACCGTTGCTTTGGGGAAAAAGTCTGGTTTCCATATGCAGAAAACTGAAACTAAATCCCTATTTCTCACCCTGTACACCAATCAATTTGAAATGTATCAAAAACCTTTATTGTAAAACAAAACAAAACAAAACAAAAACCTTACTGTAGGCCAGTAGGGTGGCCTAGTAGTAGAGTGCTTTCCTAGCATGCATGAAGACCTGGGTTGCATTCCTCAGTCCCACATACATAGAAAAAGCTGGATGTGGTGCTGTGGCTCAAGTGGTAGAGCCCTAGTCTTGAGAAAGTCCAAGGACAGTGCTCAGACCCTGAGTTCAAGGACCAGGACTGACAAACCAAACAAGCAAAAAAACCTTATTATAAGACTTGAAACAATGAAACTGCCAAAGGAAAATGGAATGGATCCATACCTTGGCAATGTAAAAGGACATAATATCAACTCACATTATTATATTAATAATGAGCAGCTGGAGTATCAAATCAGGAAAACAATTCTGTTTGCAGTTGCATCAAAATTGCCTAAGTAATCCTAGCTACTCAGGAGGCTGAGATCTGAGGATCATGGTTCAAAGCCAGCCCAGGCACTAAAGTCCGTGAGACTCTTATCTCCAATTAACCACTAGAAAACCAGAAGTGGTGCTGTGGCTCAAGGGATAGGGTAGTAGCCTTGAGCTGAAGAGCTCAGGGACAGCGCCTAGGTCCAGAGTTCAAGACCCATAACCGACAATAAATAAATTAAATAAATGAATAAAAGAATTGAAGGACTTATATAATGAAAATTATAAAACTTAGAGGAAAGAAATCGAAGATGTCAGGAAGTGGAAGGACCTCCCATATTTCTGAATTGACAGAATTGCCATTGTGAAGATGACCATACTGCCAAAGGCTAGCTACAAACTCATTGCAGTACTCATCAAAATCCCAATGTCATTTTTCAAAAAGAAAGAGAAAACAATCCAAAACTTCATATGGAACCAGGAAAGGCCCCAAATAGGCAAAACAATTCTGGACAGACAAAAAGTAAATAAAATCAATGCTAGTAGTATCACAGGTCCAGATTTCAAACCTTACTACCAATCCTTAGAAAAAAAACCCAGATTGGTACTGACCCCAAAACAGACCTGAAGACCAATGGAATGGGCTGGAAGATGGAAAAATAAACCCATACATCTACAAGCAGGAGATATTTGACAAGCTAGCCAAAAAGACATGTTGGAGAAAAAAAGCCTCTTCAACAAATGGTTTTGGGATAACTGGATAGATATATGGAGAAGACTGAATCTGCATCCCTCACTGTCACCTTGCACTAATATCCATTTGAAATGGATAAAAAGACCTGAATGTTAAGATCTGAAACTTTCAAACTACTAAAGAAAGGCATAGGAGAAACATGAGAACTTATTGGCACAGGCACAAACAGGGCTCAACAAATAGGAGAGAGAATTGACAAATGAGATTTCATCTTTGTGTGTGTGTGTGGGGTCATGGGGCTTGAACTCTGGGGCCTGGGCACTGTCCCTGAGCTCTTCAGCTCAAGGCTACTGTCCTACCCTTTAGCCAAGCCCCACTTCCTGTTTTCTAGAGATTAGTTGGAGATAAGAGTCTCAGGTCCTTTTGTGCCTTGGCTGGCTTTGAACCTTGATCCTCAGATCTTGGCCTCTTGAGTAGCTAGGATTACAGGCGTGAGCCACTGTGCCTGGCTAAAGTTTATTTCACACATATTAGTCACAGCAATGAAAAGCTGACTATTACAATTGGTAACTTAATTCCCATTTCTCAACGTTTTTTACTTGTGTCCTTTTTCTGTTTCAGGACTTAACAGTACCTTCATCTGGAAGTTTTTAAACCAAATGGTACACACTATCTTTTCCCACCATGAATACGTAAGAATGGATTTCCTTTTCCTTCTTTTGGTGGTGCTGTAGCTGAATTTAGAGCCTTTCACTTAGACAAGCACTTTCTCAGTTGAACCATGCTACCAACCCTTTTCGCTTTAGTCATTTCTCAGATGGGGTCGTGCATTCTTACCAGGCGGCCCTGAACTATGATCCTCCTATTTAATCATTCTGCACATCTGGGTGATCTCAGACAATACCTAACAGCATCATTCTCACACACTGATTGACATGGAGTCTCAATAACTTTTTCTTTTTGTGCCTGGAATGGCCTTGAACCACTCTTCCCCTAATCTCCACTTCCCCAGTAGCTGGGTTTATAAAGCTATCCCTCTCAGGTTAAGTATGAATTTCTAACAAACAGCCAAGGACTTGTAAAAAACTATCACACCTAACAATATTCAAAACACTTAATGTCGCCTAAGGCACAATTTTCCTGATTATCTCAAAGAAGCTTGCGTGTGTGTGTGTGTGTGTGTGTGTGTGTGTGTGTGTGTGTGTGTACGTACACTTGTGTGTGCTGGTACTGGGACTTGAACTCAGGGCTTCAAGCTTTCTCTTTGCTTTTTCAGTCTAGGCTGATATTCTACCACTTGAACCACAGCTCTACTTCCTCAAAGATGCCTTTTTATAACTTGTCTGTTCAGACATGGATGTGGCGCACATACAGTATTGATTTGTATATGTCTTTTGCTTTTTTCCTTTTTGCTATGTATCTCATTTCATTTAAAATCAGGATTAGGCCAGGGACATAGTTCACTAGTTGAACGTGTGATTGGCATGAGGCACTGGCTCCCTCTGTACCATCAGAAAAAAAATACAATTCCAGAACAGGCCCTCCCCCTTTTCTGTTTTGAAAAAGCCAAGCCATTTCCACTTTGTCACTTCCAATAGTAAGAGCATGGATAATGACATCTTGTGAAACTACATATTATATCTGCTGTATTCTGAATTGTCTACAAATTTGTCCTTAAGAGTGAGAGACGTTGTCAAATTCAGGTTGAGTTTTCTACCTGGGTAAGAACATGCTTGGAAAGGGCTGAGTAGATTGCGTGTGTGTGTGTGTGTGTGTGTGTGTGTGTGTGTGTGTGTGTACACGCATCTATGATACCAACACCGATTGAGATTCATGTGGCCCAGTCATTGGAGTACTTAGATCTATTATGTAGAAATACAAAATTTGGGTTTCCTAGTCTTCTTCAATTCTCTCATTTTGTGGTTAGAATTTTATAACGGAAGACCATTCCTTTAGCCACTGTTTGGCCATCATGAAATACAGGTGATGCTAGAAAAGCTATACACACACACACACACACACACACACACACACACACACACACACACACACAGATTCTTTTTGTAAGTCATGGGGCTTGAACTTGGCCTGGGCACTGTCCCAGAGCTCTTCAGCTCAAGGCTACTGCCCTACCCCCACCCTTTTTTAATGTTTTTATTTTTATTTTTTCCAGTCTTGGGCTTGAGCTCAGGGCCTGAACACTGCCCTTGCTTTTTCTCAAGGCTAGAGCTTTGCCACTTGAGTCACAGCACCACTTCTGCCTTTTTTTAATGTACGTGGTATCGAGGAATTGAACCCGGGCCTTTGTGCATGATAGGCTAGCACCCTACCACTAGGCCAAATTCCCAGCCCCAGCCCTAACCTTGAGCCAAGCCCCACTTCCCATTTTCTAGAGGTTAACTGGAGATAAGAGTCTCAGGTCCTGTTGTGCCTGGGCTGGCTTTGAACCTTCATCCTCAGATCTCAGCCTCCTGAATAGCTAGGATTATAGGCATGGCCACCACGCCTGGCTGAGATTTTATCAATTTAAAGAGTTTCTGCACAGCAGAAGACACGGTATCTAAGCTTAAAAAAAGTCAGAGGGAATGAGAGAAGATCTTTGCCAGCAATACATTGGATGATGGCCTAATATCCAGAATATAAAGAGCTCAAGAAACTAAATCCTCAAAGAATCAATAATTCAATAAATGGGCCAAGGAGCTAAATAGAGACTTCTCAGAATTAAAAATGGGCAATAAATGCATCAAAATATGCTCCACATCTCTGGCTATAAAGGAAAGGCAAATTAAAATAACATTGAAATTCCATCTCACCGCAGTAAGAATGGCCATCAACCAGAACACAAACCACAAGTATTGGCAGGGATGGTCCAAGAATCCAACTCTTGAACATTTACCCAAAACGTAAAGCCAACATACAGTGAAGATACTTGCACACACAATGTGCATTGCTGTACTATTCACCATAGCCAAGCTATGGAAACAGCCTACAAGCTGTGCATTGCATGGGCAGATGAATTAAGAAAATGTAATACTTGTGTGTCTATACACACACACACAATGGAAATTTACTTGTCTGTTTGGAAGAATATTATATCATTTGTAGAGAAATGGATGGACTTGGAAAAAATAACATTAACTAAATAAGTCAGGCTAAGAGACAAAGATGCATTTTTTTCTGTCATGTGGAAGTAAGATCTAAATTATAAAGATATATAGAAACATATACAGGGTCATATAGAGATATGGGCAAATTGACTAAAGTATGTTATACACGGGGGTGGAGGGCAGGGTGGATTCCAGTGCTGTCATTCCTTGGAACAACAAACATAGTCTGACAAAATAAATACCAGTAAACAGGAACATATGTTGTCTGTGAGGGGGCAGTCAATGAGAGAAGGGCTGATGAAAGCAGAGGATGGGGGGGGGTGAAAAGACTCATAATATTCAATGTATATATTGGCAAGTGTAAGCGGGCTAGGGGGGTTGGGAGAGTTGGGGAGAACATTATACTCAAACCGATGAATTGGAACCCCATTGTGAAATTTAAGAGAAAAAGAAAAAAGAGGCTTTGAGATTGTAGATTTGTGCATATTACAGCTCTGTAAAATTTACCTATTACTTTAGAGGCTATGTTACAGGTTCATTGAGATTTTCTAGGAAGATGATTGTCAACTTCAAATCAAGACTATTTTCTTCTTCTCAATCTATATGCCTTTCATTTCTTTTCTTATCTTATTGCGCTAGCCTTAACTTGTAGTACTGTGTCAAATAAGAGTAGCAAAAGTATATATACTTGTCCTGCTACAAATACATTATTTTTTGCCAGTCCTGGGGCTTGAACTCACGGCCTGAGCACTGTCCTTGGGCTTTCTCAAGGCTAGAGCTCTACCACTTGAGCCACAGTACCACTTCCAGCTTTTTTCTATAGAAAAAATACCACATATATGTGGTACCAAGGAATTGAACCTAGGGCTTCATGCATGCTAGACAAGCACTCTAGCACTAGGCCAAACTCCTGGCCTCATACAAATACTTTTTAGTTCTTTATTTTGGTGCTGGTGGTCATGTTTCCAATTTTAAGAGGACAGTATTGGATGTCATCATTAAATACACAAGTTATAATTTTTAATAAAATTTTTTGAGGGAGAAATGCACAACTTTTGCTTTCTTTCTTTTCTTTTCTTTTTTGTGGGTCATCGGTCTTGAACTCTGGGCCTGGACACTGTCCCTCTTCAGCTCAAGGCTACCACCCTACCCCTTGAGCCAAGCCCCACTTCCAGTTTTCTGCTGAATATTTGGAGATACGAGTCTCACATTCTTTTGTGCCCGAATTGGCTTTGAACCTTAATCCTCACATCTCAGCCTTCTGAGTAGCTAGGATTGTAGGCATGAGCCAATGTGCCTGGCTACAACTTTATTTTTCAATATAGTAATTAAGTTCCACTACAGAACAAGAGCACTATAGTACTTCCTTTTGTCATTTCATAAATACAAATAGATACAAGCCCTTGGTTTTGTGGAGCCTGCCTCTCTTCCTCCATTGCAGGGACCATATGCACTGCTTGTACTATATATTTGGAACGAATTGGGGAAGCTATACCCTTACTTCCAGTTTACTGTAAGTTTTTGTATAAACTCCTGTTAGAGTCTTTCATATGCTTGTTCTGTATTACTTAATATGAGTATGTGACTTGGTTTTGACCGCCTAGTTACTGACAACTTGGATTGATTTGGAGAAGCAGTACTGCCAGTTGAACTCAGGACCACATTCTTTCTGGTTCTATACAAATTCATAGCACTTCAGCCATGCTTAAGTCCTTTTAGTCTACTTTTTGTTTTGCCTGGACTGACCCTAGATCTCGATCCTCCTACATCCCTAAGAGGAGTAGCAGGAATTACAGCTTGTACAATCACACTTTTTTTTGAGATAGGGTTTGCCCTAACATAGTACTCACACTGGCCTTGAACTTCAATCCTCTGATATCTTCTTCCCAAATATCAAACAAGCCTCACTTATCTTGGATAAGTTACAATGTACAATTCTGTGATTTGTTTGATGTTTTGCTTCCTATTTTTCTGAGAATTTTTCTGGGTACGTTTATGTCTGTGGTTTTCATTTCTTTATTAAACTGTCTGTTTTCTTTTGACATCACAGAAGTACTGGCTTTATGAAGTGAATTGGGAAATATTTGACTTGGAATTGTGACAGTAGTTCATATAATTTAAAGTATAGTAGAAGTTATGTCAAGAATTTTCCATAACATATGAGAAATGTACAGAAAGCCAAATTTCAATTTTAAAGTGAAAATTTGGTGGCTATCACTCTCAGAGAAGCACTTTATGGATGCCTATATGTGAACAAACCTGTAACATGTCAGCCCAGTGTTTTAGTTCAAATGGTTCCTAGATTTACTTGAGGAAGAAATAGAGAGGAGGGAGATACAGAAAGGCACGGGCATTGCACCTTCATCATTGGTTTTCATGTCCATGCATAAATATGTGCTCATATCTGAGATTCATTGTTTTCTGAAAAAATTGTTTAGGGCTGTTTTCTTTTCAAGCCATTCATCTTTTCGTAATGAATAATTTAGGTGCATACATGCTTACCTATTATGGCATGATTGAAATAGAAACTCTTTTGTCATAATGAACACTATTTATTTCTGCAAGTCCTTCCAGTTATAATATTGACAGTATATTGAATAAAGTGACAAACTAAACCTATTTTAGTATTTTTGGTGATGCTGTAGATGCGATCCCCAGGCCTTATGCATGCTAGACGCACAGTCTCACACTGAATTATATCTTTAACCTCTCTAAACAAAAAGAGAAAAAGAGAATCCAGGTGCAAAAACACATTTGGTGTTCAGGTGTTCTTCCTTTCTCAGGGTGGAGTAGTGTTTTCCACAGAGGTAAGGTCAGGATTGAGAATGAGCAATGAACGCTGAGACTCCTGAAGCCCTTGATCTAGTCACAGGCACCACTAAGTGCTCAGCCTGCCAACACACATGACCAACAGTAAGCAACAATTTGTTTCAGTTTCATAGGCACTAACTTTGTTCAGAGATTTTTTTTCAAACTCACATTTCTGTAAAAGTCCCAATTAGTGAATCCGTTGTTCAGAGTGCAATAGCTCACATAACAAACAACATGTCTAGCCAAGAAATCATTATAAATACCTTGAGTTAGTGGCCATCGGATGGTAGAATTGATACGTTCTGGAATTCAGGGCTGAAAATTGGAGCTAGTTCCCTCATGAGCATGTGTAAGAACACACTCTGTACCCACAACTTTCATTAGGACTTTGGTTTTCTCTATGCCACTGAACGGAAAGGCAACTCATGTCTGTTCCTGAATCTGTTCAGGTGTTTGCTGTTGTTGTTGATTAAGTAGATACAGAGGTTGTTTTTTTTTTTTAAATAAACAATGGGTTCAAGGAGACTGTCTTGAGTTGGAGGAATCCTCTAATAGTGATTTGTGGTAGCAACACTACTGAGGATGTGGACTAAGTAGGAATTAAGGTTATACATGACAATTATAGTCTCATGACAAGTCATATAAATGAAGAGTGGTAGATCATCCCTTTTTCTTCCTTCCTTCTTTTTTAGTTCGTTTGTTCATTTGTTCCTTCCTTTCCTCCTTCTCTCCCTCAGTCCCTGTTTCCCTCCCTCCCTCCTGCCCTCCCTCTTTTCTTTCCTTCCTTCCTCCCTCCCTCCCTCCTTCTTTCCTTCTGTGTTTCTTCCTTCATCTCTCTTTCTGTGTCCCTGTATCTTGCTTTCCTCCTTTCCTTTGTGTGAACTTTATTTCTGACTATATTTTATACCTGCTAAACTAAAAGTTGGTAAAGGTTAGGTTTACATTCTTTTCTGTAGGTTGTGGGATATTGGTATGGAACGGTATGGAGAGACATAAGTATCCTGCAGAGTTAACTGCAATGATGGATGGAACATTTGATATTTCATTTTAGGTAGGGATTTTTTTTTAGTTACTTGGAAAGATAGTTGTAAATTTCGTGTGTGAGTACGTTGTTGCTATGGTAAGTTTATTTTGTATAAAAAGGGAGTTTGGATATTGAGTAGCAGGTGTGTTCTGTGTGTCTCCACTTCTTTTTTCCTTTTCTTTCTAATTGGAGAAGTCAAAAAGCTTAAAAGAGAGGTTTAGTATCCTGTTGACTGTACATTTCTGGATGTGAATTGAATGTAGCTAATTATCTGCGCTGGTGTGACGTTTGTAAGGCAGAGATGAGGTGGA
This sequence comes from Megascapheus bottae, assembly GCF_031878675.1. Taxonomy (NCBI): domain Eukaryota; kingdom Metazoa; phylum Chordata; class Mammalia; order Rodentia; family Geomyidae; genus Megascapheus; species Megascapheus bottae. Next base: position 105,526,217 of record NC_143547.1, on the reverse strand, counting down.
TGGTCCCTGTGGTGGGTTCTGAGATGCGAATGCTTACAGCAGCTGGAGTGTAGCTTTGTGTCAGAAACAGTGTTGCGGCTTTTGGAGTGTATTCTGATAGTGTTCTTTGAAGCTCAAAGTTTACCATGTCCCCTGATCGCAGTGCTCCTGCACTGCCAGCAATTTTGCAAAGTACCTAAGCAAGTAAAATGAATTCCTTCACGACAAACGTGTAGACTGGGTTGTGTTTCTCCATGGAACCGTGATTGTAGAGTGACATGAAGTGTGCCATAAAAGTATTCTTTCTGCCAGCAATTGTAGATGCATGGTGGTGAGATGAGATCTTCTTTGTGAATTATATCTCCCTGGATGCCATTTTCAAGTGTAGGGGTTCACAGCAGGGAAAAAAAGATCCGTGTGTATCAGGAGGTTGGTGTGATGGCACTGCACATTACATACAGTATGGGTGCTTTTGGCATTGTGAAGTATGTATGTTCATATACAGTGGAGGGTGGTGGTTGGGGGTGGTTGATTTAGTAAGTGTGGGTATGTGTGCATTTTGCATTTTACTCATCTGCAACATTGAGATGCTAATGGATCCCTTTGCATAGGGTAGCTGTGCTGAAGCTGTGAGGTGCTGCTTTAAAGCACTTAGAACGATGACGACGGTCATCAGGATTAGCTTTCTGCAGTGAGGAAGGCTGTGGTAAATAGTAGGTGTTTATGATGGTCGTCATTGTTATTTACAGTATACAGCCCACTATGTGGCACTATCAGCCACAGAATTACCATTTAATCCTACGTGTCAAAGAGCCTACTAATTGCGTTGCATTTGAATTGGGATCATTTGTGCTCATTAGGACATTTAGACAGTTTTGCCATCAGAGCTTATCAGTGAACGCAACGATCTTTGGAGGAGGGGCGCAAAAAGCCCCAGTACTTGGCAAACAAGTGGAACAGGGAAGTCAGAGAGGAGTCGTTCTTTTCTTCCTTCCTGAACTATATATAAATGGCAGATGTGGGTCACAGGGTTAGCTGCAGTGTCCCCGCGCCCCAGGCCAGCAGACCAGCCCTCTTGGCCAGGCTGATCGGGGGATGACAATGAAGGCAACACGTTTCATGGGGGCCCGTTAGGTCCATGAGCGCGTGCGCGTGTGAATGTGTGTGTGTGTGTGTGTGTGTGTGTGTGTGTGTTATGTGTTTATGTGTGTGTGCGCGCGCGTGTGCGATCTTGCGGGTGCCAGGTTGGGCTGATGGTACAGCCCTTTGGGCCCCCGAGGGACCACGGCGGGTCACAACCCCTGAGGACACTGCGCTTGCCGGGAGGGCAGGAGATCCGTCAAATTGTGCGCAGCGTGTGGGTCGGCAGCGGGCAGCGCAGCGGGCGGCGGCGGCGCGCGCGCTCTCCCCCGGGGCCGTGGCTGCAGGAGGTGGGGGTTGCGGCGGCCGCTCGGGGCGGCGCTATGCGGGCGGGCGGGCGGGCGGGCGGGCGCTGGGCCCGCCCCGCGGCATCCCTGGCCAGACTTCCTCCTGCCGCAGGCGGCCAGCCCAGCTGGAGGAAGCAGCGGCGGTGGCCACGATGAGCGCGGGCGACGCTGTGTGCACCGGCTGGCTCGTCAAGTCGCCCCCTGAGAGGAAGCTGCAGCGCTACGTGAGTAGGGAGGCCGTCTCCCCCGTGGCCTTCGTGGCCCGGCGTCCCTGGCCACAGGGTGGGTGCGCCGTGGCCTCGACAGCCCCGGGGCTCGGAGAGCGCCAAACGTAGCCGCTCCCAGCGCTGGGCTGCAGGCGAGGCCGATGGAGGGAAAGCGAAATCGCCCGTCGAGGCGGCGTGGGCGCAGTGCCCCGCAGCGGCCCGGGCCAGTGGCATTCGCCGGCCGAACGCAGCGGTCCCACACCGTCGCGTTACCGTGGCAGCCGCAGAGGGAGGTGGTCGGGGTTGAAATCCCTGGCGAGGCTTGGGCGCGACAGCGGCCAGGAAAACATCTCGCAAGACTCCCGGGGTCGCCAGCAGGGAATGGAGCTCAGGCGCACTGTCCACCCACGGGGCCGGGCAGGGGACGGGAAGAAACCTGCGTGGGGACAGCAGGCCGGGCGGCTCGTGCGTTCCGCTAGGGCTCCCATGAATGCTCTTGTATAACTGCGCACCACACTCTGGTCTCGACTCCTAGCTAGACCCAGTGCGTTCCTCATCTTCTCAGCTTCTGCTTTATGCTGACACCGCGCTTTTCCAGTCCACCAGGAACCACCGACTTTTACTATTAACAAATAAGGGACCCGGGGAAGAGCATGTCGCCCGCCACATCCCATTGCATGTGTAAATAGGCACCACACCGCGCAAAACTTCATTGTCTTCTCTACGTAACATGCTAAGAAAGCACTCCACAGAAAGACCTGATTGCTACGAAGCATTCTGCAGCCATTAGGAAGAACCACTTCAGTCCCCCGGGACTTGCATATAAATAGATATTAGGGCTTTTTCCTTTTTTTTTCCTTTTAAGCCTCAGAATAGCTTCCAGTACTCTCCTGTATCTCTCTGCTTTACCAAATGTCACTAGCATTTTTTCACTACATTTAAGAGTACATACAATGTGCAGATTAATAACGTGATAGTCTACAAACACACATTAACACATGAAAACTCCACAATTTGTGACAATAGCTCTTCATGAGCACAGCCCCATTCGCTATTGTGGCCTGCACACGGCCTTCTTCTTAGAAGCCTTTGGAAACGTCTTTTGTAATGTCGACTCTGTAATAGAATTTTACAAGAATGTTATTCTGCTTAGCACAAAGTTATCAAACATGCATAACTGAAGCCCCATTCCTACAGCTCATACCTATAATGCTACCTACTCAACAAGCTCACATCGGAAAATTAGAGTTTCCAGCAGCAATGTTAGGAAAGTCCTTGAGACTCTTATATCCAATTAATCACACACACCAAAAAACAACAAACAAACAAACAAAACACACCCAATACACTTGTGACTCAAGTGCTAGAACAATACCGTCCAGGAATAAAAACTCATGGACAGTGACCAGGCCCTGAGTTTAAGCCTTAGAAACATCATGCACACACACACACACACACACACACACACACACACACACACACACACACACGGGCACGCACGCACACACGGGTACGCACGCACACACACGGGCATGCACACATAAATGCAAACACATCTCTAATTGGTACTCCCTAGTAGTATGCTTGTCCATAAATTTGGGAATGTCTAGATGGGTACATCTGCTGCCATATGTGCTTTATTATTCAGCGGTAAAATAGGGTTATGGCAACACTGCATATCATATAGCCTAAAGAAATAGACAACCCAGATGAGATTTATCAACATTCCACTACATAATCCTTAACACTTGAAATCCACAATTGCAACTCTTTCCAAACAACACTCAGAGTCGTTCAAAACTCGCCTTTTCTCTCCCTGTGCCTGCCTGAAACCTACCTCCCTTAGCTCTGCGGAAATCCTTTTTGCCTTTAGATGGCGATCATGTGTCACTTTCATGGGATTTACCAAGGCTCTTATTCACAGGTCCTTTAATTCAACTCCTATCACCACTTGCTCCCTTCTCCCCTTTACTATGTGTCAACTCCAAACTACTCCCTGTGTTATGACCTGGGAAAACACAGATAAAAGACTTAACTCATTTCTCAAGAAGTTCATGGTCTAACATGTTTAACACAATAATATCACAAAGCTATTTAATGACACAACTAGGACAACAACTCAGTTCTTTCTGTTGGCAGGCCACCAATGTTTGCTATCACTAATAGAAGCTCACTGTCCTTAAAACTTTTTAGGACATTGTATTTCACTTGACTTCATGAGACAAGGCACTCAGAAAGTTACTTTTTATCAGCCTTTTCCCCAAATCGTTATTTTCTTCTCGATTTTTTGTTGCACAGTAATAAAGAATCCCTAATGTAAAATTTTAAACATTGTAGAAATGAATAAAAAGAAAACTTCCGTCACATCCTACCCTCCCTTGAAGCTCCCTCTTATTCCCTAGGCATAACAGCTCTTATACAGTATTATTCTAGAAATTTTCCCACAAAATAGCTTATAGTAGATTGTATTATGCTAATTGTCATGCAGTTTGCTTTCTTTTCATGATTCCGCATATATTTCCACATAAGAACATATACATTCACTTTAGTGGAACAGACTGGAAAACTCTATACTTAAATATGGTAAATTGGTTTTTTATGAAGTTGCAAAAAGAAATCAATGGAGCAAAGACAGTTTACCCAATAATGGAACAGGAATAAATGGAATCTGTATATAAAAAAATAAACCGTGATACAAACTTTACAAGTTAGAAAAATTAGGCCGGGAGAAGAAGTATCAATGTGTGATAAGTAATGCACCTACTATCTGGCAAATATAATTCTTACCCCTCTATACATTACCCCAACAATAAAAAAATAGGCCAGGAGCATGGCCTAGTGGTAGAGTGCTTGCCTAACATGCATGAAGACCCAGGTTCAATTCCTCAGTACCACATACATGGAAAAAAGCTGGAAGTGGTGCTGAGGCTCAAGTGTTACAGCTCTAATCTTGAGAAAGCCCAAGGACAGTGCTCAAGCCTTCAGTTCAAGCCCAGGACTGGTTAAAAAAACTATATAAAATAACTATATAAAATTCAGGAGCCAGGAGTTTGGCCTAGTGGTAGAGTGCTCGCCTAGCATGCATGAGGACCCAGGTTCAATTCCTCAGTACCACATACATAGAAAAAGCTGGAAGTGGTGCTGAGGCTCATGTGGTACAGCTCTAGTCTTGAGAAAGCTCAAGGACATTGCGCAGGCCCTGAGTTCAAGCCCCAGGACTGGCAAAAAAAAATAAAGAAAAATTAATGGAACCGGTGGAAGTTGCTCATGCCTGTAACCCTATGTACTCAGGAAACTGAGATGTGAGTATCAGGGTTCAAAGCCAGCCCAGGAAGAAATGTCTGTGAGACTCTAATTAACCACTAAAGAGCCACAGTGGAGCTATGTCTCAAGTGGTAAAGCCCTGGCCTTGAGAGGATTTACTCTGTGTGTGTGTGTGTGTGTGTGTGTGTGCACGTGTGTGTGCACTGTACGTGTATACTGTGGCTGAACTCAGGACGTGAAGCTCTTGCTTGGCTATTGCACTCAAGCTTGGAGCTCTCCCCCTGGAGCCACACCTCCACATCACTGATCCACCTTTTGATGACGAATCAAAAGCCTTGATCTTCTAGGATATATTTCACTTGGATATTATTATTTTAAAACCACTGCTTAATATTGTTCATATTTGTTTCAGAATCTAGCAACGTCTTTGGTGTTGTTAAATATTTATTTACATTACTTATGTTTTGCTCACTTTAAATGAATGCTACACTAACTCTGATAAAGTAATACTGTAAGTTTATATGTGCCAGATAGCAGGATACTTGTATTAACTCTGTTTTCTTTTGGTGTCAGACCTGGGGCTTGAAGTTGTGGCCTGGGTATTGTTGCTGAGCCTCTCTGTGCTCAAGGCTAGCGCCCTACCACTTGAGCCACAGTGCTACTTCCAGGGTTTTCTGTGTATGTGATGCTGAGGACTCGAACCCAGGTCTTTGTGCATGCTAGGCAAGCAGTCTACTAGTAGGCCACACTGCAGGCCCCTCACTTTAGTTTTTGCCTAAGATTTTGAACATTTCCTCCTTTAGACTTTTTTTCCTAAAATGTTTTACAATTTCATAGTTAGAATTTATTTTTTCCCTCGAAATTTTCCTTAGAGTTGGGAAACTTTCTGCTATAATTTCATAGTCCCACAGATATTGAAAGCTATGGCCATGCTTGCTTAATTTTTTTTCCTTTTTTGCCATCTAAATATAATACCTTCTCAACATTGTCTTCAATCCCTGATTCTTTCTTTCATCTAATTTACTGATGATGCTTTCCATTAACTTTGTCGATTTACTGAGCTGTTTATCTTCAAGATTTCAATGTTTTCAGAGTCTGTGTCATTCTATTGAATTTCTCACTTGAATGCTGTGATTTGTTCCACCTCGTTTGCGGTTACTTTTGTGAACTAGTTGTACAAAGAGGCTACAATTCAACATGTCCATTTTGACCAGAATCACCCCTTCCATCATTTTCCCTTCCTCTAAGTTATTAATCATTTCAAAACCAATCTTTAACTTTCTTTCTCTGTCATTTCAACCTTTTCAATATCTTTGGATTTGGTTATTTAAAAGTAACTAATGAGTTGGGCACCAGTGGCTCACACAAGTAATCCTAACTACGCTAGAGGCTGAGCTTAAAGGATTGCAGTTTGCAGCCAACCTGGGAAGTTCATGAGATTGTTTTTTTTTCTAGTCCTGGGCTTGAGCTCAGGGCCTGAGCACTGTCCTTGGACTTTTCTCAAGGCTAGAGCTCTACCACTTGAGCCTCAGCACCACTTCTGGCTTTTTTCTATGTATGTGGTACTGAGGAATCGAACCTGGGTATTCGTGCATGCTAGGCAAGCACTTTAACCACTAGGCCAAACTCCCAGCCCATTCATGAGATACTTATCTCTGATAAACTTACTCAGAAAATGCTGGAAGTGGTGCTGTGGCTCAAGTGGTAGAGTAATAGCCTTGAACGAAAGAAGCTCAGGTCCTGAGTTCAAGCCCCAGGAAGGCACACACAGAAAAAGTAACTAATATTTAAAAGAATCATGTTGCCTTTCTTGTTTTCTGTTTTCTGTTCTGTATTGTTGTTGGCACATCTTTTGGGATGGATACCTCTTTTCCAGTATCCCTGCAAGCAGCCTTCTCTTGAAAGCCCACTCAGAAAAGAGAAAAAACAACCATTACACCACCACCAACAAAATAGACATAAAATATATTGAAAGAAGTTAAAGATAACTCCTTATCCACCAATAACTACTGAAAAGAAAGGAGCAGAATAATATGGAATAAGCTATGTAGTTAAATTTTAAACAAATTAGAAACACGACTCAATTGGGAAAACAGCAGCCTAGAGTGTTTATGAGATCAATACCTAGCACTACACAAAAGTTCATAGAGGCAAAATTAATAATTATAAAATAATGAAATAAAAAAGTCAGGGAAAGGATAAAAAGAAAGAAGCAAGGTTAAAGGACAAAAACATGAAGAATTGAAAATGAATGTGAAGGAGGGGAAGAGAGAAGAACAAGAGATAAATGAGAGGAAAAAGCAAGAGATAAAAATATGGGTACAAGATAAAAATAATACATAAATTAGATAAAAGTAGACAGAGGAATAAAACAAGCCAATGATAAAAACAATTTACTATTAACTTGTACATTTTCTTCACCAACTAAATATTGTATCTGATTTATCATGGCAAAAACAAAGCTCGTTTACTGCTTAGTCTTTTATGATTAGTAAATGAAACCATTAAATATCAAATACATTGCAACGGGTTGTTAGCCTATGTTCTGAAATAAAATTAGTACTGCATTTGAAAGAATATAAACTTAACAAAAAATAAAAATTTTAAATACTAGCAATAATAAAAAAAGAAGGAGAAGAAAGGAAAGAAAGAAAATGAAGAGAAAGAATTGAAGATTGAAGAGCCCTCTCTTTTGGTAGGCAGTGACACATTGCTGGAGTATATTGTAGTTTTTCTTTCTTCCCACCATATACATTGTTACTGTATGTGGTCTGAGGCCAGGTTGGTCAAGGTCACTCTAGAAGCTCCTATTTTGTGTACTAGGAATCACTTCTGCACTAGAGAGAAAAATAGAGGGAACTGAGCACTTGGGATGTACGCTCGGAAGTTAAACACCACAGCCTACACAGCTTGAGTTTCTTGCTGACTAAATTTCTCAATGGGTCCACATCCAGCCCTCTCCCTTTCCATGACTGCCTCTACTGGCTGTCTTCCACCAACACACTGGCAGACTTCCCCCAGGTCCATGATTAGTGAATTCTTCCTTGTTTTCGGGTTCCCAGAGCTCAGTCTCAAACAATACGTTTTCTCTCAAGATGGCACCTGGCTATATATAATATTCTTGAGTTGTGGGAGTGATGATCCTAGCCCGTAGCAGGAGTCACTGTCACACCAAGTCCTCAAATTGGAGTTTAAGGTCTGCTAGAAGTATGAGTATCTCAAGCACTAGGAGTGTCACTGTGTTGTCATCAGCTGCCTGGCTTATCTTGTGAGTGTAGCTTCATCCCTCCTCCTAAGCCGGAATTGGAGCTGTAGACTGCTTACCACTTTTCTCTATGTAGCTATTTTGTTTCACCATTTGTTTCAGTTGCCTTATCTTTGTTGAATTGTGATGTTCTTTCTCTCCTACTCTCCACAGAGTATACTCTGATATTTGTTCCCCTGATTCTTCTCATTTACAGAGACATACGGAAGTGACTTCTAATCTGCAATCTTCTCCCAACTTTTAGGGGTACCTAGTACCTTCCCAGCATTAGAAGATCAAATAGTGGCAGGGGCTACGGTAGAGATACTTAGTGGCTCTGGAGAACAAATGGAACATGAAGCCTGATATTTCTTATTTCTTTATTTATGTATTTGGGGTTATGGGGACTTGAACTCAGCCTGGGCACTGTCCCTGAGCTCTTCAGCCCAAGCCTACTGCCCTACCCCTGGGCCTAGGTGTTGTCCCTTTGCTCTTCAGCTCAAGGCTACCACCCTACCCTTGAGCCAAGCCCCACTTCCCATTTTCTAGAGGTTAATGGAGATAAGAGTCTCAGGTCCTTTTGTGCTGAGGCTGGCTTTGAACCTTGATCCTCAGATCTCAGCCTCCTGAGTAGCTAGGATTACAAGCATGAGCCACCATGCCTGGATCTTATTTTATAACATAGGCATTTAGTGTTATAAATTTCCCTTTAGCACAGCTTTACTGGCAGTCCACAAATTCCAATATGGTAGGTTTTCATTTTAGAAGTATATTGTTTTTTTAAATTTATTTATAGTAGTATGTTGTTTAACATGCAGATATTAGTGGATTTTCCCTGTCTTTCTGCTTTTGAATAAGAATTTAATTTCATTGATATAATACAACACATATTACTTGATTCTAGTACTTAATCTCTACTAATCAAATTTCTCCAGTTCCCTTATTGGCTGTCACTATTGTATATCAAATAGTAGAACATGTTTCAACAAATTAAAAAAAGATTTAAACCAAGTAATATGCGTTCAGTGGACTTTCTCAGATTGAGCTTTTACTGCACCAATTTCCTCTTCATCTATAAACATTTTGTCTTCACTCTACTGATTGGTAGTTTTTTTTCCAAGTTTCTAAGAAGGTTTTTTCACATCAGCCTTCCCACTTTCTCTGGAATCTACTATCCTGTGAAAATTTCTCCATCTTGTTTAGTACATACTGCCTTGCTGTTTCTCATCCATATACGTATTTAGAAAAATAGGCTTCTACAAAGTGGAACAGAAAATACAAAAGTCCTGAGGCAGGAAGAATATTTTTGTCATATTCTAGGAAAACCTTTTTGAATTTGATTTTATATTCTTTTTTATTGTTATTATAAAGGTGATGTGCAGAGGGGTGACGGTTACATAACTCAGGTAATGAATACATTTATTTTTTGGACAATGTCTCCCTGATTTTGTATTCTTTAAACACATGATGATTCTTGATTTTCTACTCATTTTTTTGCAGTTCTGGGGCTTGAACTCAGGGCCAAGGAACTGTCCTTGAGCTTTCTCAAGACTGACACTCTACCACTTGAGCCACAGCACCACTTCCAGCTTTTTCTGTGCATGTGGTACTGAACAATCAAATTCTGGGCTTTGTGCATGCTAGGCATGCACTGCACCACTACGCCAAAATCCATCCCTGTGTACTCATATTTGTATTTGATGGTCTTGATCAAGAGTTTTCATCAGAGGTGGCAAATGAGGGTAGAAATTTGCCCCAAGAAGTTTAGTCATATTTGCCAAAAAGGCAAAATTACAGACACTTAAATTTTCATGCCAAATAGTAAAATCAAAATACTTTTGTGTGACTGATTTAATTGTATTTATGTATAATCTATATGGTATTATATGGGTGGTTTTATTATTGACCTTTTGGGAAAGTGTGGAAAACTTTTTGTTAAAACTGGTGGTGAAGATTCTATGAGCATTGATTGCACACAAGACAACGCTCACCACAAAGGATTCAGCCTAATGAGTCAATAGTGGGAAGTGAAAGAAATTGTGTTTTATATTCAACTGGATTTCTTCAGCTTATCAGAATCCCAATAAGTACTATTTGTCTGAATTACAGGAGCCCATTTCTGGTTACAATGAAGAGGAAGGTTACATATCTGGGTTGGGTAAAGTGGTGGATCCTCTGTACATAGGCCAGCTCTCCTCCCTAAGTCTCATTTACTCTGATGAACTTAAAAAACTTAACATTGGCTGGGAGTGTGGCCTAGTGGTAGCATGTTCACCTAGCATGCAAGAAGCCCTGGGTTCAATTCCCCAGAATCACTTACACAGAAAAAGCCAGACGTGGTGCTGTGGCTCAAGTGGTACAGTGCTAACCTTGAGAAAGCTCAAGGACAGTGCCCAGGTTCTGAGTTGAAGGCCCAGGACTAGCAAAAAAAATAACATTGTATTTTGTTTAGCTTTTCTTTTCCGGTGTGAATTTCTTTGTAACTTTTTATATCCTAGGTATTTATATCCTCTTGATACTGTAATAAAATACTCTGGTGAAAGTGTTTGTGATTATGTACAATGATGTTTGTAAAAAAAAAATCTTAGCTGGGCGTGGTGGCTATTCAGGAGGCTGAGATCTGAGGATCAAGGTTTAAAGTCAGACTATGCACAAAAGGACCTGAGACTCTTATCTCCAATTAAATTCTAGAAAATGGGAAGTGGGGCTAGGCCCAAGGGTAGGGTCGTAGCCTTGAGCTGATGAGCTCAGGGACAGCAGCTGTGTTCTAGCCCCATGACCCCCACAAAAAAATCTTAAAAGTAGAATTGCAGAGCCAAAGTGCATGTAAATGTGCAATGTCAATACAGGTCAAATCTCCTTAACTAACTATGGCAATTTTCACATTTATAAACAGTCCATAAAAGTATTTCTTTCCTGTTACTCCTCAAATATACTACATTGTCGGTGTTCTGATATTTGAAATGTTTATGGCTAATAAATGGTCCTGGGCACTGTCCTTGGGCCTTCTCAAGGCTAGAGCTCTACCATTTGACTCATAGTCGAACTTCTGGCTTTTTCTGTGTATGTGGTACTGAGGAATTGAACCAGTGTTTTTGTGCATGCTAAGCAAGCATTTTACCACTAGGCCAAACTCCTAGCCTCCTTAGATCTGTTTGGGGGAATTTTATTGATTTTTATCAATTACTATTTTTATGTATGTGCCAATACTAAAGGCTCGAAATCTGGACCTGACATTCTCACTTGGCTTTTTCTTTCAAGTCTGGTGTTCTACCACTTAAGCTACACACACAGACACAGACACAGATGCACACAGACGCACACACACACACACACACACATACAGAGAGGCATATATATATATATATATATATATATATATATTGTCAGTCATGGGGCTTGAACTCTGAGCCTGGGCATTGTCCCTGAGCTCTTCACCTCAAGGCTACAGCCCTACCCTTTGAGCCACAGCACCACTGGTGGTTAATTGGAGATAAGTGTCTCGCTAAATTTAGTGCCTGGGCTGACTTTGAACTGCCGTCCTCAAATCTCAGCCTCCTCAGTAGCTAGGATTACAGGCATGAGCCATCGCGCCCAGCCACACTTCTATTTCTTTCCTATCAACTATTATACTTCTGTTCAGATTTGAAATTGCTGTTTGATAGATAATGCACTTACATTTCCAAAATTCTTAAATGTCATTCATCTTCAGCCATCAAGCAAAAATTTATTAGTTTTCCATCATACTTTCTTTTTTTGGTTTTGTTTTTTGTTTTTTAGACAGTGCTGGGTTTGAACTCAGGGCCTGAGCACTGTCCTTGGGCTTTCTGAAGGCTAGAGCTCTACCACTTGAGCCACTGCACCACTTCCAGCTTTTTCTATGTATGTGGTACTTTTGAATGGAATCCAGGTCTTCATGCTTACTAGGCAGCACTCTACCACTAGGACAAACTCCTGGGGCACCCTGAAGTATTTTTGATGTGATATATGAGAAGTGATATTTCTATATAGTTTTAATGTAGTTCTTTTAGTCACAGAGAGGTTGAATTTTTTTTTTTTGGTTTTATACTCTGACCAGTTTACTCTTCCTGTATTGTTTATCTTTTTGTCTCAGTTCTGAGAGAAAGAATTGCACATTGATTTTTCCCAGTTTGTCATTTGTATTTTGACTTTGCTTAATTAGTAGTAGTAGTAGTAGTAGTAGAGGTACTCATAGTAGTAGTTGGAGGAGGAGGAGGAGAAGGAGGAGTTGTATGTCCGTGTATGCCCAAAATAAAGAGATTATCAATATTTTCCTTTATACCGTCTAGATTTTAAGTCATGTTAGGAAGTGCTTTTCTACTCTGTAGTTATATGGGAACTGGCCTATGCTTAAAAAAATACTTGTATTTTACTTTCTTGTTTTCCTTAGATCCATGATCCATTTGGAGTTTTTTCTTGTTGCATCTATAAAGGGTGGATCCAGTTTGTTTTTTCCCCCAAATACCTATACAATTGTCATAACCTCCTTTATTAAAAAGTTCACTTTCACAAGTTTTTTTCTCATATTTTAATTTGTTTCTTATTAAATGTATACTCAGTATTTTTTTCAGTTTTGTTATTTGGAATTAGACCTTTACTCCATTATATCTACTAACTGGTTGTTGTTTGAATATATAGGGCAATTGATCCTGTCTTTACAAGGTTCCTTAGAAAACAGCTCATATACCACCAAAGTTTATTTGTCAAAAACAGCTAGAATCTCAGTGCAGTAAGGAATGACAGAAAAGGACAAAAGGAAATATAATACAAAACAATGTTACTGAGTTGGCCCTAGCTTCACAACAACAACAACAAAACAAATTCCATATGGAATGATGACTTACCTGAATCTAGAAGTTGCATAATTTTTTTTCGTTGTTGTTGGTCATGGGGCTTGGACTTGGGGCCTGAGCACCGTCCCTGAGCTCTTTAGCTCAAGGCTACCACCCTACCCCTAGGCCTGGGCACTGTCCCTGAGCTGGCCAGTCTAGGTTACTGTCCTACCCTTGAGCCAAGCCCCACTTCCTGTTTTCTAGGGGTTAATTGGAGATAAGAGTCTCAGATCTTTAGTGCGTGGGCTGGCTTTGAAACTTGATCCTCAGATCTCAGCCTCCTGAGTAGCTAGGATTACAGGTATGAGCCACCGTGCCCGGCTAACCCCCCAAATTTATATGTTGTATTTTCATAATTGTTACCATCTCAGTGTAAAACAGTAAAATCAATATTTTAGTCTTGACTATTATGGGTATGCCATCAATGTTTCTCTACAAATAGCAAAGAGAAGATAAATTATTCCATATCTGTGAAGCATTTTACTGATTTCTGTTTCTGTTTTTTTAATGAAAATTGTTTAATTTTATTATTTTTAACATCTCTAGATATGATCATCTGGGTTTTGTGTATGCAGTACTGGGGCTTCAGCTCTGGGTCATGCACTTGATAGGCAGGCTTTCTACCATTGAGCTATATCCACATCCATTTTTTAAACTGAATCTAGTAAGCAGTGAATTGTGTTATTGAATCACCCTTCCATTCCTAGAATATACCCTAATTTGATTATTTTATAACTGTTGTTCAATTATTCATTCTGACATAATGGATTTGTATATCAATGCTCATAAATGAGATTGGTCATTGGCTTTATTTTATATAAAACATGGTAAAATTGCCATATTCTAGAATATTTAAGCATATATAATTGTCATGTTTAGCAGAGTGTTCTCTTCTATGAACATATTGTCAATTCTTTTTGGTGTGTATTTAGATTCTAAAAAATACTGTTTTTATAAGGGTGATATACAAAGGGGTTAGTTACATAAGTCAGGTAATGAGTAAGTTTCTTTTTGGGCAATGTCAGCCTTCTATGCCACTCTTAACAGTGACTATTACTGCTGCATTTCTTTGCATTTTGTCCCAAAGACATATAAATGAGCACACAGGACAAAACCCAAATCACTTTTGTTAAATTATACTTTTCTGGAAAAGTATATTATCCTGGTTATTAGTTGGTATATGTATAATTTTACAAAATGATTCCTATAATTTTTACATTGTTTTGCTTTTCCCAGAGGAATTTATTCCTTGTTATTCCAAAGTGGTTACTGGTGGTTTTTCTGTTTATTAAGTTTTAATTTTTAAGCAACAGATTTTTGTTTATTAACTTGTTCTATTTTTAAGTGTTTGAACTCTCTAACTTCTCCTATTCTGTTTATTTCTTTCTGCTTTGATGTCTTTTAGAGATGAGGAGATTTGGACTGACCGCTTACTCCATATAGATATTGAATTAGCCAGGGTTTTAATTTTCAAGCAAGCTGACCGTGACGGGTTTAAGAAGTAAAGATGCTTATCAAAATGATATTGAGTTGCTCACAGAAATATTAACAGGGCTGGAGAACCAGCTTTGAGGTTAAAGAGCCAGGAAAAAACACCCCAAACCACAAGTCAGAACTAGTGTTGGTGAGAAATCTACTACCAGTACTTGTTCCTTCCCTTCTGCGTCAAAGGGAGTGGGACCTAAGAGGACTGATTCCTTGGTAGTCCAGGGATTTAAGCAGCTGGGAAATTAGAGTACTCACAATCATTCAATACTCCTAAAGGTACCTATTCTATTTTTCAGAGCCCCAGGCTTCTCAAGCGTGCACTCCATTTCCTATATAAGATATGATGCAACAATCTGATCACTTGCAGTGTTAGACTCTGAGGTTTGGTTTGGGGCTATGTTAGCCTGTAGCTATAAGACGGAAGGTTCTTTTAGATCTGTCATAGAAAGTGCAATGTTTTGATGATGCTTTAAACTTAGGTTTGTTTGTTCGTCATTCTTTGTTTTTAGAAACAAATAGCTACCTCAGGGTCTCCCAAAATGCCTCAAAAGGTCTCTCTTATGCTGAGATCCCACTAGAAAAAAATGGTTATCTTTATTGAATGCATGAATTCAGGTAAGTCCATGATGATTTAGTCAGGCAGCTAAAAATGTGTGGAATCTACAGAAGCAAACTTGAGGTTTATTTGTCAGGAAGTGCTATCAGAGAATGGACCCTAGTTGCAAAGGAACCTGGAAAAGAATCTATTCATCATTTCTTCCTTCTATTAGTGGAGTTTGTTTCTTTTTTTCCCTGAAGCTTATTAGGTGAGAAATACCTCAAATAAAGAAAAAAAGTGCAGGTGTTCTTTTATTTTCTGCCCTCCCCTTTTTTGTGGGTCATGGGGCTTGAACTCTGGGCCTGGGTGCTGTCCCTGAGCTCTTCAGCTCAAGGGTACCTCCCTACCCTTGAGCCACAGCCCCACTTCCCCTTTTTTAGTGATTAATTGGAGATAAGAGTCTCACGTTCTTTAGTGCCTGGGGTGGCTTTGAACTGAGATCCTCAGATCTCAGCCTCCTGAGGAGCTAGGATTACAGGTGTGAGCCACCACGCCCAGCTTTTTCTGCCCCCTTTTTTTCCTGGGCTTGATGCCTTAGCCCAAGGTATTAATATGAATGCAATAAAAAGGAAATTATGAGAATGCTTTAGAGAAACCATAGGACTTGATTTGTTCAATTATAAAGTATATGAGAAAGGCAGGTTTTTGAATTTAGCTGGAGTGGGATTAGCCCAAGACAGATTTACAACAACACCAATGCTGGTTACATTTTCAACCAACCATTTGTTATCTGGACACTTCCAGTGCAGGAAAAAGGTTATGTAATGGTGCTTGCCAAATAATTGTGTGATAGAACTGATTGTGAGGAATTGGGCCTGTAAAAAGGTAATACAGAACATGTTTATCTTTTTTCAATTTGAAAGCAATAATCCCCTCTAAATATTTACAGTTTATTCCTTAGGATGGAACAAGCTTCTAAGTTCTCTCTCACTCACCTGCCATTCTCCTCTGAACTGGTACCAGAACTGAATAAACTCTCCCAGACTTAGACTATCCGGCGCTAAGCAGATCAGGACAATCACTCCTCATGTGGACTCTGTGCTTCTGAGAAGGCAGCTGCAGATTCCATTAGCTTTGTTCTGGCAGCCACACCATCCCGTTGACTCACACTGAGCTTCCTGTTGAGTGAACTTAGTTTTCCTCTGTGCTTTTGCTAAGCTATCTATTCCCCAGTTTGCTCTTGTGCTTATTGGTCTTTTATTTAGGCTAGGGAACAATAACCTTATGTTACTACTGTTAAAATCCATAGTTTTACAATTGTTTTTTTTTCCCCTCACCAGTTGGCCAAGATCTTTTTGAACAATGATTATGTTACAGACACTGTGAAAAAGTCTTAGTTTCTTCACTGAGATTGGTATATATGCAGGCCAGTGCACATTGAGTTTGAAATAACTGAAGAGCATGCAGCAATAATTTGGGTAAATTTGTCTGCAGACGAACATGGAGCCCCAAATGTCACTGCAGCACAGAGAGTTGATATCATGGGAGTACTTGGGATTATCCAAGGACATGGAGCACCAGGTACAGAAAATACAGGCACACAGCTGTTTCATTAATATACAAAAGCTGTATTGGAGAAACTCACTTGGGTCTGAAGCCAGGAAGGGCCTCCCTACCCTTTCTGATGGAGCTGATTTACCCACGCTGGGAAGCAATGAATGGTGAGAACAATGAGAAGAGTGAGAGTGATGGAGATGAGGAAAGTCAAAGAGAACAAAAGCAAAAGTAAAAGGAGGAAGAGACATTTTATTCATAGTGACTGTAGAGTTGCTGATCCAGCCTGGTAGAGAAAGAAATTCAGCTTGATTGTGAGCATAAATTGAACAAACAAACAAACAAACACAGTTTGCACAGAAATAGCTGCATCATCAGGGCCTCAGCCATGTACTTTAGATGAGTTCTGCTGAGAGGTGTTTGTGAGACAGAGGATTGAGCCTTAATGGGAAAACCTTCTGAAAAGTCTCTCCATATTTCTCAGAATCAAAGCCCCTCCATGTTTGGAACTTGCAGCATGAGTACATACATGAACTGTCCTGATTCCTCTGAATGCTACATTTTTTGGAGGCAAACTCTCTGAAAGATATAGCAGTCAATAAAACTGATCAGTTAGTATTTTACTATAGAAAGATATTGGACATGTGCTTCTTTCCCCTGACCTTTGTTGGGCTTTCACTTCCATCTATTGTCACCTGCAGTTCCGTTTGAGGATATCTCTTGGCTTGCTAGGACCTTTCACTTATACTCTGTAGAGCTAAAAGTGCCTGGGAATTTTTTTTACATACCCCACCCTTTAATTCAAGGAGAGAATGGATAATATTGCAACAGTAGTGGCCGTAGCTAGAGCCCTAAAAATGAGAGGTGAACAAGACGAAGAGGTGAAGTAGATGGAGCAAGAGAGAGAGATAATGAAACTGGGAAGGAGCACTTGTGCAGGACCTCATTAGCTTTCCTCTTGATAGAAGAAGGAAGATATTGGAGGGTTTAGGACAAATAAATGACATGATTTGATGCAGATGATAACCAGGTGGAGGCTTCATTGGTCGCTGCAGTGATACAGTGAAGGATAGTGATGATTCCTATCAGATCCGGTCTGTGCCTGATTTGTGAGTGAGTGCCAGCCCTGGAGCTTCAACTCAGGGCCTGGGCTTTTTTGGTCAAGGCTGGTGCTTTACCGCCTGAGCCAAAGCTCTATTTCCTACTTTTTTCTGAGTAGTTTATTGGAGATGAGAGTCCCAAAGTCATTCTTGCCCAAGCTGACATCAGACTGCAAACCTCAAATCTCAGTCTCCTGAGTAGCCAGGATTACAGGTGGGAGCCACCAGTGCCCAGCAGAGGAATTACCAGTTTTACTCTTCACTTCACTCACACATGAATAAGATTAAGAAAACTCATGGAACTAAAAATAATCATTACAAATAAGAGCACTGAGATTTTGAAGGTCTGCCTTAGAAATAGAGTACTCTATGACCTGGATGTGCTAGCACAGGTGTGTCTTACCCGCAACATGAGAGGTTCAAATAGGAGAATCATGACTCTATTCAGAAAGTAACTAAAAGAAGGGGGTGGGGGTGGGAAGTGTGACCACGTGATAGAGTGCCTCGTATATACAATGCATGACTTCAAAATCCCAGTACCATTAAACAAACAAAACATGCTCTTCCACTTCAACCACACTTCCAATCCCCTTTTGTGCATTGGTCTCAATTTATTCCTTAGCTGGCCTGGATTGCAGTCTTCCACTGTGCTTCTTGTGTAACTGGAATAATAGGCACATCACCCCACTGTACTCAGCTATTGGTTGAGATTAAATGTCAAAAAATTTCTTTTGCCCAGGATGTCTTCAAACTGTAATCTCCCTATTTCTGCCTCCCAACTAGCTAGGATTATAAACTTGAACCACCACACCCAGCCTATGAGGTCATTTATATTTACCATAGTGTTTCATAGAAGTCTTTTATGTGTTTTTGATCAATAACTATAGAGATATCTACATAGTTTTCAATCTCAGCTTTGGCTCTCTAACCATGTAAATATGTTCAACTTTTGAAAGCAAATCTGTTCCTTTGTAGTTTTGTGATTTATTTGAAATCTCAAAATTATGTTCATGTAATAATTAAACAGAAAAGATTAAAAGAAAATATTTTCATAATCTTAGAGTAAGGAAGGCTGCCAAACTTGTGGGAGTTCCTCCCCTCCCCTGCTTCAGTCAGGCGGGGTGGACCTGAAGCATGCTGGGAATCCCCGGCTGGGGTGGCTCCATATCTGCTGTCTATAGCTAAGGGTGGGTGTTAGAGTGGAAACAGGGATCAAAGTTGATTTCCTTCCCTTGTGTAACACCCCCTCTGTTTACTTGTCTGTCTCCCTCTCTAAGCTGTCAGCCTGTGAGCACAGGGGTTGTGGTAGACTTGAACAGTGCCATCATTTCCCAAGGACCTGGAGTGGCAACATCAAAGTCAGAGTTTCTTTCCTGGTGGCTTGAAAACACACTGTCTTCCTGCCAAGAACATCTCCTCGACTCACAGAGTGGGTGGGCAAAACACATCCTCCCTTCTAGACTCTGAATCTCCCTCTGTTACAACAGCTATCATGATGTACTGTGATTATTTGTTTGACTTGCTCATATCTGTAGCCCTAAAGCGTTTCATTGGAGACATTCTATCCAACTAATTCAGCTCATTTTGTCTTCTCTGTAGATAAGAATTTTATCTTGCTTAATGCCAAAATAAAGCTCTTGTAGTTACTTACTAAAAGGCTGCAGCAGCAGAACGACTGCAAGGCTGCTTAACTGTCCCTTCAGATGCCTCCTCTTCTGTAGTTATTTCAGTTCATCATCACCAGCTCATGACTTCCTATTTCACAAACGAGTCTGTTATGCTGTGGCTTTCAGTGACCAAAAAAGTAGTAGAACTGTGTAATCACAAACTAAATTGGAGTTTAAATAGTAATTTAATCCCACCCAAGTTTTCACACTGAGTATCTAATATCACTCTGTCAAAGAAGTTTACTTCAAAATATTGGCCCCAAATATTATCCTTATTTAAAATTATTAAGGAAATACAAAAGAAATGAACATTGTCATCACATAATAACCTTCAAGTCAGCTACCTGATTCTGAAGGTTTATTTACTTTTGCTATTGTATACTTCGAAAAGTAAATAACTCCCATGCCCTTGACAGGGAAAATGTAAATATGTTCAATTAGCTTCATGATGTTCCTATCATTTTAATACCAAGTTCACTGAAGAGATTACAGTACAGAATAATAACTAGCTCACTATCACTTAATATAGATATAAGAAATAAATTCCAGATGTGTTCTATTTAAATGCAAAGAAAACTAAATAATGTGATCTTTAAAAGAGAATGTTGTTGAATCTCAATTGGATCTTTCTAAACATGATATGGAAGAAAAACTGTGAAGAAATAGACTGGAACTTTGCTATATAAAAAACTTGTGTTTAGGGATAGGAGTGTGGCCTAGTGGTAGAGTGCTTGCCTAGAATGCATAATGATCTGGGTTCAGTTCCTTGTACCGTATACACAGAAAAAGCCAGAATTGGTGCTGAGGCTCAATGGTAGGGCACTAGTGTTGAGAAAGCCCAAGGACAGTGCTCAGGCCCTGAGCTCAAGCCTGGGTCTGACAAAATACAACAAAAACAAAAACAAAACACATACACACACAAAACAAAAAAACAACTCACATTTATTCACTGATTCAATCCTTCAACATATATTTAAAGAGTACTTTCTATATGCTGAGTAGTTTTTCAGTTTGTTATAAAGTTATCCACTGGTTTCTCTTCAAACTATATGGTATCAACTAAGAAGACATATATACCTGATTATAAGTTATGAAAATGTTTCATCATGTGGTGAGGAACTAGTTTAGATTCATGAATTATCATTACCAGCTATTGGAAAAAGCTAAATATCAGAATTGAACAGTGAGCGAAATCCATGAACATTAACTTAGAGAATGTTTAAAAAAGCACATGCCACATAGAAATAGTGTCCAACCTCATTAAACCCTAGACAAATACAAATATAAACAAGCTACTCTTTTGTTTGGCCTGTGTGACTGCCACAACTTAAAAAAGAGGTTTCTGAAAAAGCAGCATAAAATAATAGAGATTTCTGAGTATATGTTCGTATAACTCTTCTTTATGAACTGATCAGAAGGAATGAAAAGAATCCAAAATCAAGAAAGCAAATCTAACCAGCTCATGAGAGGTCTCTCTATTAGGTTAGTTACACATTTGATCTTCTAGTACCTGGATATTTGTGGTCAGGGAGATGACCTCTGAGATCTTAGCTTCATGCTAAGACAGGAACTTAAATAAGCACAAGTGCCCTGTGTTAACCTGGGCAAAGTGGTTGTATATGATTAATGGCTATTTTTTTCAATTTTTTATTAAAGAATTATTAACATTGATTTTTACATCATATTTCAAATGATGTGTTTAACAAGTATTCAAGAAGGGAATCTCTATAGACAATCACTGGCACTTAGATTTTAGAACATAATCAAAATTAGGCTAAGGGTTTGTATGTCATAGATACATATTAATCTATGTAATAAAACATTATGTCTATAGAGTCATAGATTT
Source organism: Megascapheus bottae (assembly GCF_031878675.1). Lineage (NCBI taxonomy): Eukaryota > Metazoa > Chordata > Mammalia > Rodentia > Geomyidae > Megascapheus > Megascapheus bottae. The sequence goes on along the minus strand of NC_143547.1, from coordinate 105,505,051 downwards.
TTTTTTTGCCAGTCGTGGGCTTGAGCTCAGGGCCTGAGCACAGTCCTTGGACTTTCTCAAGGCCAGAGCTCTACCACTTGAGCCTCAGCACCACTTCCGGCTTTTTTCTATGTATGTGGTACCGAGGAATCGAACCCGGGTCTTCATGCATGCTAGGCAAGCACTTTAACCACTAGGCCAAACTCCTGGCCCGAGTCATAGGTTTTTATGTCTATGTAGTTGTGTTTATATTTCTAGTACCATGCCCATAGCATTGGGTATGCAAATACTGAGTCCTCGCTCTTGTACTGTTTGGATTTAATAGCCACATATTAAGGATACCATGCGCCTTTTGTTCCTTTGGTCTTGTCTCTCTCAACATGATTCGCTCTAGATTCATCCACTTCCCTGCGAATGGATTAATGGCTATTTTTAATTGTGGTAAATATACGTAACATAATGTTGGTTGTTACACTTCGATGGCATCAGATATCTTTACAATATTGTGTGGCCATCACTGCCACTTCTACGTAACACTCTGATGAGCTCACCCGGGACATCACTTGCTCTGATAAATGCTGGGAATATTCATTCAGAGTGGATGACCTCTTTTTGTGTTTCCATCACACTTTAGATCCTTAATCTATTTCAGAATTTATTTGAAGCATAAGTAAGTATTTATTTTCTACTGGGTATTAGGTCATTGTTCCAATCCACTGTTTTACATCCTGATGCTGGTGCCTAATAGATGCGTGACCCAGGTTTTTAACACCTACAAATTTGTTTAGCTGTTCTTAATGGCCTGTAAGATACTGTCACACAAGGGAAAATAAGAAGCTAGCCGGGATAGTCACTGGCACTCTAGTTGACGATACACGAGGAAGGTCAGGCTCGTGTCATGTAGTGTGGCTGTGCTTGAACACAGCCCTCTTAACTCTCTTTATCTCTGCTAAACATTTCTCCTCAGGATTTCTCTTCCCAAGGCCCATCACATTGCAGAGATAGAGGACTTTTCTGTCTCTGATGACAAACCATGGAAGTAGATCCTATGGGCCAGGTCATCCCTCGCACAATCACAGGAAGTTATTCCATGCTTGGGACCAATCCCAGCTCTATGTGACAGGGAGCAGAAGGTTGCAGGCCATCAGGATGAGGGGTCACCAGAAATCCCAGGGCTCCCGGCACTGAGCCATGACAGAGACAAGCAATGTAACCTGCTCCTGGAAATTCCCACACCCCTACCCTTGGGTCCCCTGGCCTCTCTGGGCCTCCTTGGCAAGGAAGTCGAGTAAACTTCAGCAGAAAATAGATGATTGACCAAAATTCTGATTTTTCAATGATTTTAACCTTTTGCAATTCATAAATATACCCCAAACTTCCTGAATGCATTCAAGGTGCAACCACTGGAAAGAGAATGGGACCTTGGCTTCGAGGAGTAGGTCTTGGGAAGTTATTGAAAACCTCCACGTTGTTGCCAAATGCTTTCTTTCATTTCATGTTCTGGGACCCCATCCAAAATTCTTGGAGACCTTACAAATGGCAGTCAGTAATTGAGTAGTTAGGCTTCCTAAACACTAACCAGCATTTCACTAAGTGTGTGTCATTAGCAACACAAGAACAAGAGAAACACAGTAGAGAAAACTTTTTCATAGTCAGAGGAATAAGGATGAGGAAGAATGTAAAAGGAAATGAAAAGTCTGTAAATCAGACAAGAGCAAGTCTTATTCCTCTTTCTTTTTTTTTCTCTGTGTATTCTGGAGTCCAGAGGAAAATATTTGCATGTAAAGGACAGAAATATCCCACTTTTAGGAACAGAACTAAATCTGTTAAAAAAAACAAACAAACAAACAGACAAAAAAACCCTCCACTAATGTTCTTTAGGCATTGTGGCAGATGACAATTCTGCCATCACAGAGCAGAACAGCCTAAGATTCCAGGGAGAGTTAGTTGGAGATCAGGTGACATTCACTCATTGGGGCTTGATTTCTAGGACTCTTGTATTGTGACTACACCTCCCAAACTAGTATTGATTCCAATTTTCCACCTTCCTTCATAAAGAGTAATAGTTAAAAATCCTCTGTTTGGCCAAATCATACACTACTTGAAAACTCCAAAACTGATCTAGGCATGTTCTTAGTGACATTTCTTCTCATTGCACTCTAACGTGAGGCACCTCCTGCAGGCTTGCCAATAAGGTCACCAAAAAAATAGCTCAACCGGAGACCAATGCCTGTAAGCAAGCAGAAGAACCAGAATCTAAAGATCAAAATCCTGGAGTTTTAGACATTTTTGGTCAGCAGGTTCATTGGTCAGGAGTGGACAAGGCCACATAGTGTTTTGGGCACAATGAAGTGAAAAACAGCAATACTGAAGAATGCAGACCAAGAATTCCACATGCAGATAGCTGTCAGTTTTGCTTTCGCAGCCTGTGTTAGAAAGCCTGGCCATGGAGGCAGGTTGCTGACCCATCCTGTGCACATGCAAAGGAAATGATTTCATAGCTTAGGGATTTCACCACTGCAGAGGGGGAAGGGGGGCCAATTCTGTTGAAACAAAAGGACAGTAATCACTCTTGCCAGAAAAGCAGTTCAGATCCAAGGTGTCTCTTTACAGCCTCAGAGATTTTCAGGATGTTTCATACTTCATTTCAGTGTCTTTTCAAAACAGTGACAATCCAGACAGGCCACTTCCATTTTATTGGAGTGAATTCTCAATCCAAAGAAATGAAGTCTTTTATAATTCAGCCAGGTTTAATTTTACTCAGCAAGTACAATTGAGTGCAGGAATAAAGTGCTCAAATTTCAGCCTTGATAGCCCTCCCACTAGCTGATAACTGCACATCCTAGGTAGGCTCTGGGATGTCATTAGCCGCTCACTGACACACCCAAATTGAATCCTGAACACCACGCTGTAATGTCTGCATAGAACATTTGCTGGTTTTGACTTAAAAGCCTGGCACTGGTCTGGACATGGTAATCCCAGTTACTCAGGAAGCTGGGTCTGACACGTGTCTCCAGTGGAAAAGCACTTGTCTGGTATAAGAAGGTCCAGCTAAGAGACCATTGTCCAACTGATTTACTGTTATGTCCGCAGCTCCTAATCTATAAGTACATAATTAGTAAATCCTAGAGAACAGGTTTCTTTTTTTATAAAGCTGTAAACTGGTCATGTTTCTCGAGAATAATGTTTTTTGTTTTTTTGTTTTTTTTTGCCAGTCCTGGGCTTGAGCTCAGGGCCTGAGCACTGCCCTTGGACTTTCTCAAGGCTAGAGCTCTACCACTTGAGCCTCAGCACCACTTCTGGCTTTTTTCTATGTATGTGGTACCGAGGAATCGAACCTGGGTCTTCATGCATGCTAGGCAAGCACTTTAACCACTAGGCCAAACTCCCGGCCCCGAGAATAATGTTTTAAACTTAAGTCTGTTACACCATGAAATCATGTATGGAATTCATTCATTTTAGTACTTGGTAAACAATTATTCTGTGCCTAGTCCCAGAGAATAAAGTAGTGTCCAAGACAGAAAAGCACTAGATACCAAGAAGTAGCACTTCCATACACAGTGGAAGTATGGTGATGTGATATTAATCAGATTCATTTGGAGGATAGTAACCAAGGGAGCAAAATGATCTGGTTTATGATTTTCAAAGGTCACTAACTTCTCTATGGACAATGGACTTATGAGGGAAGTTGAGAGTGGATACAGGAAGATGAGAGACAATGATGACATGGACTACTGGATGTTTGTGGAGCGAAATTGATTGAAAAGCAAACTGTGTGAAAGTAAAGGCAGCAGAACTTGCTAGAAATTTGGATGCGGCAGGTTGAAGAAAAGATTATTCCAATGTGTCTGCATTTGGATAAGTAGAGCTATCATTTAGTGGGAAATGAGAAAGCTGGGAGAGTAGTGAGTGTGAGCGGTATGAAATCAAAAGCTTCTTTGTGATCATGTTAAGTGCTAGTTGAATCAGAAGGTCGCTGGAAAGATCCAGATTGGAAAGAGGCTTTTGAAAATCATCATCAAATAAATGAACTTAAAGGAAAGCACAATAAATGAAGTTAGTAGAGATGAGTGTATTCAGTTCTTATTCTTGGTCCCTTGCTTTTGCACATCACAATCTGTAGAAATGCTGTTGAAAGTGCCCAAAATGGGCCCCAGGCCAGGCGTAGTGAAACTGGATCACTGCAGGTGATGTCCAGACATTTATATTTTTAACAGCTGCCTGAGTTATTTTATTCTTTCCCAGCATCCTTTTCTCTCTGTTGTTCAGGCTCAATTCTTCCATGTCTAAGATGATACAATGTCCATCCTAGTGGATTTTACATATCTGATGCTGTCTGTTCACTTCCATACATTCCATTTTTATATTTATGTCATCTAATTTTCTCATAATGTACACATTCTGCTATAAATTTCAAATAATACTTGTTTTAAAGTCACCATTTACTTATTCTATTATCTGTTATTTTTAGGTCTCTTTCTGGATTTTCTCTCTTATGGGTCACATTTTTCCGATTATTTATATTTTTAGTAATATTTTAGGTGCTGTACATGAAAAATTCTGTATTGTTGGGGCCTGGAGTTTGGCCTAGCTGTAGAGTGCTCGCCTAGTATGCACGAAGACCCGGGTTCGATTTCTTGGTACCACATATATAGAAAAAGGCTGGAAGTGGTGCAGTGGCTCCAGTGGAAGAGCGCTAGCCTTGAGAAAGCCCAAAGCACAGTGCTCAGGCCTGGAGTTTAAGGCCTAGGACTGGCAAAAAAAATACTGTATTGTTGAGTGTCCTAGATTTTTTTTTCATTTTCCCTTAACAATTGTTGCACTTATTTTCAGTCAGAAGTTTAGAAATTTGTAGATCATTTTGATCATTCCAAGGCTTCTTAAGCTTTACTGAAGTCAGGTCTAGAGATAATTTGGCTCTGTTCCCATTTCCAAGGCATAGTATTTGTAGTGTCCAGGCTCCTTCATTTTGGCAGATATGAAATGAAAAGATCTTGAATGTGAGCTCTGCTATTTATTCATTTTGTGCTTCCACATGGTTGTTTTGGGTTTGCCTCAAGGGATTTTATTCTCCACATGAACATGTTAGTATTCAACTGAACTCTTGTGGAGGAAATCTCTATCTAGATATCTGGTGTTCTTTATCTATATAGTTCCATCATCTCTGGTCCCATGTCCTGCAAACAATTCTACCCACCCTAACCACTTAGAAATTGAATCGCTATTTTTCCAACTGAGCAAGATTGCAGGGTCTGGGAGTTTGCGCTAGTGGTAGAGTGCTTGCCTAGCATGCATGAAGACCTGGTTTCAATTCCTCAGTACCACATACATAGAAAATCCATCAGTGGTGCTATGGCTCAATTGGTAGAGTGCTAGCCTTGAGAAAGCTCAAGAATAGTGCTCAGGCCCTGAGTTCAGGCCCCATAACTGCCCCCCCCAATCAAAGGTTGCTGTGATGGAGAAATCGTCTATAGGCTAAAAGCCTGGATGGTCATAGGGCTCCCCTCTTTGTTTTCCTTCCCATAGAGATCATAGCCCTACCCAGACTGCCATCTAATGTCTGAAATCAGTTGCTTCATGTATTTGTTTGGAGTTTCTATTTTCGTTTTATGGCAACTTCAGTGCCAAATCCAATATGACTGGAAGTGGAAGTTCTTCCAGGTAATTCAGGTAGATATTCAGAGTTGGGGGGGATATATAAGTTGACTAGATATTCTCTGACAAACTACCACAAAGTGGATTGTTTAAACAGCACAATTCTAGAGTCAACATGGTTAGTTCTGAGGCATCTTCACAATGTTTGCATCCTATGCACTTTTATGTTCCCATTTCCTCATAATTAAAGGAATTTCCTGCGGGATCAGATGGCAAGGTACTAATGGATAGGAGTGCAAGATATGTGTTTAGGTAAGGGAATAGAACTCAACCTACATACAAGAACGGAATCCAGAATTAAGTTCTGATACCTTTATTTTTGTAAAGTGTGTCTTTTACCTGTACCTGCCGTAAAACAGAACTCATGTCAGACTTACTCTGATATGTGTCTGTCCATTAACACAAATTAGGATGCATTGTACTCATAATCTGAGTTGTTGAATTGAAACTTCTTTGTACAACTACTTAAAATAAAATTTTATAAAGAAGCAATACCAAGGAAGAAAATTACAGTAATTAGAGAAAAAATCAGTAACCAGCCAATTCATGATAATGGAAAAGATGTACAGAAAAAATGCTCAAAAAGACAATAAAAAGAGATTATTGCCCATGAGATAGGAAAAAGAGATAAAATAGTAAGTGTTCATAAACTGTGAAACCCACAAGTTGGATTGCTCTAAGAGGAGAACAATGCATGTTTATTCTCAGAAGATCATATACAATCATTCCTCTAATAATTCCATAAGACCTAATAGGCCTATAAGTGAGATATATCATCCTAAAAGAAGTTCAGTTTAGCTTCTCTCCGACTCTAAAAATGAGCACAAACACTTTTCCACAAGGTTACAGGATGTGACATGTTTTTGTTGTTGGAGATGATGGTGGCGGGGTGATAATGAGTCAGCTTGGTGGCTGTGGCAGGAAAGGCTGATGGGAAATAGATCTTTTGCTGGTCAGAGATGGAAAAGCCCTCCAAGCTTGTTGTTGAGCAGTGGAGGGGGGTGACCTCCAGAAGAGGAGAAGCAGTTTTCCCAAGACAATTGTCATGTGCCATGGGTAGAACGAAACACATTGTCATTTTATGAGTTGCTTTCAAGTCGATGCTATTTTGTCTCCTGTGTGTCATTGGTTCACCACAATTTTTATCATAAGAGACGGAAGGTAGGGTTTATTGTCTCCAGTTGCACATGGTAGGACTGAGGTTTTCAGAAGTCATGTTGCCTGTTGATGGTCACACAGAAAGCCAAAAGCAAGTTCAACTTTCAAATGCATGCTTCCTAAATGTCAATTCACCAATCCTCCCACGCTATAGTCCATTTCTTTGAACTCTGGTTGTAGATAATTTCATAGTCATTCTGCTTGATAGCTCAATTTGACACAGGTTCATCTTCATTTCGATCTGAGCTGCAGACCTCTTTTCCATCTTACCTTCCCAAGTTGCTCACAAAAGCCCAGCAGCAAGAGCCTGAGGTAGAAAAGTAAAGCAGTACAACTGCTTCCAGCCAACTGGAAATTTATTATAAAATGGAAACATCCTGAACTGGAGCAAGCTCTGAGTTCAGTCTTTATTACTACCAAAAAATGGTTAACTATCTACCCAGGAAGCAGAGTTCTTGCTCCTCCTCTTCCTTCATCTCCTACTCTGCTTTCTCTTTCTTCATTTTGGTGACGCTGGGGATAGAACCTAGAGCTCCATGTATGGGAGACAAGAGTTTTAACACTGAGCAACATCCTGAGCCTTTCTTCATCACAACCTCCTATCCCCAAAGTAGCTACAATCCTGCCTTGTCTAGAAATTTTGTTCTTTGCATCTTTTGTTTTTATCACTAAAGCAAGCAACTTGTAGACATACTTTAAAAAATTTTAGGTATGAATAAGATATTTATTTTTGACTGTGTAATGACATCTGCCACATATATTTTTTATTAAAGAAGTTCTTAACATTGATTTTTACATCATATTTCAAATGATGTGTCTAACAAGCAAGTATTCAAGAAGGGAATCTCTAAATACAAGCACTGGCACTTAGATTTTAGAGCATAATTAAAATTAGGCTGAGGGTTTGTATATCATAGGTACATATTAATCTATGTAATAAAATATTATGTCTATAGAGTCATAGGTTTTTATGTCTATGTAGTTGTGTTTATATTTCCAATACCATGTCCATAGCATTGGCTACGCAAATATTGAGTCCTCGCTCTTGTACTGTTTGGATCTAATATCCACATATTAAGGATACCATGAGCCTTTTGGTCCTTTGGTCTTGACTTGTCTCCCTCAACATGATTTGCTCTAGATTCATTCACTTCCCATCGAATGCCATTGTTTGCTCTTGTCTGTTGGCTATGTAGAATTCCACTGTGTATATATGTATATATATATATATATATATATATATATATATCACATTTTCTGTATCCATTCATCTGCAGTAGGGCATCTGTATTGTTTCCATTGCTTGGCTATTGTGAATAGTGCAGAGATGAACATAGCTGAGCAGGTGTCCTTATCATATCTTGGGTTATGATGTTCAGGATAGATGCCCAGGAGTGGTATGGCGGGACCGTAGGGAAGGTCTATTTTCAGTTCTTTAAGAAACCTCCAAACTGCTTTCCAGAGTGGCTGAACTGGCTTACAATCCCACCAGCAGTGCAGTAGGGTTCCTTTTTCTCCACAACCCAACCAGCATCTGTCATTGTCTGAATTCAGAATCTTGGCCATTCTTGTTGGGGTAAGGTGGTATCTTAGGGTTGGTTTTATTTGCATTTCCTTTATGACCATGGATGATGAGCATTTTCTCATATGCTTTTCTGCCATTTTAATTTCTTCTTTTGATAAGTCTCTCTTTAGTTCCCTTGTCCATTTAATGATTGGTTTGTTGGGTTTGGGGGGATTAGTTTCTTGAGTTCCCTGTAGATACTAGATATTAAGCATTTGTCTGATGTATTATTGGTAAATATCTTTTCCCAGTTGATGGGCTGTCTTTCTACTTTAGTAGCTCTGCTTTTATCTGTGCAGAAACTTTTTTTATTTTTAGGTAGTCCCATTTATCGAGTCTCTCTCCAATCTGCTGTGACCCTGGGACTCTGTTCATGAAGTTTTTGCCTGTGCCTATGAGTTCTAGTGTCTCTCCTACTTTATCGTGTAGCAGTTTCAAGGTTTCCAGTCTGACATTGAGGTCTTTGATCCACTTTGAGTTAATGCTTGTGCGTGGCGAAAGGCTAGGGTCAATTTTTGTTTTTCTGCATGTGGCTGCCCAGTTTTGCCAGCACCAATAATTGAATAGACTGTGTTTGTCCCACTGTATATCTTTGGCTCCTTTGTCAAATACAAGGTGACTATAGGTATGTGGTTCTATTTCTGGGTCTTCTATTCTGTTACAGTGATCTTCTGGTCTATTTTTGTACCAGTACCATGCTGTTTTTGTTTTTATGGCTCTATTACTGAGTTTGAAGTCTGGTATTGTAATACCACCTCATTGTTCTTTTTGCCTAGAATTGTTTTGGCTAGTCTAGGTCTTTTCTTGTTCCATATGAACCTTTTGATTATATCTTCTATTTCAGTAAAGAATGTCTTTGGGATTTTGATGGGGACTGCATTGAATTTGTATATCAATTTTGGTAGTATGGCCATTTTCACTATATTGGTTCTCCCTACCCATGAGCATAGGATGTCTTTCCATTTCCTGGTATCCTATTTAATTTCTTTCATTAGGCTTTTATAGTTTTCATTAAATAATTCCTTTACATCTTTGGTTAAGTTAATTCCTAAGTATTTTATTCTTTTGGGGGCTATTGCAAATGGGATCATTTTCTTGATTTGGCCTCTGTTTGAGTATTGTTGGCGTACAAGAAGGCTACTGACTTTTGCACGTTAATTTTGTATCCTGCCACTTTTCTAAAGTGGTTTATTAGTTCTAGCAGTTGGGGAATGGAGCTTATTGGGTCACTCAGGTAAAGGATCATGTCATCTGTGAATAAGGATAGTTTAATTTCTTCTTTCCCTATGTGGATCCCTTTGATGTCCTTTTCTTGTCTTATTACCTGGCTAAGGGTTCCAGCACTATATTGAAGAGAATTGGAGTGGGCATCCCTGTCTAGTTCCTGATTTTAAGGTAAATGGTTCCAGTCTTTCTCCATTTAGTATAATACTGAATGTAAGTTTGTCATATATGGCTACTTTTAATTTTTTTCATATATTTTTATTGTAATTAATAGAAGGGTTACATGATATTTGCCAGATAGAAGGTGCATTAATTCACATACATTGATACCCTTTCACATATCTTAGTCCCCATTTCCCTCCCCCCCACCCCCACCCCTCATCTTGTTTTCCCCCCTTCCCTATCCAATTTCAGGAAGCTCATCAGTGGGGCCACTAGCTGAGTTCATGTCCCTTGGGAAGGTCTGAGATTAGGGCCAGCAGCAGACCTAGCAGGTCCCTCTCTGACTGTCGGAGAGGTGAGTTCCCAGAGAACGGGGCTCTGTGCGAGGGCAGACCTGGCAGGAGATGCCGAGGACCCACCCCTCCTACTTTTAATTTTTTAATAAATCTTTTAAGTCACTTTTAATCCGTAGATCCCCCTTCTATCATGTTATTTTTCTTTCATTTTAAAAATAAAGAAATGCAAATCAAAAGAACTCTAAGATTCCACCTCACTCCAGTTAGAATGGCCAGGATCAAGAAAACTAATAACAACAGATGCTGGAGGGGATGTGTCCAGGAGGGATCACTACTACACTGTTGGTGGGAGTGCAAACTCCTTCAACCACTATGGAAAGCAGTATGGCAGTGCCTCAAAAGGCTAAACATAGAACTCCCCTATGACCCAGCAATTCCACTACTTGGCATTTACCCAACCACCCAGAAACAAGGACATACTAAACCCACTAGCACAACCATGTTCATTGCAGCACTATTTACCATGGCAAAGATATGAAACCAACCCAGATGTCCCTCAGTTGATGAGTGGATCAACAAGATTTGGTATTTAGACACAATGGAATTCTATGCTGCTGTCAGAAAGAATGACATCGCCTCATTTGTTAGGAAAGGGAAAGACTTAGAAAAAATCATATTAAGTGAAGTAAGCCAGACTCAAAGGAACATAGGCTCAATGGTTTCCCTCATTTGTCATAATCAGTAGAAATCTTGGGCTCTACTAGCAGAGATTTGCAATAGAGCAAAACTTTGATACATAAGGCCATACAGTATGACACTAAATGAAAGGACCTCTAGGGTATAGAAACAAAAGCCATATAATGAGTGATTGTTGTCCTTAATGTACTATGTTATCTCTCATCTCTTTTGCTGTCCCTTGGTTATCTTATATTGTTACAGTATCTCACTTTGTTATCTGATATATTGGATATATTTGTGTTCAGTTATTTGAAATTGGATAGGGAAGGGGGGAAAACAAGATGATGGGTGGAGGTGGGGGGAGAGAAATGGGGACCAAGACATGAGAAAGGGTATCGATGTATGTGAATTAATGCACCTTCTATCTGGTGAATGTAATGTAACCCTTCTATTAATTACAATAAAAAATATATGAAAAAATAAGTTTTATTCTGCATAGTTGAGCATTACAGTATAATTATGATAGCAAAATGGTTCACGTAGTTACTTTGTGACACAAACAACTAACATTGACTTTGGGTCTGTGTCTGTGTATATCCACGTTTGTGTCTGTGCCAGTCCTGGGGTTTGAACTCAGGGCCTGGGTGTTTTTGTTCAACACTAACATTTACCACTTGACCCATATCTCATCTTCAGGCTTTTGGTGGTTAATTGGAGATAAGAGTCTCATGGACTTTTCTGCCCAGGATGGGTTTGAACCGCAGTGCTCAAATCTCTGCCTCTTGAATAGCTCAGATCTTAGCCTCCCAATAGGTAGATTACAAGTGTGAGCCATCTGTTCCCAGCTTAGATGTTTTTCAGTAGCATGCATTAGTATGCAAGGGGACTTTTGCTGTGACCTTTCTACACATGTACAATTGTGATGAACCTCATCCCCTCTATCTCTTGGACCCCCATTTCCTTTTCTTAAAATAATTTCAACAGGTTTCATTGTTGTAGTTTCATACATGCTAATTAAGTATTGGACCAAATTCATCCTCATTCACCCTCTTCTTTAGCCCTCTCCTTTTAACTGTAACCACCCTCACAACAGAGCCTATTTTGCTTTCTTGTCATCCATTGTTTTTAGTGTGCATTAATTACGCCAGGGGCTATCAAAATGGTGTTTCAGACATATATATTTTTTCTCAGAATCGCCCTATTATTTGTTTTCTCATCCTCTAATCCTCATTCCCCTGTTAATCAGTAGTTTTCATTGAGGTTCCAATATACAATGTTTACACATGTTTGCACCATAATGTGTGTGTGTGTGTGTGTGTGTGTGTGTGTGTGTGTGTGTGTGTGTGTGCGCGCGCTAGCTCTGAGGCCTGGAGTCAAGAGTCTCATGGGCTATCCTATGTATACTGGCTTTGAAACAAAATTCTCAGATGTCAGTCTCCTGAGTAGCTGGGATGACAGTTATGGGAGACTAGTGCTGGCTGTACTATATGTTTTTTAAAGGTTCCATACATAAGTGAGGTCATACCACCTTTTTTGGAAGGAGGAACATTTTTCCTTTTTATGTGTGGCTTATTTCACCTGACAGTGCTCTCCAGGTACTTCCAGGTTATAACCTACACCAGGATGTCTTTCCTTTTTAAGGCCGAAATATATCCTTTTGTAGGTAACAGGTTTTTTTCATTTATTTATATATTCTTAGATCTTTCCTATTTTGTGTAATGATAGAGTAAAGAATGGTGGAGATATCTTTATGAGGTGTTGATGTCGTCTCCTTTAGGTATCATACTCAAAACAGAAATTACTGTAGTTCTAGGTTTAATTCCATAATACCTGCACGAATTTACATTCCTATGAACAATATACATGCATTCCCTTTTCTGTACACCTCTGTACACAGCACTTGCTGGTTGTCTTTTTGGTAACGAAACCCTACTGTGTACGAGGTAATAGCTTATAGTTTCAATGTTCATTTCCCGCATGGCTAGTGATGTTAAACATTTTTCCATATAGCTGTTGGCAATTTGTATGTCTGTACAAATTTTCTGTTCAGATCCTTTGCCCATTTTTAAATTAGGCTATTTGGCTTCCTGCTTCTCAATTGTAAGAGTTATTTAAAAATCTTGGATAATATTATCTTATCAGATATGTGGTTTGCAAATACTTTTTCACAGTCCATTGGTTGCTGTCTTGTTCTGGTGTTTCCTTTTTCTTATCATTTATCTAACGAATCTGGGCCTTTGATCTACTGAGCAAAAAGCTCCAGTGATACATTATTCTTGTTTTCACATAATCATAGCTCTTAGATTGAAGTTTACAATATTAAGGAGAATATTATGGCAGTTTTTCATGATTTAGTTGAAGGCTGCATTATATCCTATGCAAATTGCTGTGTGACTCTTTCTGCCCTCACATATACCTTTCCACCTGCTAAAGTACTTATATAAAGCTTCATGCATTTTCCATCTTAATAATGCTCCTTCCTCTGCCTGTTTCAGTCTCACCCTAGCCACCTCTTCCTGGAGCGTCCTCAGAGCACTGATCTGATAGATGACTCTGTGCTACCTTTAGCATCTTGGTTTTCCCTTATCGTGACATTTAGCTCACTGGCTGTAATTATCTCCCTATACATCTGCCCACTTCCCCTGAATTGAGAAGATTGTGAGTGGCACGATTTGTGGCTAGCTTTGACATGGCTTTCCCAGTGTCCAGCCATATTAATAGTCCTTGTTGTATGAATGAACTGGATACTTTTGTGTCATTCCCCCCTTGCATCCAGGGCAGTTAACATGAACTTTGTTTCTGTGCTTGGTTTGACTTCCTCTTTGGGAACCTTATTTTTTTTTGAGAAGTGCAGCAAAGTTCCTCTTCACATTTCCCCACTAAAGTGGCCCTTGGAAATTTTGGGGGCACTCCACACTCACCATGGAAGCTTTCCTTGGCAGGCACACATGACATTATCCCATTCCTTGTTTGCCCTAGTCTATGCCAAAGTCCAAGTTTTCTACCTCCTTCTTTGTAAACCTCTAGGCAAGACACGTTCCTCCTGTCATCTGTCATGGTTTTGCAGCCTGAGAATCTTAATCCATTCATTGTTCTTCTGTCTTAGATTATTTCAATGAGCATTCAAGCGTGTAATTATTTTCCCCTGTCTTCAAAGCACAGCCTTAATCATATTGCCTTGTCTATCTTCTGAGACCCAAACCTCTCCTCAGAGCTTTCTATGTGTGTAAAAGCAGAACCAAGCCAGGCCACACCTGCATCAACTTACCTGGAATGGCTGCCAGTCCACCTGCTCTCTCTATCACAGCCTCAAAAGAGGTTGTTAGTTTAAGGCATACTTGTGGGTCTTTTGTGACAATTGGTCTTCATTTTCACTTTTCAGCACTACTTTGTATTCCTTGCTACCTCAACTCTCATGTTACTGTGAAAGAAAAGGAGATGAGAACATTCCAGATGATGGCTTTCCCTTTTCCCTGACCTCTTGATCAGAGCTGATAGGCTTATAAAAGTATCAGTAATAAATGAAACTAGATACACAAATGACTTCCTGCCTCGTTGTTCACCATGCCTCCCAGCAGCACCACACTTCCGGTTGTCACACATGCCACAGCATAGGAGAGAAAACCACAGAGCCATAAATTTCTCCATTTGCCTTTGCCAACTGCTATATTGAGAGTCTGTAGTGGGAGGAAGCCCTGGTAGGTCAGCCTGTTACCCGCCTCTGTGCTTGATTCCTAATCGGGGCTAATGCAACAGTTCCCTAGAGCAGAAAGTAAGGATGTGTTAGCCATGTGGGCTTGCAAAGTGCCATGGAATGAACATGTAATGACATGGGGAATCCAGAAGTCTCTGTTTCCTTGTCGAAACTACACATGTGAATAGCATCCTTGAACTCCCTAGTAGTGGCCCCTGCTTCTAAATAATCATACAATAAACACTTGGACATGATACAAAGTGAGTCAGCATTAGAATGGCTGACTTGTTTCTTTCCTTCTATCCCAACATACTGTTCTTGAAAGAGCCTGCTAAGCAAGAGCGCTTAGTACAGTAACTCCATGTTGAATTGTCTTTGCAGGCATGGCGCAAGCGCTGGTTTGTCCTCCGACGGGGTCGCATGAGTGGCAACCCAGATGTTTTGGAGTACTATAGAACCAAGCACTCCAGCAAGCCCATCCGCGTGATAGACCTCAGTGAATGTGCTGTGTGGAAACATGCAGGCCCTGGCTTCGTTCGCAAGGAATTTCAGAATCATTTCGTATTCATTGTCAAGACCACTTCCCGTACATTCTACCTGGTGGCCAAGACTGAAGAAGAAATGCAAGTGTGGGTGCACAGCATCAGTCAGGTCTGCAACCTCAGTCATCTGGAAGGCAGTGGAGGTAAGAGCGAAGGTGGAACTCCTGTGTACTACGGCCCAGCCTGGGATGCTGGGCCAGCCCTGGAGAGCCATTGCAGAAAAATGGAGCGATGTTCCGGGCGTGTCTAATTAACACCAGAGGTATCTCAATTAAATACAGTAAAGTACTGGAAACACAAGAGTCCTTTTTTCAGCTGGTTTTACGATTCACACCCAAAATTTGTCGAAGTAGGATCTGCTCACATAGCGTTGGAGATCCTTGCAAGGGAAATAAACTGCAAGTTTTGTCTGGATCATTTCTGGCTAGTGGAAGCAATGGATCCAACTCTCTTGCTAGAGAGTGGATCTCTGTCTCGCTTGCTATCTTTGTCTTGCTTCTGTACTGTCTGTCTGTCTGTCTGTCTGTCTCTCTCTCTCTTTCTCCCTCTCTCTCTCTCTCTCTCTCTCTCTCTCACACACACACACACACACACACACACGTTGTGGATTTTGTTATGGATACCTGACATTATCACACAATAATCCGATTCTCAAAATAAGCAATTTTGAATTTGAATCTTTTAAATGTCCTACTCTAATAGATTACACAGGACCTCTGAAACTGGACTACAGTTTGTGTAGTATTTAAGTATTTACTGATTTTCACCATGTAGCACTGAACTACTCATATTAACAGTAGGTGGCAATGGGAAGTCATAATTGCATCTCTAAGACAGACATGAGTGTGTACTTCCTGAGGGCATCAGTCCTTTTCTTCTCATCAACCAGCAAATTTATTAAGCCTTCCAGTCATACTGCTAAGGTTTGAGAACACTTAGATAAAGAAACATGAACTCATGCAAAGTTATTTATCCTTGGTATAGTCAGTGAAGCATATTTGTAAATTCACAATGAGTCCATTTTGGCTACAGTCTGACCAACTCCTCCAGTGCTGCCACTGAGTTTCCACCTTTATTTCCTGCCTTCAGCTCAAATTACATACATATTCATGCATCCTGTTACATGTCAACTTTGTTTCTTTTCTCATCCAGAATTTATACCAGAGTGTACGTGTGTGTGTGTGTGTGTGTGTGTGTGTGTGTGTGTGTGTGTGTGTGTAGTGTATGTTTACCAATGACTCAAGAAAAACAATGAAGAGTAAGGTATCAGTTGAGCAAGTCTCCTGAATTTTCACATAGAGTAGCTTATCTGCATTGGATTCATTCCAAAGATCCACAGTGGATGCCTAAAATCTTGAATAGCACCAAACTCTATTATTCTTTCTTTTCTTTTACTTCCTTCCATTTTTGTGTACCACTACTGGGACCTGAACTCACAGGCATTGTCCCTTACCTTCCTCCCTCAAGGCTGTTTTCTTACTACTTGAGCCCCACCTCCACTTCCAGCTTTTAGCTGGTTAATTGCTGATAACAGTCTCATAGCCTTTCCTGACCAGGCTGGCTTTGAACTATGATCCTGAGATCTCAGACTCCTGAGTGGCTAGAAAAAGTCTGGCTTTTTATTTATTTATTAAGTTGAAATACTTTCAACTTTTCCCTAGAGGAAAAGTTTACTTTATGACTTCTCTTTTCCTTATCCAAATTCCTAGCATCACCATTCTTGCAGTTGGGACAATTATGAAGCCAAATAAATGTTACTTGAAAACAATTACTGTGATAAGTAGGAGTTCTGCTTACTTACGGGACCAATGGGTGTGTAGTGTATGCAATGTGAACACTCTCAACAAAGGGGCGATTCACACTGCACACAGCACAGTGTGCATGGAATAAAATTTTATCACACTACTCACAATGGCTTGCAATTTAAAAATGAATGAATTATTTATTTATGGAATTTTCCATTTCACATATTCAGACCAAAGTTGATAATTGGTAACTAAAACAATGAAAAGTAAAAGGGTAGATAAGAGGGAATGACTATGTAGTGTTTGGTTTTGCCATCACCGTACATGTACCTGAGCTACAAACTCTGTTAAAATGCTTTTGTAGCTGGCTTTCATTGCTCATGTCTATAATTCTAGCTATTTGAGAGACAAAAATGTTCTGAGACCCTACCTTAATCAATACTTGAGTGAGGCAAAATATGCCAGCCATACCAACTATTACGTTGTATGAATCCGAGAATCATGCTCCATAGCAGCCTGACTAGCAAGCACAAAGCCCTAAGTTCAAGCCCCAGTATTATCAAACAGAACAAAATATTTCTGTATATTCATTTGTCTTATACACATGCTAGTTCTATGCCATGTATTTTATTATTATCTCTCCTTTGCAGAGAAGGAAAGTTGGAGAAGGCAAGTGGTAACATGATGAGTAGGTAGTGGAACCCAGACTTGAACCAAGGCAGGTCAGGGTTTCTTTGACTCAAGAATCCTCTCCTGCTAGTTTGGATCAATGGAGAAATAAAAGCAGGCTTTTCATTGGCCTTTTCGGATCGGGGAGTTTTGTTGGTTGCTGATCCAAATACATATTAATGTCATGATATCAGGTGATGGAGAAAACGATAGTCTTCTTGAGAAACATGGGCTTTTCAGTTATCACATAAAACTGTTTCCTGTTCTTTACTGACAACAATTATTAGTACAATTATTTCTTTATGTGTTATTTGCCTGATTTTTCTGTTAGAACATGAACTCCAATAAGGACAAGGTCTTTGTCTCAGATACATCATCAGGATTACAACAGTTCTAGTCACATGGTAGATGCAATACTCGCTTATAAATATACATATAGTATGTTAATATAAATTTCAGGGGGCCGGGAACATGGCCTAGTGGTAGAATGCTTGCCTAGCATGCACAAAGCCCTGGGTTCAATTCCTCAGTATCACAAACAGAGAAAAAGCCAGAAGTGGTGCTGAGGCTCAAGTGGTAGAGCTCTAGCCTTGAGAAAGTCCAAGGACAGTGCTCAGGCCCTGAGTTCAAGGCGCAGGACTGGCAAAAAAAAGCAAACTTTTTATTACTTTGACATATATCCAAGAAAAACATCTTTAAAAGAAAGATTTATTTTGATTCATGGTTTCAAAGTTTCAGTATTTGGTTCACTTGCTCCATTGCTGTGGGTTTGTGGTGAGGCAGAACATTGGAACAGCAAGAGCATGTTCTGCAGTCTATACTCGTGGGCTTCCTTCTTCCCCATTTGTTACACCAGGAACCCTCGTTTATTTTGAATGGCTTTGCCCACATTCAGGGCATATCTTACCATTTAATCATCCCTAGAAATGCCTTCAGAGGCTTACATCAATCCAATGAAGCTGGCAATCAAGATTATCACAAGTCCAGTCCTTATCAACTTGATACCAAAACACATGTCCTTAGACCATACCTAATTTCCAAATAAAGAATAAAAAGGTCAAAATTCCACTAAGTATTATTCACAACGTCCAGACCCAAAGTTCAAGCCCCACAACGAACAAATTGAAAAAGCATCTGTACAGCAAATGGTACAGTCACTAAAACAACAACAACAACAACCAAAAAAACAGCCTACAAAATGGGAGATCTTTGAAATATATGTCTGACAAAGCCCAATAACCAAAATACACAAGGAACTCAAAACAGTAAACCCCAAATTAATTAATAACTTAATTAATAAATGAGTAAAAAAAGCTAAATGCAGGCTTCTCAAAAGAAGCAAAAATGGCCAATAGATACAAGAAGAAATGCTCGACATCTCTAGCTATAAAGGAAATGCAACACTGAGATTCACTCTCACTCTTATCAGAGTGATCATAATCAAGAACAAAAACAAATGCTAGACCAGGAGTTTGGACTAGTGGTAGATTGCTTGCCTAGCATGCATGAAGACCGGGGTTTGATTCCTGGTACCCAGGAATGTATAGAAAAAAGCTGGAAATGGTGCTGAGGCTCAAGTGATAGAGCTCTAGCCTTGAGAAAATCCAAGGACAGTGCTCAGGCCCTAAGCTCAAGCCCCAAGACTGGGAAACAATAATAATAATAATAATAATAATAATAATAATAAGGCCTGGGAGTTTGGCCTAGTGGTAGAGTGCTTGCCTAGCATGCATGGAGACCCAGGTTCGATTCCTCACTACCACATACAAAGAAAAAGCCAGAATCGGTGCTGTTGCTCAAGTGGTAGAGCGTTAGCTTTCAGAAAGCCCAACGGCACTGCTCAGACCCTGACTTCAAGACCCAGAATTGGCAAAAAAATGCCAGCAAGAACTTGCCTAGTGGTAGCATGCTTGCCTAAGCATGCATGAAGCCATGGGTTCGATTCCTCAGTACCACATACACAGAAAAAGCCAGAAGTGGTGCTGTGGTTCAAGTGGTAGAGCAGTGCTAGCCTTGAGGAAAAGAAGTTCAAGGACAAGGCCCAGGCCCTGAGTTCAAATTCCAGCACAGGCATTTGAAAAAGAAAAGAAAAAAAGGAACCTTATACCAGTGATGACAATGTAAATTAGGACGAACACCATGGAAATCAGTATGGCAATTCCTAAAAAAAATACTCAAAATAGAACTACTCTAGTATCTAGTAATAGCACTCTTATGCATTCATCCAAAAGATTGCATGTCAGGATACAAGAAAAGTACCTGTACACCTATGTTCATTATTTCACTATTTACAACGTCAAGTCATAGAAACAACTGGTGAATGGATCACTAAAATATTAGAATTAGAACTTTATTCATCCATAAGAAAAAATGGCATATCATTTGTAGAGAAATTGATGGAACTGGAAATGTGTTGAGTGAAATACATTAGGCTCAGAGACAAAGAGCACATGCTTTCTCTCATATGTAGAAGTTATCTCTAAAATAGAAACATATATGAATAGGATTTCCACGGTATAACCTCTTTGCACAATTAATAGGCAATTTAACAAAAATGAATACCAGGAACTGAAACAGGTCTTGTCTGAGGGGGAATGAGAGTTAAAGGGAGAGGTAGACAAACAGAGAGAAGAATACTGGGCAAATACAGTCATAATACTCACTGTAGATATGTGAAAATGGAACTAGGAAACTTGAGGGGACAAGAGAGTGGGATAAATGGGAGTAAGGAAGGGGTGACAGGACTAAGATGTACTGTACACATAGATTGACACCTTTCTGCATAATAAAGGTAATAACAGGTAATAAAAAGGATTTTAAAATCTGTAGATCTTGGCCAGCATCTGGGAAACAAGCTAGGAGGTCCATAGCGCTGGTCAGTCTTGCCCCTTACATTTTTGTAAGCCCCCATGGAATCTCTCCTGGGCAATTTTCCCAAGTAGATGCTCCATATTCCTGGTAACTCGAATTTCCTGAGGTCTCTGTCATGTATTGTCCTCACATAGGCTGCTTCCAGCCAACTCAACATACCACACATTGCCTGGCCTCCCACATTTTTCTTTGCAATCTGTGGAGAAGCATTTGAGACCCTGAAACTCTTAGATTGTACATGGGAAAAATGGTATCAGGTGGATAATGGCAACATCTACCAGCAGTTCAAATGATAGCTGTTAAAACTGTACTTTATTGACAGGGTAATGTATAGAGGGGTTACACTTACATTCGTCAGGTAGTGGGTGACAGCTAGCGTTTAGAACACAGTACAGGGACCTCAGAGAGCTGGGCAACTGAACCTGGATCACCACTAGGCAGCCTAGCAGGACCCCTCAGTCGCACACCCCTCAAAAGAAAGTCTTTCAAACAAGTTTACACTTTCATACCATTGCCCATGAAATGGTCAAGATCCCACTCATTTCTCACATGTCCTCAAGACATCGTTTCTACTGTCCAAGCACAAAGTACATAGGGTGTTTTAATGGCATGAATCTCCTTAAGAACTGTGACTTCCTCACTCCCAACTTTACATGGTTCTTTCTGACCATAGTGCAAGTTTATCTGCTCTGGCGTTTACTCTAGAATTCCAATATAAACCCACCTAACAGCAATTAATAAGCATTCCACTGCATGAATTTTGCTTTGAGATTTCTGACTCATTAATTAGTTTATCATCTCAACTTAGCCATATTCAGTGTCCCAGTGTATGTACAAAATGCCGACCAGTTCTTTGCCACGCGTAACAAAGGCTCCCATACCAATTTTCTGTGTTCAACAGTCTTCGTTGTTGTGAAAAATACCTGAAACCACTGAAATAGAGGACACATTTATTTTTTTCTCACAGTTTTGGTTCAGAGGTTTCAGTCCATGGTCAGTTTTGCACCTGGTTCATGGAAACCAGGAAAACAGGGAAAACAGGAAGCAGAAGTACAGGAAAAGATATAGACATACTTTCTCCAACCGAGACCCAGTTCCTTTTACCACTTGATAGTTCCACCAATCCATCATGTGGTCAAAGCCCTCATGATCCAATAACCTTTCAATTAGATCCACCAGCTGGGGACCAAGCCTTCTACACACATATATGCATAAATGCCTGTGGAAGTGGATAGCATAGACTTGTTATACATAAATACATCCATGTATGTGTATATTGTTGAGTGAATAAGCGATGATGCAAGACTGCTTCTGAGGACCATAAAGAGGCTGTGTGTAGACTATCTAACTGCAGAATGCTGGCCAAGAATGCTCTCTCTCTTTTTTTTACTCTTAATTGATTCAACACTTCACTCTTGGAACATTGGCTTTCTTTCCCAGACATTGTTTATAGCTTGGGGAAATGGTTGCCTCCATCAGTACAAACACCAGCTGTGATTTGCATCTTCTATTTGGCTTCTTGAATGCTGTTTGTGAAATATTGAGTGAGTGTTATAGCCATTCTTAAAAAACTAACCTGGGAAATGATTTCTCCAGCAGATTCCATGGAGAGCCTCTCTCGCATGCCCTCCTCCCTCAGGCCATCCCCTGCCAGCTCTCTTCACACTGTCCATGCTGCCAGCTCCTCTTTGCCAAGAAGTAACCCAAACACCAATACCATGACTACTGAGGAAAGCAGAAGTGAGTCAGAGTTTCTCCTCCTTCCCGATTATCTGGTCCTGTCCAACTGTGAGACTGGAAGAGTGCATCATACCAGGTACGCTTACACTTGGGACTCTGTCTGAACCGGACCTTCTAACATATTCTCCTCTGTTCTCAGAGCCCAAAACGCATCCTTCTGCACAACCTCATGGGGACTGTTTTCTAGTGGGTGTTTCTGCCGTCACCTCTCACCACTGATCACTATCGACCACTGTGAAAGATGAAGCAGTGTACTAAACAAAATGAGTCATGTCCTTTGGCATTGTGGCTTTCATTTATAACCTTGCATTTTCATATGCATCTGTTGCTTCTAGAGGATTAAAATATCCAACAACCCTTTTCCTGTATCAAGGCATTGGTGTAACTGAGTGTTGCAGAGGGAATAGGACTGCAAATAGAACAAAAAGTACTACTGGAGGATTGGGAATGAGGCCAACGTGGATTTTTACTGAGTAGATGGGTACCTAGTCAAATATACATGCTTTTCTTCCTGCAGCCTTCCCACCAGATGTGATAGCTGGTCAAATTCAGACCGCTCGTTGGAGCAGACTTCATTTGACGACGTTTTCGTTGATGGCCTGCAGCCACTGCCCTCCAACAGCTTGGTCCTCCCCGGACGCCATGGGAATGGGTCTCAGCCTTCTGTGACCTGGAATAGAGAAATCAACTGTCCACCTGGGGATCACTTGTCTTCTTTACCACTGTTGGAAACAGCATTAAACCCCACTATTCGTGTGGATAAAAAACAAGTTTTTTTGCCCCATGGAGCAAAAGAACTAGATGTTATGTCCAACAGCCCACCTCCCCGTCCCCCTAAGCCAAGTTATCTCTCTGAACGGCGCCAAGAAGAGCAGGTCCTGTGGCACGGGTGTGGCAAGAAGCCAGAATGTGGTGTGGTGCCAAGAAGAATCTCTCTCTCTAGTTTAGACCATATGAGAACCTGGAAAGGTACGTGTTATAATTCACATACAAAGAGGAACCTGGGCAAGGACTGCCATCTTAACTTGGAAAAGTTTGCACTTTTTCTTGTTTGTACAGGGGTTTTATACCTGCTTAGCTTTCTTGCTCATGGATGGCACTCTACTATTTGAGCCAGGCATCTTGAAGATGGAGTCTCTTGGACTTTTTCGCACAGTGTGTCACCACATTTTGATCCTCTGTATCTCAGCAACCTGAGAAGCTAGAAATAGAGTTGTGAGCAACCAACACCCAGTTCACTTATTTATGCCTTATAATTTATTTTATAAGAGTTTTGTAGGTTTCCTAACATAGATCTGCTTGTCTTTTGTTATACTTATACCAAATAACCAAATAAGCACATTTCATTTTTGAGGTGTACTATTATAGATAGTAATGTTTTGAATCTCAAATTCCACTGTTCATTGTTGGTATATAGGAAAGCAAGTGAGTTTTATATAACTTTATATTCTAAAACCTTGCAATAACTTATTATTCCAGGAATATTTTTTATTTCAGGAAAATTTTGTTGATTCTTTCACACTTTTACATGATAATAATGTCATTCTTCCTTTCTTTCTTTCTTGCTAATTTGTACATCTTTTATTTCATTTGTTTGTAATATTACATTAGGTACTACTTCTAGTGCACTGTTAAAAATTAGTGCAGCTGGGTGTGGTGGCTCACACCTGTACTAGCTACTCAGGAGGCTGAGATCTGAGGATCAAGGTTCAAAGCCAGCCTGAGCACAAAAGGACCTGAGACTCTTATCTCCAATTAACCTCTAGAAAATGGGAAGTGATGCTTGGCTCAAGGGTAGGGTGGTAGCCTTGAGCTGAAGAGCTCAGGGACAGTGCCCAGGCTGAGTTCAAGCCCCATGACCCACAAAAATAAATAGTGAGAAGGCCAGACTCCACTGGGTCATGCTTGTAATCTTACCTACTCAGGAGGCTGAGATCTGAATATTGCTATTCAAAGCCAGTCTGTGAGACTCTTATCGCCATTAATCACTAGAAAACAAGAAGTGGCATTGTGGCTTGAGTGGTAGAGCAGTAGCCTTGAACTGAAGAGGTAAGGGACAGTGCCCAGGCCCAGGGTTCAAGCCCTACGACCGACAAAAAAATTAGTGGAGAGAAGGGATGTCCTTGCTTTGCTCTTGACTTTATAGGGCAAACATTTGAGTTTTTCCACCATTAAATATGATGGTAGCTGTAGGTTTTCTTTAGCAGGTTGAAATCTGTCTTTATCCCTACTTTATTGAGGGTTTAAAAAAATCATGAATGAAAGATTATTTTTTCCAAATGTTTTCCCTGCATCTATTGATATGATGTGATTTTCTTCCTTCATTCTCTGATGTAATGATTAATATAATTGATTTTCCAAGATTGAACTAGCCTTGTATGCCTGGGATGAATTCCATTTGGCCCTGGCATATACATTTCTTAGATTGTTAATTTAATTTACTAGTATTTTCTGAGGAATTTTATATGTGGTGTGTGTGTGTGTGTGTGTGTGTGTGTGTGTGTGTGTGTGTTGCTTCCTTTTTTTATGTTGTCTTTGGCTTTGGTAATATTAGGTGATATTATTTGGCATTATTAGGTAGTATTCAAGATGCCTTCTGGACACTGATTTGAATTCAACAGCTATTGTAAATTGTGTTTTCTTTTCACACCCATCTGACAAATTTCTAGTCATATATTAGTCTAACTGTCCTATCTCTCCATGGCTGTGCCTCAGCAGCAAGTTTTGCTCCAGAAAATCATAGTCACTGATTCATGGTCATAGATCTCAATTGGGCCCTTAATGTTGCCACTTGATGTCATTGATTCTCTGTCCACCTTGTTTTCCTGCACACTGCAAAGAGTATTTCAAACCATCTCCTCAATACCGACCTCCACTTCCACTGTATCTAAACTCGGAAGAGTTATGTAATAAGGGCAATAAGCATTTTTAATTACCTGCCCTTACTTGCTATGTCTTCTCTATTCATAAAAAGAACAAAAACCATCAGAAACGTCTTCAAAAGTTGACCTGAATTTCCATTGGTTTGAGGAATGCACTGTGACTGCTCAGCTAAACACAAGATCAAGCCAAGAGTACTGAAATTATGTGCTATGTTTTGCTCTCTCTGGACCTGAGCGCAGGCCTTGGAGATTATAATACCCTAGTTTCTGTTGACAATGTCCTGCAGTTCTTACCACTCCAGCTTCTTTCTTGCAGGTGACATAGAAGGCCAATCCTTAAAACACCGAGACAAACGGCTCAGTTTAAATCTGGTAAGTTTGTCATTCAGGTTCCATTAAAATGAAGTTTAAGCCGGGCACAGTCGTTCAGGCCTGTAATCCTAGCTACTCAGGAGGCTGAGATCTGAGGATCAAGATTCAAAGCCAGACCAGGCACAAAGGGACCTGAGACTCTCATCTCCAATTAACCTCTAGAAAACTAGAAGTGGTGCTGTAGCTCAAGGGTGTGGCGGTGGCCTTGAGCAGAAGAGCTCAGGGACAACACCCAAGCCCAAAGTTCAAGTCCCACGACCCACAACAATAACAACAAAAAAAGATTTTTTAATAAAAAAAATAGCCAGAATTGTATCTGTTCCCTTAAAATCCTTTGAAATTCACTACTTGGAATCTCTGCAGAGTCATCCACTCTCCCCTGAAGACTTCAGTTTGTTGGAGAATTACTGGACTTGGTGTTCCATAAGGACCCTAAAATTTTTAATAATCTGCACAATTGCCCTACTTGAGATAACTAACTTAAGCACCATATTATACTTAAGGCGTTTGCTTGATAAGTTCAAACCCTTCAGTCTTGGAGCATCAAAACAAAGGAGTTAATCTCTTATTCTCATGAACAGAATCTATGTGCAGAACTTTGGCTAGAGGCTTATCTAACTAAATTTCTTGAAGGAATTTAGAATTATATTACAACCTTGATGGCCATTGGTAGTGGTTTCCAGCATGGCTCTATAGTTCATCATCTATTGCTGTTCTCTTGTAGCCATGCAAGTTTTCTCCAGTGTACCCTGCAAATTCAACCAGTGCTGAAGATGGCTATGTGCCCATGAGCCCCAAGTTCACTGCCTCTGGTGTGGGATCACACAGCAGCCAGGATGACTACATCCCCATGAGCTCAGGAAGCATCTCAAACCTACTGCCTGAGTTACCTGCAAACTTCGAGCCTCCTCCAGTGAACAGAGATCTGAAACCTCAAAGGAAAGGTAAGCACTGGGTCAGACTTGCTATGTCAGTGAGGAGAGCAAAAATACTTGAGAAGGAAGCACTAGAAAACCACCCCAAGGGGTACAAGGTACAAAAGAAAGAAATGGCTAAGATAAAATGGGAAGCTCTGGGCACCTTCTGTCACAGACTGTCGTGACAGAAGGACTTAGGGAAATTATTGAAACTCTGGCCCTAAAAATGAAGACTACAAAGTCAAGTTCATACCACAGAATTCATCTTTGCCTATTTTTCCAATGAGCAACAGTAGGTGATGATGAATTAGAATGGAGGTCATCCAACGCTTCCTCATTTGAATAATACTTGAATGTAACCAGGAGTAGCCTTCACCACCCATTTCTTTTATTTATTTAATTATTTTTATTTTTTTTATTTTTTGTCAGTCCTGGGCTTGACCTCAGGGCGTGAGCACTGTCTTTGGGCTTTCTCAAGGCTAGAGCTCTACCACTTGAGCCACAACACTATTTCTGGCTTTTTCTATGTATGTGGTACCGAGAAATCCAACCTGGGTCTTCATGCATGCTAGGCAGGTGCTCCAACACTAGGCCAAACTCCCGGCCCTACCACCAATTTCTTAATACAGTCCATAGACGAGTACAATTTCTCACCTCATTTTCTGCATTCTCTTCAGCAAACCTGACGATGGTAGGAGACTTAAGCAATGAGCAATCTAACTCCTGTGCATACAGGGCAACTTTAGCTCCTGTAGTGCTCCTTCCAGGCAGCCTGTTTTGTTCTGCTACACCCTATAGACAGGCATAATGGTAAAAGAGGGAGAGAGAATGGAAAGTGAAAGAGATTACTTAACTTCATTCTTTCTAAACCTCATCTTCTCCTTACGGTGTGTGATTACATGGAAATAATGGATACAGTAATTGTGCTCTTTCATATTCCCTGCAATCTGTTCCCAAGACTGATAACTAAGGCCCCCGACTAACGCCTGCTCCATTGCAGTCATAGCCCCTTGATTCATGTGTGTAGTGCTGTGCTAAGCACTGGATCGTATGTACATATGAGTAAGAAAGGAGAATTATTCAGTCTGAGGAGGAGAAAGATATATAAAAAACACCTGGAAGAAAAAGAATTATGAATTCAGTACTAAATAGAAATACAGACTTTGTCTTAGAGGTACAGAGGAAATAACTATCCATTCTGATGAGAAACAAATTCACAGGGGCCTATAACTTTTAAGTAGCTACTATTGTTTCACTGAATTAATTTTGTATTGAAATACCATCCATTGAAACTTTCTGTGATGATAGAAATGTAACTATTGAACCTATGAAGTGTGACTAGTATGACAAGTACTTCATTTTATTTTCATGTACTTTTAATAAATTGGTCATATTGTGAAAATAAATAGCCATATGTGTGTATTTATTACTGGCAGAGAAAAGTTGTTTGATTGACTTAGGGCTGGATGTTTAATGGGTAGGTACAAAGGTGGAATCTTGCTTGAGAAGGAGTGAGTGCTGAGATGGACACTGGAGGCTAGACAGAAGAGAGTATGTTTGACTGGCATCAGGGTATAGTGCTGCCAGGAGAGACCTCGCAGGTCTGGACTTCCTGTCTGGAAGTCAAATAAGAAGAAATTCAGCTGAATTGTGAAGATGAAGAACCAGAGATATAGGGAAGAATAATTTAGGCAAAAGGATTTGTAAGCAGATGATGATCTGGAGGTAGAGAGACTACAACCTGGTTTCTGACATACATTTGTATTCCTCTGGTCAGAGATCCTGCTTAGTTGAGTCATAGTATGCCTGCAACACCTAGAACCATGCCTAACCAACACTGAGGTCTCAAAAATGTGTGTTAACTAGTGCATGGTCTTAGTTTGTGTTATCTCCAGCAGGTGATACGACTATTTGCTTGAGAGTTGTATGAAATCTGGGGTTGGTGTGCTAAGAAAGCAGAATGTTGCAGTCTATTGTCTTGAATCCCTGAAAAGTAACTGCATTATCTTATAGCACGGCCACCTCCCCTGGACCTGAGAAACCTCTCCACCATCCGGGAACACGCGTCTCTAGCCAGGACCTGCACTGTGCCTTGGTAAGCTTCTGATTGCTATTTCGAGCTTCATGCTGCCTGAACCAAAGGATGGGCTGGGTTTATTCTCCAGAGTCACAGGCTTTCCTGGGAGTCTGGAGCCAGGAACTGGAACACAAGTCATCTTCTGTCTCATTCTCTCATATCTGCTTGTCTCTTTATATCTTCTAAATCATCTGTCTTTGCAAAACTCTTTTTTTTTCTTGTGGACAAAGATAGCTGCACTATAGTTCCTGAGCCTATTTGCAGGCTTTAATTTCAGTGCCAGTGAACATGGGCTGTTTTTCAGTCCAAACTCAGACTTCCTGAGAAGAAAGAAATGGGAAATTTTGTCAAAATGATCAGCTGAGGCACAAAGGCAGAGATAGTACTAGTAGCTAAGCTTCCAGCACCCAACTTTGTGAATGTGGCACAAATGGAAGCTCTCACAGATAGTGGCATATTTCATGTGTTCAGTAGACAAACCCCAAAAATGCATCTGCACTTACTCATCTTACCATTTAGAAATTTCATTTGCAGAGTCCTGAGGCTGCCCCAGTAGTTTTCTGGTTCACTGAAATTGCCACAATGCACAATGATTTTGTAAAGCAGAATTCTGCAATGAGCAGTATTTCTAGGCAAATTTCAGATACCCAGACCGGGTTTCTCTCTTCAGGAGTATGATGGAAATTGTTCCACACTCTAGTGTTGTCCTCTCAAAATGATGACCATACTTTCTTGCTTTTCCTGGTTACTCTGGAAACTAACAGACTCCAAAGTAGTGGGGCTTTTTTCCTAAATAAGTGGGGTTCTTTTCTTTTCTTTTTTTCTGTTTTGTTTTTCTTCACTAGTGTGTTTCTAGAAAGTTCATAAGCTGTATCAGACTTAGGGACTAGGAAAAAGACATTGTGTGCCATTTGCCTCAGAGTGGGACAGAGCTGCTGGAAAGTCTCTGCTTCTTCAGAAATTGCTTAGGCCGGAAGGAAGTTGTGTCTGGAAGAGGAGGGCTCAAACCCCATGGGGCCATGTCAGTTCCTGGCTGCCTTTCAGAACAGCTGTAAGACATTGCCTTGACCTCATCTATATTTTTTGTTCTTAGCAATCGAACCAGCTTTCTCTCTCCAGAAAGAAACAATATTAATTCTGCAAGATTTTTTGCCAATTCTGTTACCAGAGAAGAGGAAGAAAGCTACATCCAAATGGTAATCTTATATTTTTCATGTTCTTTGTCTTCTCCCAGTCTATAGTCTTGTGAGTTCATTATAAAGAAAACACATCCCTCAGAAATCTCTGTGCAACCTTAAAATACTCAACTTGATTATAAAACCAGGTCACATCTTTTCTAGATTAGAAGTGAATCAATTTGAAGCCATTTTTCTTTCCTGCAGTATTCAAATCCTCATGCCATTTTGAGGCCATAGTATTTCAGGAGAACCCAGGGCTGAGGCCTGGGTTATAATACATAGAAATGTCAGCAATTCTTTTCATTGAGGCTGTAGTGTCCTGTTAGACCCCAGTAGATTCATAATTCCCCAGTGTGCAGAGTCTAACCTGTGAAAAAGTACCTATTACAGGCTCACTTTTATAAGAATACCTGACTCTGAACCTTCCCACTGTGTCATACCCTCTGTAGACTAGGGTTACTGTGTCATTATACACACCTCGCTGGCTAGGCACATAGACATCCCCATCCTTTGATTAGCCATTCAGAGTTGAAGAGTGTTAATATCTACTTTCAGCCTTGTTGTCCCTTCTGTTCTCTTCATCTTGTATGCTATCAAGATCATAGGTTTTTAAGAATACTTTTGGCACCTCTAAAAAATGGTGTACACTATAGCTAGAACTGTGCCTATTCTTCAATTTAGAAATATAGAGAAGGGTTAGGAAGAGAGTTATTCTGATAAAAATACAATGTATGCATGTATGAAATACTTTGGAGAAACTTCTTGGTACAATTACTATACACTAAAACCATCAATGCAGGAAAGTAAAGTAGGCCCTGTTGAAGGAGAATATGGTTGAAGTACTTTATACACATGTGTGAACATAGAGTAATGAGACCCATTGAACTTGTTTGAAGAAGGAACAAGGGCTAAGGGAGGATGTTAATGGAGCACATGGGATGCATACATGGCGACGTCACAATAAACATCCACTTAGCAGCTAATGAGTGCTAACAGAAATCTTTTCTAAGAAAATAAATAAAAAGTAGGAAATACAGGATTAAATTCTAGACACAACTTGAATATAAACCTGAAATTTTGAAAAGAGATATTAGGATAACACAATAAAAGGCAATTGAAAATCAAAAAATCATTCTTTCCCAGAAAGTGATAATTAAGTGCTTCAGCTTGCCTTTTTATTTATAATAATCATGCAGTAAGTGCCCTTAACCATATGCAGATGGAAAATGACTCATATACAAATCTTACACTTAGTAATGGCCCTTGGGAAAGTTCTAGAAGAAAACACTTCTATAAAGGATACTGAACAGCTGTGCTTTGTCTCCAGAGAACAGCGAGGGGAAGTAAACCTAAAATATAATGGAATCAAGTGCAGAGTCATTCCAGACACCAGCAGTTTACTTCTGATCTTTGACGTTGTGAGAAAGACCAGAGGTTTCATTAATAATACGCTTAAGGATTAATTGCTTGCCTAAGTTTTTAATCAGTGGCCAGTGACTGTTTGCATTCTTAAGTAATACCACATAGAAGTTGGAGAGCTAAGAGCACCTGTTCAAGGTAGCTGGAAGAAAGTGCTTCACCCAGTTGTCCATTCAATGATTTAAGGCTGTCTTAGCTCATTCAACTCTGTTTGCTTAAATATACAAACAGAATAATTGCAAACTACTTTCATTTACTGTATTTCTTTTATCACACAATACTGTAATATGGAAGTCAGAAAAATCATATATTTGATTTTGATTTTGGGCATAATGATATATGTTAGTTTGTTCTCTTTTAGGAAAACTTTTGATCCAAATATTAAAACGTAAGACCAGAGGTTGAAATGTAACTTCTATTTTATTGACCTACAAGTTCTTTTATAGCTCTTTTAAATGTTTGTGTGATTATAAGAAATTAAAAAAATAAACAAAATTGTAATGTGTTTTTTCTTCTCTGTCAGTTATTCAAACTTGTAATTTCAACAGTTTTGTAGTACATGTCTAGACTTTTAAAACTCTCATTAAATTTTACCGTACTGTTACAAAACTTTTTAAAGTTTTTAGACATAAACTAAAACTTAGTTTCTTGTTCGATTCTAAGTTTGAATACATAGGAATATACATATATACACATATACATACATACACTTTAGTATGCTGAACATGCTATACCCTGTGTCCACTGCTAACCCCTGGAAACCACTGCTCTGTTCTCTATCACTGTAGTTTTGTCTTTGAGGATGTCACAAAAAGACTTAAACAGTATATTTGTAGCTGGGTTGTTTCAGAAAAATGGCTAACATTTATCAAAATTGCTACATATGTGGACCCTTTCTCAGGTTTTATTGCTGAGTAGTATTCCATTATATGGATGTACCACATTTTTTCTACCCATTGAAAGACGTTTGGGGTGGGGGGAGGATAACGGGGACAAAAACATGAGAGGGGGTCTCAATATGTGAGAAGTAATGCACCTACTACCTGACGAATGTAACTGTTACCCCTCTATACATTATCCCAACAATAAAAAAAGAAAGACTTTGGAGTTTATTCAAGTTTAGAGACCATTAAAACTATTCTTTTATAGTGTTTAGGAAATATATTTTATTATAATATATGTTAATCTTGTGGATATATGCCTACAAGTGACATTTCTGGAGCTTATGCACATTCCATGTTTAAATTTTTTAAGGAGTCACAGTGGTTGTACCATTTTACATTGTCAGCAGTATACGAGGTTCTTATTTCTTCATATCCTATATTTTCACCACTTATTCCATCCTCATTCCATAATAGGCATCATAATCAATACAAAGTACCAATGTAACGGTGGTTATTGTTTGCATTTCCATAATGACTAGTGATGTGAAGCATCTTTTCATGTGCTTATTGGCCCTTTTTTAATTGAGTAGTTTGTTTTTGTTGTTTTCTTGAGTTGTAGGAAATTCTTCTCTATTATGACTATAATCCCTTTTCATATGGATGCCTTATAAAGATTTTCCATTCTGTGGAACTTTCCAACTCTGGACTTGTAATATTTTGGGCATTTCTCGTTTCACTCAAGATTTCTTTAGCTATCTGCAGTCTTTTTGTGTTTCCATGTGAATTCATATTGATTTTTCTGTTTCTGAAGAATGACATTGAGGCTTTGGTGGAAATTGCCTCGACTTCATAGATTGAGTTCAGTAGTATACCCATTTATACAATATGAATTTTCCAAATTTGTGAGCATGGGAGCTCTTTCCTACTATCTTCATCCATTTCCTTCTTGAAGGTTTTATCGTAATTTCATTGCAGAAATTTCTTAGCGCCTTGTTTAACCTTATTTCTAACTATTTTTGAGGCTGTTCATTGCTGGTATATAGAAAATTACTGGTTTATTTTTATCATTCTATGTCATGAAAGGTATTCATCAGATCTGAAAGTTTTAGAGTGGAATCTTTAGTGTCATTTGGGTCATACTATCTGCAGATAGGGATAATTTTACTTCTTTCTTCATTATTTGGAACCCTTATATTTCTCTCTTGTCTTATTCCTCTGGCTCACTTTAGAGGCAAATATTTTAGCTTTTCACCATTTAGTATATATGATATTGACTGTAGGTCTGTCATATAGAGCCTTAGTTATGTTCAAGAAATTTCCTTCTGTTCGTGGTTTCTTAAGAGATTTTTATTATAAAAAGAGGATTGATTTTGTCAAAGGTTTTTTTTCTGCATCAACTGAAATGATGGTATATTTTAATCTTTTATTGTCTCTATGCTGTATTATGTATTGATTTCCATATGTTGCACCAAACTTGCATAACTAGAATGAAAGCAACTTGACCTATTGTGTGTCTTTTTGATGTGTTTTTGAATTTGGTTCGCAAATATTTTATTGAAATTTTTTACAACTATATCTATCAAAAGATTGATCTATATTTTTCTATTTTTTGTTGTTGTTGTTGGTGGTGGTGGTGGTCATGGAACTTGAACTCTGGGCCTGGTGCTGTCCGTGAGCTCTTCAGCTCAAGGCTACCGCCCTACCCCTTGAGCGACAGTGCCACTTTCTAGTGTTTAATTGGAGATAAGATTCTCAAGGACTTTAGTGCTCAGTCTGGCTTTGAACTGCCATCCTCAGATCTCAGCCTTTTGAGTAGCTGGCTCTATTTGTTTTTTTGTTTATATCTAGTTCTAGAATAAGTTAATGTACTTCATACAATGAATATAGCAATATCCCTTCAATTTGTATTCTTGTTATTTCTTTTTTAATGGTTAGAATTCAACAGTGACTATAGCCTTGGTTTTCTTTGCTAGGAGATTGTTGTGTATTTTTTGGCAATTCTTATAATTGAAGTGACATCATAGTGCTATAAGGAAGATAAATCATACTTTTAACCTTATTTGATTTGGTTTTTGGACTGTGATCCTTCTACATGAAATTTTCTGTCATTGGGGAAGACAGGCGAACATTGAGGTAGAATTTCACAAACTTTTATGCCCACACTGGGCTTGAATAATACAGAATATGAAAGAGGAACTCAATAAAGATTTAGGAATCATTTTTAAATATTGAAAAAAGAAAGAAAATGAAGATTTGAAAACTGAAAGGCTCAATGAGTCACATAAAAGATTTAAAGATAAAAGCCTTACCAATAGACTGGATGAAATAGAAGACAAGGCTTGAAGACAAGGCAAATGATTTAGACGGTCTGAAAAAATAGTAAAAACACAGGAAACTGTACAAAACATATAAGACTTCTGAGTCCCCATGAAAAGACAAAACTTGGGAGTCACGTACAA
This sequence comes from Megascapheus bottae, assembly GCF_031878675.1. NCBI lineage: Eukaryota > Metazoa > Chordata > Mammalia > Rodentia > Geomyidae > Megascapheus > Megascapheus bottae. The sequence goes on along the minus strand of NC_143547.1, from coordinate 105,470,886 downwards.
AGAAGAAGATATAGCTGCTTAACAGCAGATAAATCATACTCAATAAAGTAATAGTAATTTCCCACAACTTGGAAAAAGAAACAATCTATGCAGGAACAGGAGGCTTTTGGAACACCAAGCAGACAAAACTAGAAGAAAAAACAACCTCTCTATGAGATATTATACTTAAAATGCTAAGTGTACAGAACAAAGAAAACATTGAAAGTAAAATGAGGGAGTACCATGTCACGATAAAGGCAAACATGTTGGAATAGTAGCAGACATTCTCCTGAAAATCACACTTTATTCTTCCTGAATACTGAAATGTATATACGCCATATTATGTTGATCCACTTGATCAATTGTAATGTTTCTAAGCTGTTTCCATAGCTTTATCATGAATATTGCTGCAATGAACATGGATTAATAGATGTCTTTATAGTATCCTGACTTGCAGTCTTCAGGTGAATGCCCGAGAGTAATATTACTGGATCATAGTGTGTGTGTGTGTGTGTGTGTGTGTGTGTGTGTGTGTGTGTGTGTGTGATTTTTTAAAGTTTTTTTGAGGAATCCCCATGGTAACTTTCATAGTAGTCACACTAATATACATTCTTACCAGCAATGTATTATGGTTCCTTTTTCCCCATGTTCTCACCAGCATTCATGTTCATATTCTTGATCATGGCCATTCTGGTTGATATAAGATATAATTTCAATTTGGCTTGATTTCTATTTTCCTTTTGGCTACAGATGTTGAGCATTTCTTCAGGTATTTATTGGCCATTTGTACTTCTGAGAAAAATCTACTTAAGCCCCTTTGCCCATTTATTTTTTGTTGTCTTTGTTTTTGTCAGTTGTGGAGCTTGAATTCTGTGCCTGGGCATTATCCCTGAGCTCTTTAGCTCAAGGCTACTGCCCTACCCCTCGAGCCACAGTGTCACTTCCAGTTTTCTGGTGGTAAACTGGAGATAACAGTCTCACGGACATTCATGCCCAGGCTGGCTTTAAACCGCACTCCTCAGATCTCAGCCTCCTGAGTAGCTAGGGTTACAGGTGTGAGCTACTGGCACCCAGCGCCCATTTATTTTTTTATCTTATGGCTTTTGTTATTTCAAAATAATTTAATCCAAAATGCTGGTACATATATTAGTCAGTTGCCGTAATCAAAAATTGTATTTGAGAATCATTATTGATTCTCAAGGCTATTATGGTGACACCCCAAGTGAGGCCCAACCTTAGGAGTACCTTATATAAGACTTAATAATTGTAAGTAAAATGGGTATGCTAGTTTATAAACAGCAATTCAATATATGTTTTTAGAGTTCAACCCTTTAAGAAACCATAGAGTTATTGTAAATATTTTAATCAAAAAATTCTCTAAAACTGTTCAAAATCTTATACATTCTACATTATTTTTACCATCCATTTTTACTATCTTTAAGTAATTGTACAAGAAGTGTCCATTCAACAAAGCAGTTTATGAATACAGTGTTTCTTATCGATGTCGCCTTTTTCAGTGTTCTCACCCATTTGCCCCAATCCACTCTTTCCCTCACTCTCTGAATTGTTGACTGAATTCCCGCCTCTTTCTACTGTATTCTAGTTGCAAAGGCCCTGGAGTTTTATTCAGAAAGTTCCTGCCTAGGCCAATAAGTTCTAGCCTTTTCTCTATTGTTTCATTTAGTTGTTACAAGGTTTCACATAGTATATTAAGGACTTTGATCCACTTTGAATTGATATTACAATTTATATGTACAAGGTGACAGATGGATCCATTTTTATATTTCTGCATATGAACATGCAGTTTTCTTCAGCACTATTTATTTAAGTTTTTTTCCCACTATATATTTGGGTCCTTTGTCAAAAAACAGATGGATGTGGGTATATGGACTCCTTTGTGGATCTTGTGGTCTGTTTCATTAGTCTTCAGGTGCCAATACCAAGCTGTTTACCGTGACTGTAGTATACGTTGACATGTGAAATTGTGATACCGCCAATATCACTTTCTTTGTTGAAAACTTGTTTCACTATTTGGAGCCTTTGTGTTTCCATATTGGTTTTTTTTATTGTTTTCTCCATCTCTGCAAAGAATGTCATTGACATTTTGATAGATATTACGTTGAATTTATAGATGGTCTTTAGCAGTCTGGATATTTTCGGTCTTTATTCTGACGATCAATTAACATGAGATTTTCTTTGCCACCTGCTGTCTACTTAAATTTTTTTCTTTCTTTTTTTTTGTTGCCAGTCCTGGGCTTGAACTTGCTCAAGGCTAGGGCTCTACCACTTGAGCCTCAGCATCACTTCCAGATTTTTTCTATGTATGTGGTACCGAGAAATCAAACCCAGGTCTTCGAGCATGCTAGGCAAGCACTCTACCATTAGGCCACACTCCTGGCCTACTTCAATTTCTTTTTTCAGAATTTTGTGTTTTCTATGGCAGAGACTCTTCATGAACTTGGTTAGTTTTATTTCCAGGTGTTTTTTTTAAGGTATTTAGGGGTGGGATTGTTCTAATTTTCTTCTCTATATTCTCATTGTTAGTATACAGAAATGCTACATGTTTTTGTGTTGATTTTATGTCCTGCTACTTTGTTGAAGATATTTATCAGCTCTAGGAATTTGGGTGTGGAGTATTTCAAGTCTATTAGATATAGCATGAAATCATCTGCAAAGTTTGACTTTTTCCTTCTCTGTTTGGATTCCTTTTATATTTTTCTATTGCCTTATTGCTCTGGCTAGGATTCCAGTACTACACTGAATATGAGTGGTAAGAATAGGCATCTTTGCGTTATTACCAATTTTGAAGGAAATAACTTCTCATTTTCACCACTTACTATGATTTTGTTATAGGCTGGTCATACATAGTCTTTTGTATGCTGAACTGTGAGCCTTCTGTTCTAGCTGTTCCCAAGCTTTTATCATAAAAGGATGTTGGATTTTGTCAAAGGCTTTTTTCTGCATCTATTGGGATTTTTTTTATGATTCTTGTCTTTAAATCTATTAATATACTGTGATATATATATATATTATTTTTGGCAGTCCTGGGACTTGAACTCTGGGCCTGGGCGCTGTCCCTGAGCTCTTCAGCTCAAGGCTGCTGCCCTACCCCTTGAGCCACAACCCCATTTACTTCTGGTTTTCTGGTTGTTAATTGGAGATGAGAGTCTCACAGACTTCAGTTCCCAGGCTGGCTTTGAACCACAATCCTCAGATCTTACCCTCCTGAGTAGCTAGGATTACAGGTATGAGCCATCACACCTGGCTTTGTATTATATTCTATGATTTGTGTATATTGAAGCATCCTTGCATCTTAACATGAAAGATGTTGGTCTATAGTTCTCTTTTGTGTTTTTTCCCTGTCTATTTGGGAATTAAATATTGGCTTCAAAGAATGAGTGTGTTTGTGATCTCTCCCTTTCTGTTTCATGAAAAAAAAGAATAGCATTGGTATTAAAAGCCATATAAAATTGAGCTCTGAACCCATAGAGTCCTGAACTTTACATTAGTGGGAAATGATTTAGTACTGTTTCAATCTCATTGCTTTTTAATAGATATGTTTAGTTAATATCCACTTAGTTCAATTTTGGTAGATTGAAGTTTCAATTTTTACTCAATTTTCCAGTTTGAGTAAAGATGTTCTAAGTATTCCCTCATAATGTTCTAGATTTCAATAGTATTTGTTACAATATCCCATTTTTCATTTTATTTGTTTGTATGACTTCTCCTCTTAATCATATTGGCTAAGAGTTTTTCAATTTTGCTTATCTTTTCAAAGAACTATTTTTTACTTGGTTGATTCCTTGTATAGTTTTTAAAAATCTCTACTTCATTGATTTCTGCCCTGATATTTATTTCTCCTTTACATCTACTGGTTTGGATTTGGCTTGGTTTTGTTTTACTAAGAAGCTTCAAGTGCATTCTTAGGATATTCATTTGAAATATATGTTGTCTATGTAGGTACTCATAGCTATAAACTTTTTGTTTAAACTGTCTTTGCTGTGCCTCAAAGATTCGGATGGGTTTTGTTTTCATTTTCATTAGATTAAAGGAAGTTTTCCTACTTATCTTTGATGACCCACTCAACATTAAGCAATATGTTGTCCATTCTCCATGAGTGTGAATATTTTCTACAGTTTTTAAAGTTTTACGGATAAGGCTGACTTTATTCTGTTAGTGTCTGACAGTTCCAGAGGGGTTAAGTTTTTTATATTTGCTGAGACTGGCTTCTTTATGACCTTGAATATAGTCTCTTTTTGAGACTGTTCCCTGAGCTGCCGAGAAGAATATGACTTCTGCAACTTCTAGGTGAAGTGTTCTGTTGGTTCCAATTGGTCTGTGGTTTCATTTAAATGAGGTTTCTTTGCTGAGTTTTTCCTGGAAAAGTTATCTGTGGGTGAGAGTGGGATATTAACTATTTCTATCCAGCATTATAGTTCAGTTCTCATCCAGTAACATAAGTCAGATTAAAAAACCACAAGAAATAATGATTACGACATAAGGAAGAAGACAAAACATGGATATTCTTAAGTGAAGTGATTGGTATCCAAAAGTTTAAAATGATTTACTTAGAAATAACTAGAAATTAATCAAAGGCATTATCAAGATTGATGGACATAAATTCAATTCACAAAAATCACTTGCATGTCTATACAGTGGTAAGAAATGAAAAGTAGAATTTAAAGAAAATAGACCATTTATAACAAAAACAAAGTCTAGGTGTTTAGTAATAATCAAACCTCCAAAAACAGAATAGAGAAAATATTGACTATAAAAAATTTGAAAGGACCTAAATAAATAAAATAGATTATATTCCTGAAGTGGAAGATTCAAATATTAAACATCATCTTACTAAACACCTAAGGATGATTACTGAGGAACTTTGAAGGTGATATGTATATTTATTTATTAAGGTCAAAGCACCAAGAATAACAAAGACATTCTGGAAGAACAGAAAGGGTGAAATTTTTCTTATTAATACCAATAGTCAACACAGTCCTGTACAAAATAGACCTATATGCCTATAGGATAGAAGGGAAAGCCCACAAACAGAGCCCAAACTGTAATATAGCTTAATGTATAAATGCAGAGAAGCTGTATTACTGAGAAAAGAGCAGTTTCACATAAGAAGTAATAATAAGGGGAAAATGATGAAACAGATATTGATCAAGATGCATTATACTAATAAACTAACAGGTAAATGTTAATCCCTTGGTACAACAACTTAAGAATAATAAAAATATAATTTAGGGAAAAAACAGGAAGAAACAACATAAAGGAACACACTGAAGCTGGACATGATAGTGCATGCTTATAATCTCATTATTCAGAGTGCAGAGGCTGGGGAATGTTGACTTCCAGGCCAGCATGAACGAGAGTGAGACGCTATGTAAAACAAAAATAATTAGAAAAGGAACAGAATGCATCTACCTTCACCAATATATGTATATTGGAATTAGTTCAAGCGAAACTGTTACATAATCATGAAGGTTAAAATGTTAACATTAGGAGACAATATGGAGAAATAAACCATAATCTAAACTTAGACTAAGATTTCCTGAAGAAAACCCATGTGCAAAATACATAGGGAAAGACATAGTAGAAGCATGAATTCCTTTTGTTAAAAAGAAATACCATTTTTAAAAAATGAAAAGGCAAGTCACAGACTGAAATGCCCATCTGCATCTTGTATAACCAGCATATGCTTAGTGCCCAAAATTTATGAGGAAATATTTGACATAAAGAAGAAATATGGAGCCAACATGTAAGCAGAGGCAAAAAACAATAAATGGTTCTTCAACAAATGAAAACATGCTCAAGGTAATTAGTAATTTGGGGAATGAAAAGATCAAACCCTGGGCTGGGAGTTTGGCCTAGTGGTAGAGTGCTTGTCTAGCAAGTATGAAGACCAGGGTTCAATTTCTCAGTACCACATACATAGAAAAAAGCTGGAAGTTGTGCTGTGGCTCAAGTGGTAGAGCACTAGCTTAGAGAAAGCCCAAGGACAATGCTTAGGACCTGAGTTCAAGACCCAAGACTGGGAAAATAATTAAACCCCAATGAGATATTATTTTACCAAGCATCACAGTTTGAAAACAGTTTAAAGACCTGAGAATACCAATTGTTAACCATGAGGCATTGCAGTATGCAGCATTTGGAATGCATTTCCCAGAACTTTCATGAATATAATGATCATCTCAAGAGTTAATCTATAAAAGTACTATGAGCTTGTCAGATCCGTAAAGTAAATTGTGTTGCAAGGAAATTTTGGTAAATCCTCTCTTGTAATAGTATGGTTTCACATTGAATGCTGAACTGGCTTTGTCTTTGAAATGCATCTCATTCAGATATGAGAGCAGGTCTTCTCAGGCCTCTTAGGATCTGATGGCAGCTACTTGGATGAAGCCAAATGTGGCCTTCTTTCCCAGGAACATCCTGGCTAGACATCATTAACTGGAGTCCTACGATATTGATTCCTAGGAGGAGAACAGAATGGCCAACTCCCTGAGCAGTGGTGGTCTTGCATGGACAAAGAAATTCAGCCTGGATTATTTGGCCCTTGACTTCAATTCAGCGTCACCAGCTCCTGTTCAACAGGTAGGAGGATTTTGTGTCTAAGAATTCACAGGCAGTCACACATCTGCTCAGGTTTTTCCTTGTTATCAAACTATGTGTTATCTTCTTAGGAACTCCTAGAAATAGAGATATGTGTAATGAAAAAAAGTGTTGTAGAAATCAACCCTAATCTTGTCTTCTAGAGAAAATGAAATCCTGGATATTTCCTTTATTCTTTGGATAAATGTATATAGCTATAGATATAGATACATAGACAGATCGATAGATGATAGATGTGTATATAGATGTTACATTCATGCTGTTCAAACTTTGAACCGTAAAAGTAATAGACAAAAAAAATCCTCAGGCAGAGATGAGAGTGGGGCAAGAGGCTCTCTAGACATAGGAGGAACCTGTTTAGGGAACATATAAAACGTTTGTCTGAGGAGACCTGAAGGAATGATGAAACTGGAAGCAGAACTCCTTAGCAAAGTTCCTTACATGTCAAGTTAGTCAGTTTTAGCTCTACTAGATCATATTCTCATGTAAAAAGTAGCGATCAGAAATAATAACACGTACATCAAGAACCAATAAAGGTGAGATGCTACCCAGTAAAATCACCATCTTGACAGTTAAGTCATAGAATCAGTGAACCGTAAGTCAGCACACGATGCTCACGATCCCAGGTATTGTTTAGTGGGAAAAGGCAATTCAGTGAGCAGAATAGAGTTTGGTTCCATTTGTATGTGTTGTTCCAAAAACCTCAAGAGCTACTCAATAAAAGCTGGTCAAAAGCAGGGGAGCAACGAGAACACAGCAGTCAGCTTCCATTCCGAACTAACAACCTAGGAGTCTCAGCTGCTTCTAGCCACAAAGGCTCTTGTAGTTGTTCTTCATGAGAAAGACTACTTCACCCTACTTCAGCTCATCGTTGATTCAGGGTTCCTGGAAGAAGGGAAAAAGAATGAATACCAGGAGCCCCTTTTCTCCCTAGGGTTGGCATGTGTGACTTCAATTCATGTTCTTTGGGTCAATGCAAGTCAGAGAACTAGAGAATGTTCACACACACACACACACACACACACACACACACACACACACACACATTATGTTTCTATAGGGAGCAATGGAAAATATTTAATGATAATGTAATCTACCAAAGAGGGGTGGCTGTTTTCCTGAATTAAGTTAAGATATAATGCAAACTTTATGGTTCTTCCCCTCAGAAACTTCTTTCAGAAGAGCAAAGAGTAGACTATGTCCAGGTAGACGAACAGAAGACACAGGCTCTCCAGAGCACCAAGCAGGAGTGGACGGATGAAAGGCAATCCAAAGCGTGAGAAGTGTGGGCTTGAGTCAAGTGTGCAAGCGGGAAATGTGGGGCTCAGTTTGCTTTTTCCTTTCACTAAAAAACACAGTAATGGTCAACGTAGTTGAAAACAAAGAATATGTAGTTTTGGGTAAAAAAAAATCTTTAAGAAAAAGAACGTCTTTAAGCATTGAATGGAGAAAAAAAAAACCTGGCAGTTTCCTCCCAAAGGGAGCTGAGAGAGTCCAACCCCCAGATTCCTGTGCTGGAGCCTGTGGCAGACATTTTACTCCTTCAGCGTCAGGTGATGCTTGCCGTTGGCTCCATAGTCTTAAGAGGAAGAGATGGAACATTCCAAATTCACAAGCTGAGATATAAAAAATGTCATCCATTCACACAGTGTAGGAACAATTATTTTAAAACTTGGGAGAACCTTATTCTAAGTGTTCTATAAAAATATTTCAAACAGTATTTGGAGCAAACATAGAATCAGTATTGCTACCAGCAGTATGACATCATTTGCCTTCAATACCTGAAATTATGTCCTGTCTCCTGTGCTTTGATTGGAATCATAAATCATCCTGACTACAGGGACCCCGGAGACCCTTATCACAGCCCTTGAAGACACTTTAGAAAATCAAGCATAGCACTGTTGGCACAATCGATACTCCTTATCTAAAGACTTCATCAGGCCAATCATGTCTGTTCCTGAAGACATATAATTCAAGTGATGGGCAATAGGTCCAGGCTTCATGATAAGCATATCAGATAACACTGGTGGCTCAAATACATTGTGTTTAAGCTTGCTATTACATTGCTTTTGGCCTTTTCCCAGCAGTCTTTTTTCATTCATCACCTCATCCCTTCCCCTAAAAGACCTTAGATTCCAGGCATGGCAGAGAAATGTTGCTCCCACTTTGAACAAAAGAAAGTTAAAAGTGAACAATGTAGCCCAAATTCACTCAGAGACAGTGACTCTGAGTTCTCCAGTCTGCCATTTGTTCCACTGAGTATTTGGTGCAGGCGGGGCAGGGGGTGGGGTCCCATCAGGAAGATCAACCTTGGGCCCATATAGAAAACACCTGCAGACACAAGATGATTTATCAGTACCCCTCCCTTTGATACTTGACAGATGTACGTGTCCAGTGAGGGTCTCTATGCATTGTCCAACTAGAATTCTAACATCATCAGTACTCACAATTCGAAATACCTCCTTGTAGCGGACGCTGGTGGCTCACGCCTGTAATCCTGGCTACTCAGGAGGCTAAGATCTGAGGATCAAGATTCAAAGCCAGCCCAGGCACTAAAGATCTTGAGACTCTTATCTTCAATTAATTACTACAATATGAGAAGTGGGGATGTGGCCTTGAGCTGAAGAGCTCAGGGACAATGCCCAGGCTCAGAGTTCAAGCCCCACTACCGACAAAGAAAAAAAAAGAACTACCCCTCATTGTGGTCAGTCTAAGATCCATTGTAGACCACATTGTGTCTTATGCAGTCAATTTACTTCCCTGCCTGAGAGCTGGATAGTGCTACCAGATAACTTGTTGCCACCTGTGGGAAGATTTACGTTGTCCCTGTTTATCTTGTGAAGAGCCAAAGCTTTTCAGTGGTAGAAATAACCAGAAAAAAAATAAAAGTTCCACTGTGAGGTTTCCTGAACAATTTTTTCCTTCTGGAGAAATGATCCAATTGTGGGAGAAGAAATTGTCCTGCTTCATGACGGGGCATTGTCACCCTCTGCTTCATGGGTCTTATGCGATCTATGAGATCCAGAGTTAACATCTCAGTTAGACATGGCGTTTTATTTAATGCCTTTTGTGATTCTTTCAAGCATCTAGAACCAGATGACATATTTGAACAACTGAGAATTAAGCAAATGTTGTAGTGTCACATATGAGAATGAATCAAGACACTAGATAGCTGGGGCATTTGTACTCTTTGCCACAGAGTTTCAGTGTTTTAAGCTGCCCCAACAGTAAGTACAGATCAAAATCTTAAGGGTTTTGACTATATATGAAGCTACGTTGATTTTCAAAGCAGTTACACTATTTTCTTCATGTGGCCAAGTTGGGAGAAACTTCCCTGTACTTTAAATTCAGGGTCCTGACCATAGACAGAGCACAGCAAATAGGCAACAGCTTATAAGGAGCTGACAGCTTTTCCATGTGACGGACACAAAGTTACAGGATCTCAGGCAAGAAGCAAGAGCTACAGGTTGACAGTTGTCGTAGGTAGTAGCTTCCCCATGTGCGAGGAGGCACTTGTTTTTTGGATCCTTGATGACCTGCTAAAGTCTAATGCAGGAAAACTATGGGCCCAAGTGTCAAGAGCACACCACATTGAAGATGGAAGAGAAATGGTCAGTAGTGAAATATCACTCAACTAATGAGAGAGACAGACAGACAGAGACAGACAGACAGAGAGAGAGAGAGAGAGACAGACAGACAGACAGACAGAGACAGACAGACAGACAGACAGAGACAGAGACAGAGAGAAACAGACAGACAGACAGACAGACAGACAGACAGACAGACAAAAAAGGAGAAATTTCTTTCTTACAAAACATTTCCAAGAATGTATTTATGCCATGAAGCAATATACACATGAGTAGTATGTCATGTTTGGACGTGATTAATTAAAAACAACAATGCTCTAAATAGTCACTGTCTAAGCGTATGGAAAACAATAGAAATGAGCATAAATTAACTTTTTAAAGTTGGGATCATTCTTCATTTCCAAGATATATGCAGTTATGTTCTGCTTTGATCAATCTCCTAAAGTACAATGAAATATGAGTTTTTTTGAGCTGACAACAACATATGTGCTCCTGAGAAAAACACCATTAACTTAAAAGAATGCCAACTGAATCTTGTTTTCTAGTGGAGACAGTCCATATATATAAGCTAGGACTGTGCTACGGACCACGGACCTGGTGTGTATTGCAGAAATGAGAGCAGAGACCATTATGAGTCACACACATGGCATGTCTGCACATAGTGCAGTGGATTCCTTCCTGAAAAATGTGTGAATCAATACAACAGAGCAATGCAGCAATTAATCCCACATTGTTTCTTGTAGCTCCTTTTTTGTTCCATTTCTGGTGCAGGATGGAGAACAGAAGGGTCTCAACCTACAAGTTGGGAAGGCCAAAAACCCAGGAATTCTGAGAAGTTAAGCTTTCCTTGGGGAAGAAGGAGTCCTGAGACCCAGCACGCACCTAGCCATCAAGGCACTTGGAATCACTGTATGAGCCACTTCATCGTAAAACAAATGTCGCCTGAATCATCGTGACCTACAGGTCTAAGTACAAACTGAAGGTTCCTCTCCAGCCTGTTTCCTTCTCTCAATGGTCTTCTCAAATCCCATCCCTACCATATGTGTACCTACAATCACACCAGTGTTTCAAAATCACTTTGCTTCTTTCTGTTTGGTTTCTGGAGTTAATAAAGGTCTTATAAAGGAAAAGCATGACTTCAGTTCTGGTTCGTTTGTGTGAAGTGATGACATTTAATATAAATGAGGAGGACCATGTTTAGAAAGTGGAGTGTCATGAGTAGCATTTATTTCTGTTTTCAAATACACTATATTTAACTAGACTCATGTACAGTGACCTACACAAGATTTGGCTGCAAACAGTTGAGCAGGTGGCTGTAATTAGTAGTGCATTTGCTCAGCCAAACAATATCTTGACATCCTGTTCCTCCTTCAGAAACTAGCCTCAATAATTAGCAGGAAAATCTACTGCTCTTCCTGACATTACATATAGCATGACCTTTGTCATGCATTTTATGTGAACAAAACAGGAGCCCTAGGCTTGCCACTCCCCAGGACTGATCTCTTTCGCCAGTACCTCCCTTTTCTTCAAGGCCAAGGCTCTGAGAAGCCCTGGATTCTAGGTCAGTGGCATCTCCAGGCTACGATGCAAGTTACAAAATGGCCCTGGGTTAGCCGGGAGTTTAGCCCAGTGGTAGAGTGCTTGCCGAGCATGCACAAAGACCCAGGTTGGACTCCCTTGAACCACATACATAGAAAAAAAGCCAGAAGTGGTTCTGTGGTTCAAATGGTAGAGCTATAGCCTTGAGAAACTCCAAGGACAGTGCTGAAACACTGAGTTCAAGCCCAGAACTGGTAAAAAATAGTGGCCGTGGGTTGAGAGGAAACAGCAAAAAGTATAGAAAAGAAAACACTATTACTGGTGATGAAAAAAGAAAAACCATTAGCTAGCATAAGGCCAAATGTAAACAGTGCAACACATGCACTAGAAAAACACATTGGCTGAAAGAAAAAGTAGACCAGAGAAACAGGAACCTCAAAATCTCAGCCTAAGACCCTCTGAACCCTGTAGCGTCTTATACTGTGGTCCTGTTACTTTTGTTTTTTTCTTTTTTTTTCGGTCCTGGGTCTTGAACTCACAGCCTGAGCACTGTCCTTGGGCTTTCTCAAGGCTAGAGCACTACCACTTGAGCCACAGCACCAGTTCCAGCTTTTTCTATGTATGTGGTACTGAGGAATCGAACCCGGGTCTTCATGCATGCTAGGCAAGCACCCTATCACTAGGCCACACTCCTGGCCCCTTGAATACTCTTCTTTAAGCCACAGTTTCATTGTCTTAGTAAAAGAAGAATTAAGGGATTATTTAGATTCATTTTTTAGAATTAGTAAATAAACCAGGAACAGTGAGGAAGATCTAGAACAGTATATGAGATGAAGTCCACTGTGTCAGTACACATGCAACAATTGTAGGTGAACCTCAATGAAAAAAGCAGAAAGACCAATTTTACTTTTGCTGCTGCTTTATTGGACCCATTTTGCTTACTTTTTAATCTTTAAGTAGTTGTGCAAAGCAGTTGTGCCATTTAACAAAGCAGTTTATGAATATAGTGCATAGTGATCATGACCTATGGGGTTGGGATCTAGAGGCCAAAGAAGATAAAAGCTGGATGCAGGCCTCTTCCACAATGCCCACTTGGGCAAGGATTCTCAATGGTACACATCTGCCTGAAGATGCAGCATGGAGGCAGGGAAGTGACATGCCTCTAGCTTGATGACAGGGGACAAGGGAGGATGCGATGCATGCTAGAAGGCCATGTGGCCCTGAGACACGAAGCAGCTGCTTCCCGCCCCTGCGTCCGGCAGCAGTGCGGCCTGCCCTGGCTCCCGGAAACATCTCTGCTGTCACCAGGACGGGGACACTGGGGGAGCCGAGGCTGCACATCGGCACGTGCTGGGCGGAGGGGAGCAGCCCAGAACGAGGTGAGATGCTGGAAGCTTCCAGAGTCCAGGCCCGCGGGGATGGGACGTGCAACAGGACCATGAGGAGACAGGAGACACGGCCCAGCTGCTGTGCTCCACTGGCTCAGCCTCTTCACTCCCTCCGTCCAGCTGCTGAGGCGACAGAGTTGTGGGCTTTCAGTACTGGGGCAATGTGAGCTTCACCTCAGAGGAGACGCTGTTCTCTTGACACAGCTCACTGATCCCTAAGCAGAAAACAGCCAGAATGTCCCCATTCTCTCAAGTATCTTTCTGTTCTTTCTTTTGTTATATAGTGTAGAACACTACACCCTGCCCTCTGTAGATGGTACACAGAAATCTGGGAACGAAACACAGCATAGATAGGAAGGGACACAAATACGGAACAGATATTGCAGCAAAAAAACTCAATCGCAATGCAGATAATAAAACAATGGAGATATTACACTTGCAAGTGTTAGGAAAAAGAATGGGACTTGGAAATATATAATGTGAAAAATGAAGATGTCTTAAAGACACTAAGAATTTATGCATGGAGTTGCTGTTTAAGAGTGTGCTTTTTCCTGGGGCCGGGAGTTTGGCCTAATGGTTAAAGTGCTTGCCTAGCATGCACGAAGACCCGGGTTCGATTCCTTGGTACCACATACATAGAAAAAAGCCGGAAGTGGTGCTGAGGCTCAAGTGGTAGAGCTCTAGCCTTGAGAAAGTCCAAGGACAGTGCTCAGGCCCTGAGCTCAAGCCCAGGACTGGCAAAAAAAAAAAAAAAAAAAAAAAAAGAGTGTGCTTTTCCTGTAAACCACTGATATTGGACCTTATAAACCCTATCATTGAAAACAACAATAATCCACCCGTTCCCCAGGATCCAAACCTCTAGGGGATTCGCCCCCCCCTCCTGAGCCTTGTACTCATGCCCTGAGCACCATTTTTGAGCTTTGTCAAGGCTAGAGCTCTACCACTTGAGCCACAGCACCATTGATGGGTTATTCTATGTATTTGGTTCTTGGGAATTGACCCCGGGTCTTTGTGCATGCTATGCAAGCACTCTACCACTAGACCAAACTTCCAGTCCCTGGTTTTTGTTTTGTTTTGTTTTTTGTTTTTTTTAAGATTTCCTTATTGACATTGAGTTTCTGGGACTTCCTTTTTATGTATGCTCTTCTTGTGTACTTAATACACTATCATGTGTCCTGTTATACAACTGGTTTGTCATTTCATGTATATCCACAACAATTTTCTTGCTTATTCTTCTGTTGATAGGCTGATTCTAAAATTTGACTACTGCAGAAAAGACTACAATGTATATGGTCCTGTAAGTACATCTATATGAGATTGATTTGGATTCTTTTCATTATGTACTCAGAAATGATATGGCTGGCCAAAGGGCTGTGGACCTCATGAATGGGTCAGTTTGGAAGAAGACCTTGCACAAGCACAGCCCAGGAGGTCAGGGGTGGCACCAGGGGTGGGAAGCCCTTGTGGCCCTGGCAACCAAGAGGTCAGGGGTGGCACGGGGGGGCGGGGAAAGCCCTTGTGGCCACGGCAACCAAGGAGGAACCTAGAGCCCAGGCTGGAAGCTTGGACTGGGTGGGGTTGCGCAGGCGCCCTGGGCTTCGCCTAGCGCGCGTGCAGGGTTTCCTGCTGCACTTCCTGCCATGGACCATTGACCATCACGAGGATGGCGGGTGTGGGGATGTCCATGCTCCGCCAGGTGGACCTCAGCAAGGCCAGGACGGCCATGGACGACGAAGGCCGCGGCAGCGAAGGCAGCGAAGGCAGCAAAGGCAGCGAAGGCCCAGGCGATGGGGGGCAGCGTGGGTCCCTGGCGTCCGCAGACCTGGCTGCCCCTGGGGGGGCACGCGTCGAGTAGTGGTCGGAGCAACGCCCTTCCCCAGAGTCCGCAGAGTCCTCAGAGCCGCCCGTACGGTGCCCCGTATGGCGCGCAAGGCCGTACGGCCAGGGGCCCACAGGCCTCATGGGGAAAATGAGGGGGCGCAGCGGGGACGGTAGCTGGGGACAGGAGCTGGGAGAACGGGAGTTGGGGATAGGGCCTGGGGGGACAGGAGCTGGAGTCGTCTCAGGACCTGGGGGACAGGAGCAGGGGACAGGAGTTGGGGGCAGGAGCTGGGAGACAGGACCTGGGGACAGGACCTGGGGACAGCAGCTGGGGGGCAGGAGTTCGTGACAGGAGCTGGGGGCAGGAGCTGGAGTCGTCTCAGGACCTGGGGGACAGGAGCGGGGGACAGGAGTTGGGGGCAGGAGCTGGGGGGCAGGAGCTGGGGACCAGAGCTGGGGGCAGCAGCTGGGGGGCAGGTCCTCGGAGCGGGGAGGAGGCCTGGGCAGGCGCAGAGCCAGTGGTGGACGGTGCCTTAACCCTGTCTTCTTCCAGCTCCCTGAAGGTGCCTTTTGGATCCCCACTGGAGGCAGACATGGCCCGCAGGTCCCTGGTCACGTTTGTCCAGCGTCAGCAAGACTTGATCCACAAGGAGTTAGCAGTGACTGGCGGTGTCTTGACTGTGTCCGTTCCAGGAGGAGGAGCTGAGGGGAGGGGCGGGCGCTGGGAGGCCGCGTGCACCTCAGTTCTGCTGGAAAGGAGGCACTGCTCGGGTTAGGAGTAGACAGGCGCGGGTGGGGCTGCGCTGGATCCCCAGATGTCTCTCCTTTCACCTCATGGTTTCTCCTGGTTTTCAGCAGGTGGACCACTGAAGCCCCTGTTCCCTTTCCACTTTCTGTGAACACTTTATTTGATTTATTTTCTGTAGAAAAACACTCAATGCCCAGTAACTCTGTGTTAAGACAAAGTTGAAGAAGCATGCCTGAATCTGAATGTTCTTTTATCCCTACTAGACAACTAGTAGTGAGTGAGTTTATATTCTTTGGTAGTTGCCACTTTATCAACATTTAACTTTTTGACTCTACATGTCATTGATAAGTGCTGTTCATCTGTTTCTCTGTTTCCTAATTATGCATGCTTAAGTGTATATAATGAAAGAAAATAAAACTAAATTGGAGTGGAGAACAGTGTATAAAGGAAGGAATGAAATCAGAATATACTCCATTGTCTTACTATTGTAAGCTAGCATTTTATAAATGAAAAAAAATGTGCCACCGTTTACAGTCTGTTGCTACTTTTTATATGCAACTTCTAGATTTGTCCCATTTTCCTTTTTTTTTGCCAGCCCTGGTCTTGAGCTCAAGGCCTGAGCACTGCCCTTGGACTTTCTCTAGGCTAGAGCTCTACCACTTGAGCCACAGCACCACTTCTGGCTTTTTTCTATGTATGTGGTACCGAAGAATCGAACTTGGGTCTTCGTGCATACTAGGCAACCACTCTACCACTAGGACAAACTCCCACTCCCATTTTTCTCTTTATGTTGGAAAGGAGGTCCTGCAATTCAGGTATCTATAGTACTACCAAGAAAGTGAAAGAAATTTTGGAAATTGAACAAACACAAAATCATTAGCAATCAATCACTGACTAATAAATATTGATGAGTTTTTGAACTTCTCTGAGTCTTAATTTTTTTAATATGCTAAGTGCATAAAAATTACATATAAAATTTGAGGCTTACTATTGAAAAAAATTGCCAGTGTTTGGTCTTAAACTCAGAGCCTGAGCACTCTCCTTGGACTTCCTCAAGGCTAGAGCACTATCACTTGAGCCACAGCACCACTTCTGGCTTTTTCTGTGTATGTGGTATTGAGTAATTGAACCCAGGGCTTCATGTGTGCTATGCAAGCACTCTACCACTAGGTCACATTGAAATTTATACTGCATTTACATTTAGTATAGTAACTTTTCCATATGTAAACAGTCTTACAGAAAACAGTATTATATTGAAATAAAACTCACAATTTTATAATGTTTTATAATATTTTACCTTGTGATGGGTAATAACTCCATGAGATTTTCTACATAAGTTAAATGAATGTTTATTTCCCTATGTTAGATTATGAGAGCAAGTATTACAGACTACCTATTTACCTTATTTAACTATAAATCAACAGCACAAATATATTACATAATATATATATGTATTACAGCATTCTGCTTTCTGCATACCCTTGTGCAACTGGGTATCTTCCTACAAAAATGGAAAACCTTATTTTTTTATTACTTAGCCAAGATTTATTGACCTGGATGAATCAGTAACTGGAGGTTGGGGAGTGGAGGAGATCATTTACCATAAAGAATGTTTAAATTGAAGGCGAAGTTCCAGATGCTGAGGCTAGGAGACTGTGATGCAGAGATGGATGAGGCAAGAGACAACTGGGATAGGGGTAGGAATCCTGGATATTCGTGGATATTCAGTGCACCCAGTTAAAACCTTATTTTTGTGAGAACTTAACAAGAGAGGAAGAATTTCCTGGCTCACTAGCATCCTTTCAGATATATGAAGGAAATTACTAGGATGATTGGCTTTAATTAGAGGTTAATAGTTAACTCACTCTTAATCACTTGTATACTAGAATCTTGCTACACCGTAAAATTAGCTCCAGTAGCTATTTTGTAGACTCCCTCATATTTCCTATAAAGGTAAATGTTATGTGTAAAAGTAAATGGTATACAATTCATTTTTACTTCTTTCTTTCCAAAGTGAATCCTTTATGAAACTATTGGTATCTTTCTTCATTACGGTTTGAATTTTCCAACTCTTTGTAACCCTGGTAGTTTTCATTTGCCATCAGTACCTCAATTGTGCACTGCCTAATTCCGCCCAGTAATTAGATTTTTCCAACCTGACAGGCGAGGAGCGTTACTGGTACCTTTCCTGTTTACAGCATGGGCAGAGTTATCTGTCATTGTCTTTGCTATACAGGTAAAGGAAAGATTCCTAGTGTCTATTAGCTATCTCATAAGCTCACAGTCACCGGTTGGATACTCTAGCTGGCTCTCTGTGGAATCCATGGTTCTGTCCCTCTGTAGTGTT
Source organism: Megascapheus bottae (assembly GCF_031878675.1). Lineage (NCBI taxonomy): Eukaryota > Metazoa > Chordata > Mammalia > Rodentia > Geomyidae > Megascapheus > Megascapheus bottae. Next base: position 105,452,862 of record NC_143547.1, on the reverse strand, counting down.
TCTTGCCTTCTTCTGGCAGGCTCCAGCCACCCAGACTCTTTCTCCTTCTTCCTAAATTTCAGGTGCATGCCTGAAGAAAATTCTTGCACTTGGTTCAAAGCAGGATAGATTTCAGAATTCGCCTCTCTTGTTTCTCATCTCCCAGAGGTGTCTGCCCCTCGATGCATGACAGCCAGTTTCTTAGCATTCCACATCTTACATAATCTGTCTGCATGGAAGCTGTACTTTCACATTGGGGCTCTGTCAGCTTCCTATACCTCCATCTGCTTTCAGTGTCCCGTTACAGAATTTGGTGAGCCCGGACATTGAGAGCTGGAGGAAGAGATACTGTGCAAGCTGCTGGTGGTTGTGATGTGAGGATAATTAAGGATTGTCATCTGACTGCATGTGACAGTGGCGGTGACACTCTGGCCCTTTTTCTTTGTCTCTTTCCCTCCATGTCACTCTACTTCAGTCCCATTTCCTCTTCTTTTTTTTCTTTCTTTTTTTGTGGGTTATGAAGCTTGAGCTCGGCCTGGGCTCTGTCCTTGAGCTCTTCAGCTCAAGGCTATCACCCTACCCCTGGGCTTGGGCATTGTCCCTGAGCTCTTCAGCCAAAGGCTACCACCCTACCCTTGAGCCAAGCCCCACTTCCCATTTTCTAGAGGTTAATTAACTGGAGATAAGAGTCTCAGGTCCTTTTGGGCCTGGGCTGGCTTTGAACCTTGATCCTCAGATCTCAGCCTCCCAAGTAGCTAGGATTACAGGTGTGAGCCACTGCACCCAGCTCTTTTATTTTTAATTCATATTTTATAGACCCTGGTTATTGTAGATAAGTGAGAAGTATCTCTTTTACAACCTTATCCGCTCTGCTTCCCCTCAACAGTCTCCATCACCATGGTTCTAGTAAATTCCACTTTGAGGGGTCCTCCGTGTTCTCCCCACAAGCACCAAAGGTTAAAAACTGTGTAAAGATAATAGTTTAGTGTTGCCTTTAATAATATATCTTGCTCTGTGTCCTATTGTTATGGTACTTCATTCTTCGTTGCACAGGTGATATCCTAGAATTTCCCTTTGTCCAGAGCTGGAACCTGAGTTGGATTTGCGATCTTGTATTATACATACTACTGTACTTATCATAGTTTACCTTATTTCAGTATGTTGTAGATCACTGGTTGCATGCATTTGTTAACATAGGTCTGTACAGTTGGTCAGCACCACAGATGAGATGTCGAATAGTATCATTACTCCCTAAATTCCCATGTGCCCTTTTGTAGTCTTTTCTCTCTTGCCTGGAGAAAACCAAGACTTATGTGAAATCAACCCAAGATAGCCCTTTTGCTCCCCCTTCAGGGAAACAAACGTTAAAACAGAAAAGCCGAAGTCACTGATGAGAGTCCATGTTGCTGCTACTGAAAACTGAAAGCATTGGGAAGAATGTTTGTTTAAAAGGAAACACAGAAACCATGGAAGAATTAATAGGGGTGAATGTAATCAAATGCCCAAATTATTTATAGCAGAAATCAAAGTACAAACTAACCACGGAAACAAGTGAAATCGTGACAAAGCAGAATGCAAAATCTAGAAATCAAAAATAAATAAACAAATAAAATCAGGGTTCAATAACACAAAAACGTTTATTAAAGTCTGTTAAACAACAAGGCATAATAGATAAATTGAATGCAGTATGTGTAACCTAGCTGGGTGACTCACACATGCAATCCTAGCTAGTCAAGACACTGGAATCCAGAGAATGAAGATTTGAAGCAAGTCTGAGCTGAAAAGCCTGCAAGAGTGCATATTCAATTAACTAGTTAGATCCAAGACTGGGGCATTGTTCAAATGGTAGAGCACCAGCCATAAGCAAGCTGACCAAGGAAGAACATGAGGACCAGAGTTTAAACCCCTGTGCCGCCAAAACAGAAAAATGAAAGAAGGAACAAAGAAGGGAGGGAGGGAGGAAGGATAGAGGGAAAGAGGAAAGAAAGAAGAAAATAAAGGAAGGATAAACTGGGCACCAATGGCTCACGATTGTAATCCCAGCTAGTCAAGGGCCTGAGATCTGAGGATCACAGTTCAAAGCCAGCCCAGGCACAAAAGCCGTGAGATTCTTATCTTCAATTAACCACCAGCAAACTGGAAGTGGTGCTGTGGCTCAAGTGATAGAGTGCTAGCCTTGAGCTGAAGAGCTCAGGACTAGACTTCAAGCCCCATGACTGACCAAAAAAAAAGAATGAAAGAAAAGAAAGAAGGAAGGAGGATAGAAGGAAAATAATTGAAAGAGAAATAACTGCTCAGAAATCAAGTCTGTAAGTTAAATCCTGCACTACTAAGGTATAAAGAAGTCTTGGGAGACAAGCGGCATAAGAGGAGGCTGGATTTGGCCATGTCCTGTGCCTCCACTCAAATGTCACACTGAACATCAGTAACGTGCACAACTGACATGTCAATCAAAATATCTGAAAAAGTGGAGACATGGAGAACTGCATAGCTGCAGGTTACACTGATTGTATGGAACAAGATAAATTATTGAGTACATGGTATGAGCCTATTTATGTAACAGCAAAATCATAAATTCAGGTTCATATACCCTAAGAATATATACAATGGTATGCATGCTTCCGACACAGAGAGCATGAGAAACTTTTACTCTTCCAGCACACACTTTGTATGGACTATGAGTGACTTTATTGTACAGAATAGTGAGTTTCATAATTTTTGTATCCACATAGAATGTATTTACCTCACCCAATTATCCTCACAGCCCTTTTCCATTTTAGGCATCAAGTACAATACATTACCTTTTTTGCCAGTCCTGGTACTTGAACTTAGGACCTGGACACTATCCTTGGGCTTTCTCAAGGTTTGAGCTCGGCCACTTGAGCCACAGCACCATTTCTGGCTTTTTTCTATGTATGTGGTACTGAGGAATCGAACCCAGGTCTTCGTGCATGGTAGGCAAGCACTCGACCACTAGGCCACACTCCTGGCCCCCAATTCATTATCATTTATTTTCTTTAGTATACTGTACAAATGAGAGAGAAAACTTGTTGTACGTGTATATCTGAGTCTAGCACATTTTAGTTAACATCCGCAGTTGCATGCATTTTCTTTAAAATGACAGATTCTCTTCATAATGGATGAACAAAGAATGGCATGTGTTATCAGTTTTCTTTCTTCATTCATTCAGTAGTGAAGTTGCTTTATGATTTGAACAATGTTATGATAAGCAATGCTATGTAGGCATTTCTGCTGTTTGCCAACTTGGATTCTTTGGGGTATACAGCCAGGGGTGGCATAGGTGGATCATATAATAGTCCTACTTGTGGGTTTTTTTAATCACATATTCATGCTTATTTCTATAGTTATTTTTGGCAGATTTACATTTGCTCCAGTAGTGAAATTGTTCCACTTACTTGACTTTTTAAAGCTAAATGCATAAAAGCCAATGGATTAAAAAGCAAACATGCAGCCGAAATACTGGCTGTTTGCTGAAACAGGGGAAAGCCTCAGCACACAACATTGTTTGCACAGAATAGATCTTCTGCGTTGGTTTCACACTCCTGTAGCAGTGGAGTTCCCCACCAAGCTCATGCGCTCGGCAAGCTCACCGTGGATGTGTGTACACTGTGCTGGGCGGGACTGACTCTTTCCCCAAGGCGTTGAACGGCGCCCTCTTCACTTCGTTATTTCACATGCTGTAGACAACTGGGTTGAGCATGGGAATGAGGACCGTGTACAGCACTGAGAACAATCGATGTCGCAGGCCCGAGGATGCAGAGCTGGGCAAGATGTAGCGGAGTACTGAAGTAAGGTAGAAAATACACACCATGGTGAGGTGAGCAGCACAAGTGGAGAAGACGTCCCTGCGGCCCGCAGTGCAGCGAATCCTGAGAACGGCAGCCACGACATGAACAGAGGAGGTGACGACCAGGCCGCAGGGCATAGGAGCTACCAGAAAGCTGAAAAAGACCAGGGCAAGTTCATTGGCCTGTGTGCTGGTGGACGAGAGTTTGATTATGCGAGGGCCGCTGAACTGGAGCTGGGCTGCGAGAATGCTGTGGGTAAGCGCGTTGGTGGAGACCAGCAGGCAGGGGCCTGAAGTGAGTGCTGCTCGAGTGCGTTGACCCATCAGGACGAGGTCGTGCAGTGGCTGGCAAGATGGCTGTGAGCAGGAAGCATCCCCACGGTGCCAAGAAGTGGACAAAGAACATCTGAGTGAGGCACACGTGATGCGACACCTGAGCCACCTTATGAGAGATGTAGGCAGTGTCCCGCAGCGAAAGGTTGCCGAAGAAGAAGTACATGGCTGTGTGCAGTCGAGAATCCGCAACAGTCATGGTAGCCATGCCCGCGTGCCCAGCCACAGACCAACGGAAGCACGAGGAAGAGCAGGGAGCCCAGCGCCTCAGTGTCTGTCAGGCCTTCCAGAAGAAACGGAGATACCAAAGTCCCATTCCCCAGCTGCATGGAAACACACGCAGAAACTTGCACCTGTGGGGTCCAACACGATGGTCCAGGCGTGGACTTAGGACTCGTAATGGGGTGGAAAGGTGAGGGAAGGCGCAAAGACGCAGAAGGAAGGTTTGAGACTTACAGGAATAAGACTCAGCTTTGGATATATAGGGTGAGTCTCTAGAGGCTAAAGAAGGCAAAAGCTGGAAGTGTTAGGGGATAACCTTCCCCCTGGCCAGTCCCCCAGAATCACCTAACCATTCAAACAGCCTGATCCTGGTATCTGAAATAACCTCATTATTTCACTAGCACCAACCCAAGCTCAGATAAACGATAAGACGATGTCAAGTCATCCATCAAGTTCCATCCTGCTCAAAACCTCCCAGCACTTCGTATCACACCTTGGTCAAAGCCAGTCTTTCCCCACAGCCTACATGGCCTTCTAGCATGCATCCCCTCCTCCCTTGTCCCCTGTCATCAAGCTAGAGGCATGTCACTTCCCTGCCTCCATGCTGCATCTTCAGGCAGATGTGTACCATTGAGAATCCTTGCCAAGTCGGCATTGTGGAAGAGGCCTGCATCCTCCTATGTTCCCATGCGTCGCAATCCTCAAAAATGACTTTACATGGGAATGCACCAAAATGCCACCTCACAGTTAACTTCAACATGAATGTTATGTCACTTTCACTTCAATAAAAAAGGCAAATGAAGGGTTTTTTTCAAACATGTTGATAGTGAAATAATTTGTTGTAAGCCAAAAACCTGCCCTACACAAGATGCTCATCATTCTTCACAAAGGAAAATGACATCAGATGAAAACACATTGACACACAGAAAAGTGAAGTGTTCCACTCAGGAAAATGCACAAGTAAATGTAAATTTCTTTCTCGTTTTAAAATTTCTTTAAATGTAAAATAGATTTTGTTCAAGGATAAGGTACTTATGTGAAAGGGGAATGGTAAAGGAGAATGAATATAATCAAAATGTCTTATGGATTTCTGTGAAAAGTTGTTTATATTGCTTTGGTTAGGGGAGCGGGAGGAAGAGACTGAGGGAGTGAGTTTGACCAAGGTATATTGCATGTGTATGTATCAAAATGAAAACCCATTGTACACTAATTAATGCTCACTCTTGTAATCTTAGCTATTCAGAAGGCTGAGATCTAAGAACAGAAATTCAAAACCAGGGGCTGGAAATGCGGCTAAGTGGTAGAGTGCTTGCCTAGCATGCAGTACAGAAAATCCCCAAGTGATGCTCTAGCTTAAGTGGTAGAGCTCTAGCCTTGAGAAAGCCCAAGAACAGTGCTCAGGCCCTGAGCTCAAGCTCCAGGACTGCCCCCCAAAAGAAAAGAAGATAAAAAGAAAGAAAAGAAAAACTCAAAGGCAGCCCAGGCGAGAAAGCGTATGAGACTCCATCTCCCATCAACCACTAAACCGCAGGAAGTCCACATTGTGGCTCAAGTGGCACACTCCCGTCCTTGAACAGAAAAGCCAAGGAATACCACCTAAGCCCTGAGTTCAAGCCCCAGTACCACCAGCACAAAATACAAATGGAGGGAGAGGTAGCTAGATGCAGTGCCTCAAGCCTGTAATGCCAGCTACTTGAGGCAGACATTAGCGTGTCTGAGTTTGAGGCTTGCCTCAGCATAAAAATTCTTGACATTTCATTGCAACCAATGGCTGCAGGCGTTTTACCCCCAGCAATATAAGAAGGAGAATCAAAGTTCAGGCTAGCCCAGAGAATAAAATCAGAGCCTACCTCAAAAATAATGCAAAAAAGGGCTGAAAGCATAGCTTAAATGGTAGAGCTTCTACCTCACAAGCACAAAGTACTGAATTCAGGCCCTGAATTCAATCTCCAGTACTGCCAAAATAAATGTGGAAGAAATTAAGAAATATTCAGCATTAAAAAGAGCACCCTGAGGCCAGGAGTCTACCATAGTGGTTGAGTGCTTGCCTAGCATGGGTTCAATTCCTCAGTACCACATATATAGAAAAAGCTGGTAGTGGTACTGTGACACAGGGATAGAGTGCTGGCCTTGAAAAAAATCCAAGGACAGTGCCCAGGCCCTGAGCTCAAGCCCCAGGACTGGCAAAAAAAAAACCCTACAGCACCCACCTAACAAGTATGAGGATTCAAGATGAAATCTCAGTAATGCAAACAAATTTTTAATTAAACAAATAAGTATTCCATAGAACATAGTAAACTGTTTATACCCAAAGGAATAATGTATAGTGAGGGTTATAATCTCTGAAAAAATAAAAAATAATCTTGAAAAAAAAGAATGCAAAGATCACAATGAGGTGATCTTTGGAATGTATTTGGATTAAATATGAAATGGCAAGAAGATAAACCATATAGTAGACACTCTAGATCTAATATATCTGATGGATATATTGGAATGAAAAATGAAGAACAAATCTTTTCACTTTCACCACACTTACTTAACATTGTTCTAGAGATCCTAGAGAATGCACGAGGCAAGAAGGGGAAAAGGAGTTGCACATACTGAAGAAAGAAATAGAGCCCACACAAGGGGTCGGGTGGTATCCTTGAGCTAAAGACTCAGGGACACATTTATGTACATGGTAAATCCTAAATGATGTGCAAAAAGAAAAAATTAAGCACTTATCAACTTACAATTAAATATGTGTAGAACATTTACAGTGAAAATGACAGTGTTGAAAAGGAAATCTCAAGAAAACTTAAATCGAAATTGAGAAACATATCATGTTCATGGAAGACCCCCTTGTACCGTATGATCTACATAAATCAATGTCATCCTGAAAAGTACTGACTTTGGAGAAATTAAGAATTCAATTCCAAAGTGGAGTTTCTAAGTGCAAAGACTGTAGAACAAGTAAATGAAACTAAAAAGAGAAGAATAAAAATTGGCAGGCACAAGAACGGTTAAGAGTGGACAGAAAGCTCACACATCCCTGATACAAATGTAGACTGTCCTGGTTTCAGTTTCTTGCAAAGCTAAATTTATACTTATTATATGACCCTAAAATCCCACTTGGACATTTCCCCAAGAGAATACCCAATACCTATCCATGACTTCTGGATACATTTTCATATCAGCTTCATTAGAAATTACAACTTGAAAATAACCAAAATATCCACCAACAGGTAAATGGTTATGGACACGAGGCTGGGCACAGATGCATGATGCAATTATCACAGACGCCCACCCATCTCTGCCAACCTATGGCCAATAGTGGGCCATCCCTCCTCTTTCTCCATCTCACGGGCTCACCTCTCTGCCTGGCTGCACAGACTCTTCATCCATTGCCCCTCTTCACCTCACCAATGCCCCCTGAGCATTCGTGTTTGGGAGTTAAATAGAAGTGCTGTGTCCTGTCCTGACCCCAGGGGACCCTCCTCCCCTTCTATTTCTCCCAGAATCCTCTAGAGAACTGTGGGGAACAAAGGGACTGCATTCAAGAAGAAACACCTTTGGGAGTGATGATGCAAGATGTGAGTCAAACCAAGGTCACCCTGGGAATCACAGAGAGTTCTGATGATGGGTAAGAACAGGGCATGGAGGAAGGACCCAGGTCCCAGGTGACAGACTTAGCATGCACAAAGACCTGGGTTTGATTCCTCGGTAACACATACATAGAAAAAAAAAGATAACTGAGATCCAAAGTGGGAAGATGAAATAGCAGCTCAGGTTAAAGAAGAGTTTAGACCCCTCCCCCAAGAGGAGCCAATGAGTCCCTTCAGGGGCCTCCCCAAGGCATCTGGGACATTCCTAACACAGACAGCAGACGGGCAGGTCCAATAGTTGCTACATAGGTTTTACACTCTAGTACCCAGACATTTGGATGTATGACTTGCTTGCTTGACCTGATTTCATTTTCCCTCTTTTGGTGTGTGCCAGTACTGGGGCTTGAACTAAGGACCTGGGCACTGTCCCTTGACATTTTCACTGAAAGGTTGTCCGATTTAAGCCACAACTCTACTTCTAGCTTTTGCTGGTTTACTGGAAATCATCTCATAGACGTTCCTGCGCGGGCGGGCTTCACACTATGATCCTCAGACCTCAGCCTCGTGACTCGGGACTCGCTAGGATTACAGGTGTGAGCCACCCGGGCCTGGCTCGCGTAATGATTTTTGATCCTAATCACCCGTCTACCTTGGCCCTCCTACCCCTGCCCTTTCATAAACCATTCAAAGGGTTGCAGAGGGTCCAAAGTCTGTTTTCTAGGACTGCTTCATACTTGGGCCACTTTGTTAACCCCTAGTACAAAGGGAACCAGAATATGCTCAGTTATTATTTTACTGAGTGTGAAATGAAAAGGAGATTAATGAAACACATCTAATGGGGTTTTTTTTGTTGTTGTTGTTGTTGCTTTTTTTTGTAGGCCATGGGGCTTAAACTCTGGGCCTGGGTGTTGTCCCTGAGCTCTTCAGCTCAAGGCTACCCTTGAGTCACAGGGCCACTTCACGTTTTCTAGTGATAACTGGACATAGCAGTCTCATGGTCTTTAGTGCCGGGCTGGCTTTGAACTGCCATCCTTAGATCTCAGCCTCAGGTGTGAGCCACCGTACTGCTTAAAACTAATGTTTTGTATGTGGCTAATAGGATCCTTAAGTAGAATGATTTTCAACTGTTGAGGAAATATAATATTTTTATATTTAATATACTGAAAACACCTAACCATCCACAAAACAGCACAGTAGAGTGATCTATGTTTATAAACATGACAATCTTACTTATTTTAGCTGATAATGACCAGGTCACAGCTACTCTCTGTAGACAGTGTTTTCATTGAATACAGAACAAAAAGTTTTATTCATCTTTCTGGCTATGTCCCACTGTTTTCCCTTACAAAAATAGAAATAAGATTAGAATCCATAATTGAACCTTCATGATTGCTAAGAATAAAATATCTAATTAAATTGCCTGAAAGAGCTTTTGAGTCAAGCTGATCATGACTGACAACTCTTGGACAAGAGCTTTCAGAAGGAACCATTGTGTTGTCAGTGTTCATACAAGTCTCATTATCTAGTTCAGGCACCCCTAGAACTTGTTATGTCCCTCAGGCTAGCTTATGAATTCATGATCTGCCTGATTTTCTACTTCCCAAACTCTAGGAGGACAGCCCAGTGGAATAGCTGGAATAGAATCTTCCTCTTCTCATCCATATTTACCTCTGTTACCTAGAAGGCCCGTCTAGGAAAGGAGGAGGAGAGGGAGAAGAAAGCTGTGACCACTGTTAAGAGCAAGATTGATAGACAAAAATGTTTCAAAGCTAAAATCTTTGCATGTCTTCACCAACTTACCTCCTGGATCATGCTTACCAATCTCCTGTCACTGGAAGAGGTATGAGGAGGTTCCCACAGAGCCCCACTTTCCGTGAGATGCACAGAGAAAAGCTTTTCAAGCAGTCTCGCCAAAAAGGGAGTCTCATCTTGGTGCCAGTGGCTCATACCTTGTAATCCTAGCTACGCAGGAGGCTGAGATCTGAGGATCACAGTCAGAGGCCAGCCCAAGCAGGAAAGCCTGAAATTCTTACCTCCAGTTAGCAAGTGAAAAAAAAGCCAGACCTGTTACTGTGGCTCAAGTAGTAGAACACTAACCATGAGCAAAAGAAGGTCAGGGACAGTACCAGGTATTGAGTTCAAGTTCCACAACCAGCACAAAGAAGAAAAAGAGAATGTTTCAAGATGGAAGTTTAGCTACCATTTATTTTAGTATAACAGGATAAATTCAGGAGAAAAAGAAATAGCATCTCATGAAGTTTGGCTGGTATCAGGCTCATGATGCTTCTGGCTCTGTCTCCTAGGTAGTTTCTTCAATGTACTTTTTTTTTTTCCAGTCCTGGGCTTGAGCTCAGGGCCTGAGCACTGTCTTTGGACTTTCTCAAGGCTAGAGCTCTATCCCTTGAGCCTCAGCACCACTTCTGGCTTTTTTCTATGTATGTGGTACCAAGGAATCGAACCCGGGTCTTCATGCATGCTAGGCAAGCACTTTAACCACTAGGCCAAACTCCCGGCCCCCTCAATGTACTTTCTTTTATTATTCATTCTTCTCTGTGGTTCGCCCTTTCTTTTCTGTTGTTGGCATTGGTACTGTGATTATTGCTCTTTGTTTCGTTGGCATTCATTTTCTGTTGTTGCTGCTGCTGGCCTTCTGGTCTGTGCACAATGCCGGAGGTTGGGGCAGAAGGTTTGAGCCGATTGAGTAATGCCCTTCAGCATGGCTGCGCTCCTAGTGCAGGGAGTGAGATGATACCTGCGTCATGCAACATCCACAGCCCTCTTTCCACCAGCCGTACTCCAGCCTAAAGAACGCAAGAAGGCATGGATGGACCACAACAAATCGTGCTGAGTGAAATAAGCCATGCTCGGAGAGACAAATGGCATGCTTTCTCTCATATGTGGAAACGACATCTAAAATACAACCGGATAGGACATCCTCTAGAGGATTCGAGGCATTCACACAGACTCAGAGCAAAGGAGGGCACCGCTAGAAGAGGACGCCAAACGCATACCTCCTCTGAACATTTAAAACGACTATTTATCAAAATGAATTCCAGAAAACGGAAACATGCGGGTGTGTTTTGTACAGGGCTTGTTGGTGGTGTTGTTACTGCTTTGGTTTGGGGAAGTTTTTTGTCTTCTGAAAGGGGCAAAGGAAGGGTGCAGAAATATAGGGGGACAGAGAAAAATGCACTCGTAACATGTACTATGTACTATGTGCAAAGTTAAGTGTGCAACTTGTGGGCAGAGATGGGAAAGGACAACTGGAGGAAAGAAAGTAAGGGGTGATGTTGTCCAAAAAGAATTGTACTCTGGGGGCCGGGAATTTGGCCTAGTGGTTAAAGTGCTTGCCTAGCATGCATAAAGACCTGGGTTCGATTCCTCGGTACCACATACATAGAAAAAAAAGCCGGAAGTGGTGCTGAGGCTCAAGTGGTAGAGCTCTAGCCTTGAGAAAGTCCAAGGACAGTGCTCAGGCCCTGAGTTCAAGCCCAGGACTGGCAAAAAAAAGACTTACGAAATGGGTAACCCTCTGTACAATGGCATAATAATAATAATAATAATAATAATAATAATAATAAATTATGTTTAAAGAAAGAATACAGCTAGGCGCCAGTGGCTCATGCCTGTGATCCTAACTACTCAGGAGGCTGAGATCTGAGGATCACGCTTCAAAGCCAGGCTGGGCACAAAAGTCCTTGAGATTCTTATCTCCAATTAATCGCTAGAAAACTGGAAGTGGCGCTGTGGCTCAAGGGTAGGGTGGTAGCCTTGAGCTGAAGAGCTCAGGGACAGCGCCCAGGCCCAGAGCTCAAGTCCCACGACCAACAAAATAAAAGTAGGCAGGGCTGTGGGAGAGGGACCCAGAAGATCCACTCATAAACATGCATCCCTATAGCAACATCAGAGAGAAATAACACAAAGGTTATGGACCCTGGGCTTAAGAGGAACTTCTTTACAGGGTGTGCCCATAACCTGTCAGACCACACATTGCTGACAAATTTGGAGAGTGGCCACACTTTTCTGTGTGTATTACCTCAGCCGAAACCACCAGAAGGTACCATTCTTGTAAGACCTAGACAAAAAGCCGGTCCCTCAGGTTTTGACACAATGCACATTGTGTTTAAAGCAACTAAGTACAGCCAAGTAGCTAGACGAAAACTACTTACTGTAGAAGAAAACTACTTACTAGAATTTGAATTCAACAGTACACAACTAATCATTAGATCAGGCATGTAGTAAAGAAACACGTCATTCACAAAAAGGCACTCATAAAAATGAAGAAATTTCCATCCCAAGATATTCAGAAACACACAAAAATAAAAAAGACACAAGACACCTTCAAAAGTTTATAACTCTCTTGAAAAGCATTTTGGATAAAATACCAAAACAAAAAGAAATCCAAATGATGTCAAAGAGTGAGGATTCTGAGGGGTTCAAACAAGAAGCCAAATGAGTTAAGCAAGATACGAAAGGCTAATTCAGTGAAGGGATACAAAGGGTTAGGGAGGTCATACAGTCATAGACCACTTGCCTGGCATGTACATGGCCCTGGTTTGATCCCAAAACTAAAAATCTCAATGGATGGATGGATGGATTGATCCATGTGTGAGTGGGTGAATGGGTGGGTGGGTAGATGGATAAATGGATACAAGGATGGATGGATGGATGAATAGATGGATGGATGGGTAGGTGGATGGATGGATGGATGGATGAATGGATGGCTATTTAGAAAGACAACAAAATGTATGTCTGAAAACCAGAAAAGTCAGTAAAGCAAGCAAAAGATGCAATTCAAAGACTTACCAGCCAGGTAAGGTAGGCTCTCATGTCATTATTACTCAGAAGGTACAATTGTGGTATCTAGATATCTTTCAAAAGAGGCCATTTAAGTCTGAAATCTGATTGGTAAAATTTTCTTTCCTTAAGGTTATTGTTCATTCTTATTGGTAGAGGTGATCCACTTGAGGCAGCATGGGAAAACCATTTCTATCATGGTCCACACACAGAGACCCAAGACTTGTGTGGATCTCTTCCTATATTAGCATATTAGCACACAACCAACTATCTTGTATCTTTCTCTAACTGCTGTGCAACATTCTACTGGAACAGTGCACACTTTATGATTTACTGACTCCATAGTTGAATCATTTGTATCCTTACAAATTTTTACATGAGGGTGTGAAGTAACATCCTGATGAAAGCTGGCCTGGACAGAGATCTCGATCGGTAAGTTTCAACTGCTGACAACCAACAAAGAGAGTCTTCCTTCTCCTCAAATTATCTTTCAGGAGTTCCAGGCTCTTTGGTCAACATAATGAGTCTTGAGAACCTACTTTTACAACAAGAACACAAACATCATGGTGTGAATATGACACACTAATTCATTTATAGCTACAAGATTTTCCCTTTTCTGTGATACTATGCTTTGAACTCGGGGTCTTGTGCTTGGTAGATGGGCTCACTACCACTAAGCCATATCTCCGGCCCTTGTGTGTGCTACCTATTTTAGAGATAGGCTATTGCTTCCTGCCTGGTATGCTTGAACTGCAATCCACCTGTTATCCATTTTTAGCTTGCATAACAGGTGCACGTTGCCTTATTCCGCTACTTCTTTTGAGAAAGAATGCCACGGAGCTTTCTACCTTGCCTGTCCTAGAACTAAGACCTTTCCATTCCCAGCCTCCCACCTTGAATAATAGGCTTATGCAACTGAAACCAGCTGTGAATTGAGAAAAGGTCATACACATTGTTGCCCTGGATGGCTTCAAACTGTGATCCTCCTGATTTCATCCTAATATTACAAATGGCTAAGATTGCACATACAAGGACCCTCAGGCTTTGGCATCTACCAAGAAATAGACCATTGAAGAAAAATGCAGGCTGAAGCAAGGCAACAAATAAGTTTGGCTATCAAGCTCTTTCCTGTACTTGTGGCCACTTGTTGAATCCCTTCCAGGAACACAGTCCTCAGTCAGAGAATTATTCGAGCATCATACTTGCATAGTTTTTCATGGAGCCTTTGGGCCCGGCAACAATGTATCCTCTCATTGCAAGATGCTAAAGTAGACATTACTGAGCAGCCTTCAGCTCCTACTGCGTCTCCATTTTCCTGGCCCCTACCCAGGCTGTGGTCCACAGACTGTATAAATGCCTCATTCTTTTCTCCTTCATGTCCACGCCCCTGCTGAATGAGATTAAAGGTATGAATAACAATCGGAGCAGAGAAATGACCACTGACTGACTAAGCTGTTCTATACCCCAGTACACACATGGGGGGACATGTGAAGGAATATTATAGAGATTTCTATGCTATATGCATTTTTCATAGTTAGAAGATGATTAGCTAGTATATACAAATAAAACTAACACTACTAAGGAAAAATGTAGATGAACTTTAGACTTGAGGATGGAAAAAGTCATTCCTAAGTCTGCTAGCAATAAAATTATACTATCTCCTGGAAGATTATGTTTCGGTCCTCAAAGCACTAACCAGAAATTAGCTTATTTATCCAAAAATTTGCCATATTTTCATTGTTGATACCTTTAGTGATGAGATAGTGATTGAGTTTTATTTTCTTTCCTAAACTGGATCATATTTTCTTTTTCTGTAGTGAGCATGTATTGTTTGTAAGCAAGAAAAAAGTTAAGAAAATTATTCATTTATTGTTGAAAAACTTCTAATTAGTTCCCAAGTGTTCTACATTGCTGAAATTTTTAATTGTCCTGCATAATCCATTGGAGGCTGAGTTTTTCCTCTGAAAATTCTTCTAATTGGACCTTGTGTTGATGTAACGAGAAGGACTGTGCTTTAATGAGGTCCCTCCACCTCCTGAGGCCGGCACCGTCTCTGTGGCTTTAATCTGCTTCCAAAAGGCAACTCTTGGTAAATTCTACACCGGTGAGCATCCTACTTGACAGTTAGACCTCATGAGAGCAATTTGCTTCAACAACATTTCATCAGTATTACCTAATGAGAAATGTTCTCTCTTTTCAAAGTACTCAGAAACATGTGGCAGTCCAACACCAAAACTGCACACACGTGAGGGAAGCGCTGAGCCAGCTTTCATAGTCACCGCCGTAGTGTTTCTCCAACAGGGAACACCTCGCTGAAACCTAACACTGTATTTTACAACACCTTAGCACACACTGTAATGACGACGCCCATGCAGTGACCAAAACAAAAAGTGTATAAATTTGATGAAAACTGTAAACAAACCCCTTTAACAGAAACTCAAGACAGTTCTTCATTTATACGATTTTGAGCCAGTACAATCATCCATTAGATTCTGAGGCCCTCACATAAAAAGAACTGAATAATCTATTATAAAATGGCATGCTATTATTAATGGTAATATGTTATTCATTTGAAGCATTTTGTTTTTCCTTGCTTATGGGAAGTTATTAGTTTCTTCTGGGCATTTGGATACTCGTGATCATCCTGCTTCAGCCTCTTACGTGCTGAGATTGAAAGCATATGTTATCACACCCAAGTAAAGCTGCACACTAACTGCCTGGACACATGTGCTTTAAATGATTCCCTAGTGACTTACAACTTTTTACACAGTGTAAATACTATGTAAACAATTGTCACATTATAGTTCAGGGGTTGATGATAAGAAAAGTATGCATTTAGAAAAACAAGTTTTTCAAGTCATTTGCATTTGCAAGTTTGGAGAAACCAAAAGTATACCACGTGACCTCTCATCTCACCTTATAACTAAGCAATTCCCTTAAATATGTACACGTTGTTCTCCCTGTGTAACCTGTGAACAGCAGGTTTCTGGACCCCTTTCCTAGAGCTTTGGGCTGGTGAAGGGGCGGTGTCGAGGGGTGGCTAGACCTCTTGGGGAAGAGATGGAACTGGCATAGGCCTGGCCCCAGGTGAACGACATGGCTTACCTGCCAGGACCGGTCGATCTGGTGTTGCTCTTTTCTGTGAAGGTCATTGAGGCTCTAGGATGGCTTGAGGGCTCTTGTGTCCGCTAGAACTGGGACATGGAGTCTGGTTGCAAACTCTGTATCTGGTATCCTCAATCTTCCCAGAAGCTGCGTCCCCACCTTCTACCACCTGGGGTCAATGAGAAGCAGCTAGAAAGGACCTACCTGTTCTACCCTGTCTGGGAAAAGGGAGCTCACTGATTAGAGAGAAACCTGGGCTCCTCTCTATAACCAGGATGTACACAGGAGCTACAGTTTCATAAGGGATGCCTTTTTTGTGGTTGGTGGTTGTGGGACTAGAACTCAGGGCCTGGGCGCTGTCCCTGAGCTCTTCAGCTCAAGGCTACCGGCTTACCCTCGAGCCAAGCCCCACTCCCCGTTTTCTAGAGGTTAAATGGAGATGAGAGTCTCAGGTCCGTTTGTGCCCAGGCTGGGTTTGAACCCTGATCCTCCGATCTCAGCCTCCTGAGTAGCTAGGATTACAGGCGTGAGCCACCAGGCTGGTAAGTGATGGCCTTTTTAAATAGTTTTCTATTCTCAGCCCATAATGCGATCTATGTCTTGTCTCTGCATGAGTGAAGCGACTCCTTCCTAAAGGGGGTTCTGTGTACTTTGACCCCACTGCTTGGAAACAGCCTGACTTATCTTTGTCTATCCACCCTAAAAGGCCCTGTATGGATGGATGCACGAATGTGTGTGTACACGCATGTGTTATGTGAATAGGGTTATGGAGAAGAGCAGTCTAAGCCACTAGACTGCATCAACACACACACACACACACACACACACACACACACACACACCATTTTCATTGCTTTTGTGTAGTAGTCTAAGTTTCAAAACTTCTTATGGAAATTACATATGTACACAAAAGCAGAGAAAAATGATGTTTATTGTAATTAAAAAGGTGATGTACCCAGGGGTTACAGCTGCATAAGAAAAACATTTCTTAAATCTACCCTTCTTACAGATTTGTAGTAATTATAAATGATCCGTTGATTTATTCTGAAGGTAGAGGAGGACTGAGTGCTGTAAGAAGTGAGAGCTGTGCTGGGAGCGTGGCCTAGTGCCCGGATTCAACTTCCCTTTCATATGCCCAAAATCACCATTCAAATTTGCCACAAAGACAGCATGATGATGCCCTGTTGTCAGACTTCTCACAGGCTGCCACACTGCCACCCCAAAGAGGCATGGAGCCTGAAAGGACACAGTGCAGAACCCGCTCAGAAGCCCTGAACTATGGCTAAGCGTCATTGCCCCCTCTTCCCTGGGGCCTTGGACAATGTGTCATGCTCCTCACTGATGGAAGAACAAGTAGGTCTGAGCATGAGGAAAATGGCGCCAGTTTGTATGAAATTTCTAGGGAGATTTAAAAGAAAAGCCTACTTTCCTATTGGAGTGACACACATACATTAAAAAGTATGACAAACAAATCCAGCTCAAGCTGCAAGGGACTTTAGCAGGACTTGCTTGTGAGCCATGGCCTGCTGATGGGGAATTGAACTCAGCGAAGTCATCACCCCCCAACTTTTTGAAGCGTTCTAAAGTCATTCTTTATAAAATGCCCAGCAGAGGGCAGAGCAGACTAGACCTGGAGAAGAACTGTGTTTGGATGCATTTGATCCTTGTCCTTATCCAACATGTTCAAGGCGTCAGTAAACATTGTCACAGGGTGGGCAATTGTGCCATGTGGATCAGGCATAAGGTCCGGTTGGAATGTGCTTGTTTTCACCCGTCCTAGCTGCCCGACTGTTGCGTTGTGTACACATTCGGACGGGATGCTCATAGTGACACGTGTATGGCCAAGCAGATTTGGTGGTGACGATTCTCCCCTGGACGCCTACATGGCACCGTCCATCACTACAAATGCCAGCTAGGAAGGAGGAGGCCCTACTTCGGTCCCAATGTGCTTTCAGCGTCTCTGATGAGCAGGGCGTTTGGTGTCTTCAGCAATAGGGATTCACCACCTGGTTCTGGCATGGTTGCGGGACCAGCAGCTCATAGTGAAATAATAGACTTGGGCACTGGGGATTCATTGAATAACATAAGACTTTGGGAAATGTATGCATGGCGTGCATGCATGACATACACCCACACCCGTGCATGGCAACTTCATTGAATATCATTAGCTGTTGTTTTATTCTCAATTAAAGCAGCTTGTTGTATTGCAAGACAGGTGAAAACACACAGGATGTTTTGTGGATACCCATAACTTGGTGAAACCTTTAATAATTCACCAGTGGTCCATTTATAGGAGAACTCCTTCAGATTCATGTCTGTGACAGGATCCACACAACTGATGAGCCTTACGTAATCCACTGGCCAATCCCCCACTGGACATATTCAATTTATATCTATCCAGCTATTGTAACCACACGTCACCACCATAGTGAAGAGTGGCTTTTCATGCTTGGGAAGCATGTGACATGTCACAGGATAACGTGAATGCTCAGAGCCTTTGCTATTTTCCTGTCTGTGTGGTCCCCTACTTGCACCATCATTTCTTTCTTCCCCACTGGGAAGCTTCCTCATATGTCAGGGGCGCGCACCGTTGTGGGAATACTCTCCTGTATAGAGCATCGGGTTAGTAGGTTGTAATTGGCCACATGAAAGATAGTCAGGGGCTCTGATTCATTTGTATTTCCTCTTTAATTTTCCCACCCTATCTGTTGTCCACACAATCATCTACCAAGCAGTTGCCCATGCGCCACAAAGACCATTCTATTGGCCACTCTTCCTTGTGCTTCATCCAACCAAATCATACCTGTATTCATTGTATCACTACTGTTTTGCACCCCAGCACCTTCAGAGATCGTCCCTGACCCTTCTAGCACCTGGTCTGCCTATTGGTTCCCTCAGTAGGAGTGGCTCTGTATGGGACCATGGCATTTGTCACAGGGGTAACAAGTAAGACTCCATGCTGATATAAGTATACCTGCCACTCCTGTACAGTATGATTTTTGTGCTACACCACTAAGTGGCTCAGTGAAAAGGCTTATATGTGGCTAGCAATGGCTTATACCAGTACCGCGGGCTTGCAACCTTTTCCATGCCTGGGATCCTATTTGAACTGCTGCTCAAATTATTTCTGCCATAGCCTTCCAAATATATCCCCCAGAGCTCCTGGTAACCTCTAAAACCAATACATGGTGAGTAATTGGAGTGCAGAACTATGTAGCCTATAGCACAAAAAAAATTCAGCTTGCTTGAAATCCCCTTGAGCCTGTACTGCTTCCTATTACTTAATACACAGACTACTGCAGAATAATCTTACTGACCTTTACAAATATCATTCATGTCTTATGAAACCATAAGTCTCCCCCAAATTTGACAAGCATGCCATCTTGTACCTTGTAGAGATTGCTCTCTCATCTCTGTCCCTTCAATTATATTTCTTCCACATGACCTTTCTAAGTCTGAAAGACATTCAGAGGTCAGCATGCTATCATCTATGGTTAAAAAAAGTCACTGAACCACTAGCCCTGAAACTGCCCCACATCCATACCTTTAAAAAAATCATTTGATAGTAAATGAACACAGATAACAAATCAAGATTCAGAGCTACCATCCCATCACAAATTGTAATATTATATAGTTAACCTTTGGGGGAGTATTATTAAGGTCCAGTCCTGTCTAGGTAACTCTGACTTTGGCCCAGGAGGTGATGATAAAAACATTACCAAGATCTGAAACAGCTGATAAGATGGCACCAGTTGTATAAGTTGTTCAGTCAGGACAGGAATTCTGGGTACAGCCATATGGGTAGGAAACACTACAAATATTTAGCTCATTATCATCTACACTCATTTTCCAGGAGATGTCTGGCTTCATTACTGGCCATAACGGGCTGGTTAATGGACTTTGGGCCCGGCAAATGATTTCTAACTTTTCCAGTTCCTTGATGCCAGACAGTAGTATATGTGTATGTGTGTGTGTGTGTATATATATATATATATATATATATATGTGTGTGTGTGTGTGTGTGTATGTATGTATATGTATATGATGTATATGTATATGGTGTATATGCATATGTATATGCATATGTGTATGTATATGGGACAGGCAACCTCACCAGCTCCCATTTCTTTTCATCAGAAGAAATCCTCTGGCTGTGGTATGCAAGGGTTGTCCCTGAAGCATATCCACTCCAGTGTCTCCTCTTGCAGAGAAGTACATACTGAAATCCTGGGGAAGATTAACACCTCCTCCCAAGATAAGCTAGTCATTTTGTACGTGTACTGCTCCCTCTCCATGCTCACGTATAGCCATCCATTGCCCAATATGTTTGGGAAGATTGCCATAAATTGACGATTCTCACTGTCCCCAGTGTCCACCAGAATCCATGTGGCGTGCATGAGTAAGGGACTAACTCTCCCAGTGCAATGGAAGGTTTCTGGTAAGCATGTATGTCTCTCACTTGCAGGCATCCTACTCCTGTAGAAGAGTTTCCACCCCACCTCACGAGGTACTGTTTCACTTGCAGGAGAGGGGAGGGCGCAGAGTTAGGACATGGACCTATTTCTGCCTTGGTGAACTGCTGGAAGGCTTCAGAGCCTTCCAAAACCTTGCCAAGACAGCACTGAGTTTCTTACCAATTGTAATCCCATGGGGTGCCACATGAGACATTCCTTCTGAAAGCCACTTTTAACTTTTTGCCCGTGCCCTATTTCCTCCCATTCGGTTTTTGGTGAGTTTTTGGGGGGTTCTTTGGCTTTGTTTTTTGACTTTAGGATAAAATCCTATTTTCCTGTACAAAACCTTTTCTTTTTAGTGTTGAAATTATGAGTTTTATTTCACTATTGGAGTTTTTTTTCTTTTTTTGTGTAAAATATTTTCTTGGGGCAGGAGCGTAGCCTAGTGGTAGAGTACTCAGTTAGCATGAACAAAGCCCTGAGTTCAATTCCTCAGTAACACATACATAGGAAAAGCTGGAAGTGGGCTGTGGCTCAAGTGGCAGAGTGTTAGCCTTGAGCAAAAAGTGTCCAAGGACAGGGCCCAGGCCCTGAGTTCAAGCCTCAGGACTAGCCAAAAATATATATATATTTTTCCCTTGCTGGGCACGGTGAGGCTGAGATCAGAGGATCACAATTCAAAGCCAGCGTGGGCACTAAAACAATAAAAGACATAATCTCTAATTAATCACTAGAAAACCGGAAGTGGTGCTGTAGCTCCAGGGGTGGACGGTAGCCTTGAGCTGAAGAGCTCAGGGACAACACCCAGACCAAGTTCAAGCCCCAAGACACACACACACAAAAAAGATATATCATAGAACAAAGGAATATAGCAAAATAAATTTAGCACTATTACAGGAGAGCTGAGTATAAGACACAGAATGACTTAAATTCATTAAAGTCCCTTATCCTCATTTACTTAGAGAATACAGTACATATTTACTGCAAGTCTTATGCACACGCTTCCACTTGTTGGATTTCCAAAAGACTCTTGCAGTTTTCTTCTTGATCTCCCATGAATGAGAGCGTCACGGAATGTTACATTCCAATAGTGCAGCCCAAGACAGCAGAACATCCAACTGACCTTGACAAACAAACATGAGACAAGAAGGAGAGAAAACAGAGTCCTAAAAGCTTTATATGTTAACTATATAATTGCAGCTAAGTTTTTGGACACAAAACATAACTGTTCCTCTAGGGAAGACCATGTAGCCTGGGGTCCAGGCTGGACAGGAAAATCACCCGTGGGCCCAACAGTGGGAGGCTGCACCCAAGCCCCTTGTTTCTTTTGTCCACAGGACCCTTATGTAATTTTCCTGCTAAATTAGAAGCTACTGTAGGGGACTCAATTTGCATATCTCGTTCTAGCGGGAGTTCCTCATTTAAGTGAGCAGTTACCTCTGTGCATATAAATCAGTCTCACCAATAACAGGGTTCATGCAACCTCAGCCAAAGCTCTTCTGCAGTTCCATCCCATACACTTGAGAGTGCTGCCCATTTTCAGGGTATACCTTTGCTCATTAAGAGGATATGCCACTCTATACCACATGGAAAAGGATGGCACCCCTGACTCATCCTTGGGTCTGTTCTGTCTCTATTCCAGGAATTTCCCAGGAAGATGTAAAATATATGACTGTCTCTGAATTGGGATGACACAGACACATGAAGTCCAGCTCAAAATTTAAATGTTTATTCAAGATTATTTACAGCACATTGTGAAGCTCATGGGCAGCTTCACTCATAGAAACCCCTCCCACTTCACTTCCTACCCTGACCTAGCAAACTTCAGCAGAGAGGGAAAAAGCAAAGCAGACCTAGAGAAGAAATAAATGTTTAGGTGCAGTCCATTCTTCTCCTCATCAGAAATTCCATTTTGCTGCATGTGGCACACACCCGTGGTACACAGAACAACTAAATGGTAGCCGGTTCCAAAATGCCATTAGCTGGGATTCAGGTCTATTTCCCTGCAAACACACATGGTTCCTTCCTACCCTTCACCGTCTATTGCTTCCATCTAATAGCGACCTCTGCTGGCTTGGAGGACAGGGCCATTGCTCAGGAGTGGTGACAAATGGTAGGAGAGGAAAATTAGGAAGAGCAGGCAGGTAGCTGCAGTTTACAGGGTTTTTTTTTGTTTGTTTTTTTTCATTCTATGCCTCATTTTTTTTCCAGTATTGGGCTTGAACTCAGGGCCTGGGCACTATCCTTGGGCGTTCTCACTTGAACCACAGCACCACTTCTGACTTTTTCTGGTATGTGGTGCCGAGGAATCAGACCCAGGGCTTCGTGCATGCTAGGGCAGCGTTCTACCACTAGGCCTTGCTCCTGGCCCTCTATGCTCATTTTAAGCAGAAATACTTTTTTCAGTTCAATTCATGAGGAAATGAGTTGTTAACTGAGCATAAATGTGAGAGGGAAGTAGTCTTGGCCTTTGTTTGCTGAGTGAAGGATCCATGAAAGCCTCAAGCTGATTCCCCCCTGACTGTTCTAAAAATGGCTGAATGTTCATAGATATCGTGATAACAATGATTTACTTCTTTCTATGAATAAGTAGCAAGTGACACCTGTCTTTAAATAAACTTTTAGTGCCTGTTCCTCCCGGAGGAGTAAGACCTTCTCTTCAATTTTCTCTCTTCCCTTTGGCAAGTTCTCATTTTCTGCTAGAGCAGGTGTGAGGATACAGGCCTGTAATCCCAGCTACTAGGAGGCAGACTTGGGAAGGTTGTGGGTTGAGGCCAGCCTGGGCCTAAAACAGTGAGACCTCATCTCAAAAAGGAAAAAAAAAGACAGAGTACAGTGGTTCATGCCTAGAATTCGAGCACCATGGAAGGCACACGTAGGAAGATTACAATTTGAGGTTGGAAAAAGTCTAGGACCCTATCTGGACAATAAAGTATGGGAGGAACGGGATTGGAAGCATTTACTTCAGTCTTTGGTGTAGCCGTGGGATCAGAACATGTTTTCTCATGCTCACTGTACCTGGTCTTTAATCCCAGAATTTTAAAGGACCCAGCTAGATAGGATAGTAAGTTTTTATTCCATAAGCATCAGAAGGTATCTCTGTGGCAAAGCCCATTGGAACTCATGGGAACTTGTTGTGTGTTCGATGCTGAAATGAAGAGCATAAATCATAGTTCTCTCCTTGCACAGTGTCCCGGATGGTAAGACAGTGCACAAACCAGCTCGCCACTAAACGCAACAGAAGCACATACGGGAGACCACGGGCGCATCCTTCAGCCTGCTGTGTGCACTTTAACAGCAAATGGCCCTTTTGCAGAGATCTGATGGATGACGAGCCAGCTGGCTGGAAGCGGGAGTGAGGCAATCTTGCAACTGAGGATGAGTGTGAGTGGAGTTTTACTACTACTCATGGTTCTTTTTGCATTGTTGGATCTCAAATTATATCTCCATTATTCTCTGATGGTGCCGGAATGCAGCTTCTGAGATGCTGCTGTCTTTCCACGTCTTTATATGGTTGATATCTATGAGAGAGAGTTCTATTTTAGCCAGCCTGTCTCTTTGGACAGAGAAGTGTTGTGTGGGTCTGGGTCTCCGACCTTGCTCCAGGCGATGGGTGCAGTGGTCTGTGAGGAAACACAACAGCCACAAGACCTTCGGTCCTGTCATGCGCAGGTGCAGACAGTTCTACATGAACTTAGAACCATGGAACCCCTCAAATGGAGATTTGGAGCCACAAGCCATGCTGTGGGGTGATGGTAGCTTGTCGAAAATCAAGCTGCCCAGACCTGTCAGGGCACGTGTTCCACTGTCACGTGGGCTGGGAAGCTGCCTCATTGCTTGCGGCTTGTGAAGAGTCTCCGGAGGGCAACTTTGACATCCTTGTTCCTCAGACTGTAGATCATGGGGTAGAGCATAGGAGTTACGTTGGTGTAGATTAAGGACACGATTTTGTCCTCTTCCGGGGTGTAGCAGGACTTGGGGCGGATGTAAATGAATATGGCACAGCCATAATGCAGAAGAGACACGAGCAGGTGGCCTGCACAGGTGGAAAAGGCCTTGCTCCTGCCCTCTGCGGAGCGGATTTTGAGGATGGCAGTGATGATGAATCCGTAGGAAAACAGGATCAGCAGAAAGGGAATTAACAGGATGAGCAGGCAAACGAGGAAAACGGCAATCTCATTGGCCCGGGTGTCTGAGCAGGCCAAGTAGAGCACAGCAGGGATGTCACAGAAGAAATGGTTTATCACATGGGACTGACAAAAGGGCAAGAGGAATATGAGCACGGTGAGGGTGAGTGAAAGCACAAAGCCGCTGACGCACGCCGTGGCCAGCATCTGCACGCAGAAGGCCCTGGTGACAAGCAGCGTGTAGTGCAAGGGGTTGCAGATAGCCACAAAGCGGTCGTACGCCATTGCGGTGAGGAGGAAACACTCAGCCCCACCCAGGGCAATGAAGAGATGCATTTGCAGGGCGCAGCCCAGGAAGGGCATCTTCTGCTTCATGGACAGAAAACTGGCCAGCATGTTGGGGACGATGACTAATATGTAGCAGATTTCAATGATGGACAGGTTCCGGAGGAAGAAATACATGGGGGTCTGGAGGTGGCAGTCGGTGATGGTGACCACAACGATGGCTGTGTGCCCCGCCACGGTGACGAGATGCATGGCTAGGAAGAGTCCAAAAAAGAAGCTCTGCAGCCCAGCCAGGTCCCCAAAGCCCAAGATAATGAACTCGGAGCTGAAGGTGGAATTTCTCATCCATGGACCCATCCTATATTTTCTCGGAGAGCTCCTGAGCACGAAGGGTGTTTTCTAGAAATTCAAGCCATGAGACACCCTGGAGCCCTTTCCATGGATGAAAATGTGGCCAGCTCTTCCAGAATTCGCTCTTGCCCTCATTCTATTGTCTTCTAAACTCTGCCCTCTGCTCCTACACGATGAGAACTTTTCATTTGAGGTCATGCTTATTCACCCTCGGAGTTAACAATAAAGATAAGTGAATGCTACTTATGAAATCGTTTCTCAGACGTTTAAAGACAGTGTTTCTAGCCGACATGATGTACATTTGGAAGACCTGACTATGGGTTGAACGTGGTGAGCTAAGTAGGTTTAAATGGACGGTGGGCGTGCAGAGTTGTTGATGAAGCTGTGGGGAGATCTTACAGGAAAGAAGTGTCTAACAAGGTCATGTTTTCTTTTAGGTTAAAGACCAGGTTTCAAACTCAGTACCTGACCCTTTCATTCATCAGCTAGGGCTGTACTGACTGAACGAATGTTTCTAGCCCCAAGTTAATCTTTTTTTTTTCTTCCGGTCATGCGACTTGAAATCTGGGTCTGGGCGTTGTCCCTGAGCTCAAGGCTACCACCCCACCCAGTAAGCCACAGCACCACTTCCCGTTTTCTAGTGGTTACTTGGAGATAAGAGTCTCTAGTTCTTTAGTGCCCGGGCTGGCTTTGAACCACGATCCTCAGATATCAGCCTCCTGAGAAGCTAGGATGACAGGCGTGAGCCACCGCGCCTGGCTCCAAGTTAATCTCAAACAGTTTTGACCTTGAACTTTTGATCCATTTTCCTTTCCTTCTGCACCCTCCAAATGCCCAAAATGCCAGCAACTAGCAGGATGTGAATAAGACTCTAGAGAGAAAGAACACGAGACCTGCAGCAGCTGCTTCCTCCTCCACATTACACGGAGGTTCCTGTGTTTCTTCTTTCCACACACCCCGCTAGCCTGCTTGTCTTGTCAGTTCTTTATGTCCTCACAGCACTAAGGCCTTCCACAAGCATGTTGCTTACCATGGACTCCTGTAACTCTTTGATTATTTCTGGCTACATCAGTAGCCTATAATTTCCAGGATGGCAATAATGGTGTCATATTCTACCTGTTAAACAACATTCGAAGTTAGAAATGTTTATTAAGTGGACACCTATTGCTCGTGTCTAGAGCCCCCAGCTAGTAGCAGCTGTTGACAAAGGGCTGCACCAGTGCCAGGGGAAAAATAAACAGGACGGAGTAAGGAGAGTCGGGAACAATGGGAAGGGGTTTCAATGAACCTTTGGCTAATTTGCTTCCTTGTCTTACTGTCACTGTCTACTTTCTTGTCATCTTTTCATTACAGCAATGGAAAGGAGGAAAGTTTCTATAGATTTTAAATATTTATAAAACCAAGAATCAACTTGACTTAAGATCTCTGTGGAAGTGGAGTTGATACTTATTTTTAGGAGCATATCATTTCTACTGGGATCAATGAATCTCAAAGTAGGACCAATGAAATCAAAGAAAATAGTCTGATTATACCTTGCTTGGCATAGGTAGTGGTTGCGATTCTAGTTTCTAAATCATTTATATATTTTTGTCAACCCTGGGTCTTGAACTCAGGGCCCGAGCAGTGTCCGTGGGCTCTCTCAAGTCTAGAGCTCTACCACTTGAGCCACAGCACCACTTCCACCTTTTCTATGTATGTGGTACTGAGGAATTGAACCCTGGTCTTTGTGTATGCTAGGCAAGCACTCTACCACTAGGCCAAACTCTCGGCCCATCATTTACATATTATACTGAGAAATATTTCAATTTTTATTTACCTAATACATACATAGAACTTTGAGCTAGACAGATCCTTAGAAGACAATGTGCCAACTGTCCACTTAAAAGCTAATCGTTTTAGACATCCCACCCTTACTCTAGCCCTACCACTGCTTCTGCTCCTGCCCAAAGTCCTCTCTCTTAAGGGAAATGAACACCTCTGAGCCTAAGTATTCCTCCTTCGCCATATGCCCCATCTACTATGGTAAGGACCCAACTAAAAGGACAGGAAGAGGCCAAGGTGACCAGCCTCCTTCCAACACCTAGAGCTTAACCTGTACTGTGACTAAGCCCAGTTTCCCATCCTCTATATGAACAGCCTTCCCATGGGCCTCTTCATTGTTCTCCATAATTGTCAGTAACATTGTGCTTCTCCCATCAGGACTGCACGGATATAGGAACTTTTCTGGCATTGGGCCATAAACCTTGAAACTACTGGGAAAAAAAAAAAACAGGAAAATAAGGGCCGAGAGTGTGCCCTAGTGCTAGAGTGCTTGCCTAGCATACACAAAGACCCCGGTTAGATCCCTCAGTACCATATACATAGATAAAAGCTGGAAGTGGTGCTGAGGCTCAAGTGGTAGAGCTCTAGCCTTGAGAAAGTCCAAGGACAGTGCTCAGGCCCTGAGTTCAAGCCCCAGGACTGGCAAAAAAGAAAAACCACAAAAATGAAAGTAGGAAGTAAAAAATCATGTTCCTTCCCCCACATTCTCTAGAGAGTCATTCTTAAGAGTGAGGGACATTCTTTTCCCTGTTTTGTCTTATGCATATAAACACACTTGGCCTGGTGGGAGGGGTACATGCCTACAGTTCTAGCACTTAGAAGGTTGAAACAGGAAGATTGTAAATTCGAGGCCAGTTTTGAATACATAGTGAGTTCCAGTCCATCCTGAACTACACAGAGAGATTCTGTCTCAAAATGCACACACACACACACACACACACACACACACACAGAAACACACACATTAAATACATGACATAGGTATTCATACATTAAAATATTAAATTGGATCATAGTATACAAGCTGACTGCCCTAATTACCATAATATCGCTTAATCATATGTCTGAGAGAGGTTTTCAATCAGTTCAATTAGTTTATTTCACTCTTTTAACTGCAACTTGGTTTGCTTAGTAGAGACACACTGCAATTTAATGAACGATAATGTATTAACATTTTTTTTGTCAGTCCTGGGGCTTGAACTCAGGGCCTCGGCACTGTTCTTGGACACTTTTTTTCTCAAGGCTAGCACTTTACCACTTGAGCCACAGCACCAGTTCTGGCTTTTTCTGTGTATGTGGTACTAAGGAATCGAACCCAGGTCTTCATACATGCTAGGAGAGCCCTCCACCACTAGGCTACACTCCCGGCTCCATAATGTAGTAATAACACAAAATATTCCTATGTAAATAAAACATGGTAAGAATAAATTTACTCATTCTCATATTACCTTGATGTTTAAGTGGTATGCCATTTTCTCTTACTCTACTCCAAGCTATAAAAGCACATCTGAGGCTCGAGCACAGAGCAGCAGTCAGGCTGTTCTTTTCTCCTGTACAGGAGAGGCCGAGAGTTATCTGAGAAGGCAGATCCGTGCCTGAATTGGAAATCTGGGGAGTGGCCTCATCAGATATTCTGCTGTTACCAAGTGCTGGTAGAGAACCCAAGATGCATGAAGAGCCCATGTTCAGGACAGCACTGAAGGAGGTGAGTGGCTTGGATCCAATAGAACATCTTCGCAGAACCCAGACAGTGGCTCTGCCAGCCTGTCTGCACCGTGGAGACCAGTCCTCCCAGTATCGCTAATGGCTCTTCTGAAAAGCGTGTCATTGAAGCAGTTGTTATGGACTGTGACTTGCTTTAAGTAGTGGCAAAGGCAGGATCGAGTCCTCAGAGAGGTCAGGAAGAAAACCATCCCCAGGATGTACCCAAGGGGAATGCCTTCCCCAGGTCACAGAGCTAAACCCAAACTGCAATGGCTATTGCTTTATTTTACAATGATAAGGCAGATCTAGTAACACTGCACTATGGAATTTACTTCTGTGTGAATGGACTTCCAACTGATTTGAGCAACAGAAAGCATATACATTTACTTCACTTTAAATCTAGTGATCGATCACACCGTGTTGGGAAGATGTTAAAAGTGGGTAATGCGCATCTGAGACTGGAGGCCTCTGGAATGACCCCCCTTTATCCTGCTCAGATTTTCTGGTTCTGAGCAATAACTAGAATGGATCATAGGGTTATTCAGGACTTCTATTTTCCTCGGTACCACATACGTAGAAAAAAGCCAGAAGTGGTGCTGAGGCTCAAATGGTAGAGCTCTAGCCTTGAGAAAGCTCAAGGACAGTGCTCAGACCCCGAGCTCAAGCCCAGGACTGGCAAAAGATAAAAAAAAATGAAAAAATAGGAGGCATGTACAGAATTGACAAGTCCGCTGACATCCTGCAGCAAGCTGTATCCACCAACCAGCAGACTCTGTAAAGCCTGGTCGTTGTTTCCCCATATGTTGACATGCTTGTGGTATTTGTCAGTTGGCTCAGAATTCACTGCCAGGCATGAGCTGTGCCTTGCTGTGAGGAAGGATGCAGTCACTCTGGCAAGCAGAATACACACTGGAAAATGGAACAGAATTCTTTCAGATGGAGCACACTAATTAATAAACAGCTTGCAAATGACAGCACTGAAACTGAGACTTTTGAGGACTACGAAGAGACCCTTACTAATAACCTCGTCTTGTCTGGGTGTGCTCACTTTATTTGTAAACAGTGGTCATATTCACAGGCATATTCACGCCTTTTGGAAAGAGACACAATTCCACGCGCCATAGTCAGGAAAGATAAGACAAGCGCAGTCCTACCCCGAAGTCTAAGAGAATCTCAAAAACAGCCATTCTGTGACCAATGTCAGTGCTCAGAGTCAACTAAGTATTTTAACTCACAAGCTAGAACCACAGAGTCTAGACTTGTTCTGTCACTCTTAATCCTATCTGAAAGACTAGAGTACATGGTGTCAGATGGAAACCCTGTCAACTCCCAATAGAGGTAGACCCAGTTCTTCCGTAAGCTTCCGTAAGAACACAGGATTCAATTGTCCCAAAGTAGCGCAAACCAGTTGCAACTAGTGGGATAAACCATGCTAACACATGAATACTAAGTTGAGGACAATAATTAAATCCCTGATACTTACGACAAGATTCGTGCTTGGCCTTACACTAGGATACCATCAGGACTTTGTTCTTGTCTTTCATCACTGTGGATCTGTTGAATTATTCTTTTTCTCTGAAGACAAATTTCTTCTACATCTTCTTCTACTTCTTTTTCTTCAATATCAGGATTCAAACTCAGGGCCTTCCGGGCTGGGAGTTTGGCCTAGTGGTAGAGTGCTTGCCTAGCATGCATGAAGATCCAGGTTCAATTCCTCAGTACCACATACACTGAAAAAAGCTGAAAATGGTGCTGTGGCTCAAGTGGCAGAGTGCTAGCTTTGTGGAAAAAGCCCAAGGAGAGTGCTCAGGCCCTGAGTTCAAGCTCCAGGACTGGCACAAAAAAAATAATCAAACTTAGGGCCTTCCATTTGCTAGAGCCACTCCTCCAGCACTAAATTTTCTATTATTTGGCAGTACTGGGGCTTGAACTCAGGGCCTGGGCACTGTCTTTGGACTTTCTCAAGGCTAGAGATCTACCACTTGAGCCACAGCACTAGCACTACTTCTGGCTTTTTTCTACGTATGTGGTACCAAGGAATAGAACCCAGGTCTTCATGCATGCTAGGCAGGCACTCTACCACTAGGCCACACTCCCGGCCCCTCAATTTTCTATTTTTAATACTGGAAAATATGGCCAACAACTCTCAAACTTGCAAATGAAAATCCATGTATGGAATTATTATAAAACTCTCCTATTATAAAACATCCTTAGCACTCTGTGTGTAACACGAAGTAAAGGTTTCAAAATCCTTATGGAATTGGTCAGGCAATGCTGGACAATGAGACAGCTGAGACATGTTGGAAATATGATTGTCAGAAAGTTCATATGAAGTAAAAGTTCATGGAGCTCAAGATATAGACTAGAATCTACCTTCACCTTAGACATCGTCACCATAATGAGTTGACATAATGAAAAGGGTCTCATTGCCAATATGCCCGCATGTCAAGTCATATCCTAGGCCATCAAAGAAGAGAAACTAGAAAGGAAGAACATGCCATGGATAAGCAACCTAAGAGTAAGGAAACAACCTACTGAAGGATCACTGGTGAGTACATAAACTTTCTTTTTCACTACCTTGTGTGTGTCCTCTCTACCCTCTTCGCTCCCAGTTCTGAAATGGGTATTTGAGTGAAATGGAAGCTGACTTCTCGTTCCCTAAGAAATCATGCGCATTGGGGCCGGGAGTTTGCCCTAGTGGTTAAGGTGCTTGCCTAGCATGCATGAAGACCCGGGTTCAATTCCTCGGTACCACATACATAGAAAAAGCCAGAAGTGGTGCTGAGGCTCAAGTGGTAGAGCTCTAGCCTTGAGAAAGTCCAAGGACAGTGCTCAGGCCCTGAGCTCAAGCCCAGGACTGGCAAAAAAAAAAAGAAATCATGCGCATATGTAGGGCTTGGAGTATAAGATCAACTGGGAGACCCTCAACTGAGATGCTAAGCTACCAGCTCCATGGCCTCTTGCCCTTCACTTTGGTACTTTCTCCACTGGCCAGAGCAGAGTTCCTTATCATCGGAATCCTCCCCTCTCTCCCAACATTGTTCTTGCTTTGCAAGTTTGAAATTGCTGCTCATTTGTTAGTGCTATTTTTAAAAAAGTTAGCTCTGTCCAATTGTTATGAACAAGACAGACAGATGGACGGACAGACAGACCAAGACAGAGACCGAGACAGAGACAGAGAGAGCAGATTACAATCACTTAGCCCACTCCAGTGTCTTCAAAAGACTGAACCAAACACATGTGCAACTCTATCGTGTTGTAAAGCGGTTTGGCGAAATGCTAGACTGGACAGTGCAGGGATGTGATGACCACATGAAGCCCCGAACACTTAGAAGTGTAAGAGAAACAAAGTCGTATTCAGTGATGAGGCAGCAGGAAGAGAGAGACAATCCTGGCAATCTCCAGAAACACAGGAGCTGACACGTGACGAGCCCTCAGTGTAAGCACACTTGGGATGTGGGCAGTGACCTGCCTTTGCACAAGACGTCTGGCACCTCCTCGTGTTTCCATAAGGCACCATTACTGGAAGCCAGCCTCACAACAGTCACATTGTTTAACCTTAACGTTTGGGTCTCAGAAGCCTCTGTGTTTTTATATCTCCAAGACTCAATAAGCCTCTTCTCTGGCTCAGAATGTCGCCTTCCTAAAACACAGGGTGGGCCTATGGAAGTAACCATGAGTTTGACTCAGTTCACAGAAATGTTTATGATGATAGAAAGGGAGTTGAGCCTAGCGGTAGAGTGCTTGCCTAGCATGCACGAGGACCCACGTTCAATTCCTCAGTACCACATACATAATACACATAGAAAACGCTGGAA
This sequence comes from Megascapheus bottae, assembly GCF_031878675.1. NCBI lineage: Eukaryota > Metazoa > Chordata > Mammalia > Rodentia > Geomyidae > Megascapheus > Megascapheus bottae. The sequence continues at coordinate 105,420,474 of NC_143547.1, read as the reverse complement.
GTGCCGGGCACAGTGGCTCACCCCTGTCATCCTAGCAACTCAGGAGGCTGAGATCTGAGGATCAATGTTCAAAGCCAGCCCGGGCACAAAAGGACCTGAGACTCTTATCTCCAATTAACCTCTACAAAAATGGAAGTGGGGCTTGGCCCAGGGATAGGGGGGTAGCCTTGAGCTGAAGAGTTTACAATGCCCAGGCCCAGGGGTATGGTGGTAGCATTGAGCTGAAGAGCTGAGGGACAGCACACAGGCCTTGTTCAAGCCCCATGACCCACAAAAAAAAAGAAAAGAAAACGAAAAATCCAGAAGTGGTGCTGGGGCTCAAGTGGTAGAGCTCTAGCCTTGAGAAAACCCAAGGACAGTGCTCAGGCCCTGAGCTCAAGCCCCAGGACTGGGAAAACAAAAAGTATATTTTGTGGTGTCAAGGGATTCAGAAAGCACCTGCACTTGAATTTGGCTACGCATCCTCTGTGAACAGGACTGGACCAGCTCTGTGTAAATTCACCACGAGTCTGAAACAGACCTCACGCTGTGGCTGTGGCTACCTAATCACCTGATTCCTCAAGCCTGGCCCCAACCTTGCCCCAATACAGACTGTGCTGATTTACATTCAAAGCCCTGATTGCTTGGCAAGTGCTCTACCTCTGAGTCATGCCTCCAGTTCTTTCAGAACCGCTTTATCTCTGATGAGATCGCATGCCACAAGAGGCCTTTTCCTATATAATTCTAGCTACTCAGGAGGCTGAGATATGATTGCACTTCAAAGCCAGCTCAAGCAAGAAAGTCTGTGAGAATCTTTATCCTTGATTAGCCACCAAAAAAAGCCAGAAGTGGAGCTGTGGCTCAAATAGTATTAGTCTTGAGCACACGAGTCACAGACAAGGCATGGACCCTAAGTTCAAGCCCCAGGACAAACACGCACGCACACACACACACACACACAGAAGTGCTTTCATGAGTATTCTTAAACCACCATACAACAATGGTGTTCATACAAAAGACAATTAGTGGAATTTTTCGGGTGGAACTAGAGCACCTTTTTCTTGTAAAGCTAGCACTCTACCACTTGAGCCATACCTCCAGCATTGTATTTTTGCTGCTTACTTTGCATAAGCTGACCTTGACCTATGAGCCTGCAGATCTTAGTCTCCAGAGAAACTAGGATTCTAGGAGTGAGTCATCAATACCCAGCCCAAAAGATTATTTTTAAATGATCTATAATTTCAAAGAAGATATAAATAGTAAATTAACGAATTAAGAAAAATGATGTAGATATTACGTGAAGTAAACCAGACTGAAAGGAACATAGGCTCAATGGTTTCCCTCATTTGTCATAATCAGTAGAAACCTTAGGCTCTCCTAGCAGAGATATACAATAGAATAAAACCTAGATACATAAGGCCATATAGTATGATGCTAAAAGAAAGGACCTCCAGGATATAGAAACAAAAGCCATGTAATGAGTGATTGTTGTCCTTAATGTACTATGATTATAGTATTTCACCTTGTTATCTGATATATTGTATATATGCTTATGTGGTTATTTGAAATAAGGTAGGGAAGGGGGGAAAACAAGATGAGTGTTGGGGTGGGGGAGGGAAATGGGGACCAAGACATGAGTAAGGGTATCAATGTTTGTGAAGTAATGCACCTTCTATCTGGTGAATATAATGTAACCCTTCTATTAATTACAATAAAAATATATGAAAAAATATTTCCCTTAAAAGAAAAGAAAAGTGATGTAGAACTATGAAAGAATAATAGAGGTGGAATTTTTTTAAAAAGAAAGAATCGGGGAAAGTAGGAGATTAAGGGTATCTACCATTTTGACTTGGTGAATGAGGAGAGTCCACTAGTGAGACACTACATTCTGAAGAGGAAAAAAAGAAAAACATCACAAATGACAAAAAGTCAAAGGATAGCAGAAAAGCAGAGAGAAATCAACACAACAGAGAAAAGTAGCAAATAATTCCAATCATGTTACCAGGTTCCAGGAAGCAGAAAGTGAAAAAACATCACAAGGTGAGTCAGATGTCCCCGATGGCGATGGCAATTCTCGTTACAAGATGATCCTACATCTACCACAAAAATTAAACTCAGGGCATGGACTGCCCTCATGAGGAAGGCTAATTGTGGTGGAGAGAATAATGGCAAGACATCATTTTGAGAGAGAGCTTATTATTTGCTACCGTGATACTCCGGAGATCTAAAAACAAGAATTGACAGTTCCAGGGTCTTGAAATGTCCTGTCAGAATCTAGGTGGGACATCCGACATCAGAAGTGGTCGGGGGGGGGGGGGGCTGACATAGTCCTGTAGATAATTTCAAGCAGTTGGGAACTCTACTAGCAGTGAAGGGTGCCTTAGTGTTCAGGGACCCCCGTCCTCCTTGACTACAAGTAAATCCCCAAACCTAAAGTGACTACAGAAATCACAGTGGTTTGTGGTTGGTTCATATCCAGCCTCCAGAGCCTTCTGGATATGTTGCTGCATGCTATGTGGGTCAGAGTCCCGCACCCAGACCCTGCAAATCCCATGACACTCGCAGCCTCGCCCACCTCCCCTCTTGTCGAGCAGAGCCCACGATCACTGACACCCACCCTGGGGAACTACATCTTGGAATCACTTTTCTGACAAGGCAGAGGACCCAGGACCAAGTCCAGGTAGTGTGGAACATAAAACATCACAGACACCTCCTCCTCCAGAAAGAGTAGTCCACTGATGGATAGGAAATGGCAGCACGGCGATAAGCAAGCAAGCAAGCAGAGCGACAAGATCCCTACATTCTCCCCCAGCCAGTACAGAATTCACTACCCTATGCGCGTCTCCTACGGTTAATAGCTCTGGAGATTTCGCTGACGCTCTGTCATTTGAGCTCTTGGAGATATAAATTGTATGTGGAGCTAGAGGGACCCTGCGTGGCCCACGGCCTCTAACCCTCAAGAAGCCATCAACAGCCTCAAGTACCCAAAGAATCAAAGCTTCTACACTGAAAGCACGCCAGAAGCAGACAACTGAACCTTCTCCAAGAAATGCCAGCTACATTACCTTGAACATAAGCGTTCTGGGAATCAAGCTCAGTTCTCTAATCACTGGACAGATGCTTGACTACTGAGCCACACTATCCAGTCAAGTGCAGTAAAACAACACTTCAATCCGGCAGCTACACAGTCCTCCCTGAGCATCAACACTATTTTAACTGAAAGACAATTAAAAAATTCCAATGACTTGGCCTTGGATAGAGAAATACCAATGTACAGATATAAATAAATGGAAAAAAAACGTATTTCCTCTAAAATTCAATGATTCCGCAATTAAGGATTTGTTTTACCTTTTTTTATTGTCAGGGTGATGTGTAGAGGTCTTACAGTTACATTCATAAGGTAATGAGTACATTAGTTCTTGAACACTATTACCCCTTCCCATGTTTTTCTCCTACTTTCCTTCCCACAACCCCTCCCAAGTTGTAACGTTAATTCCCAACATATTACCTCCTGAATATCGTTGTTACACTGGTTCATCTTTTGTCCTTTGTCTATTTCAGAAAAGAAGGAGCTCAAACAGTAATGATGACAATGACACACAAAAATCTGAATTATTTCAAAGAAGAAGCAACTGAACAGTTGAATGATCTCAAAGAGAATTCAGATAAAAAACTGAATGAAATAATGAAGGCAATGCATAATATGTCAGAGTAATTCAATGAAGCTGTAAAAATCCCAAAGAAAATCAGATTGAAATCCTGAAAATCTCAATAATCCTGACTTTCAAAATATCAATTCAGGGGCCAGGAGTTTGGCCTACTGGTTAAAGTGCTTGCCTAGCATACACAAAGACCCGGGTTCAATTCCTTGGTACCAATACATAGAAAAAGCCAGAAGTGGTGCTGAGGCTCAAGTGCTAGAGCTCTAGCCTTGAGAAAGTCCAAGTGCATATTAATAACAATTGTTAGACAAAAAATGTCCTCAGTACGTTACATATGTAACTGTAATGTCTTTGTACATCTCCCTGACAATGAAATTAAAAATTTTTAAACTGTGTATATTATTGGAAGCAATCCTCAAATTCAATACAATATCCATCAAATACCAATAAAAGTCTTCACAGAACTAGCAAACACCATTTTTAACTTCATATTGAAGCATGAGAGACTTTTAGTATTCAGAAAGTGATCAAACAGCATTATTTTAAGTATCACATGTCTGGTTTCAAAATATACTACAAAGCCATAGTAATAAAATAGCATGACTTTAGCATAAATACATACATGTCAACCAAAGGAATATTGTACCCAGAAATTAACCTACCACTAATTCCTTTTTAATTAGTTATTTTATTAATTTTTATCTCAGTGTATAGAGGGGTTACAGTTATATTCGCCAGATAGAAGGTGCATTACTTCTCACACATTGATATCCCTTCTTATGTTTTTGTCCCCATTTTCCTCCAAATTACATAATTTCCTTAGCTTCTTTTCCCACATTTTTTCCCAGTCCTGGGCTTGAGCTCAGGGCCTGAGCACTGTCCTTGGGTTTTCTCAAGGCTAGAGCTCTACCACTTGAGCCTCAGCACCACTTCTGGCTTTTTTTCTATGTATCTGCTACCAAAGAATCCAAGCCAGGTTTTCATGCATGCTAGGCAAGCATTCAACCACTAGCCCAACTCCCAAACTCCCAGCCCAATAGTCACTCATAATTAAGCTCTTTTTTCCATGTCCTGGAGGTCCATTAATTTGGCCTCATCCTATATGGCCTTATGTATCTAGGGTTTGAGCTATTATGATGCTCTGCTAGGAGAGTTCTAGATGTCTATTAATTATTACAGATGAGGTAAACCATTGAGCCTATGTTCTTTTGGGTCTGGCTTACTTCACTTAACATGATTTTTTCCAAGTCTTTCCAAATGGTGCGATGTCATTCTTTCTGACAGCAGCATAGAATTCCATTGTGTATAAATACCACATCTTGTTGATCCACTCATCAACTGAGGGACATCTGGGTTGGTTCCACATCTTTGCTATGGTAAATGGTGCTGCAATGAACATTCTTGTGCTAGTGGCTTTAGTATGTCCTTGTTTCTGGATGATTGGGTAAATGCAAAGTAGCAGAATTGCTGGTTCATATGGGGAGCTCTATGTTTAGTCTTTTGAGGAACTGCCATACTGCTTTACATCGTGTTTGAACGAGTTTACACTCGCACCAACAGTCCTACCATTTTGACAAAGGTACAAAAACCTACGTGGAGAAAAAGAAAATTTCTTTCATTAATTATGCTGGGAAAATTAGATATTCGCATGAAGAAGACTGAAACTAGATACTTAGCTCTCACCCTGTACAGAAATCAAGTGAAAATGCATCAAAGACCAATACCAGTATTGATATGGAGACACAGAGAAGAATCAACAAAGGAAACACAGTGTCAAATTAAGTAGGAGGAAAATAAAGTGTGTGGTGGTTTGGAAGTCAAGGGAGAGAGGGGCAGGCTGTGATAGGTCAAGCAGCTAAGGAATTAGACGTGAAGACAGATTTCTGATTATGGAGGTCATTATAGCCACAATGTGTAGAATTAGAGTAACTGAAGACGCTAAGGAAATAGGCATTCTTTTGAGAAATTTTGCAGAGTGAAATGCAAAGGAGCGTGTTTTAAGATAACTGAAATACGCTTAACAAGAATAAGGAAATACGTCGAGCACCTTTGATATTTCTTCTTCAGTGTCAACCTGTTTTCATTACTATATTTAGTTATCATGTATTTCATATTTCCTATGATTCATTCCACCTAATCCTAATTAATGGCTATGGGAAACATGACGATACTACCTGGCTTCTGTACTGAAGGGGAGCAGAGGGGCTGTCTGGTCTAGACGTCTAATGTTCTCCAATAGAGAAAGATTTCACTCGGTCATGGAAGTAGAGAGAATGGACAACTGCATTTGTGGGTTAGTTATATATGCATTCTTATAGTTATTCCTCCAAACAAGGAAGTGAGGTAACTACTAATATTCACCCCACGTCGAAAAGGAAAATCCAAACCTGAAAGAGGCTAGGTGTTATAATTCACCTAAGTCACATCTCCACAGTGGGGTCTGTCTAGGTTCGCCTTAGTAAACCCTTTAATGGAGTCTTAAAATTCAGTTTTCCTTCTAACCAAAAGTCTAATGTTCAGTGCTCAATTCTTAATGAGTGCTTCAAGGGATATGTTTGGTCTCTTATTCGTCCATTTGCCTCCCTCGTAGCAACTTAATTAAACAGACTCTGCATCTCTTCTAGTCCAGGGTCTGTATGAAGTTGAGTGTTAATCATTGGAATTTTTTTTGCCAGTCCTAGGGCTTGAATCCTGCCTCTCTTTGTGATGTAGGCTAGAGCTCTACCACTTGAGCCCCACAGTCACTGCCAGTTTTCGGGAGGTTAATTGGAGATAAGAGTCTCACAGACTCTCAGCCCGGACCAAGATGGCTTAGAACCATAATCCTCAGATCTCAGCATCTTGAGTAGCTAGGATTCCAGGTGTTGAGTCCCTGGCACCAGGCTTTCATGTCTCTGATATCTGGACAGGAATCACTGATTCCTAAAAGAGTCCTGAAAGGCAGATTTGGAAAACAAATTTAGAAACCCCATGTGTGTGGATGTGAGGGTGTCCCGGGAGCTTGTGATTTTTTTGGCCCAAAGAGTCAGTGTATGTGTTCCACTGGGGACTACATTTACTACTGTGGCTGCCCACAAGAGGCTACTGAAACCTTCAGAATTATGGTTGGTAAACACTCCTAATTGTTTCTCCTGAGACTCTTCGCCAGTATCCTAGATGGTTCTCTTAATAATAAGGCCAGAGCAGTTAACCCTAAGTCCAGATCTTCTCTTCACAAACTAATTGAACACTGGAATGCACACGTGATAATATTTCTGAATCATATGAATGGGGAGTCTTCCTCTTCCTTGAGTATGAGCTAGCTGACTACATGCCAAGTCTAGTTGACCAACTATAACATGAGGACTGAATGTTGATATTGCTTGTCCTGGCTTGGTTGCAGTTCTGAGTTGTAGGCAATGGGGTTGCAATGAAAGGTTTCTCAAGTCTTTGGTAAGTTTACACCTAGAGGTAGAACCCTTGTGCCTATCCCAAGACAATCTCAGAATCTTGGGCCCACTTCTTGGAAAACATTTATAGCTGTAGAAAAAGAGTGAAATGTAGCAGCCACTTTGGGAAAGAATACATTATCGTCTCTGTCCACCTGTTCGTTTTCTGCTACCCAGCCTGCTGAGAACACAGTCCTTCTATCCTCCAGAAGAACTAGAAGTCAATGCATTAGGTAAGTAAAGATTTTTAAGGCTGTCCAAAAAAAATTGAATGTGGGTAAACACGCCACAATTTCACAAGGTCAGAGTTGGTGTTGATGGAATTTTTTAAATGACTCATCTCTTCTGTTCTCATAGACATAGCAACAGACTTTTCAGCAGTCACCTTTGATAGATTTTTTTTTGTCTAGGACTTCAAACCTAGCTGTGTATAGTACTGGGATAAAACTCTTCTGAGGAATAATCATGTAGGGATAGTTTTGAACTGTGTAAATCTGTGGTAAGAAAGCATCTTTGTGAGTACTTTCACTTTATGGTATATCTTATATGCTGGTTTTTTAAATGCCTATGTATGTGAATGTTTTCCCAAAAGTATTTTGATGGGAGCTGAACAAAAGTGTTTCAAACCTAATGGACAGAACTTTGGACAAATCTTTGGTGACTTAACCAAATCTGGCCTCGGTCTTCTAATGAGCCAACGCCAACTTGGAGAACTTCATATGGATATGTCAATTACTTACTGAAGTCCCTCATAGAAAATTTTCCTTCTCTTCACCAAAGTGGTAAAAAGCCTCTGCTTTATTCAAGCTGTAGACTGGGTATTGGTGCAGAGACAGACACTGCTTCCAAAATCTTGCACTACAGCTTAAAAAACCATAAGGCAACAAAACATATAACAAAGAAATGTGAGGAGTTAGGTGCGGTGGCTCACACCTGTAATCCTAGCTACTCATATGGCTGAGTCTGAGGATCATAGTTCAAAGCCAACCTAGGCACTAAAGTCTGTGAGATTCTTATCTCCAATTAACCACCAAAGGTGGCACCGTGGCTCAAAGTGGTAGAGTGCTAGCCTTGAGCTAAAGAGCTCAAGAGCTCAGGGACAATGAGAGAGAGAGAGAGAGAGAGAGAGAGAGAGAGAGAGAGAGAGAGAGAGAGAGAGAGAGAGAGAGAGAGAGAGAGAGAGAGAGAGAGAGAGAATTTGAAGAATGGGAATTATATGAAGCAGGGTGGCTAAAAAGCTTTGATGTGGCAAGACAGACACTTGTCCTTAACAAAACCCGTATGTTGGAGGAGTTGAGATGTTTCCCAAGTCTTCCTGAAATCACAGATAAAGTGCGACAGTGAGCTAGCTTCTCTAGAACTATGCTTTTCTCCCTCATTGTGACACTGGAATCCTACAATTAGACATTCGAAAAATGGTCAGCATTTGTTTACTCATTCCTGCTGCAGGACAAAAATTGAAACCCACCAAGATCTCAGATCTCATCGTTCACGTGCAAGGGAGCTCAATTCAAGTTCTGTCAGCAGACAAAACATCACCGATGAAGACCAGAGCACTAATTCTGGGCCTGCCAGATCTGCAAACGTCAAAGGGGAAACGAAGCACAAAGAAGCAAGCAGCACGGCGGTCCTTGGCAGATCTGCAAAGGGTCCTTGCTCTAAGTATCCTAACTTTCTAACCATCCCTTTTCCTTTCTTCTTTTCCCTGTACTGCCATCCTTCTTTCACTGAATGTCTGAAGTATTTACTTTTTAATGTATGATCAATCCTCATTTTATTTTACAAGAAATTTGTTCTCCAGATGGCTTGATGAAGGCTCTGAATGTCTGCTCTTTGAATACTTGTGTTCACACAACTGTGGGAGTTCATGTGGTCTTTACTGGAGACTTGCCTTTTGAGTTTCCCATCGACGATGCAGGAATGGGGTTGGTCTTCTGGTGGTTTCAGGGCTGACAACTTCAGAGATGGGTACATAGTGAATCATCACAGCGCTACTGGGCTTAAACCAATTGGGTAGTATAATCCGTGCATTCCTTTTTCACCAATAGCTGATGCCTCTGCTTTCTCTCCTCTCCTGTAGCTGTGGATAGAGGAAATGAATTACCAGGAAATTGGAAACCATACCAAAGTGAGTGAGTTCATTCTTGTGGGACTGTCTAGGAATCCCACATCCCAGAGTGTTCTGTTCTGGGCATTGATGTTTGTCTACATAATAACGTTGGCAGGAAACAGTATGATCATTTTCCTGGTAGGGATCAACTCTCATCTGCGCACCCCAATGTACTTCTTTCTTGGTAATTTGTCTTTACTGGATCTTCTGTTTTCTACCAGTGCTGTTCCCTTGATCATGGTGAACTCACTACAGAACTGCTCCACCATCTCCTACAGCTCTTGTTTTGCTCAGCTTGCCATCCGAGCCTTCTTGGCACTGGCTGAATGTTTTCTTCTTGCCATTATGGCTTATGACAGGTTTGTGGCTATTTCAGATCCTCTCAGGTATAACCTGGTCATGTCTTCACAAGTGTGTGTTTCGATGGCTTTAGCGGCCTGGACGGCAGCCCTCCTGCTCACTCTTATTCCCATTCTGCTCTTTCCTATCAGTTTCTGTGGTCATAATGCAGTGAATCACTTTTCCTGTGAGGTTCAAGCCGTCTTTAAATTGCTCTGTTCCAATACCATTTCACTAGAGATTATGATGATGGCATGTGCTGTCATTTCAATGCCAGTACCTTTGATTTTTATTCTTATGTCTTACCTTTCTATTCTCAGGGCTGTCTTAAAAATCCGCCCATTTGAGGCTCGACTTAAAGCCTTTTCCACATGTGGCTCTCACCTGATTGTGGTCATGGTCTTCTTTGGAACACTAATATATATTTATGTGAGACCCCAGAGCAAAATGTCACAAGATGGGGACAAAATTGTCTCTATATTTTACGCAGCAGTGACCCCAATGTTAAACCCACTCATCTACACTTTGAGAAATAAGGATGTGAAAGCTGCTATCAGAAAAGTAACTTATATGGCCAAGTCGTAAGGCCTCATTACATAACAACAAGCTCAGTGATAGGAGGATTTAGGTGCTCGGATGATTTTACACCTGTGTCACTTCACAAAGGATTTGCAAGCATCTGACTAATGGAAGCCAGGCATGCATTTTAAACACAAATAAAATGCAAAGTTTACAAGAACATAACAGAAAATAATCAGAAGTATATATACAGGCACATATGTGCAAATAATTAAGAACAAATACAGCCATAGTATTTAGTGTGAATTATGTGGAAAGTTATCCATGCGGGGTTACCCAGGTAACTTACTTTACCTGGAGCCAGGCGAGGAGGCTCACACCTATAATCCTAGCTACTCAGGAGGCTGAGATCTGGGGATTGCGGTTCAAAGCCAGCTCAGGCACTAAAGAATATGAGGCTCTTATCTCAAATTAACCACCAGAAAACCAGAAATGGTGCTGTGGCTCAACGTGATACAGCAGTGGCTTTGAGCTGAAGAGCTCAGGCCCAGAATTCAAGTCCCACAACCCCCCCCCCCAAAAAAAGCCCAAAGATAGGCCAGGAGTTTGGCCTAATGGTAGTGTGATTGCCTAGCATTCACAAAGACCTGGGTTCGATTCCTCGGTACCACATGCATACAAAAAAGCCAGAAGTGGTGCTGAGGCTCACATGTTAGAGCTCTAGCCTTGAAAAAGTCCAAGGACAGTGCTCAGGCCCTGAGCTCAAGCCCAGGACTGGCAAAAAAAAGACAGAGGATAAACATGTCAATAGGAAAATGACAAAAGAACACAAGCACCTAATTGTATATAAAAGAATGAGGCAATGAAAAATTTTGTTTTTTATTTACCATATCAACAAAATGAAAAATACCTATATTACACAGTGTTAGTGAGGGCATAGTGAAACACCATTGGTAGTTAATACAAACTTAGAGGAAAACATGCAGAGACAATAATAATTAGACCTAGGTGTTGGGAGCCAGAGAGTGGAGCCAGGCTGTCCCTTGAATCTGCACATCACAGTAAGATACCCACACTAAGAAGCAAGGTGGTGCCATGCCTAGGAACTTCTGAGCTACATTGTAGTGTGAACTTTCTGATCTCTTTGATGTATTGCTTTATTGTTTTTTGGCCTTGTCCTGCTTAACTGATCTGATATTTACCATATGAACGTAACCCCTGGCAGGTCCCTGGTTTAGAGAAAGCTTTCATTTGCAGTCTTAAGCTCACAACCTTCTTGGGGTGCTGACTTGGGCTGTAGTTGGGCTGTAGTCTTCCCGAACCCCATCTGTTTGTGTCTCTTCTATTTTTTCCTAGTCCCTGCCCCCCATTTTAAGAATCCAGGTTTGCTGCCGGCTGGCCCCGGCACCCAGGTTATTGACTTGCTTGGGGAGGTGACTCTCCACGGCCAAAGGGTTTGCTCTTTGAATTTTCTGCTTTCAGAGCACTGGGACATATCTGTAAAACTGGTGATTCTAAAACTCCCCAACCTGTAACAAGATGTCAGTCTACACTCTGTAGGCTGTTGCTTGTGAATCCTTTTCAAAAATGACAGAGTGGTTTATCCCCAAAAGTAACTCCACCACTTTTGTGCTTTTTATGAGGAAGCTGTACAGTGGTAGTCGGACCAGAATGGATCGTTCTCTTCACAGTGGAAGATATTTTGAGGACCTCTTTGCCTACAGCTATATTCTTATTCATCAGTTTCAGGAAAATTGTGGGGAAATCATTTAACGTCTTACATCACCATGTTATTGCATATATGTCTGTGTATGTATATATAACCTAGAAATGTGTATATGTATGGATGTATATAACATGTACACACTAAATGTTTGTAAAAACACTCTTTGACTTATGAAAATGTTGATTAAAGGCCTTCAGTGCCCATCAATAAAGTTATGTTTAAATATAGTGTCCTCATGATTTAGGACATCACACAGTTGGAATGGACCTACCGTGGGGCTCTCTGGAACCCAAATGGGTTCAACATTGGACATATCCTTTTTGAATGATGCTAGAAACTCAGGAGAAGCAATTGTTATGCCTGGGATCCAATCACCATACTATTACTTTGCCCACATTCTATTTGTTAAAGATCTGAAAATAGTCAAGATTAATAGTACTGGGAGCAGAGCGTGGTGACTCATGCCTGTAATTCCAGCTACTCAGGAGGCTGAGATGTGAGGATATCAATTCAAAGCCAGCCCCGGCACTAAAGAACATGGGACTCTTATGTCCAATTAACGATCAGAAAACTGAAGTGGGGCTGTGGCTCCAGGGGTAGGGCTGTAGACTTGAGCTGACGTGCTCAGGGACAGTGCCCAGGCCCAGGAGTAGGGCGGTACCCCTGAGCTGTAGAGCACCGGAACCCAGAGTTCAAGCCCCACAACTGACAAAAAGAGAGAAAATATTAATATCACTGGGGTAAGAAACTATCCTATCACTAGAGGGAGGAAGTTCAATGTCATGTTGCTAGAGACCTGGAGGGAAGGAAGGATTCAAATGCAGAAAACATTCAACTGTACCATAGACGGGTTGGCAGTGGGAAGGCTACTGATTTGAACCTCTGTAGACATAGAAAACTCCAAGTAGGTAGGCGTTGCGGTTTGCGCATGTCCTGTCTCCTGCACGTTCACATTTGGAAGTCTGTCCTCAGTGTAGCCTTGTTCAGAGGTGAGGCATTTGGGAGGGGATTGGATCACTTCATCACCATCTGAGCCCATCATTGGATTCAGAGCTTCATGAGCTACTAGGAGGTGCTGGAAGCTTGGGCATGCTCAGTTGAAGCTCAGTTGGGTTGGTAGGGGAGCTGTAAGCCTTTTGCGCTCCCTCACGCTCCCCATTGCCTGCTTCCCTGATCTTCCTTGTTTCTTTCCATCTGCTGCTTTCGGTTTGATTAGTTCATGCTTCTCGTTTCCTACTTCTTCATTTGACTCTGACTATTTATGCTTTATTCTCAAGCCCTGATATTCTTTTTTCAGTCTACTAAAGATACTCTACTGAAGATGCTGAGATCATGTGTGTGTGTGTGAGAGACAGAGAGAGAGACAGAGACAGAGACAGAGATAGAGAGAGCACACTTCCGCACACATTTCTCTTGACTCAGGGCTGTGTGCTGTTTCTGACCTGTGTTGCTCAAGGGTCCCATGAAACCAGTTGAGCCACAGCTCCACTTCTGGCATTTTGTAGTTCATTTGGAGATGAGAGTCTCATGGAATTTTCCTGCCCTAGCTGGCTTTGAACCAAGATCCTCCGATCTCAGCCTCCTGAATATTTAGTAATACAGCCGTGAGCCACAGCACCTGGCTAAAGATACGGAGTTGGTTTTTTTTGCCACTCCTGGGCTTGAGCTCAGGGACTGAGCACTGTCCTTGGGCTTTCTCAAGGCTAGAGCTCTACCACTTGAGCCTCAGCACCATTTCCAGCTTTTTTCCATGTATGTGGTACTGAGGAATCGAACCCGATTTTCGTGCATGCTAGGCAAACTCCCAGCCCAAGATACGGAGTTTTTAAATGATGTATTGGACTTTTCATTTGCAAACTCTCCATTTGATCCTTTTTCAGGATTTTAATTCCCATGTCATAACACATTCCTTACTTCATTTTAGTAGTATGCTTGTATTCCCTTTGAGTTCTTTCTATTCTTTATCTATATACTCTGTGAGCTCATTCATCTTTTTCATAATATCCTCTTTTGTTGGGAGCCAGAGTGGAATCAAACTGTACCTTGACTTGCATCAGACGATGGCTATATTGTCTTATTGCTTTCTGGCCCTATTCTATGTAAATGACCTGAGAATTACCATATGAATGTAACACCTGGAGGTTCCCTGGGAGAGGAGGAGGGAAGAGAGGGGAGTGGAAAATAAACGCGGCAGTCTCGGCAGTCTTTGCCTGGACTGCGGACATCCCGGACCCGGTGTGTCTGTCTCTCTTCTTTTTCTTCCTAGTCCTTGCCCCCTATTTCAGGAACCCCAATCTGCGAACCCTGGTTTGCTGCCGGTTGGCCCCGGCACTCTTTGATTTCCTTTGAAATTCTCTTTCATGTGTGTGTCAGTTGTGGAGCTTGAACTCAGGGCCTGAGCTCTGTCCTTGGGCTTTCTCAAGGCAAGTGCTCTGCCACTGGAGCCTTAGCACCACTTCTGGCTTTTTCTATGTATGTGGTACCAAGGAATTGAACCTGGTCTTCGTGCTTGCTAGGCAAGCACGCTACCATTAGGCCATGCCCCTGGCATCCTTGGCAATTCTTAAAATCAAGTTTTTTATTTGGGATTTCTTTCTTGCCGTTATGCTTAGTGTCTGTTACTATGAGGTTGTTACCTTTCCTCTACATTTTCTCCTATGGTTATCTTTACAGACACTTTTGCTTTGTTTTGTTAGTCATGGGGCTTCAGCTCTGGGCCTGGACGCTGTCCCTAAGCTTTTCACCCACTCAGCCACATACTTTATACTTTCTTCCTTACACTGAGCACTCATTTTCTACTTTGGGCAAAGTTTCAACAAGTTTAGTCAGAGTTCACAGCTTAGGATCTGAATATGAGCCCTGTATTACACATATTCTCTTTGCCTTACCAAGAAATATACATATATATATATATTCCAACAAATATGTATATATATATACAGATATGTCTCAAAAAATATGTATGACTTTTCAAAATCTGTTACTGACTCTACTTTTCATGGCTTTTCTTTTTCTTTTTTTTGTGGGTCATGGGACTTGAACTCTGGGCCTGGGCATTGTCCCTGAGCTCTTCAGCTCAAGGCTACAGCCCTATCCTTGAGCCAAGCACCAGTTCCTGTTTTCTAGAGGTTAATTGGAGATAAGAGTGTCAGGTCCTTTTGTGGCCAAGATGGCTTTGAACTTTGATCCTCAGGTCTCAGCCTCCTGTGTAGCTAGGATTACAGGCTGGAGCCACCATACCGGCTATAATGGCTTTTCTTTTTAAGCTTTTTATTTTTCTTTTCTGCCTCAGAGGTAGCCACAATATTAAACAACAGCCTCTGGATGCTTTGGCCCTCCCATCTCACTCTGTACAATGGCTGGCTATTTGTACTGGGGAAGCGCTGACTTAAGAAAGGCCGCCTGCAGGTGGAAATATCTAAACAAATCCAATAATGATTGCCTCAGAATGAAGCTCTAAAAGATTTCTGGACCAATTCTGCCCTTTTCAGTGGCTATTAGATTTCTAGTTTTCATCAGACTACTTGTTTTTAGTTATTGCAGAGCAAGGGGTAGTTAAGAAGGCAACAAGTTAAAATGTTACAAAGCTCTCTATTCTCACTGAGATTTGGGTGACAATTCTGATGTGGATGATAGTGAACTTCACTTTGAGAACTACTGATTCCAGATGACACATGTAGATGGGGAAGAGAATATGGCTAGCTACCCTCTACTGAGATAAAACTTACTCAAACGCCCTTCTTTTTTCTTTTTTATACAGTTCACATCTCTGAGCCAGTAAATATACAAGGAACAGAAGAATGTCCTGCTGTATTGGATGGGGACAACATCCTTTAAGAAGTGTTGATAATTCTAGAGCTTCTCTAGCCCAGTGGAAAGGAAGTAGTACACCAGAGAATTTGCAAGCATTTCACCTTCCCGAGGGCCAATTATCCCCATTTATCTTTAACAAGTATTTCTATGATGGGCTCTTCTAAGGCCTTAGGAGTCCCTGAAGATATTTTGTTTTCATCCTTCACTCTGTGGCTTAGCTTCTGCTCTTCTGTTCTTACAGATCAAGGCTCCAAAGAGGTTCCTGAGAACTTTCTAAGGAACTTTCTGGTGAAAGGTATGTGAAAGCTTCTTCCCCTGGGTGGCACTCAAGCCAGATCTAGAAGGCTCTAAGGGCTTGGGTCTTGGCAGTTGACCTTGTCTAGAATTAAAGAAAGGCCTCCCTTTTTGTAGACACTAGCTGATGAAAAATTCCCAGCCCAAATTCCTTTGTTCCAGAGACCTGTACCTCTGGGATGCTGCTTATGTGTCTTGAAAAGGGTTACCAGAGTATATTAAGACACTAGGAGAACATTTTAAAGAGCTGTGGCCAACTAAGCATGAGGAACAGAGGGACGGAATTATGTACAAGCAGGCCATGTGCATAGCCTAGTGGTAGCTGCAAAAGTTAGGGGAAGAAAGGAGAGCTGACAAAGATAATGTCCAGAGCTGGGAGTTTGGCCTAGTGGTTAAAGTGCTTGCCTAGCATGCAAGAAGACCTGGGTTCGATTCCTTGGTACCACATACATAGAAAAAAGCCAGAAGTGGTGTTGAGGCTCAAGTGGTAGAGCTCTAGCCTTGAGAAAGTCCAAGGACAGTGCTCAGACACTGAGCTCAAGCCCAGGACTGGAAAAAAAAAGAGGAAGAGGAAGAAGAAGAAGAAATAAGGAAAAAAAACAAGTATCCACTAAAAGTAGATTTGAAAGATTTTTCAAAATGAATTTTCCAATTCACTACTAAAAAAATTACACTTGTTTATTTGATGTAGATTCAAAGTTAATTTCTGCAGGGAAAAAAGGTAACTAATGTTAGTTATGATACATAGGGAAAATGAAATTACTGTTAGTATGAATGCAAATTAATACAACAATTACAGAAATAAATGTATAGGTTCCTTTAAAACCAAAAAGCAGAACTACCACATGATTCTGCCATACCACTCATGTTGTGAAGTAAGCCCGAATGAGTAAGTATATGTCATATGTTCTCTCTTATATACAGAGTCTAATCCTTAAAATGAGCAACAGAAATATTAAAGACTCTAGGTTTTGGGGAGAAGGTTATCAGCATTAGAGGAAATGACAAAAGGAGAGGTAAAGAGGATTAATATGTATTTAGTGCTTTTTTGCTGTGGTTGTTGATTGTGGGACTTGAACTCGGGGCCTGGGCACTGTCCCTGAGCCCTTCAGCTCAAGGATATCACCTTATCCCTGGGCCTAGGTGTTGTCCCTGAGCTCTTCAGACCAAGGCTACTGCCCACCCCTTGAGCCACAGACCCACTTCCCCTTTTCTAGTGATTAATTGGAGATAAAGAGTCTGTTGAAATTTTAGTGCCTGTGCTGTCTTTGAACCGCAATTCTCAGATCTCAACCTCCTGAGTAGCTAGGATTACAGGCATGAGCCACTGCACCTGGCATATTTGGTGCTTTCTTTATACACAGAATAACAAAATCCACTACAAATTATTTTAAAACAAATTTAATCAAAGTACATTGCATACATGCAATGGAAAAATTAAAAATAAAAATGAAGCCAGGCACGGTGGCTCATGCCTGTAATCCTAGCTACTCAGGAGGCTGAGATCTGAGGATCAAGGTTCAAAGCCAGCCCTGGCACAAAAGGACCTGAGACTCTTATCTGCAATTAACCATTAGAAAGCCAGAAGTAACACTGTGGCTCCAGGGGTAGGGCGATAGCCTTGAGCTGAAGAGCTCAGGGACAGTGCCCAGGCCCAGAGTTCAAGCCCCTCTACTGACAAAAATAAACAAACTAATTAATTAAAAGTAAAAGAAAGAGGGCCAGGAGTTTGGCCTAGTGGTTAAAGTGCTTGCCTAGCATGCATGAAGACCCGGGTTCGATTCCTCAGTACCACATACATAGAAAAAAGCTGGAAGTGGTGCAGTGGCTCAAGTGGTAGAGCTCTAGCCTTGAGAAAACCCAAGGACAGTGCTCAGGCCCTGAGCTCAAGCACAGGACTGGCAGAAAAAGGTTTTACTATAACTGAATCTTTTATTAAAAATTAATTAGAGGCCGGGAGTTTGGCCTAGTGGTAGAGTGCTTGCCTAGCATGCACGAAGACCTGGGCTGATTCCTCTGTACCACATACATAGAAAAAGCTGGAGGTGGTGCTGTGGCTCAAGTGGCATAGTGATAGCCTTGAGGAAAGCCCAAGGACATTGTTCAGGCCCTGAGCTCAAGCCCCACGACTAGCAAAAAAAAGTAATTAGATATGCTAAGTGTCAACTACTTATGAGCATAATCCTAGCAACACAGGAGGTTGAGATCTAAAGATGAAAGTTGAAAAGCAGCCTGGGCAGGAAAGTCTGTGAGATGCTTATTTCCAATTAATCCCCAGAAAATCACAAGTGGAGCTGTGGCTCGAGTAGAAGAGTGCCAAACGCGACCAAATAAGCTTAGGGTCAGCACATACAGTCCTAAACAATAGAAGTAAGTACAGAGATCGGAATTTTTTTTTTGCCAGTCCTGGGCTTGGGCTCAGGGCCTGAGCAATGTCCTTGGGTTTTCTCAAGGCTAGAGCTCTACCACTTAAGCCATAGCACCACTTCTGGCTTTTTTCTATGTATGTGGTACCGAGAAATCGAACCCGGGTCTTCGTGCATGCTAAGCAAGCACTCTACCACTAGGCCAAACTCCCAGCCCCTGGAATCTTTTTTAAAAATAAAAAAGTAAAAGGTACAGAACCATGTATAATTCAGGACTGAGATTCAACTAAAGACAGGGAAATCTTTGAATATTTCCTGTGCACTTAGTTGGGCTAGGGGAAAAAAAGCACTTCGACACATGAGGACAGAATCTAAGAAACAGAAAAGCAGTAAAGCAGTAAAGCAGCAAGGCCTCACTGTAGTCACTGTCACTGGGGAGCAGTCAGATGAGATTCTTCACCATGTTCCAGGACGAAGATCAACATCTTGGGTCTTTTTCCACCATCTCACAATGTCAGCATTCTAAAAGTACACTGAAAGCAAATGAATGGAGGCAGATGGACAAAGTAGAGCCTGCTGCTTGACAAGAACCAGCAAGCAGAAAAATTATGAAATGTGGGATGCAAGGAATCTTTAAAGCAGTGATCTGACAGACAGGTAACCAACAAGGAGAGCTCTACAATTGGTCCTGACTTGTGGCCAAAGAAAGACCTTGTTGGTGGACTCCAGTGAAAACAGAGTTTAGTAGAAGAGTTAGAAAGTCTGGGTGAGTGGAGTATGCAGAATGGAGAGAAGACATATAAAGAGATATGAAGAGGGTCACATCCCTGGATATCCAGGTGGATCTGCTGAAATATCCAATTGAAAAACAATGCACAGAAATGTATGATGAAAAGCAAGGAATAACACCCCTTCTATACATTAGGCCGTAGTTAGTCAGGACACTAAAAACTGTCGGACATTGAACCTAAAAATAGCGAGGATATAGGGTTTTAAAAATCCAATAAACAGGGCAGGGAGTTGGGCCTAGTGGTAGAGTGCTTGCCTAGCATGCACGAAGACTCAGGTTCAATTCCTCAGTACCACATACATAGAAGAAAGCTGGAAATGGTGCTGAGGCTCAAGTGGTAGAGCTCTAGCCTTGAGAAAGTCCAAGGACAGTGCTCAGGCCCTAAGCTCAAGCCCAAGACTGGCAAAAAAAAAATCCAATAAACATTGCCAGGCATGTTGGCTCATACCTATAATCCTAGCTACTCAGGAAGATGAGATCTAAGGATCACGGTTCAAAGCCAGCTCAGCACTAAAAAGTCCTTGAGATTCTTATCTCCAATTAACCACCATAAAACAGGAAGGGGGCTGTAGCTCAAGGAGTAGGACGGTAGCCTTGAGCTGAAGAGCTCCAGGATAGCACCCAGGGCCAGGGTTTGTCTCACAACCATAAAAAAATCCAATAAGTAATCAATGAAAGCTATTCATATTGGAAAATAGATCAGTTACTTTACATAAAAGCATAACAAACATCATTATAGAAACTCTATTGGAATCTATGAAATAATTACTACAATTAATGAGTAACTTTAGAAAGATTCCAGTATACAAACTAACCACCACCCCATTAACACAAGTAATTTTCTACTTTCACATAGTTGAAAAATCGCCATAAATCCATGAAACTTCTCATCTGATCTTTCCGCATTGCTACATCCTTCATATAAAAGAAGTTTTGTTTTCTAATTTTGCAGGAAGAAAACTTAGTGGTGAAAATGTATTAAGCTTCTTGATTAGCTTAATAAATACACGCAGTGTAGGAACACTAGATTTTTGTGGGGATTGTGGCTGGCTGCAGGAGATTTAACTGGTGTACTTGGGAGTATAAATGAAAACCCTGATTGTGAGTTTGCTTAGGCTATGTGTTTGATCTTCTTCAGTAATCCTTTCAAAACACACCAATGGTTGCATGAGGATATGCATCTTATTGTTTTGTGATATCCTGTATCTGCATTGAAATTATTGCTTCCTGACTTTTTGTTATCTACAGACTGGAATGTGCCCTTTTGTTGATTTTCTCTCAACTCCCTTAAGATAGCCCCAGGACAATCTGAGCCTTTAAAAGTAGAGGGAGGAGCCAGCAATGAGCCTCCCGCCTGTAATCCTAGCTACTTAGGAGCCTAAGATCTGAAGATAGCTGTTCAAATCCTGCCCCAGGAACTACAGACCTGAGATTCTTTTCTCCAAATAACCACTAGAAAACAAGAAGTGGGGCTGTGGATCAGGGAGTGGGTGGTAGCCTTGAGCTGAAGAGCTTGGGGACAGCCCCAGGCCGAGTTCAAGCCCCATGACCCATAAAAAAAGTAGAGAGAGGGAAATATCTTCACTTTATTGTTCTAGACTCATTCCTGGCTCTGGGGATAAAAAAAAAGGAGTCACTACGTGGACATTTCTTCACTCATGGCCCTGGAATTTGGTGGTCAAAACTGGAAAAGGCAGTAAATACTACACTTTTTTTATGACATAAAATTATATGCTTCCTTTATCAATATGAACTCCAAGAAGTTGGAAACAAGAGGTTCTTGTGTTCTGTATGCAATTATTTATTTTTTTCTTGTTTTAGTATTTTGTACCTTTTACCTTGTATATGACTTGATCCAACCTGAGGAAAGGAAAGGGAATCCCAGAAACAGCAGTATAAAAAGTGAACTAATGAAATTATGATTCTCACTTGACACTTTGTTGGACATGTTGGGAAGGGGAATAGGATGAAAATAAAGGATGGGGTAACAGTGTTTAAAAAGAAATGTACTCCTTATATAACTGTCACCCCTTTACAATGAATACTTTTTAAATAAAATAGGGCTAGGAGTTTTGCCTAGTGGCAGAGTGCTTGCCTAGAATGCATGAAGACCAGCCTTCAATTCCTCGGTATCACATACATAGAAAAAAGCCAGAAATGATGTCGTGGCCCAAGTGGTAGAGCTCTAGCCCTAAGAAAGTCCAAAGACAGTGCCAGGCCCTGAGTTCAAGGCCCCTGAGTTCAAGGCCCAGGAATGGCAATAAATAAATAAATAAATAAATAAATAAATAAATAAATAAAATACAATGTTATGCTTCAGCCTGGAACCAGTGGCTCGTGCATGGAATCCTAGCTACTCAGGAGGCTGAGAGAATTACAGTGCAAAGCTAACCCTGGCATGAAATTCTTTTGCCCAATAAAATACTTCGAGAAAGATGGGAGTGGCCCTATGGTTCAAGCCATGGAGCACTAGTCTTGAGCAAAAGCACTTTAGAGACAGCCCAGCCCCTGAGTTCAAGCCCCAGGACTGGCCAAAAGAAAAATATTACTACTGTAGCAGACTTTGGTCCCTGGTATATTGTATATATATTTATTTGTTTACTGGAATTAGGGAATGGAAGTGGAAAAACAAGATGATGAGGAAAAGGACAAAGGGAGAACCAATGTACCAGCGATATTTACTGGACAATATGTGGCAAATGAACTTTACAAATTGGGAGGGGATGAGGGAGGGAAAATGGGAGTAAAACATGGGAAGGGGTAACAGTGTTGGAGAAGTAATATACTTGCTATCTTACCAATGTAATTAACCCCTCTGATAATAAAATTTTAAAAAAACAAAACAGAGGGGGCCGGGAGTTTGGCCTAGTGGTTAAAGTGCTTGCCTAGCATGCATGAAGACCCAGGTTTGATTCCTTGGTACCACATATAGAAAAAAGCCAGAAGTGGTGCTGAGGCTCAAGTGGTAGAGCTCTAGCCTTGAGAAAGTCCAAGGACAGTGCTCAGGCCCTGAGCTCAAGCACAGGACTGGCAAAAAAAATACAGAGCTGTGAGTTTGGCCTAGTGGTAGAGTGCTTGCCTAGCATGCATGAAGACCCGGGTTGGATTCCTCGGTATCATACACATAGAAAAAAGCTGGAAGTGGTGCTGAGGCTCAAGTGGTAGAGCCTTGTAAAAGTCCAAGGACAGGGGCCGGGAGTTTTGCCTAGTGGTTAAAGTGCTTGCCTAGCATGCATGGAGGCCCGGGTTTGATTCCTCAGAACCACATACATAGAAAAAAGCCAGAAGTGGTGGCTGAGGCTCAAGTGGTAGAGCTCTAGCCTTGAGAAAGAGTCCAAGGACAGTGCTCAGGCCCTGAGCTCAAGACCAGCACTGGAAAAAAAATGAAAAAGAAAAATTTATGCTTCTATTTGGTAAGAGTTTCAGAAAGAGTCCTTATGAAGAAATTAGTATAATAAGTGAAAAAGACTGGAAAATAGGGCTAACTTAATATCTTCCATGTGAAATTTCTTTTGCAAGTCGTGGGCTAGAACTCAGGGTCTAAACACTGACCTTGGGCTTTCTCAAGACTAGAGCTCTACGACTTGAGCCACAGCACCACTTGTAGCTTTTTCTATGTATGTTATACTGAGGAATTGAACATAGATCTTCATGCATGGTAGGCAGGCACTCTACAACTACGCCAAACTCCCAGCCCCTATACTGGGGATACTAATATAGCTACAGAACTAGGGAAATATTCAAAAATACCAATATATACAGAGATGAATAATGACTCCAAACATTACCTGTTTTTTTTAAAAAATTTATGAATTGTCTTAAGTTTCTTCCTAATAGGAGAATATATAAAATACAGTAACAGACAAAAATGAGAAAATAAAGAAGTGGCACAACAAAATCAAATTTTCAAAAAACAAAATGGCCTTTTTTTTACATGAGAAACAAATGTTTAAGAAACAACTCCTTTTTAAACAGGGAAACAAACTGAACTAATCACGCCAAAGACTAAGAATCTAAAATTATTCAATTTAAGAAAATGTTCAAAGTGTTAATTTCCAACAACTTGCGAAAGAGAGAAAAGTTAAGGCTCAGGCCTGTTTTCTCGATGTCGACTTAGCAAACCCAGACTTTCCAAACGCTGAATGTTCCTCATCACAACACAAAACAGGTCCAAGAAAGTGTTGATTGAAATTCGTAAGACAACGGGGTCTTCAGTCATCCACTTACTAAAATTAAGGGAGAAAAAAAAACTTAAGATAAAGAATAAGAAGTCTGGAAATACAGGGCAGCCTCATCCCACTATTCCAGCAGAACTGAGGTGCACGCGGCCTCCCAGCGCCCGCCCCTCCCCTCAGCTCCTCCTCCTGGAACGGACACAGTCAAGACACCGCCAGTCACTGCTAACTCCTTGTGGATCAAGTCTTGCTGACGCTGGACAAACGTGACCAGGGACCTGCGGGCCATGTCTGCCTCCAGTGGGGATCCAAAAGGCACCTTCAGGGAGCTGGAAGAAGACAGGGTTAAGGCACCGTCCACCACTGGCTCTGCGCCTGCCCAGGCCTCCTCCCCGCTCCGAGGACCTGCCCCCCAGCTGCTGCCCCCAGCTGCTGTCCCGAACTCCTGCCCTCCAGCTCCAGTCCCCCAATTCCTGTCTCCCAGGACCTATCTCCCAGATCCTGTCCTCAGCTTCTGCCCCCCAGCTCCTGCCCCCAACTTCTTTCCCCAGCTCCTGCCCCCCCAGGCCTTGTCCCTAGCTCCTGTCCCCAGCTCCTGTCCCCCAGCTCCTACACCCAAGTCCTGTTCCCCAGCTCCTGTCCCCAGACCCTGCCCCCCAGATCCTGTCCCCAAAGCTCTCTCCCCCAGGCCCTGTCCCCAGCTCGAGACCCCCAGCTCCTGTCCCCAGCTCCTATCCCCAGGCCCTGCCCCCAGCTCCTGTCCCCCAGGTCCTGTCACCAGGCACTGCCTCGCTGGCCCGTGGGAAGGATACAACTCCAGCAGTCGGCTTCCGGGCCTTAGGAACAAGGTGGGGGCATCTCCACTGGCTGCTGGAGCAGCTGCTGGCTGCTGGCCCTGGGGAGTGGGGGCCACAGCCGCGCCCCCCGCGCTGTCCCCCGCGAGGCCCCTGGGCCCCGGATCATCCGCGGCATCTCGGCCTTGCACGCCGTCGGGGCGGCTCTGAGGACTCTGAGGACTCTGGGGACTCTGGGGAAGGGCGTCGCTCTGGCCACTGCTCGACGCGCGCCCCCCAGGGGCAGCCAGGTCTGCGGGCGCCAGGGACCCACGCTGCCCCCCGTCGTCTTCTTCGCAGCCACGCTGGCCCCCCTCGTCTTCTTCGCGGCCACGCTGCCCCCCCTCGTCTTCTTCGTTGCCGGCCGAAGCCCCTGGGCCTTCGCTGCCGCGGCCTTCGTCGTCCATGGCCGTCCTGGCCTTGCTGAGGTCCCCCTGTCGGAGCATGGACATCACCACACCCGCCATCCTCGTGCTCGTCAACGGCAGGAAGTGCAGCAGGAAACCCTGCTGCACGTGCGCTAGGCGAAGCCCAGGGCGCCTGCGCAACCCCACCCACCCCAGCAGCTTCCAGCCAATCAGGCCCCGCCTGGGCTCCAGGGCTCCTTCTTGGTTGCCAGGGCCACAAGGCCTTCCCCCCGCACCTCCCCATGCCACCCCTGACCTCCTGGGCTCCTCGTTTGCCAGGGCCACAAGGCCTTCCCCCCCCTCCCCGTGTCACCCCTGGCCTCCTCCTTGGTTGCCAGGGCCACAAGGCCTTCCCACCCCCACCCCCGTACCAACCCTGACATTCTGCGCTCTTCCTTGGTTGCCAGGGCCACAAGGGCTTCCTCCCCCCAACCCCCGTGCGACCCCTGACCTCTTGGTTGCCAGGGCCCCAAGGGCTTCCCACCCCCTTCCTCCCCGGGTGCCACCCCTGACCCATTCATGAGGTCCAAAGCCCTTTGGCCAAAATAAATAAATAAATAAATAACTAGAGAGATAGATAAATAAATAAATAAAAGTCTGAACCTTGAAGAAGCTGGCTCAGCAGCAGGTACCTCTGTCTGGCTCTACAGTGTTCGTAACGGACCTGACTCCACCCTGCCCTCTCCACATGGGTCCTAGTCCCTCCAGGTGTTTCTCCTGGCTAGCCCATGCTGCCCAACCATTGTTCCCGGCAGGGGAGACCCCATCAGTAGACCACAGTCCACCCTGTCATGGCCCCCGACCCACACGCTGTCTTCCGGTTGTGGGTGTCTCTGATCTTCCGTCTCCCCATTCTTCCCTGTAGTCCGCACGCGGGCAGCCGACCCCAGGACGCGGCCTGAGACACGAAGCAGCTGCTTCCCGCCCCTTCGTCCGGCAGCAGTGCGGCCTGCCCTGGCTCCCGGAAACATCTCTGCTGTCACCAGGACAGGGACACTGCTGAGCCGAGGCTGCACATCGGCACGTGCTGGGCGGAGGGGAGCAGCCCAGAACGAGGCTGGCGCCCTCACCGCCCCGAGATGCTGGAAGCTTCCAGAGTCCAGGCCCGCGGGGATGGGACGTGCAACAGGACCATGAGGAGACAGGAGACACGGCCCAGCTGCTGTGCTCCACTGGCTCAGCCTCTTCACTCCCTCCGTCCAGCTGCTCAGGTTATAGTCTGAGGTTCGTGTGTGTGTCTGTGTGTCTGTGATGGGGCTTGAACTTGGCCTGGACACTGTCCCTGAGCTCTGCACCTTAAGGCTATCTCTCTACCCCTGGGCTGGGGCATTGTCCCTTTGCTCTTCAGCTCCAGGCTACCGCCTTACCCTTGAGCCAAGCCCCACTTCCCATTTTCTAGAGGTTAACTGGAGATAAGAGTCTCATATTCTTTAGTGCTCTGGCTGGCTTTGAACCTTCATCCTCAGATCTCAGCCTCCTGAGTAGCTACGATTACAGTCGTGAGTCATTACGCCCAGCTACTCTGTGGTTCTTTCTTACAAGGTGAAGATACAAGGGGCCTCACCTGAGAGAAGATGCTTTTCTCCAAACACCCTGAAGAAGCAGAGATGTGATAGAGTCTGACAGCTCACCCTCCTGTAAACAGAAAAGAAAACATCCAGGATGTTCCAATTCTTTCAAGGGTCTTGAAGTCCTTGCCTTTGATCTAAGCACGCCAGTATAGTGCACAATTCTATATCCCGCCCTCACCTTTGAGAAGCTGAACAGACAGCTGGGAAAAGAACTCAGCTCAGATAGAGATGGACAAATCTAGAAAGGATACTGTTGCAAAGAGACCAACCAAATCGCTATGTGAGCAAACAACCCAGTTCTTAAGACCTTCCAATGTTAGGATACAAGGAATGAAGTAAAAACATGAAAAGCACAAGAAATCTAAAGACAATAGTAGGCATAGGCAAATATTGTAGATAAGGCTATTTGTAAGACTTGTATCTTTCCTTTAAAGCATTTATCTCCGCCCAGTACCAATGTTATCATTTCAAAAACAAACAATACAGATTTCAGTTCTCTAAGGGATTCGATTTTTTTCTTTGGTGCCAATACTGGGCTTGAATACAGGACCTCACGATCTCGGTTAGATTTTTCATCTCAAGGTTGGTCCTCTACTACAGCCACACCTCCACTTCCAGCCTTTCTCTGATTATTTAGACTCCCACAGCCTTTTCTGCCCAGGCTGGCTTAGCTCTCAGACTCCTTTCTCCGCCCCCTACAGAGCTAGGAATTAGACGTGTGAGCTACTGGTGCGATTTGCTTTTACATTCAGCAGCAACTTCTGTGTGTCACTAGACAACAGGCTGATCATCTCCTATATCTCAGGACATGCCCCAATGTCGATCCAGTCCATTGCTTCAGTGACATTCACAGACATACATCTCCTAGGAAATGTTGCCCCATCCTACCTATTGACTTGATCTTCTTTCCTGTCAGCTTCATCCTCTTGCACACACCGAAGTAGACCAGCATGAAGCAGACCAATAGGCACTAGATAGCTCTCAGATGATGGCCCTGGGCTACCCCACAGAGGATTCTAATATATTTTTCTTCAGAGAAAAGGAGTTTCCTGGGGACACGCTCAGCCATATTCAAGGACCACTCCTGATCCTTGCCGGCCACTGTCCTCTGGGAGTGCTCAGGCTAGTCCCCGAGGTTAGGATGGGCCTTTCCCCATTATCCATCCACACTGCCATGCCATCCTTGGTGTTAGGCCACTGTGCTATAGCTGATTGTATGCCTGAGTTCACATGGGTAGTCCATGGGGATAGGCCCATGGTAGAGAGTTGTGGACAATGCAAATGGGTGGGGAGAAGGAACTAATTGTGTCTTCTGTGAGCAGGACACTATGCTACATTGCATATGTCTTAGCTCCAATTAACTACGAAAAACCCAAAAGTGGCACTGTGGCTAAAAGTGATAGAGTGCCACCCCTTGAGCAAAAGAACTCAGAGTTAGTGCCCTGGCCCCAAGTTCCAGTTCCATGACCAGCAATAGCAACAGCAACAACAACAACAAAAGTTTAGGGATAGTGGGCAGGCCCTGAGTTCAAGCCCCACACCCAACCAAAAAAAAAAAGATGCTTTTGTTTGACTTACACATTCACTGAAAGCCATACACTCAACTCCCTACCACGTCATATACGCCATTTAATCTGAGCCATTCCCTGCTGTAGATACTTTACAATTAGCTAAAGCACCAGGAAAGGTAACATTCACTGATAAACGTCTTATAGCAAATGCCAAACTTCCTTTTCCTCCTGATCTTGAAGAGAACAACCAAAAGCTACAGAGGATCTGCCAGGCCTCTAGACTGAGCTAGTGGTCCACTAGTCCATCCTTGTTACTTGGGACTGTTTATTCGATTTTGTTCCAGTACTGGGGCTTAAACTCAGTACTTGAGGTGCTGTCCTTTAGCTTGTTTACTCAAGACTGCTGCTCTATCATTTGAACCACAGCTTTACTTCTGGCTTTTTGGTAGCTAATTAGACATGAAAGTCTGAAGGAATTACCTGCCCCGGCTGGCTTCAAACTGGAATACTCAGATTTCAGCCTCCTGAGTAGTTAGTGTTATAGGAGTGAGCCACTAATGCCTGACCTCAGAAATATTTTTAAGAATGAATACCTCTTTTGCCCCCCTGCCTCCAATTTTCCCTTTTTAACCTAAGGCCAACGTGTCTTGTCATGACTGCCATGGAATAAATCTCCTTTTTCTGTCCCCATATCTCCTGATTTGGCATATCAGGGCAAGTGGCCAGACGTAATGTGAGAGTCTTGGAGTTTGAGTCTGAGGTTTGAAAACCTGGAAATGAGAACCAGTGACTCACACCTATAATCCTAGATAATCAGGAGATTTGACATCAGAGGATTGGTTTCAAAACTAGCCTGGGCAAAAAAAGTCAATAAGACTGTTATCTCCAATTAACCACCTAAAAGCTTGAAGTGGATCTGTTGTGGCTCAAATAGTAGAGCACTCCCTAGCCTTGAGAAAAAAATACATATTACCACATCTTTCCTTTTATATCTAAGGAAGAAATTATATATATATGCATATATTCCTTCATTATTAAAATACATTGTAGGGCTGGCACTCACGCCTGTAATCCTAGCTACTCTGGAGGGTGAGATGTGAGGATTACAGTTCAAAGACAGCTTGGTCACAAAGGACTGTGAGACTCTTATCTCCAATTAATCACTAGAAAAAGGGAAGTGGGGCTGTGGCTCTAAGGGTAGGGTGGTAGCCTTGACCTGAAGAGCTCAGGGACAGTGCTCAGGCCCAGAGTACAAGCCCCGTGACCCACAAAAAAATAAAATACATTGTAGTGGTGATGATGTAAGGTGGCACAGGAACAGTAGGGAAAAAGGGAGTTCTGATCTCAACATGCAGTTTCTCCAAGAGATCAACGACAAGGAATGAACACACGAGCAAGCAGAGAATCACAGGAATGGGGAAAAAGTAGAACTGACACACACAAAGATGGAGAATTATGAAGACCCCGCCACTTGCCCCTCACCAGCAGAGCAGCTCAGCCTAGAAAGTAACCCGCACTGCCTCACACTTCAGAAACACTGGTGGACAGCAGACCCCAAGTGCAGGAAACTTCCACAGGACCACGTGTGGACTGTGCAGGCAAAGACCACAGGGAAGAAAGTGGGAAACTCTCCCCAGACCTGGAGACTTCCCACTGCCACAGTGCTCCCTCTCCCACAATCAGCACAATACAGCATGGCGGTGGTTTTGGCAACCAGCAAGCTCCAGAGCTGTGATACAGAAATCTGCCATAGCATTGCTGAAAAGCCTTTAACCAGGACCAGGAACCATGAGTGCTGTACTGGGGGCCATTGTCCCCTCCGGGAGGCAGAGTTGACCATGACCCACTGAACTTGACCCAGATTCGTTCCCCTCCCACTCAAGAAGGAACAGCACATTTGAGGAGAGCAAACAGGCCAGATCCCTTCTTCATTCCCCCACCCCTCAACCTGCACCCCAGTTGCTGGCTTTCAGTGGGAGGCCACAGGACCCAGTATCCCCCCACAGGACGGGCTATAGGGAGAGAAAACGAGAACCTATCTGGGAATGAAAATCTGCGCACTTACAGAGTCCAGCGCCGTGCGCCCCAGCAGCCAGAGGATCGGGACTTCTTCGGCCTCTCAAGCCAGCTCTCCTCTAGGCGGATCACAAACCACCTGAGCACCAGCCCAGCTCAAACCAGGAAAAGCCAGCGCGCCCAGGCCTGGCAGACAATGGGGCCTGAGCAGCATGCCCCACCCACCGACACCTCCCATGCTGACTTGCCCTAGGCGGCAATTCAAACCGCCAGAGCCACTGGCCTCACTGAACTTACGGATCTCACCAAAGCTCTGCAGCCTAGAGGAGTGTCCCCCACCCATCAGCATGTGCCATCAACGGTGCTCTAAGTGGAACTCAAGCTGCCCAGGCCACTGGCCTGACTGAAGCCAAGCATACGTGCCCCGGCATCCTGAGGTCTGTGCACCCCCCACCCCCACCCCACCACCCCAGCCGGCATCTCCCAAGGGAGTGCTCCCAACACAACAACCCAAAACGCCGGGGTCACTAGACTGGACTGAACCCGCAAATCACACATAAGCTCTGGCAACTAAAGGAGTGTCCCTTGCCCACTAGTATCTGCCATGGAGTGTGCCCAAAGCCGAAAGTGAAGCTGCCCGCGCCTCCAGCCCCTCACTGGAACCGCCAATAGTGTGGAAGTGCTGCAAGAGCACTGCTCACGGCCAGGAGCTTCCAAGCTTCGGTCGTAGGGTTCCAAGCTTGGGTCGTAGGGTGAGGCCACCCACTGGAAACCAGCCTGTGCCAAGCGAAGGCTGCCACCTGTTGGACACCAAAAGGCAGAACTTGAGCCACAACCCTAACAATTCCTGAACACAAATGCACAAATCACAAAGAAAGAAGATAGGATTTGTGGACAGTCAACACACCAAACCCAAAACCAGCCACAATCCAGAAAAGAACTCAATTAAATGAAGAAAAAATGGAGGACAAAAGAACCATTACATATATCATGACACAATTAGCCAAAGAAATAAAAGGACCCAGACAAAAGAAATTTCTATTTTTTCTTTTTCTTTTTTTTTTTGCCATTCCTGGATCTTGAACTCAGAGCCTGAGCACTGTCCTTGGGGTTTCTCAAAACTACAACTCTACCACTTGAACTTCAGCACCGTTTCTGCCTTTTTTCTATATATGAGGTATGACAAATGGAACCTGGGTCTCCATGCATCTAGGCAACCACTGTACCACTAGACCAAACACCCAGCCCCCAAAAAAGCAATTTCAATAGCACAAACAAAAAATAACAAACCAAATCCAATACTTAAAAAATCGATGCAGGTGTCAGGAGTTTGGCCTAGTGGTAGAGTGCTTGCCTAGCATGCACAAACACCCAGATTTTATTCCTCACTACCACATATACAGGAAAGGCTGCAAGTGGTGCTGTGGCTCCAGTGGTACAGCTCTAGCCTTGAGAAATCACAAGGACAATGCCCAGTCCCTGAGTTCAAGCTCCAAGATGGGCAAAAAAAATTCTAGGAATTAACCTAACCAAACATGTAAAGAATATATTCAGTGAAAACTATAAAGATGTAAAGAAAAAAATCAAAGAAGACACCACGAAATGGAAAGACTTTCCATGTTCATGGATAGCTAGAATCAATATTTTGAAAATAGCTATACTACCAAAAATGCAACATAAATTCATGGCAATCCCCATTGAAATTTCAATGTTTTTTTTAAACTGAAATAGAAAAAAACAATCCAAAAATTTGTATGGAACAACAAAAGACCCCTAGAATAGCCAAAGCAAGTCTAGACAAAACAAGCAATGCAGGCAGAATCACAATGCCACATTTCAAGCACTACTATTGAGCCATAATAACAAAAACTTGTGTGTTGGCACAAAAACACCCCTGAAGAGCAATGGAACAGATAGAAGACCTAGACACAAAATCACATACTTATAATCAGCTGATACGCGATAAAGGAGCCAAAGCCATATAGTAGAAAAAAACATAGCCTCTTCAACTACTGGTGCTGAGAAAAATGAGCAGCCACATGAAGAAAACTGAAAGTGGATCCCAGCCTGTCACCACGCAATATCAACTCAAAATCGATTAAAGACCTCAACATCAGACCTGAAAGTTGAAAGCTACTCGAAGACACAGTAGGGGACACAGTAGGCCAAAGCAGGAATTTCCTGAACAGGGGCACAACAGATTTGAGACAGACTCAACAAATGGGAGTACATACAAATAAAAAAGTTTCTGGGCCAGGAGTTTGGCCTAGTGGTAGAGTGCTTGGCTAGCATGCATAAAGACCAGGGTTCGATTCCTCAGTACCACACACATAGAAAAAAGCTGGAAGTGGTGCTTTGGCTCAAGTGGTAGAGCTCTAGCCTTGAGAAACTCCAAGGACAGTGCTCAGGCCCTGAGCTCAAGCCCAAGGACTGGAAAATGTTTTAAAAAAAAAGCTACAAGTGGTGCTGTGGCTCAAGTGGTAGAGCTCTAGCCTTGAGAAAGCCCACAAACAGTGGCCAGGACTGGCACAAAGAAGAGGTTTCTACAGTACACACTAACCACACTACTTTCCCTGTGTTCATAAACCAGTGAAGACTGCAGCAGGGCTACTGAAGTACAGCTTCCTGTGCTATTCCCTCCAAGGGTGTATCTCCAATTTGTCATGCTGCCCCAACCTCCTATTTATTAAAGTTGAGTCCACCTCAGGCTCCATCTGTAAATATGTGTCCCCACGGGATGTTGCCAACCGCGCTCCACCTTCCTCCACGGCCGGCCACCTGGCCTGGCTGCCGTGTGCAAAGTCTCCAGGAGCTGTCCAGCACCTCACCTTCGCTGTGGGTGTGCCACGCATCCCAAGAAGGCGGCCACAGCACCGCCATCACCACCGGGGCTGCCCGTGACAAGCCAGACAATGCGGGCCTCCAAACGTGTGAGGAGTCCATGTTGCCATGGAGACGCCTCCTGGAGCCCCGCGTGACCTCCACACAGCCAGGAGCAGAATTGCCCTGGGCTCCCAGCCCGGCCTCTGGGCTCCGGGAAGCTCCGCCTTCCAGTCCTACGGCCAAACTTCTCAGTGTTTTCTGCACTTGCCTGGAGCCCCTCAGCCTCAGCTGCCCTGTCGGGCACCTGCCCCGAGGGGCCAAAGGGGCAGTGCCTTACTTCCTGCTTTGTGTCTTCTGCCTCCTCTGAGCAGTCGAGCCCGGCTCGCCTCCATGGCTCACACTCCCAACTTTGGTTGCATGAGCTTCTCTTCATCCCTCTCATGTTCTCCCCAAATTAAACGTGGGAAATGGGGTCTGTCTGTGGCTGTCTTTGGCGGGTAGGCCTGTTGGGCTCCAGATGCACTTGGACCGCAACTGGGGGACAAAAGGAAACTCCTTATGGGGATCTGAGCATGTCCGGAAGGCCACGCCATCAGCAAATGTGGCTCTTGCTTCAGGACACGTTCTCAGTGGCTGCTCTCCTCCTGCCCCATGGCACGGACCCCACAGGTAAAGTACCGTTGCCTTTTGCGCAGATCTGTTTCTCTGCTTCTGCTCTGGTCCCCTTCCGTCCACACTTGCTGTGGAAGACAGACAGACAGACGCCGTGAAGACAAAGCACAGCTTAGCCTCACTGTGCTCCACGGCACCTCCAGTGTCTTCAACTCTACCCACACTTGGAAGGAGGCCCGCACTTTCCCTGACTGGGCTCTGTAACCCCCCTACATCTTGGCCCCCACGCTTGTTAAGCGATGCTGCTGGGACTTCAAATAAGGTGGCCCAGAAGGCCTTGATGAAGGTGGCGTTTCAGGGAGTCAAGTGGAAAGGTAGGGAGCACAGAGCTCTAGACAGCGAAGGACAATTGCAAAGCCCGATGGAGTGGGCCTGGTGGGTTTCAGAAAGGGCAAGGACCCTTACATGGCCTTCTCAGAGTAAATAAAGAAGAGGGTGAAGGGAAGGAGGCCAAAGAGGAAAGAGGCTTGATCTCCCTGCACACTGCCGGCCTCTGTAAGTGCTTGAACTCCCCGTGTGTGTACACGCACCTGTGTGTGTATTTTCACGGGGGATAAAATCCCAGTTCTCGGGCATGTGAGCCAAGCCCTCAAGCCACTCAAGCTGTGCACCCTCACCCGGGATGTGCCTTCGACACAGTGAGGGAAGCCCACTGGAGGAGGGTTCAGAACGGAGAGTACTGAAAGCTGACTCGGGGTGAAAGGCCACATAGCAGCCTTAGAAGTCAATTCATGAGAGCTTGGAATGTGGCCGAGGGCTACAGTGCTTGCCTACCACGCACGAAGCCCTGGGCCCCAGTCCTCAGTACCACATAAGCAGTCACAAGTGGTGCTGTGGCTCAACTGGTGGAGTGCTGGCCACGAGCAAAAGAAGCTCGGGGACAGCTAGTGCCCAGGCTCTGAGTCCATGCCCCCGCACTGGCAACAAGAAGTCCGTTCATGAGGCTGGGGATTGTGGGGTGGGGTAGATCACATGCGTCTGCTGAAGTTCAGGACAGCCCGGGAAGGGAGACTGAAGTATTTAAGATTTAAATGTGAATATGCATAAGTAAACCCACAGATAATTAAAGGATTACAGGTCTGGCTCAGGACAAAAGGAAGTCCCAGGATATCATTTTTGCAGTTAGTTTGCCTAGAATGAATCAAAATGACAGAAGACAAGTGGTTTAAAATATTGCCCTTAGCCGGGTGCATGGCGTTGTGGTAGAGTGCTTACCTAGAATGCACGAAGCCCTGGGTTTCTTTCCTTGGCACTGCATACATAGAAAAAGCCAGAAATTGTGCTGTGGGTCAAGTGGTAGAGCTCTAGCCCTGAGAAAGCCCAAGGTCACGCCTGTAATCCTAGCTACACAGGAGGCTGAGATCTGAGGATCAAGGTTCAAAGCCAGCCAGGGCACAAAAGGACCTGAGACTTATCTCCAATTAACCTCTAGAAAACAAGAAGTAGAGCTTGGCGCATTGGTAGGGCAGTAGCCTTGAGCTGAGGGGCTCAGGGACAGCACCAAGGCCCAGTTCAAGCCCCATGACCCACAAAAAATAAAATAAAAGTTCAGGGACAGCGCCTAGACCCTGAGTTCAAGCATTACTACCGACCAAACGCACTCACAGAGAGAGAGAGAGAGAGAGAGAGAGAGAGAGAGAGAGAGAGAGAGAGAGAGGGAGGGAGGGAGGGAGGGAGGGAGGGAGGGAGAGAGAGAGAGAGAGAGAGAGAGAGAGAGAGAGAGAGAGAGAGAGAGAGAGAGAGAGAGAGAGAGAGAGAGAGCGCGCGCTTTGGAAAAAGCTAAGGGACAGCACCCATGCCATGAATTCAAGTCTCCATCCTGGTACAAACAGAAAACCAAAACCCTCCAGTGGGCCTGGGGATGTGCTCACTGGGAGACAGATCGGAGGCTTGAGGGTCAAAGACAACCTGGGCAGGAATGAATGAGAAACTCACGTCACTGGGAGGGGGCCTGGCTGGAATGCGCAGTGTAATGCCCCGCCTCTACACGCAGTGAAGAAAGTCCCATGGATACGAGCGAGCAGGAAAATGCAACCCATATTGAGGAGAGAAAGCAATGTGGAGTCATTGCGAGTGGAAGAGTCACACCTGCCTTTGTTCTGAACTAACTCCTTCCCCAAATGTTTCTCCCGGTTCTATTGCGGTTTTCCTCACAAACCAAGTCAGTCACAGAACCTTTATCTTGGTGTTTCTGGGTAGGTTGCTCTCATGCACACAAAGCCCTTTTGTGCATGCGTTAAGTTTTTGTTGATGTTATTTGGTTTGGGTAAGCAAATATTCAGCAGTGTTAAGGAAATCCAACATTCACATATTTGGGGTCATTGTCTGCAAAAAGAATAGTAATTCAAACAATTATATACAAGAATACCATCTTGGGCCAGGAGTTTGGCCTAGTTGTAGAGTGCTTGCCTAGCATGCATGAAAAGAATCCCTGATACCACATACATAGCAAAAGCAGGAAGTGGGCTTTGAGTTTGGCCTAGTGGTTGAGTGTTTGCCTAACATGCATGAAGACCTCAGTTCAATTCCTGAGTACCACATACACAGAAAAAAAGCCAGATGTGGTGCTGTGGCTCAAGTGGTAGAGAGTCAACCTGAGGAAGCCCAAGGACAGTGTTCAGTTCCTGAGTTCAAGGGCGAGGAGTGGTAAAAAAAGAAAAGAAAAGAAAGAAAAAGAAAAAGCCAGGAGTGGTGCTGTGGCTCACGTGGTAGAGCTCTAGCCTTGAAAAAGCCCAATAACAGTGCTCAGGCTTAGAGTGCAAGATTGGCAAAAAAAAAAATAGTAAGACCTGCATGGCAGTGGTCAGTTTCAGCTGTAATCATGGCTACTGAGGAGGCTAAAATCTGAGGATCACAGTTCAATGTCAGTTTGGGTAGAAAAGTCCTTTGAGGGCCAGGAGTTTGGCCTAGTGGTTAAAGTGCTTGCCTAGCATGCACAAAGACCCGGGTTCGATTCCTTGGTACCACATATATAAAAAAAGCTGGAAGTGGTGCTGAGGCTCAAGTGGCAGAGCTCTAGCCTTGAGAAAGTCCAAGGACAGTGCTCAGGCCCTGAGCTCAAGCCCAGGACTGGCAAAAAAAAAAGAAAAGTCCTTTGAAAGTCATGTCAAATTAATCATCATTAAATCAGAAACAAAGCTGTGGCTCAAGTGCTGGAGTACTCGCCTTGAACACCAACAAAAAAAAAAGCTCAGTGATAAAAGCCCAAGTTCTCAGTTCTAGCCCCAGGACTGTTAAAAAAATATAAGTACTTGGCTTAGAAATAAAAAAAGACATTATTTGTTAATATGTATTTAAGATAAAGTTTTAGGGATAAAACTGTAAATAATGAATTGTCGTCTTGGATCCTGCTCCAGTATTTGAATTTCACATCCTTTCCTGTGACACAAGGACAAAGGAACCGAAATGTAACAGCACGGGCCGACAAGACAGTCAGACGTAGATTAGTAGCCTAGTTTCATTTATTAAGCAAATGTTTCATCATACTTTCTAAAGTAACATATAGTGGTAATGTCAGTACAGACAGATTATTGGACTCCCATAAGAAAGTGTCAACTACTGTATGAACTGACTTCTGAGGTATGACTTAGAAAGAGATATTAGGTTAGGCTTAGCCCCTTTTTCCTGGCTGAAGCCTAGTAAAAGTAACAGGTCCGAGTGCTATATGCCCTGTATCAAGAAGGAAAGCTGGTCCAGACAGGAGGTGATGGAAACTTGAAGCTGGTCAGGATCACCACTAGTCAGCTGGCTGAAAGGTAGGACAGAAAGTTACACGTATAACAGATTTTTTGGTGGTAAAATTGAAGTCTTAGGGAGTTTTCCTCCCCAGGTTGCTTTGAATTGAGGTCGTCCCGTCTCATCCTCCTGAGTGCTTCCCTAAAAGGGGAACTGTTTGTCTCTTAGAAATAAAGGTGATACTTAGGAAAAATAAACAGATAAAGTTTTAAGCTACAAGTTTTGACTGTGTATTGGGATGCAGTAGAGTTTATGTTTCCTAGAATTTCCCCAGTAGATAGGTAGTATAGCCCAGATCTGATTAGTTTTGTAAATGTGATATGTATGGGCCGGGAGTTTGGCCTAGTGGTTAAAGTGCTTGCCTAGCATGCACGAAGACCCGGGTTCGATTCCTCGGTACCACATACATAGAAAAAAGCCAGAAGTGGTGTTGAGGCTCAAGTGGTAGAGCTCTAGCCTTGAGAAAGTCCAAGGACAGTGCTGAGGCCCTGAGCTCAAGCCCAGGACTGGCCAAAAAAAAAAAGAAAATGTGATATGTTGTAGGTGCATTTGAGTAGAATTTGGACAATATACTTTACTTATGTGTTAGATAAAGGTTTCAAAATTAGGATAGCAGCTCGTGCTGGTTGCTCTGGGTTGTAATTATAGCCACTGAGGAGCCTGAGATCCAGGAAGTGTTGAGAGATTCCATCTCCCAAATAACTAGCAAAATACTGGAGTGGAGACGTGGTGTAAATTGTGGAAAGCCAGGTTAGAAAGCAAGTTGAGGAGAGAAGGTAAAGAGAACTAACAGAGGGGGAAATATTGGATTGAGGTACATTGTATATCTATGTGGAAATGTTATAAGACATTCTTCATATGTGTATAAAAATCTGTAAGAACTTTAAAAAAGGAAAATTATACATAATAATTGCGTTTGCTTTCCCTTGGCTCCTTCCTGTGGTGATAGTCCATATCACTGGGCTTTTCAGACCTTAGCTTTGGTATTTCTGATTATGTAGCTAAACAGCACTGGTGGGACTGACTTTGCCACTTGGCCCATAGTCCCACAGACCCCACTCGGGATCCTTGTCATACTCACATAGCCAC
Organism: Megascapheus bottae; assembly: GCF_031878675.1. Classification (NCBI taxonomy): domain Eukaryota; kingdom Metazoa; phylum Chordata; class Mammalia; order Rodentia; family Geomyidae; genus Megascapheus; species Megascapheus bottae. The sequence goes on along the minus strand of NC_143547.1, from coordinate 105,382,616 downwards.
TACATTGTTGCAGAGTGTCAGTTCCTTCTGGATTGTCTCGTGGAGGGACTGTACGTGTTGGGAGAGATACTGCAAGGCAGTCTCTGCATCCACGTTAGAACGGAAGGGCACCGTGAGAAAGCTGGTAGAGAGGTGGTTAAGGCACCACGTGACGCTGACTTGCCTGTGGTACGACTTCCTTAGCAGTTCGAATCTTGCTCTGAGCTATGCTGCCCCAAGCCTGTCCCTGAAGTCCCCTCCCTCCCAACTTTTGTCCTGTCCCGCCACTGAGCCGTGTCCCTCAGGAACGGGTTTCAGATGTGTAGGGTTCCTGCTTGGCGCTTGTGCACCCCTGGGTTATTCTATGCCCGTCCCTCGTCGCTTCCTTCTCTGCCGCATCCTGTTCTCCTTCCTCCCCGCCCTGCTCTCCCTCACCCGCACCACATTTTCCCTCATCCCACCTTCCTTGACCGCCGTCCGCGTCTTCATGTCTCCCTCATGGCACCGAGTAGGATACAAATGAAGCAAGTGGTTTCCCGGGCTTCGGGCTGTGGCTACAGAGCATCCACCCAGCTCTGTGCCAGAGCACTGTTCAGCGAGTCCAGTCAGGCTTAGGACAGGATAGTCCACGGGTCCGCAGGCAGCGGTTTCTCCAGGTGGCCGCATGGCGCTTACATGAGAGACCCCGAGCACAGCGTTGTCTGCAACCTCCGCCGCTTGGTCACTTCCTGTAGCATTCCACTTTCCAGGACAGCCTCCGTGGGGAGGGTAGTCTTGAACTCCCTCACGGAGCGCTGCCACCGTTGCATTACGATCTGCCGCCTGCATGTCTTCTCAGCTAGCGTCGCCTCCCCGCACACACGCGTTTCCCTCAGGACTGCACTGCAGCTGGATTACTGCTGGGCTGCGTGGGAGGCGCCCTACAACTCACTGCGCCTGCGCAACACACACACATTGTTGCAGACTCCCCGAAATCTCTCGGGAGGTCAGAGGGCACATGGCTACTTCCTGTGAAGCAGGCTCCACCCAAAGACAGCCCCACCAAAAGTGTGCTTACATGAGACACATACTCTTCAGAGATCCACACTTTTATTTTTGCCACTCTTGGGTCTTGAACTCATGGCCTGAGCATTATCCTTGGGCTTTCGCAAGGCTACAGCTCTACAGCTTGAGCCACACCACCACTTCCAGCTTCTTTTTTCTACGAATGTGGTACCGTGAAATCAAATCCAGTCTTCCTGTGTACTAGGCAAGAGCTCTACCACGAGGCCAAACTCCCGGCCTGTTTTTGCTCCTTTTGTTCGACCATTTTGAGCTACAGTGATACATTGTCCAATTTTTTTGGTTGTTGCTGGTGGTGGTGCTGGAGATCGTGGGACTCAAACTCAGCCTGGGCATTGTCCCTGAGCTCTTCAACTCAAGGCTACCACCGTACCCTGGAACGACATTGTCACTTTCCATTTTCTACAACTTAATCATCTTTAGTGCTGAGGTTGACTTTGAACCTTGATCCTCAGATCTAAGCCTCCACAGTAGCTAGGATTATAGGCATGAGCCACGGAGCCAGGCTCCACTTTTGTTTTTCATGTATGGTTATATATTATTGTATCTGAGAAAACTAAAGCCATATTTTGGTTCCTTTGAGTATGCCAGAAATCTATTTCTTAGGAAAATAACTACCAAAGGAGTTGTTTAATGTAAATCTCCTTAAAGTACATTGTCTTACAAGGGAGCATAAGTCAATACACAAATAAGATACTGGCTCAGTCACATTTATGGAAACTTTCTTTGCAAGAGCTAAACTATGGTTGCCTAGCAGCCCATCAACAAAAGAATGCATGAAGGAAACAGGGTACATATTTGCCATGGAATATTAGTCAAATATGAAGAAAAAATGAAATTATGTAGTGTGTATGAAAATTAACACAAACTTGAAGTCATCACGCTGACTAAAGACAAGGTAAAATAAACCAAAAATATTCCATGTGCTTACCTCATTTATGGAATGTACACTATAAGAAAATAGTCATAGACATACATTTATACATATATTTGTATGTCTAGGCTATAAAACACATGCATATATGTGATATATATGCATATATATGGTGATTTCAACTGTAGTTCTTTTTGGAGGTCCTCAAATGTTAAGGAACAGAGAAGGAAAGAGAATTTGCAGACGTGAATACTTCTAAAATGAAAGTGTTTCGGCCCATGAAAACAGCATTAGAAAACACTGAAAAGACATTGAATAATAATTAGTTGCAGAAGAAGACAGATCAATAGATGGTGTTAATCCAACTAAAATATAGCACATGCATGTGTGAAATACCATACCTAAAATCTTTTTCTTTCTTTCTTTGTTTTTGTCAGTCCTGGGTCTTGAACTCAGGGCTTGAGTCTACTTTTTTTTTTTACATGGAGCTTCTGGTGGCTTTTATAACAGTAAACATTCTACACGTGTGTTCATTTTATGTATGCTCTCCTCCTTTTCTGGCTTTTTCTGTAGCACCTCCATAGACAGAAGCTGCAGCTTTCTGGCAGAACATATATACGGTTGGACCATATTTGAGTGAAGGACCAGAGGGACAGATGGAAAGGGCATGGCATAGATGCATTTATTTTCCAAATAGCACTGGAAGACAAGAACAGGTCACCAGTATAGTCACTGGGCAGGTTATTTATGTTAGCACACGCAGCACTGTACTAGACAAATAGATAAATTTACTGGAGGACATGTGTGATGAAACTCTATGAAGAAAAGTGGCACCTGCTGAGTATCCAGGATCTAGGTGGGGGCCCATTGAAGCAGGAAATGTAGACATAGGGAGAAGTATTCCCTACTATGCTGAGTGTTCTCACGGTAGCACTTTTTTTTGTCAAAGGGATCTTGGGCCTTGTAGTTGGGCAAATTTGGATGGATACACAATGGAAGAAGCCCTTGCACAACCACAGCCCAGGAGGTCAGGGGTGGCACAAGGGGAGGTGGGAAGCCCTCATGGCCATGGCAACCGAGGAGAAGCCCTGGAGGTCAGGGGTGACACGGGGATGGGGGGGAGGAAGCCCTTGTGGCCCTGGCAAAGAAGCAGCCCAGGAAGTCACGGTTGAGGGGATGGGGGGAGAGAAGCCTTGTGGCCCTGGCAACCAAGGAGGAGTCCAGGAGGTCAGGGGTGGCACGAGGTGGGGGGAAGAAACCCTTGTGGCCCTGGCAACTAAAGAGGAACCCTGGAGGTCAGGGGTGGCACGGGGGAGGGGGGGGTGGGCGGTGGGAAGGCCTTGTGGCCCTGGCAACCAAGGAGGAACCTGGAGCCCAGGCGGGGCCTGATTGGCTTGAAGCTTGGACTGCGTGGGGTTGCACAGGCGCCCTTGGCTTCGCCTAGCGCGCGTGCAGGGTTTCCTGCTGCACTTCCTCCCATGGACCATTGACCATCACGAGGATGGCGGGTGTGGCTCCCGCCAGGTGGACCTCAGCAAGGCCAGGACGGCTATGGATGACAAAGGCCGCAGCAGTGAAGGCAGCGAAGGCCCAGGAGCTTCGGCCGGCCGCGAAGAAGGCGATGGGGGGCAGCGTGGGTCCCTGGCACCCGCACACCTGGCTGCCCCTGGGGGGCGCTCGTCGAGGGGTTGGCCGGAACGACGCCCTTCCCCAGAGTCCCCAGAGCCGCTGCCCCGGGTCTGCCCCGGGGCCCGACCCGGGGCCCAGGGGCCTCGCGGGGAAAGGGGGAGGGAGCGCGGGGGGGGGGGGGCGGGGCGCTGCCGGGACAGGAACTGGGGACCAGAGCTGGGGGCAGCAGCTAGGGGGCAGGTCCTCGGAGCGGGAGGAGGCCTGGGCAGGCGCAGAGCCAGTGGTGGACGGTGCCTTAACCCTGTCTTCTTCCAGCTCCCTGAAGGTGCCTTTTGGATCCCCACTGGAGGCAGACATGGCCCGCAGGTCCCTGGTCACGTTTGTCCAGCGTCAGCAAGACTTGATCCACAAGGAGTTAGCAGTGACTGGCGGTGTCTTGACTGTGTCCGTTCCAGGAGGAGGAGCTGAGGGGAGGGGCGGGCGCTGGGAGGCCGCGTGCACCTCAGTTCTGCTGGAAAGGAGGCACTGCTCGGGTTAGGAGTAGACAGGCGCGGGTGGGGCTGCGCTGGATCCCCAGATGTCTCTCCTTTCACCTCATGGTTTCTCCTGGTTTTCAGCAGGTGGACCACTGAAGCCCCTGTTCCCTTTCCACTTTCTGTGAACACTTTATCTGATAAGCTTTCTTTGCAGATGAGGGACTTTTCAATCTGTGAAGCCCTTGTTGTGTTGAGTACGAAGAGGAGACTGTCCTGAACCCTAAAATGCTTCTTTTTTTTCTTTTGCAAGTCCTGGGCTTGAGCTTAGTGCCTGACCACTGTCCTTGGACTTTCTCAAGGCCAGAGCTCTACGACTTGAGCCACAGCACGATTTCTGGCTTTTTTTTTCTATGTATGTGAGACTGAGGAATTGAACCTGGGTCTTTGTACATGGTAGGCAAACACTCTACCACTAGGCCAAACTCCCAACCCCTAAAATGCTTCTTTTATAACCAAAGGTTTAAGAATTGGTATGCTTTATTAATTCGCCCTTGAACATTTTCATACATTTTTTTAACCTGTAAGCATTTTCTTGCCTAGCATGCATGAAGCCCTGGGTTCAGTTCCTCAGTACCACGTCAGTAGAAATCGCCTGAAGTGGTGCTGTGGCCCAAGCAGTAGTGCAGTAGCATTAAGAAGTTCACAGACAGTGCCCACGCCCTGAGTTCAAGACGCAGGACCAGGAAAAAAAATTTGTGTTTCTGAGTTTGGCATATGTTTTTGGTGCCAGCCTTGATGCTTGAACTTAGGGCCTGGGTGCGTTCCCTGAGCTGTTTTGCACAAGGCTAGTGCTGGCACTACCACTTGAGCCACAGTACCACTTCAGGATTCTTTTTGATTAACTGAAGATAAGCATCTCACTGACTTTCCTTCTCATGCTGGCTTTGGACTCTGATCCTCAGATCTCAGCCTTTAGCTACCAACACCTGGCTTTCTGAGTTTGGCATATTTAAGGAATTTTGTTGCAGTTATTTGGTTTGTGATGGGAAAATACTCAGCAGTGCTAAAGAAAACCAGCATTCAGTTTGTCTTGCTCATTTTATAGAGCGCAATTTTATACTGTAGTTCAATAGAAATGGGAAAAAAATTAACTCAGCTTTTTCTATTAAGAAAGGGTCCCCTAAATCTTACTAACTGGACACTATGTAGAAAATGAACTATACAACTTATTGGTAGGAATTGAAGGGAAAAGCTGAGCGAGATCAAGAGAAGGGGTAACACTGTTCAAAAGAAATCTCCTCTTTACCTGATTTCCGTAACTGTAATTCATCTTTGTACATCACCTTCATAATAACAACTAAAAAAAGTTAAGGCAAAATAAAGGAAGGTGGGGCTGGGAGTTTGGCCTAGTGGTAGAGTGCTTGCCTAGCATGCATGAAGACCTGGGTTCAATTCCTTGGTACCACATACATAGAAAAAAGCCGGAAGTGGTGCTGAGGCTCAAGTGGTAGAGCTCTAGCCTTGAGAAAGTCCAAGGACAGTGCTCAGACCCTGAGCCCAAGCCCAGGACTGGCCAAAAAATAAATAAATAAAGGAAGGTAGGGAAAAGGGGAGAGAGAGGGATTTCCTTTTAGTAAAGCCCCTGTCCTCAAACTTATTAAGCTATGCATTTATAAATGAATCATGTCTCATTGCTGTCATGATCCATTACCTCCCCAAATCTCCACTTCTGAGCGCTGCCCATTGGGTGCCAAGATGTCAAACCATGAGCTTTAGGGGGTCATTTAAGATCCAAACCATGACATCTATAACGTGCACCAAAATAAATTCCAAATGGTTCAAAGACTTGCATGTCAAAAGTAAAACAATCTTTTTTTGGAGGGAAGTGTAGCGTAGTGATAAGAGTGCTCGCCTAGCATGCACAAAGCCCTAGGTTTTATTCCTCTGTACCATATACTCAGAAAAAGCGAGAAGTGGTGCTGTGGCTCAAGTGTCAGGGCACTAGCCTTGAGCAAAAAGTGTTCAAAGACAGTGCCCAGGCCCTGAGTTCAAGCCCCAGGACTGGCAAAAACAAATGGCAGAGCATTAGCCTTGAGCAAAAAATGTTCAAGAACAGTGCCCAGGCCCTGAGTTCAAGCCCCAGGACTGGCTAAAACAAACAAATAAAACCATTTTTAAAAAAGGAAAATAACCCTGAAATGTCTCTACCCCTATCTTATCTTGCTCAAACACCTGGTTGCTGTAATTCTGTGGTTTTTGCCTTTATAAGCCCTGTAAAATTTCAGCCCAGGGCCCTCCTCCTAAGCTCCACTGTGTCAGTGTATAGGACGAGGCCCAAGCTGCAGCCCGCCTGAATAAAACCTTGCTTTTGCATTTTGAAAAAAAAAGGAAAATAAAAAAGGGTCCCATGAACTTTTTGCCAAACATCAATCCTCCAAATTTCTACCCAGTTAAGTATACACATTTTTTATTTAGGTGACAATACCAAATAAATGTAAGGATACATGTTACTATATTCCAACTGTGTATAAACTAAGTCTTTGTTCCAACTACACCCTGCCAAGCATTCTAAGTGTACAAATCCTACATTAAATTCCATGCCGGTGTAGTGGCTTACTCCTGTAATCCCAACTATGGAGGAGGCTGAGATCGGAGGATCGTTCAAAGTCAGCAGAGGCACTAAAGACAACGAGGCTCTTATTAACCACTAGAAAGTGGGAAGTGGTGCTGTGGCTTTAGGGGTAAGGCAGTAAGTGGCCTTGAGCTGAAGAGCCCCACGGCCCAGCAAAAAATTTAAAAAGTAAAAATCGGGACAGGAGTTTGGCCTAGTAGTAGAATGCTTGCCTAGCATGTAGGAAGTCCTGGGTTCGATTCCTCAGTGCCACATACATAGAAAAGCCAGGAGTGGTACTGTGGTTCAAGTGGTAAAGATCTAGCTTTGGGAAAGCCCAATGACAGTGCTCAGGCCCTGAGTTCAGGCCCCAGGACTGGCAAAATAGAAAAATCTATGCTAGTACCACTGAACAAATACTAAAAGCAACACTTAAAAGGATTAAATTGTCAGACATAACTCAGGCCTCTGATCTCAGTAATCAAGAGGATAAGACAGGAGGTCATCAGTTTGAGGGCAATTGGGGCTACATAGCAAGTTGAAGGCGAGTCGGAGCTATCCTAGGAAACCCTAAGTGTAAGGAGACATTATAGATGGGCGCTGTAATCCTACCCACTCTGGAGGCTGAGATCGGAAAGTCATGCTGCAAAGCCAGCCCAGACAGTAATGCCTGTGAGACTTCAGTTAAGCACCTAAACAAACCAATGTGGAGCTCTCAAGCAGTAGAGCACTAACTGAGCAAGAATGCTCAGGGACAGTGCCTATGTCTGGAGTTGAAGCCCAGGACTGCCAATAAACAAATAAACAAACAAAGGAACAAACTGTTTGAAACTACTTAATGGCTTTAAAAATCTCAAGACACTTTTAAATTAGACTATTCACCTGGGCGCTGGTGGCTCACGCCTGTAATTCTAGCTACTCAGGAGGATGAGATCTGAGGATGGTGGTTCAAAGCCAGCCCTGGCAGGAAAGCCTGTGAGAATCTTTTCTCCAATTAACCACCAGAAAACTGGAAGTGAGACTGTGGCTCAAGGGGTAGCGTGGTAACCTTGAGCTGAAGAGCTCAGGGACAGCGCCCAGGCCTAGAGTTCAAGTCCCATGACCAACCAAAAAAAAGAAAAGAAAAACAAATATCCATTCCTCACATTATGTAAAATTCCAAGGCATGCAAAGAAGCAGGATTATCCAACCCACTGCAATTAAAATCAAGAAGATCCTGACTAGAATTGAGGAAGTAAAACTGTCGTAACAACACAATTGTGTATTTCAGAAATCCATCTGATGCCAGTAGCTGGTAGCTCATGCCTGTAATCCTAGTTATTCACGAGACTCAAGAAGTAGAGCGCTAGCCTTAAGCAAAAACTGCTCAGAGTTCCCAGGCTCTGAGTTTAAATCCCAGGACTGACACAAATGAAACAGAGCTAATTCTACATAAGAGGTACTGGGCTAATTAGCAAATTTAGGATCACTGCAGGGTCCCAGATATTTTGGAGTCAGCTAGTCTCTCACTCAAGCCTTTAACCAATTGTGCCAGTACTTTACATATCTGAGACAAGGCTGATAAGCCTAAAAATTGTTCCTTTAGTGTTTCAGGACCAGTACAATTATTATATCGATGCAAATAAAAGTCAAAGAACATAATTCAAAATGTTGTAGTACTTAAAACTGAATGATAGCACTCAGCACACTATTATTTCTGTTGGGGTGTGTGCTTGTGCTGGTCCTAGGCCTAAAGTCAGGGCCTTGGTCTAGTACCTGAGCCTTGTTCTTCCAGAATAGTGCTCTTACCACTTGAGCCACAGCTCCAGTCCTGCCTTTTAGTGGATAATTGGAGTTTCCTGAGCAAGGTGGCATTGAACCATGATGCTCAGCTCTTAATGTTCTGAATAACTAGGATTAGAGGCCTTAGCAACTAGCACTTGGCTTATTTTTTATGTAGTTTTTAAAATTGTCTTCTAGAGTCTGTGAATCTCAGAAGTTGTGTTGTAACCTGAGAACAACTGTAAGAGTATTCTGAGGTACTGTGGCCTAAAAGTTAAAACATTGCAATAATCGTTCTGATTTATTTTCTGTAGTAACAAGCATTTGCTTATAAAACCAAACAAACAGACCCTGAGGTCGAAAAACTAATACAGAGAAAATCGTTAGACGTCTAGGCTAAAATAACTAGTCCAGAAACCGTGGGTAAGGAAGGATGCACGAGTAAGATGAGACTGGAGGTTAGGCTTTGTCTGCTTGTCCCTGCTGAGGCTTCAGGCCCCTGTAAGCATAAAACGCCAAGAGTCTTTACCACCAGGAACATGCCAATTAAAGTGTGCAAATTTAGGTTCAAAGTTGGCCACAATCTTCACCACTCAATCATTCTAAAAGGGAAAGAGAAAATCCAGTCAGCCATAGTTTAGGCAGCATCCCTGGGATGAATTTTATCAGTGGCTCAGATCTCCTTAGTAAGGTTTACCTCGGCTGGCTGGCCGTTTCCCACCTTATAACGGTCCCAACCACCCCTCTTATAACGGTCCCAACCACCCCTCTTATAACGGTCCCAACCATCCCTCCTACCCAGCTTCCTTTGAAGTCGTTCCCTCCCTGCCCCCACCTCCGGCCATTCCATTCGCAGTGCCCCCAAAGATCTATTTACACTTTCCTCCTCTCCTCTGCCACCTGCGTAGAGCACCCCTCTAATTGTCGCTGGCCTGTTTTCCTAGCTATCATCGCCACTGGAGAGAGAGGGGACCACGAAATAGAACACAACTGGAGCAGTGGATTACCGGGACGTCTAGCCGTGGACGCCGCATCTCCGTCAGGCCTTGGCGCATGTGGAAGTCCCCCAATTGCAACATCTGCCTCTCTTGGAACAAGATCGCCAGGATCCTCTAGGCCACGGAGGTCACCTGGAATCTCAGGACCTTCTGGAGCATCAGGACCACGACCACGAGGACCAGGGAGAACTGCAGCAGCCCCAGGAAGAGCCGGCCCCGCATGGCCCGCAGCCCCCGCCGCTGCAATATGTAAAATCTCTGGGACACCTGCATTTTCTTCCATTGCCTGCACGGCTCTTCCATCACCAGCTTCGGGTACCATCTCAGTGCTTGCAACTTTTGCACTGGAAGCCGCAGGACACGAAGTCCCGCCTTTTAGCACGCAATGCATTCGGGGTACCTCTCCCAAATCTCCACTCCTGTGATAGGTTCCCAAGTCAACCCGGAAGAATCCCTACTTTTTCAGGCCAATGAACATTCACTCAAGAAACCATATAGGGCAGTGTTTGAAGGTCTGGCACGCCTGCGCAAACAGCAGACAGATCACAGAATGGGGTCCAGTGAAATGCTTACTGTGAGCCCATTGTAGGTTAAGTAACCAATGAGCTTACAAATGCAGTTCTAGCCATTCCCATTGTTTTCTTTTCTTCTTCTTTTTTTGTTGGCCCTGGGGCTTGAACATGAAGCCTGGGTGTGGTCCCTGAGGTTTTCACCTCCAGGCTACAGCTCTACAACTTTGAGCTCAAGCCTAGTACCTTCCACTTCCTGTTTTCTGGTGGACTTTATAGTGTCCAGGCTGGCTTTGAACCACGATCCTCAGATCTCAGCCTCCTGAGTAGCTAGGATTACGGTGTGAGCCACTGCATCTGGCTTTACATTGCATATTTTTTAAGTAACCTAAAATATATCTATAATGTAAATAGCTAGTCTTCTGTGTATGAAACTCTACCTTAATTTCGTCCACCAATGTTCTGTAGTTTCTCTTGTTTTAACGCAGGGTCTCACTGTGTAGCCCAGGATGGCCTCAAAATTTCCATTCCCATGGCTCTCCTGACTGGTGGAAATACAGACATGACTCATTGTACTAAACACTTTTGTAGTCTTCATATATGCCTAGGCAACTGTGACTCAATATGTTTCTAAGACTGCACATGATGTCACATATCTGTAATCCCAGGGCTGGGAGTTTGGCCTACTAGTGCTTGCCTAGCATGCATGAAGACCTGGGTTCAATTCCTCTATACTATATACATAGAAAAAACAGCCAGGAATGGTGCTGTGGTTCAAGCGGTAGGGCTCAAGCCTTGAGAAAGTCCAAGGACAGTGCTCAGGCCCTGAGCCCAAGCTCCAGGACTGACACAACAAAATAAAAAAGTCACTTTCTAGTTTCCCATTCCTTGCAATTACATGTTCCTTTTTTTTGCTTGAAACTTTTTAAAAGTTAAACAGTAAGTTTATTTGAAAAGTGAAACAAAACCTTTAAAGAAAGTAGTGAAGCTCTCTCTCACAACAGGGACCCAAAGAGAAGGTCCTCCTTTAAATATATATACATATATATATATATTTTTGCCAGTACTGGGCTTGAGCACCCTACCACTTGAGCTACAGCACCATTTCCAGCTTTTTTCTATGTATATGGTACTGAGTAATCAAGCCCAGGTCTTCGTGCATGCTGGGCAAGTACTCTACCACTAGGCCAAACGCCCCATGCTTTAAATATTGTAAGTTCAGTTGTCCATCCTTCAATGTCTACCAGCTCCAGCATCTTTGTCTCAGAAGCAGTCTTTGTGTCACAGAACCTTTCCTGCTCTGGGCACCTTGCTCTGTGACATGCTTAGTACTTCCATTTACTTGGTTGGCTTTCTGTGTATGACTTGTTCAGTTTTTCACCCTGCCAATCACTTGCTGCTGGGTGCAAGGAGAAGCTTATTTCCAGGTATGACAGATATTTTGATACCATAGCTCTGCCAGACTGATTTCTCAATGTTCAGGCCCATCCCCAGGCCTGAACACTCAGAACCAAGATTGGTGTAGCAAAGCTGCTGCCTCTGGGTCTTGAGGCTTCCCCACCACACTTCCCCACCCATCCTCTGGAGATACAGAGACTTGTATTAGTCACTTTCCATGCTTCCTTCAGGGCATTTGCTTTGTATGACAATGAAGAAAGCAGGGTCACTCTAGTAAAAGAGCCATGGATAGTCTTTTGAATTGCCCTAACCCTGGGTCTCTGGGAAAAGGACAAAGGGGAGCAGTCTGCTTCATCAGATAAAAAGTCACCCATTATCCGCCTCCAATTCTTCTACACTTCCAGTTAAAGAAACAACTTCCAGAGCCCATTAAAGGGCCAGCTAGGGAGAAGATAGAAATGCTCATCCTCTTTGTGCATTCATTTACATTTATCATAGGACGGAGATAACATTTTTCTAAGGTACTAGGGTTTGAACTCAAGGCCTTGAACTTACTAGGCAGGTGCTCTATCACTTGAGCCAGGCCACCAGCCCTAAATACTTTTCTTGACAGCCCTATGGCTTGAACTTAAGAGTCTCAGTGCTATCACTGAACTCTCTTGCTGAAGACTAATGTTCTACCACTAGGCAAGTCATTCTACCACTAGGCCAAACTCCGGGCCCCCTAACATTTTTAATACAAACTTTATTGAAGTTTAATACACATATTATACCAATCTATTCATCTAAAGTGTACTACACAACAGCTGTGACATACTCATAGACATGTGTGACTGACCATGATCAATTCGAGAACATTCTCATAACCCCAGAAAGAAACATAGCACCCATTAGCAGGTACTCTTTTCCCACCAATTTTTTTCAGCGGTAAGCCATCACCAATCAACAACCTTCAGTCACACATGAAGCCACTAAAGAAGTTACCATGATAGTCCAGGCAGAAGATGGGCTGAAGGTGTGGCACAGGTGATAGATCATCTGCCTGGAAAATTCAAATCCCAGAGTTCAAACCCTAGTACCACTAAGAAACAAAATGAGGATGAAACTCAACAAATGGTGAAGGCTCCATCAGAATTATATTGGAACCTCTACTCTTAATTTTGATTTGCCCTTTCCCTATTTATCATGGTAGACAGTTTAGGGTATTTGGGTGCTTAAAGCAAAAAAGTCCAGGAACTGTCTGGGTAGCAGTAAATCACACCTGAAAATGTAGGCTGAGTTCTACGGATCTTGGTTCAACAACATCCTGTACAGTAAAGTCCATGACACTCTTATCTGCAATTAACCAACATAAAGCCAGAAATAGACATGTGGCTAAAGTGGTGGAGTGCCAGCCTTGAACAACAACAAACAAAACAACCACAACTCAGGGACAACATTCAGATCTTGAGTTCAAGTCCCACTACTGACACAGCCATACAAAATAATTCCGGGACTCCCCCTTGATTCTTCCTACTCTCTTCCACAGCCAGCCATCGGCCATGTTGTTGACTGCAGCTGCTCACTCAGGACTCTCATGCTCTTCAGACGTGTCTGCCTTTAAAACATTGTCATCCCTGCTGATCACTTCAGAACTCATCTCTGACCAACTATCAGGAGTTACTGAATGAAATCTATCTTCACGGATTTAAGATCTACTTGCCTCTACGTGTCATTGGTGTACTTATATAGCAAACACCAAAACACACAGCATAGAAAGGCAATGTGATGAGGCAGAGAGTGGAGTGCCGAGGACAAAGCTCACCCTGCACACGCCTTGAACTCACACCTCTTGCCTGCAGAAGTGGAGGGATAATACATTTCTGTTGGCTAAGCTCCAAATGGGTAATCGTTTCTTGCAGTGCCTACAGGAAGTCCAAGGCTCAACAAACTGTTGGATTGGCTCCTTGAGCCACTGTTTGACTAACAGCTATACTGAGTTCTCCTGAGGCACTAATGCACAATCCTCACAGCAACACAGAACAGCAGACCAACCTTGTAGTAACATCTTTTCTTTTTTTTGTCTTTTTTTTTTAAATTAGTTGTGAGGCTTGGCCTCTGGGCCTGAGCACTGTCCCTGAGCAATTCAGCTGAAGGCTACCGCCCTACCCCTTAAGCCACAGCATTTTCTAGTGGTTAATTGGAGATGAGAGTCTCACGCTCTTTAGTGCCCAGGCTAGCTTTGAACCATGATCTAAGCATCTTGAGTAGATAGGATTACAGGTGTGAGCCACCGCAGCCAACTATAGTAACATATTTTCTATCAAAGCAATGGTTATGGGCTGGGAGTTTGGCCTAGTGGTGGAGTGCTTGCCTAGCATGCACGAAGACCCAGGTTCAATTCCTCAGTACCATATACATAGAAAAAAGCTGGAAGTGATGATGTAGCTCAAGTGACAGAGCTCAAAGTCCAAGGACAGTGCTCAGGCCTGGAGCTCAAGCCCAGGGCTAGCCAAAAAAAAAAAAGCAATAGTTATGAATTATCGGCCTAGAGAAAATACATAAATACAAAAAACTCTTCATTACTGACAATCACATGGCATCAATCCAAATGATAGCACAGTGTTTTATTATGTACTTTCCACACCACTTCTCCCCGGGCTTCTTAACAGCAACACACTCCAAAGCCATGTTCCTCGTAAAAGGATGTCCAAAGGCTGGGCGGACAGGCCCATATTATCAGCTACACAACCTCTTATTTCATTGACCAGTGTTCTGCCAATGACACATGAGGATGGCACCAAGCACCCAATTAGCTTAGAGTGAGGAGAGTGAGGATGTTCTCAAGTATTTGCCATCTCTCTCCAAACAGCCCCTATGTCAGTCCCTTGCCAGCATGGCGCCATACCTAGGGATACATTTGTTGCTATTGATGTTAATGGCTGCTATTATTAAGGCAGGCCAAGTCCTTGGGTACTGGGCATTAGGGTCATCTGAATTCCACCGTGGGTACTGACTGGCACATGAACAAAAGGAAACAGGGGCAGCAGTGGAGGTTTTTGTAGCTTTCTACATCCAGGAACCACAGTTAACAAGACAGACAGGCTGATTCTCTCATGAGTGGAACTCAACCACTTGTTCCAGAAGCATGTCTTCAATAAATGCAGAAAAGAAAGCAGAATGGCCCGTGTCTGAGAAAATGGTAAGATGTTAAAGTGCTTGGTGTCTAATGGGTGGTGAGGGTACCCGCTTTTCTGGAGGATAGTTGCCTACCACCAGATTCTCACTCCACTGGTACAAGGGGCCTAGGCCAGGACATTTTCCAAGCTGCCAGTGAGTCTGCTGTGCAGCTCTCGTGGAAAACAACTGCCTCTTGCATGGTCCTGGATTGTACTTTCTTTCTAAGCTCCTTTCAGAAGAGGGTGGTGGTCAAGACAGGGGCTCCTCCCATCTATCATCCTCTTAAGAAGCATGAATTTCATACTGACACACTCAGGGACTGCCACCTAGGGCACAGAGGGCCTAACACATCTCTCCTACCACAGCCCTCACCGCAGCAGCAAGCCAGCTATCAACAACCCATTCCCACACCAAACTCAACGGCCTAACGGGTAGACCAAATGCCTTTAGCAAAGCTTCAGGTCCTGAAAAGCACATTTCTTCAGCCTGCATTTGTCCTCTACAGACTTGTAAGGCATTCCCATAATAAGCTAAATGGTGGCATCCAAAAAAATATGTTTAAGTGTAAACACCCTGGAACTTGCACACATGACCTTACTTATGAAAGTAAGGATCCTGAGATGCAAAGATCATTCTAGATGATCCACTTGGGTCTCACAGTCAATAACTGATGTCCCTATAAAAGAGAAGACGGAAAGCATAGAGGAAGAGACCACATTACCACATAAGCCAAGGGATACCAAGGACTGCTAGAAACCACAAAATCAAGGAAGCAGACAGAGATTCTCAAAGCCTCCAGAAGAAGCAACTCAACTTTAGGCATCTGGCTTTCAAAACCTGAAGGAATTCAATTTGTCATTTTCAAAAAACTGCACTAAGTTTGCACTAAGTTTTCACAGCCACCACAGGCAAACTATGTACCATCCCAAAGCAAAATAGTGCTCTTGTACACAAATTACAGGAGAAGGGTTAGAATGCAGTACTCTACTGCAGGGAGCTAGTGTGTATCTTTAACATTTCCCCAAAGTACTGTGTGACAGACACTTGGGCTTTAAGAACTGGGCAAGCCGCTCCCACCCTGCACATGCTGAGGAAGTCCCTGCTCAGGCTTGTTTTTAAAAGGCTTTTTATTCTAACTCTACTCAGCTGTCTCAGCATCAACCTGGAGGAAGCTCCAAAGGAAAAAATAAAAAGACATATTCACAGCATTCCGTTTATAATCAGGGAAGCTTGGAGGGAGAAGGAAAGTCCAGGCCTGAAGAGTCAGTGATCTGTGTGTGCTGTAGTTTCTCAACTTCCGCTTTCTTTCTGTTACTACAATTGTAGGGCTGAAACCTATGGCTGTGATAGACAAGAAATAATCCAGAGCCAGGAGTTTGGCCTAATGGTAGAGTGCTTGCCTAGCATGCACGAAGACCCGGGTTCCATCCATAAGTACTACATACAGAGAAAAAGCCAGAGTGGTGCTGGGGCTCAAGGGGTTGAGCTCTAGCCTTGAAAAAACTCACAGACAGTACTCAGGCCCTGAGTTCAAGACCTAAGAATGGCAAAAAGAAAAAAAAGAAAAGATAATATTCAGAACCTTGCAAAACTAATGAAAACGTTCCTTGTTCATACTGTGCTTGATGTCGTCAACTGGCTTCCATTTGCAAGGCCAGAGCATTTGGGGCTGGCATTAAGATATGGCATTGCATGCCTGTGAAATGTGATAAACCATGGCCATCAACCTGGACAATAATACACTTGGCAAAGACAAGAGCACACTTTCACTGTTACAAAAAAAAAAGGATATATATGTATGAAGCATCCTGTCAGATCACAAAGTGTAACACAAACCCAAAGCAGTAAAGAGAAAAACTGGATAAATGTGACTACATAAACATAAAAAGATCATCAAGGTCAAACACAAGTAATAGTAAAACTAAAGACGGATATCATATGTGCTAAACTTAATAATGACCAAAGAGCTCCTAAAAGCCCAGAAACAAAAGATAATGAGCAGAGAGAGAAATGGGCAAGAAGTATGAACACCCTGTGCATGGCAGGGAGACGGAGCAGCCCACTTCCCACAGAAGAGATGCTCAAGGTCACGCTGGGATGAGCGGATGGCAGAAACCCAGGTATCTATCCGCCACCTCCTGCCTGCAAAGGCTGCAGTATCATTTGTAAGCATGAGTATCCAAAGATATTCATGATTGGTGCAAAAGCATGGTCACCCAAGCCTTTATGATAGCAAAAATACTGGAGGGAACAAAGCAAGTGTCCACTAATGGCACTGGTTAAACATACCAAGATACGGCGACAAAGTAGAGTGTCATGTGACCTAGGTGAAAAGGCTGGAACTCAAGAGCTCACAGCAAGCAAATCAACAGCCAGACAGAAGTCAAGCTATACCTAGCTCAGATTAGGGAAGTGGTTTTCCTTGAGAACGCCTGGCCTCCATTCTAGAGGGGGCAGGGGACAAGATGAGCCACCAGAAGCATATGGTTGAGGCAGACAGAACAGAAGGAAAAGGACAAAGCATGAGACCAGACTGGGGCTCCAGTTACCTTGAAAAAGTGGACTAGCAGACAAACACACTGAAGGAAGGACCCTGCAGTTGCCCCCTGGAGTCTGCTTTTTGGCACTAAGTCCTTAGGTCTAAGCAGGCAGGAGAGACAAGCATAGATTGCACTGCCCTGAGCATAGCAAATGCTGGTGTCACCAGAGCAGCCGGCGCTACTCAATGCATTCCATCACATGGATCTGCAGAGTGTCCATATCAGGAGCCTGGTACTGGCACTTGGGACAACAGAAGTCAGGTGGCTCCTCGGGCGGGCTTCTCCTCGGGTTGGGCAGAGTTGGGTGAAAGGGGTGGTGAGCTGACAAAGAGAACACAGACAGCAGATGAGTGGGGCTCATGACAGCCTGAGCAGAAACGGAAGGGAAGGAGAAGACTGCGATGTGCTAAGACCTGATGGTACTACCCTATCTGACCACACTGGTCACACCCACATGTGACCAAGAGCCAGCAAACCACCCAGGGCCTCCCAGGGAGAACCACTCCCCACACCTGGGGGATACAGTTGGCGGGGGGCAACTAACATGATATTTTGCTTCCACCAGCAGCAGAGAGGCCGACCCTTGCCATTTCTCTGCATTTCTTGCCACTTCCTCCCTGCCCACCCTTCCGGCAGCCCAGTGTGGATGGTCACCGCTCACCTGGGGCAGGGGGCAAAGCAGGCTGGGAGGTCTCTACGTGCCGCTTCCTCATATCCTCCATCCTTTCGAAATAGAAACCATCGGATGAATAGATGCTTTTTACTGAAGCTCCTCAATGGACCCATGGGGAAGGTCACTAGGACAGGTCAAGGGCAAAAGAAGCCGAACCCAAAAGCCAGCAGCAATCAGTTTCCTGCACTTACTGTATACCCACTCCTCATGGACACCCACCTGGCTGACTCCTGGAAGCTGGCCTTTAGCTTGCTGTACTCCCGCTGCAGCTGCTCCAGATGCTCCTGCAGAAGCTCCTTCTTCTCAGCCAGCTTCTCACGGGCCTGCCTCTCAGCCTGGAAGTCTGCCTTGTAAATATCCGCCTAGCAAATCCAAGAGAGAGATGTGCCTACCTCCCATCACTGCCCATCAGCCATTCATGCCATGCCCCAGGGGAATAAAGCAGAACCCTTGCCCTCCAGGATCCTGGCAGCACATTGGAAAACAGACAATTTATCAAGAGACCCAATGGGCACTGAAACATCAAGGAACAGTGCAAGAGGCCAGAAGTCTACGAAAGAACAAATGAGGCCAAAGAGCCAGGCACCACTGGAGGCTCATGCCTGTAATCCAATCTACAGAGGAAACTAAGATCTGAAGATGTGGGTTCAATGCCAGCCTGGGCAGGAAAGTCCCTGAGGCGCTTTTCTCCAATGAATCTCAGAAAAAGACTGGACGTGTTTCTGTGGTTCGAAGTGGTAGAGTACTAGACTTGAGCAAAACAGCTCATAGATGGCACTCAGAGCCACAGTTCAAGACCCAGGATGGGACAAAAAAGTGACCCAAGAACCATGGTGAGACCCTGTGCTAGAGTGAGCTAGGGTACAGCCAGCGGAGACATCTCACCTGGGCCTTTAGCACTGGCACTGTCTCCATCACAATCTTGTGCTGCTCAGCCTCCTCCTTCAGCTTGTCAATCACTTCCTGCTTGGCCACCAGAGCCTCCTCAGCCTGTTGGAGCTGCTGCTTGAGGTCCTCCAGTTGCATTCCCTAGAGACAGCAAAGAACACTGACACAGCCTCCCAACACAATGCAAGGCCAAGCCCATCCCAAGCACACCACTACTCTGACTGACAACTCAAAGAGATAAAGGGGCTCCCCAGCTTACCAACGGTCTGGAACAATACTGGCCCTGTCCCATGGACTTCAAGACACATGACAAGATCTTAACACATACACAGTAAAGGCTACATCCGGTCACAGCCCCAGGAGAGAAGATATAAGGATGTCAGGACTTAGGGGCTCTCTGTGATCATCTAGCACTGCCTCCCACCTGAGAATTTATCCCTTCCCAGAATCCTCAGCTTGACAGCCCTCTTCTGATCCTCCTTCTTGAAATGGTTACTTACACCACAGGGTGCAGGTCCCAAGAACTATCTTGCCATTGACTATAGTCCCAACACACACACCAACATACATATACCACTCTCCTCCCCAATACTTCTCTCCAGAGATGTGGCCATTTTTGTAGCTACGACTTTATCAGGTCACATGAAGAAGACTTAGTGCTTGGCCAATGTCTTCTTCTTCTTTTCTTTTTTTTGGTCAGTCATGGGACTTGAACTCTGGGCCTGGGTACTGTCCCTGAGCTCTTTAGCTCAAAGCTAGCGTTACAACCGCAGTGCCACTTGCAGTTTTCTGGTGGTTCACTGGAGATAAGTATCTCATGGCCTTTTCATGCCCAGGCTGGCTTTGAATGGTGATCCTCAGATTTCAGTCTCCTGAATAGCTAGGATTACAGGCATGGGCCACCAGCACCCAGCTTGTCTTCTTTTTAATATTTTTTGTACCAGTCATAGAACTTGAATTCAGGGCCTGGGTATTGTCTCTGAGGTTGTTTTGCTCAAGGCTAGTGCTCTACCACTTGAACCACAGTACCCCTTCCAGGTTTCTACTAATTATTTGGAGATAGAATCACGTGGATTTCCTTGCCTTAGGTGGCTTCAAACTGCTCCTGAAATCTCAGTCTCCTAAATAGTTTGGATTATAGGCAAAAGCCAATAGTGCATGGCAAATGTTCACTTTTCTTTTTCTGTTTTTTGGCTGTGGGGCTTGTACTCAGGACCTGGGATCTGTCCCTGAGCTCTTCAGCTCAAGGCTAGCACTCTACCCCTTGAGCCACAGGGCCACTTCTGGTTTTCTGGTTGTTAATTGGAGATAAGAGTCTCACAGACTTTTGTGCCTGGGCTGGCTTTTGACCATGATCCTCAGATCTCAGCTTCTTGAGTATCTAGGATTATAGATATTAGACACCAGGACCTGACTACGTCTTCATTTACCTTTTGTCAGTCCTGGGGCTTGAACTCAGGACCTGACGGCTATCCTTGGGTTTTATCAAGACTAGAGCTCTACCACTTGAGCCACAGAACCATTTCCAGCTTTTTCTATGTATGTGGAACTGAGCAATCTGGGGTCTTCATGCATGCTAGGCAAACACTCTACCACTAGTCCAAAACTCCCAGCCCCTGCATCTTCATTTTTAAAGGACTAATTAACATGGTTGGGTTGTGTATGTGACCACTTTTGAAAGTTGTCTTTGGGCTTACACTCACATTTTTAAAATCTAATTGTTGGGGCTGGGAGTTTGGCCTAGTGGCAGAGTGCTCGCCTAGCATGCAGGAAGACCCAGGTTCAATTCCTTGGTACCACATACATAGAAAAAGCCAGAAGTGGTGCTGAGGCTCAAGTGGTAGAATTCTAGCCTTGAGAAAGTCCAAGGACAGTGCTTAGGCTCTGAGCACCCAAGACTGGCAAAAAAATATACATATATATATGTTATTTTAAAAGTGATGCACACGGCTGGGAGTTTGGCCTAGTGGTTAAAGTGCTTGCCTAGCATGCATGAAGACCCGGGTTCGATTCCTTGGTAACACATACATAGAAAAAAGCCAAAAGTGGTGCTGAGGCTCAAGTGGTAGAGCTCTAGCCTTGAGAAAAGTCCAAGGACAGTGCTCAGGCCCTGAGCTCAAGCCCAGGACTGGCAAAAATAAAAAAATAAAAAAATAAAAGTGATGTACATACAGGTTACATTTACATAAGTTACCATAAATATATTTCTTTTGTTTTTTTGGCATAGGGCTTGAACTCAGACATGGGGCTGTTCCAGAGCTTTTTTTTCATATATTTTTATTGTAATTAATAGACGGGTTACATTATATTCACCAGATAGAGAGTGCATTACTTCACACATATTGATGCCCTTTCTCATGTCTTGGTCAGAGCTTTGTTGTTCAAGGCTAACTTTCTTCCACTTTGAGCCACAGCTCTACTTCTGGATTTGGAGTGGTGAACTGGAGATAAGAGTCTCACAGGAACATTCCTGCCAGAGCTGGCTTGGAGTCATGATTCTCACATCTCAGCTTCCTTAGTAGCTATGCTTGTAGGTGTGAGCCACCAGCACCTGGCATGAGTACATCTTTTGTTTTAATTTTGTTGTGTGTGTGTGTATGTGTCAGTCCTAGGCTTGAAGTCAGCCTGGGCACTGTCCCTGAGTTCTTTTGCTCAAAGCCAGCACTCTACTACTTGAGTCACAGCCCCACTTCTGGCTTTTTCTGTCTGTGGTACTGAGGAGTGGAACCTAGGGCTTCGTGCATGCGAAGCAAGCACTCTTCCCTATCCTAAGCCAAATTCCCAACCCCAGAAAATCTGTTCTTTTTGCCAGTCCTGGGAAATGAACTCAGGACCTGAGCACTGTCCTCGGGCTTTCGCAAGGCTGTGGCTCTACCACTTGAGCTACAGCGCCACTTGCTGGTTTTCTATGTCTGTGGTACCAAGGAATCAAATCCAGGTCTTCATGCAGGTTAGGCAAGTACTATATCACGTGGCCACCCCCAGTAAATCTTTTTAAACAATCTCACCACTTCCCTCATTCTCTCCCAGTTTTTCTCTCTCATCTCCACCCACAAGTTGTAGAGTTCTCCAGAGTGTCAAGTGAGTACCATTACTTCATTTCCTTACCCTTTGTTGTACTCACGTTTTAAGGATGACATTGTCAACAAAGAATATACACAGAGGAGATTTATAAGGATTGTACAAAATGTGCAAGCACAGGTGGCTCATGCCTATAATACTAGCAGTTGAGAAGGCTGAGATCTGAAGACTGTGGTTCAAAGGCTGGAACTGGAGCTATGACTCAAATAACAGAGCACCAGCCCTGGTAAAAGTCATAGGATAGCACCACAGCTCTGAGTTCAAGCCCCAATATCAGTACAAAAAAAATGACTGTCGGCACGGTGGCTCACACATATAATCCTAGCTACTGAGGAGACTGAGATCTGAGGATCAATGTTCAAAGCCAGTCTGGGCACAAAAGGACCTGAGACTCTTATTTCCAGTTAACCACCAGAAAACGGGAAGTGGGGCTCGGCTCAAGGATAGGGTGGTAGCCTGGAGCTGAAGAGCTCAGGGACAGCGCCCAGGCTAAGTTCAAGTCTCATGACCCACAAAAAGAAAAAAAAAAGACTGCTAGAAACTGTACTTAGTTTATGTCTGATTAGGACAAACTACAAAAGTTCCCATGTGCCTTTCCAGTGAGCACAGAATGCTACTGAATCCTGCTGTGGCTCTGGGCCACAAACGGCACTGTTGATGACTAGCAGGAGGAAATGACCTTGTAAACAAATGGACCACAGCCCCACAGACAGCAAGCCAAGGTCCTGTCCTAGCCCTAGGGCACAGGAGGTGATTTACTCATGCGCTCCAGCTCCTTAATGACCTTCCTTGAGTGGATAGAGCTGCAGCTCGCTAAGGATTTACAGTGAGTTGTGTATGCCTCCAAAAAGCCATTCTGTCAGGTCTTAAGGGTGCATTCTTCTCTTTCCCCAGGAAGAATAGGACAGGGAGAAGAAGAGGAGGGGGCTGGTTATACTCACTCGCTTCCGCTCACAGCTCACCATGCTGCTCTTGATGTGGTTGTCATAGTCTTGGAACAGCTGGTGATAAGCCATCTGCAGCTGGGCCAGCTTCCGCCTACGAAAAAAGGAGATGCCTCTGGAGAGACCACCTTGTTCTGGCCTACCTACAGCTTGCCTACACCCAGCTCTAGCTACCCCCTGGCTTCTTGTACCATAACAGACCTGGAATAGGAGCTTCTAGGGGTACCTCAATTATGAGACAAGCTTTGAATTACTGCAACTAAGTTGCTAATCGTTCCTTTAATTTTTTTTCCTTAAACTCTTGAAATCTTTATAAGTGACAGGGCACCGGTGGCTCACACCTGTAATCCTAGCTACTCAGGAAGCTGAGATCTAAGGATCACAGTTCAAAACCAGCCTGGGCACGAAAGTCTATGAAACTCTTATCTCTAATTAATCACCAGAAAACTGGAAGTGGCACTGTGGCTCAAGTAGTAGAGCGTTAGTCCTGAGCTGAAGAGCTCAGGGACCAAGCCCAGGCCCAGACTTCAACCCTCCCTACTGACCCCCCCACCAAAAAAAGACTGAGATCTTAGGATTGTGGTTAAAAGCCAGCCTAGGCATGAGCACAGGAGACTGTTAACTCCTATTAACCACCTGAAAGATGGAAGTGGATGCCAAGAGTTTGGCCTAGTGGTACAGTGCTTGCCTAGCATGCACAAAGACCTGGGATCAATTCCTCAGTACCACATACATAGAAAAAGCTGGAAGTGAGCCCAGCACGGTGGCTCACACCTATAATCCTAGCTACTCAGGAGGCTAGAATCAGAGTTCAAAGCCAGCCCGGGCACTAAAGTCCATGAGACTCTTAAATCCAATTAACACCTAGAAAATAGGAAGTAGTACTGTGGCTCAAAGGGTAGGGAAGTAGGGAGAACGCCCAGGCCCAGGGGTACGGTAGAAGCCTTGAGCTGAAGAGCTCAGGGACAGCATCCAGGCAGAATTCAAGCCCCATGACCAGAAAAGAAAGGAAAAGGAAAGAAAAGAAGATAAAAGGCTGGAAGTGATCCTGTGGTTCAAGTGTAGCGCTCTAGCCTTGAAATAGTCCAAGGAATAGTGCTCAGGTCCTGAGTTCAAGCCTGGGACTGGCAAAATATATGGAAGTGGAGCTATAGCTCGAGTGGTAGAGCCCTAGCCTTGAGATGAAGAGCTCAGCTGGGCCCGGCGGCTCATACCTATAATCCTAGCTACTCGGGAGGCTGAGATCTGAGGATCAAGGTTCAAAGCCAGCAGGGCACAAAAGGAACAAAGACTCTTATCTCCAATTAACCTCTAGAAAATGCAAGCGGGGCTTTGCTCAAGGGTAGGGCGTTAGCGTTTAGCTGAAGAGCTCAGGGACACCGCCCAGGCCCAGGGGTAGGGCAGTAGGCTTGAGCTGAAGAGCTCAGGAACAGTGCCCATGCCATTCAAGCCCCATGACCTACCAAAAAAAAAGAGGCTAAGATCTAAGAGACATCTCGTGGTTCAAAGCCAGCCCAGATACTAAAAACCACAGACTCTTATCTCCAATTAATCACTAGAAAAGGGGAAGTGGAGATGGGATTCAAGGGGTAGGGCAGTGGCCTGGAGCTGAAGAGCTCAGGGACTGCGCCCAGGTCCAGCGGTCAAGCCCCAGGACCCATTTAAAAAAAAGACCTCAGGGACATTGACCATATCCTGAGTCCAATCCCAGGAAGCATAAGTGGCTTCTAACATGTTATTAATGAGTGTACCTCACTGCAAAGCAAGCACTTAAACACTGAATAAGGATATAATGGGCTAAAACCTTGGTGCTTTGACAATGAAGAATCTTGAACCAATTGGGGCAGAAAAGAATATGTGAAGGATATACAGTGAGCTGAGAAGGCAGGCTTGTCTCGAAGATAAATGGTTTTCATAAAGTAACAGTCAATGCTACCAACAGCCCTCACAATGGGCCCTTTGGCATCGCAGGCACCTTCCCATAGACTCACTTCTCCTCAGAGGCAGTCTGGCGCTCCATGCGCAGGGCAGCTTCCATGCTCTGGCTCTGCATCCGCAGCTGGTCCACCTGCACGCTGTGCTGCTGCTGCAGAGCCTCCCGCTCACTCTCCAGTTGCCTGGCCTGCTCACTGGCAGCCCTCGCCCTGGTATGGAAAGAAGAACACAGTGAGGGGACTATAGGCAGGGTGGCACAGGCTAGGGGGGTCAGGTTGTAAGCATCTGTGACTACAAGTTGACTTCAGGTGACAGAGTGGCGCTAAGGAGCCAGCTGGAAGGTGGAAGATAAGGAGTTCCATCAAAAATGTGTTTGCAGCTGGGCACTGTGGCTCGCATCTGTAATCCTAGCTACTCAGCAGGCTCAGGACTGTGGATCTTGGTTCAATGCCAGTCCGGGCACTAAAGTCCATGAGACTCTTATATCCAATTAACCACCAGAAAACCAGAAGTGGTGCTGTGGCTCAAGTGGTAGACGGCTAGCCTTGAACTGAAGAGCTCAGGGACAGCACCCAGGCTCAGAGTTCAAGCCCTACAACTGACAAAAAAAGAGCCCTACAACTGACAAAAGAGTCAAGAAGAGGGTGAAGTGCCTGCCCTCTGAGCTGCTTGCTGAAATGAGGTGAAAGGAGCATCAGGAAATCCTAAGGCCCTAAGCGAGAACTGTCTCAGTGGAGGGTTGTTGGAGAGACTTGAAAGAGCAGCCAGGAGACTTCCTAGCTGAAGAATGCTAGTACTGAGCTCAAGGGTAGACTAAGGTCTCACCCCAGGTCACAGCTCCGCTGGAGACCTCGAGAGACTTTGTGGAAGCCCAGTTCCCACACCTGGGTAATAGGGCCTTGAAGGCAGGACATGACCTCAATACCCTTGGCAGGAAATGCTTCTTTCTGTCCATGTTCTCCGTGTTTCACCTTCATCACCCGATCCCTCCAAAATCTCCTCGTCCTAGCCTCCCTTTGTTTCCAACTTCCAGAACCTAGCCACATTATCCTGCTGCTCTGACACTTCCACTACCCTGTTGCAGGACCAATGGTGGTCACTTCCCAGTGGTCCCGAGGTGGCCCATGATGACAGGTCACTCTCGCTCTGCAAAGGCAAGCTTGTGCTATTGGGTGAGGGCCCGGCCCGCTTCTGCCTTTGCTCACATTGCTTCCCTACCCACTCAGAGCCTAACCACTCTCCCCTCCTTTATGTCGGAAAACAACCCCGATAACAGCTCCACATACCTCTAACCCCTGACCACCTACTATGTGAGGACTGCTTCACCCATCTGTGTTAACTGCAGCAGCAGGGCACTATAAAAATCATAGTAGCAATCCTGCCCTCTCACCCAATGATCCCGTTTATGGCACTCAAAACTGCTTTGCAAAGGAGCAGGCCTGAAACCACTAGTCTGCAACGTGGGATCTGGGCTGGTGTAAGCTCCCTGTGCTGCTTGTGATACTTTCCCTGCCTGAACTGTTCATACAACGAAGCCTACATGAATTCCTACAAGTCAGGAATGTTGGTATGTGCCAGGCAGAAGGCACCACTGAGAGTCTGCAAAAGAAATGGAATGTGCTGAGTGTCTTAGTAGATAAGGTATACCTCCCTAATGCAGAAACAGAACAGCCAATGTAGACAAGTACACACACACACACACACACACACACACACACACACACACACACACACACACACAGGCATGCGTGCACGTGCGTGAGAAACAGAATTAGAGAGCAATCTCTTTGATAAACATAGATCAAAAAAATTCTCAATAAAATACGTGCACAACAAATTCAACAAAACATTAAGAAGGTCAGAAGCTACTCTGCAGGGTAAGATCTGAGAAAAGAGGTTTAAAGGCAGCCCATGCAGGCAAATCCTTGAGACTCATCCTTCATTAAGCAATAAAAAGCCAGAAACAGGTGTATCCCAAGTGGCAGAGCACCAGTTACAAGCAAATGAGCCAAGTGAGAGGAAGAGGCTTGAAGTTCAATACCCAGAACCAGCATGCATTCACACCTAAATTAATTAATTAGTTAATTAAAATAAAACATAAGCTGGGCAAGGTTGCTTAAAAACCTGTAATCCTAGCTACTAGGAAAGTAGAGATCATGGGACTGAAGTGAAGGCAAAGCAGGACCAAAAAAGTTCAAGAGACAATATCTCAACCACGTGCTGGGAGGAGTGGTGCCCAGCTGTCATCCCAACTGGTGCCCTGTAACTCAAAGAAGCCAGATAGGAGGATCCAAGCCAAGACTAGCTCAGGCATAAAGCCAGACCATACTTCAAATGTGGGACCGGGAGTGTAGCCTAGTGGTAGAGTGGTGCTTACCTAGCATGCACGAAGGCCCAGGTTCGATTCCTCGGTACCACATACACAGAAAAAAGCTGGAAGTGGTGCTGAGGCTCAAGTGGTAGAGCTTTAGCCTTGAGAAAGTCCAAGGACAGTGCTCAGGCCCTGAGCTCAAGCCCAGGACCGGAAATGATAATGATGATGATGATGATGTAACCAGGCACTAATGGCTTCATGCCTGAAATCTTAGCTACTCAGGATGCTGCAATCTGAGGGCTGTGGTTCAAAGCCAGCCCGGGCAATAAAGTCATGAAACTCTTATCTCCAATTAACTGCAAAAGATGCTGAACATAACTTCTTACTCCTTTTTTATCTCATGTCCATCTTGGCCATTTAGCAGCTTGAAGATCCTTGAAAAGACTGGGTCTATGTTGCTTGCGTTGTTTTTCCAGAGGAAAATAGTAAAATATATATGGCAATAGAGCTAAGACTCTCTTAAATATTTCTTATATATGGCAACTCCAAAGGACAGGGTAAAGACTATAAAATTGTACTTTCTCTTTAAATGTTCTATGCTGTCAATGTTAAATATTGTAACAACCAAGCAATATTCCAATGTCTGCGTGATCATGGGGACATGGCTACTTACAGTGATATCAGTAGTTAAACAACTAAAGACCACCCATTACAGCCATGCTAACAGTACATAATACTAAAATAGGCCACACGTTTTTGTAGTCTCAAAGTATGTGGTTAATTACCCTCAAAGTTACTGTGGTCTCATGTTTACTCTCTATGTACCTGTGATATGCAAAATATAGAGACCCTTGGCCTCCAGGAGTTTACATTCTCATGGTGCTGTTGGTGCAAGAAAACTGCTTCTAGTTCTTGCATTGCTTTGGTATTAATTATACCATTTTGGAAGGATCCCTTGGCCCACAGTTTTAAAAAGGCAGAGGGCTACGTTAAATTTCAGGGCATTAGTGCTTGAGTTTACAGTGTATTAGCTCTGCTCTTCAACTTCTTTCCCCAGGGAACTGTGCAGGTAATGTTCATTTCTGTGAATAAGAGAAGAAACCATTCTACCTAAGAGCGTATTTACCATCTCCCTATACTGCATATGCTCAGTGATACAGCTGTCAACCAATGGCTAAGAAGACTTAGAATTCTCTAAGACTGTGCATCTCTCAATTCTGTCTTTACCTGTTTTCACATTATGTCTTACTCAATGGGCAGGATTTCCTTATAAGCCTTTCATAACAGGATATTGGTCCTAATTTTTAACCTTTTGTGTAGGGTGTGTGCATCTGTTCTGAAGCAGCATTATGATAGATGTGCCTGCACTTCTAAGGAATTACTTTATTAGTTCACATTTTCAGTTGAAATTTTACATGTATCGTTGTTTTCTATAGTTCTTTTGAATCAAGGGGTTTACTCTGCATGTTTATTAGCACTGAACCTAGTTAAAATGCAAGCAATAGTGGTGGCAGGTCCATACCTGATTTTAGAATATGAATATTCTGTTGCATGATTGAAATTCACACTTATTAGGTGATAATTTTATATATGCACTTAATAACAAAGCAATAGATACTTAAACCAATAATGTGGGTTTAGTCCAATTTTTCTATTGGATCTTCCATTGAAAATAGGAAGAAGATAAATGGGCAATTACAACACATTCAAACTGTCAGGAATAGAGCATAACAGGGCTCGTCCTCTTTTCTAGTTATTTTCCAAACATGTTTAAAAACAAGACGCACACTAAGCATGTTGGCTAAGGAAATAAATTGCTGTGGTTAGAACAGTCAGAAAGGTGCAGAGTTTCAGAAACGATAGGAAACTAGACCAGTTTTTAGGGGAGAGCGGTATACAGCATGTTAAATAACTAGATGCAGGGTTTGTCTGGTGAGGTTTATAGAGTTCAGTATGGGGTTGCTTAAAAAACTAGGAACCTGATCCAGATGTGGTTCCTGTGATCAGGCTTATGCAGGATTGTGAAGCCAGCCTAGGCAACATAGCTAAATTTTTTAAGCAAAAAATCCAGTATCTTGGGGGTGCATGGGAACAATACACTACGTGCACTTAAAGATGTGTAGGTAACCAAGAAATTTCTATTGTGCTTACGGGTCTTGAAGGACCCCACAAGAAGGGACCATTCCACTTGTTACACAAATACTCTTACCATCTGCAGTTTGAGTTCTCTCATTACTGTGTTTTGTTTTATAACCAGAGCTTTATTGCTGAATCAGCTAGACTGCACAATTTTTTTGTTTAAAGCAGCATGTGCATGTGGTGGTACTGGCTTTTTCTCCGCTTCTCATACTAGTCTACCACTAGAGTCAGCTCTGCTATGTTACAGATTATTCTGAAAACATTGGCTCCTTTGCTGGTGGTATGTGGCCACTGACTAATTGATTTCTGCACAGGGCACTAGGCTTGATCCCAGCATAGACCCTCCCTGAGTTAAACAACAGTTCTAGTTTTTAAGGAAAAAAAAAGTCACCGCTCTGTAACTAAAAGGATTAATACTAGATTATCTTTCACAAAGGTTTAATTCATTCTCCTTTAAGTACCAAACTGCTCACTGCGTGCACTTGCTCTACATGTTCTCCATTGCTCCATGAATTATGCTAAATGAATTTTATTGCTTATGTTTGAAGTATTACAAAAGGCAGCTTGCTTTTTTTTTCTGCCAGTCCTTGGCTTGAGCTCAGGGCCTGAGCACTGTCCTTGGACTTTCTCAAGGCTAGCACTCTACCACTTGAGCCTCAGCACGACTTCCAGCTCTTTGCTATGTATGTGGGGTACCAAGGAATCGAACCTGGGTCTTCGTGCATACTAAGCAAGCACTCTACCACTAGGCCAAACTCCCGACCCCAAGCTTGCTTTTTTAATCTATGCATCTTTGGGGAGTTTGAAGAAGAAATTGGGTTCCTTCATGTAAAAAGGAACTATTGTATGAGTTTGGAAACTCTGCACCTGTGTGTATACAGCAATAAAGCAGTATGGGCTGAGAATGCACTGGAAAAAAAAAAGAGGGGGGCCAGGGGTTTGGCCTAGTGGTTAAAGTGCTTGCCTAGCATGCATGAAGACCCAGGTTCGATTCCTCGGTACCACATATATAGAAAAAAGCCGGAAGTGGTGCTGAGGCCCAAGTGGTAGAGCTCTAGCCTTGAGAAAGTCCAAGGACAGTGCTCAGGCCCTGAGCTCAAGCCCAGGACTGGCAAAACAAAAAACAAAAAAAGAGGCTGGACATTGAATTGTAGCTTAAGTGGTAGAGCACTAGCCTTGAACAAAAGAGCTCAAGGACAACACCCAGTCCTCGAGTTCAAGCCCCAGGACTAACACCAAAAAACTACTGGGAAAAGCTGCTAAATGCATATTTCAAGGAGTAGAGGAACTTCTTAGTAAGCACAAGGCCATGATTTCAGACCCTAATACTGCTCCCCCCAAAAAAAACAACCAGAGGGCTAGGAAGTTGGCTAGTGTTAAGACTGCTTGCCTAGTATGCACAAAGACCCAGGTTCAATTTCTCGGTACCACATACATAGAAAAAGCTCAAAGTGGTATTATGGGTCAAGTGGTGAGAAAGCCCAAGGACAGTGCCCAGGCACTGATTTCAAATCCCAGGACTGGAGAAAAAAAAAAAAACAACAGCATATACCGTGATCAAGTTGGGTGCATGCAAGGTTGGTTCAATATATGGAAAATCAATAAACATAATACGACATATCAACACAAAAACTATGTGATCATCTCAATTGACACAGAAAAAGGACTAAGTTTTTATGATAAAAACTCTGAAGTGGGCAGGGAGTTTGGCCTAGTGGTAGAGTGCTTGCCTAGCATGTATGACGACCAGGGCTTGATTCCTTGGTATCACATACAAAGAAAAACCTGAAGTGGTGCTGTGGCTCAAGTGATAGAGCACTAGCCTTGAAAAAAACCCAAGGACAGTACTCAGGCCCTGAGTTCAAGCCTCACGACAGGCAAAAATAAAAAACTCTGAATAAAGTAGGAATAGAAGGAATGTACATGAACATCATAAAGGTATATATGGGCCTAGAGCGATGGCTCACACCTGTAATCCTAGCTACTCAGGAGTCTGAGATCAAGGATCAAGGTTCAAAGCCAGACTGGGCACAAAAGGACGTGAGACTCTCAACTCTAACCTCTAGAAAATGGGAAATGGGGCTTGCCTCAAGGGTAGGGCAGTGGCCTTGAGGTGAAGAGCTCAGGGACAGCACTCAGGCCCAGGGGTACAGTGGTAGCTGAAGAGCTCCGGGACAGGGCCCAGGCCAAGTTCAAGTCCTAGGCTGTACAAATAAATAAATAAATAAATAAATAAATAAATAAATAAATAAATAAAGATAAACAAATTTATATATGACAAATCTACAGGTAACATCATATTGAACAGGGAAAAATTTAAATCCATTGGACACCGGAGGCTCACATCTGTAATCCTAGCTATGCGGGAGGCTAAAATGTGAGGATCACACTTCGAAGCCAGCCTGGGCAGGAAAGTCATTGAAACTCATCTTCAATTAACCATCAGGAAACTGGGAGTTGTTTTGTGGCTCAAAGTAGTAGAATGCTAGCTTTGATCGAAAGAGTTCAGGGGCATCACCCAGGTCCTGAGTTCAAGCCCCATAATCAGCAAAAAAAAAAAAAAATCATTGGGGCCAGGAGTTTAGCCTAGTGGTAGAGTGCTTGCCTAGCATGCACGAAGACCCAGGTTCAATTCTTTGGTACCACATACATAGAAAAAAGCCAGAAGTGGTACTGTGGCTCAAGTGGTAGAGTGTTAGCCTTGACCTTGAGTAAAAAAAAAAAAAGTGTTCAAGGACAGTGCCCAGGCCCTGAGTTCAAGCCCCAGGGCTGGCAAAAAAAAAAAAGAAAGAAAAGAAAAAAAAAGAAAGGAAAGGAAAGGAAAGGAAAGAAAAATTGTTGGGGGGGGCAGACGCCAGTGGCTCACACCTATAATCCTAGTTATTTAGGAGGCTGAGATATGAGGATCACAGTTCAAAGTCAGCCCATGTACTAAAGTCCATGAGACTCTTATCCCCAATTATCAACCACCAGAAAACTGGAAGTGGCGCTGTGGCCCAAGTGGTAGAGCACTAGAGCTGAGAAGCTCAGGGATAGCACCCAGGCCTAGAGTTCAAGACTCATGGGCGACAAAAAAGAAAATAAAGAAAAAATAAAACTGTCATATGGGGCTGGGAGTATAGCCTACTCATAGAGTACTCGCCTAACATGTACAAAGCCCATTGTTCAATTCCTCAGTACCACAAGCACCGAAAAATTCAGGAAGTGGTACTGTGGCTCAAGTGGTAGAGTGCTAGCCTTGAGAAAGCCCAGAGACAGTGTCCAGGCCCTGAGTTCAAGACCCAGGACTGGCAAAAAAAAAAACAATGTTATGGACATGGTACTGGAAATATAAACACAACTACATAGTCATAAAAACTTATGACTCTATAGACATAATGTTTTATTACATAGATTATTATGTATCTATGACATACAAACCCTCAACCTAATTTTGTTTATGTTCTAAAATATAAGTGCCAGTGATTGTCTATAGATTCCCTTCGTGAATTCCCTTCGTGAAACACGTCATTTGAAATATGATGTAAAAGTCAATGTTAACAAATTCTTCAATTAAAAAAAAAACCTATCACATGTCATTTGCAAGAAAGTGAACTGGAGATCATCATATTCAATGAAACAAGCCAAGCTCAAAATAGGTGTGTGTGTGTATGCGTGCACATACGTCTGTGCGCGTGTGCTCATCAAATTGTATAGAATTTGATTCCAAGTATTGCATTGTGTTTGAGGGGGATGAAGAGGAAAGAGAAAGAAAATAGAATGGTGGAGGATGAATAATTATTTCTCTGTGGAAAAAAAAGGTCCTATGTGAGAGGTATTCTCTGTGCTCCTTATCAGTCAAGATAATCTTCTCCAGTCTTTAATAGGGTGGGTCCTACCAAGTACTCATTGGACAAATGTAACCTTAGAGGGTAAGGTCTTGCATGTGGCTTTAGGATCCTCTAAAATGCCTCCTAAAGAAATAACCCAAGTGCAATCAGGGTCAGAGAGCCTGGTGACAAGAGCTGGGACCCAGGTCCTCAATGATTAGGCTAAAACTCTTCCAATCAGTTCCTAGGCAGCAGTGTTCACGCAGTAACTGCTTCTATCCTCTCACACAGGAAACCCTAGAGCTTTCTACATTTTCTTCATTCAATTCTGGAGCCTCCATTGCACACTTTCCTTCCCCACTCACCTGCCCTCCAAAGCCTGGAGTTCTTTGGTAGCAGCTTCCAAGCGACTCTGGCTCTCCTGGAGCTCCCCAAGTAATGATGTCACCTGAGCTTTCACAGACGCCTTGTCATCAGCCATCTGCTACAGAAGTAAAGGCCACTTCTCGTTAGTACTGCTTTCTCCCCAGCTGCTGGTTTCTAGCCTCCCTAAGTTCCACAGTAGCTTGCAAGCAACTGGGACAAATGTATCCTGTGGGTTTCTGGTCTGCATTCATCAACCCCAAACCCAAGTACCCCAACTATCACTGCTGCCTGAGATGCATGCATTTCCCCATCTCCACTCACTGCCCCCTCCCAAGGCTGCTGCCCAATCAAGGAGGACAATTTGGGCAATGGAAAGACTCAGTCCCAATTACCCACACCCCCAGGCTCAGTCCTAATCTTTGTGGATAGGGGGACACAGGCCTCTAAGAAACACAGAAGCATAGAAATGCCTAAAGATTTCTTGGGGCCAGGAGTTTGGCATCGTGGTAAAATGCTTGCCTAACATGCAAAAAGACCTGGGTTTGATTCTTCAGTACCACATACATAAAAAAAAAGCCAGAAGTGGTGCTGAGGCTCAAGTGGTAGACTCTAGTCTTGAGAAAGTCCAAGGACAGTGCACAGACCCTGAGCTTAAGCCCAGGACTGGCACCAAAAAAAAGGCTTCTGTAGTTGCTGACAGCAAAGCCACTGCCTGGTCACTAGACCTTAAAAGGCTGAACTAAGATGTCATGTAACTAGAGTACTATCACTGCACGAGTCTTAGAATCTTTAAGCACAATGAAGAAAAGAGAGGCCTAGTCCACACACCTAGGGCCAGGAGAGACAGGTTTCTCAAAGCAAGAGTTAATACTAAATCTTTTTCTTTTTTTCATATGCCTAGGTGCTGTCTTTGAGCTTCTTTTGTTCAAATCTAGTGCTCCTACCACTTGAGCTACAGCTCTACTTCTGGCTTTTTTTTTTGTTTTGTGTTTTTGCCAGTGTCCTATGATTGAGCTCAGGACCTGAGAACTGTCCTTGGGCTTTCTCAAGGCTAGAGATCTACCACTTGAGCCATAGCACTAGTTCCAGCTTTTTCTATGCATTTGGTACAGAGGATCGAACCTGGGTCTTCATGCATGCTAGGCAAACACTCTCCCACTAGGCCACACTTCTGGCCCCCTTCTTCTGGCTTTTTTTAAAATAGTTTATTGGACAAAAAAAGAATCCCATGGAGCCGAGCGTGGTGGTGGTGGTGGTGGTGGTGGTTCACATCTATAATCCTAGCTACTCAGGAGGCTGAGATCTGAGGATCAAGGTTCAAAGCCAGCCTGGGCACAAAAGGACCTGAGGGCTTCGTGCATGCTAGGTGAGCACTCTACCACTAGACCATAATCCCTGCCTGCACAGGCTAGCTTTGAACTGTGATCCTGAGATCTCAGGCTGCTGAGTAGGTAGGATTACAGGTGTGAGCCATTGGTACTCAATCTAAATCTTTTAATTTTTGAGAATGACAAAAAATATTCCATTTAACCATAAACTAACATATCTGACCAAACTTTAACATGGCTACAAGCAGCCTAAGAGTACATTCCTGAAATGTTTTGGCCCCTGCCCAGTTCCTATTTGGAAATGTTCAGGGCTATTAAGTCTTAGGCCTAAGACTTCACATATGACCTTTCTTGGAGCATTTACGGAGAAGACTATCAGTTATGAACCCTTCCTCTGTCCATTTCAGATGTCTGCATTTCTCCCACACTCCAGGTATCTCTATCTCAGGACCTGAGAGCTATTGCTTTGAAATGGAAATCATCAAGAAGGATCCTTTAGTCTCCTTAAAAGAATAGGATCAGGGCTGGGAATTTGGCTTAGTAGTAGAGTGCTTGCCTAGCAAGCATGAAGCCCTGGGTTTGATTCCTCAGTACTACATACACAGAAAAAGCCAGAGTGGTGCTGTGGCTCAAATGGCACAGTGCTAGGCTTGAGCAAAAGAAGCTTAGAAGAGTGCCCAGAACCTGAGTTCAAGCCCCAGGACTGGCAAAAAAAAAAGAGGATAGGATCCTTCTAGGCATAGGTGGCTCACAGCTGTATCCTTGGGAGGGTTGGATCTGATGGTCAAAGCTAGTCCAGGCAGGAAAATTTTATCTCCAGTTAACCATGAGAAAAAGCTGAAGTGGGGATGACACTGTCTAAAAAGAAATATTACTCCTTACTTCACTTAAGTAACTAATTCCTCTGTACATCACCTTTAAATAACAAGAAAGGGCTGGGAGTTTGGCCTAGTGGTAGAGTGCTTGCCTAGCATGCATGAAGACCCGGGTTCGATTCCTCAGTACCACATACATTGAAAAAAAATCCAGAAGTGATGGTGAGGCTCAAGTGGTAGAGCTCTAGCCTTGAGAAAGTCCAAGGACAGTGCTCAGGCCCTGAGCTCAAGCCCAGGACTGGCAAAAAAATAAATAAATAAATAACAAGAAAAAATTAAAAATAAAAAATAAGTACAGAGAGAAATATTAAAAACTATAGTGCCTGGCATAAATATATATTTTTTAAAGACTAAAGTGGCCAGGCACAGTGCCGGGGCCTACCGGCAGCAAATTGGGGTTCCTGAAATAGGGGGCAGGGACTGGAAAAATTAGAAGAGAGACAAACACATCGGGTCCGGGAGGTCTGCAGCCCAGGCAAAAACTGCAGCAGCCCATTTATTCTCAACTCAAAGTTTATATCCCTTCTTGAGACCAGGGCACCGCCAGGTGTTACATCCAGATGGTTAATCAGGGAACTGTTGGGGGTTACATTCATATGGTAAATCTCAGATCAATTGAACAGGAGAAGGCCAAAAAACAATAAGACAATCAAGCAATTATCTGATGCAAATCAAAGTACAGTTTGATTCCACTCTTGCTCCCGACAGCACAGTGGCTCACAACTGTAATCCTAGCTACTCAGGAGGCTGAGATTTTAGGATTAAGGTTTAAAGCCAACTCAGGCACAAAAGGAGTGAGACTCTTATCTCCAATTAACCTCTAGAAAACAAGTGGGGCTTGGCTCAAAGGGTAGGGTGGTAGCCTTGAGCTGGCCAGCTCAGAGACAACGCCCAGACCAAGTTCAAGCCCCATGACCACCCCCCCCCCAAAAAAAGGCTAAAGTGAAACAGACATGGTGGCTCCCGCCTGTAACCCTAGCTACTCAGGAGGCTGAGATTCTGAGGATCATGGTTCAAAGCCAGCCTGGGCCCAAAAGTGTTGGGGACCGACTGTGGGGTCAATGACCTTGGACCTGACCTTGGACCTACACAACTGTATACACGAGGAAGTAACTCTTATCAGGATAACTTTAAGCAATGTCAATCAGTTCTTATCAGGATGACCTTTCTCATTTGTCTTATAACTTGTTTACTATTTTGTATGAATGTAGCCTCTGGCAGTTCCCTAGTTTTAAGAAGAGTATTTAAGGTCGGAAGTAAAAATAAAGAGGGGTCTTAGGCAGCAGTCTGGAGCTCACAGCCTTCTTGGACTGCTGACTTGGGCTGTAGTCCTCCCGAACTCCATCTGTTTGTCTCTCTTCTATTTTTTCCTAGTCCTTGCCCCTATTTCAGGAATCCCAATCCGCGAACCCTGGTTTGCTGCCGGCTGGCCCCGGCACAAAAGGACCTGAGACTCTTATCTCCAATTAACCTATAGAAAATGGGAAGTGGGGCTTGGCTCAAGGGTAGGGTGGTAGCCTTGAGCTGAACAGCTCAGAGACAACGCCCAGACCAAGTTCAAGCCCCATGACCCACAAAAAAACAGGAAGAAAGAAAGAGACGGAGAGAGACAGAGAGCAAGACAGAGGGAGGGAGGGAGGGAGAGAGGGAGAGGGAGAGGGAGAGGGAGAGGGAGAGGGAGAGGGAGAGGGAGAGGAGAGAGAGAGAGAGAGAGAGAGAGAGAGAGAGAGAGAGAGAGAGAGAGAGAAAGAGAGAAAGAAAGAAAGAAAGAAAGAAAGAAAGAAAGAAAGAAAGAAAGAAAGAAAGAAAGAAAGAATACCATATGACAACAGAGGCTGAGACTGGAGAGATGCAGCTGCTAGCTAAGAGTGCCAAGAAATGATGGGAGCCAGCAGACATTGGGAGAAGAGCCTTGAATCGTTTCTCCCTCCCGGCCCACAGAAGGAACTCCCTAATCATACCTTGATGTTGAATCTCTAATCCAAAGAACTGAGGAATAATAAAACTGTTGTTTAAGCCCCCAAGCATGTGGTACCTAGTTTTGGCAGCCCTAGCAAACTCATACACCTAAGCAAATGACAAACATTAAACCAGGCACTCCCAGCAGTCTAGCACATTGGCTCCTTAGCCCCACAGTAAACATTTTCACTCCACAGCCAGAACCCAACTGTGGAAGGTCCACTCCTTCCCCCCACCTCGGCCTTCCAGACAGCACAAGCTCTGCTCAACTATTGTTGCCAAGGTACTGAGACCAGCTGGACCACAAAGGCCTTGAAACATTCTCCTTAGCTAAATCCGCTAGGCATGTCATCCCTCAGGAACAGTAGTAGAATACAGGGCCAACTCACAGGCCTGGGGGGCCACATCCTCCACTCCCCAAAGGCAGATGTGGGTCCTTGCCTGGTTCCTGGAAAATCCTCCAACCCAATCCTGCCTGGGGAGAGTGGTCTGTTCATGTTTCCCTGGGGCCTGGAGCCTTGCCAGGAACTCTATGCTGGCGCCCTTGATGCAGGTGGGGACCTTGGAGCACATGGTATCCTGGACCCCTGGACCCTGGTGAGCTTCTGACATGACAGTACCATGCGTGCTGTCCCGGCTCGCTGTTCTGCAGCTCCGATAACACAAGCACCCCTCCCTGGGAGGCACCTGGAAGCTGGCGCCTGGCTTCTCCTCATCCCTGCCCCAAGGAGCTCACAGCATGGCGGATCTTAACCTGGGTCCTTTCACTATCGTGATTCTCTGTTGTGTGAGTCTCCCTGCAGAAGCAAGACTGAGGGTACTCTGGGGGAGCCCTGACTGCAGGCTCTTTGTTTCCCTATGGTCTTCACCTACCTGTTGGCATCTCTTTAGTTGCTCCACTTCCTGTATGGCTTGCTCTCTCTGCCTTCTTAGGTTAAGGTTCTCCAGATTCAGTCTCTCCACTAGCTTCCTGGCTTCCTGAAATCTGCACATGAGGAACTCCTTCTCCTCCCTCTGGCTGACCTGGAAATGGAGCAGCTGCTCACAGCGCTCCCGCAGCATCTGGTTGCTCTGCCGGATGGCATCTGGGGGCACAGAAGATGACGAAGAGCTAAGTCCTGACAGCTAAGCATCATGGCCCACTAGCTACTGCATAGACCCATGCAAGCCTAAGACTCATAAGGTCCAATGCCCAAAACTCCTCCACCACCATGGCACCCTCCCTATAAAACCTGGAGACCCTGCCCAAGATACGTGGCTTCTAAACATTTGTTTTTATTTAACACTTCCAAATGAATGACAGTAATGATATAGCCCTAAATTTCTACAATGCAATACTAACCACATTAATTAGCATCAATTATAAGAAGTTCATGGAGGCCAGGAGTTTGGCCTAGTGGTTAAAGTGCTTGCCTAGCATGCACGAAGACCAGGGTTCGATTCCTCGGTACCACATACATAGAAAAAAGCCGGAAGTGGTGCTGAGGCTCAAGTGGTAGAGCTCTAGCCTTGAGAAAGTCCAAGGACAGTGCTCAAGCCCTGAGCCCAAGCCCAGGACTGGCAAAAAAAAAAAAGCAAAAGCCCAGGCCCTGAGTTCAAGCCCCATGGTGGACAAAAAAAAAAAAAAAGAAAAGGTATCAATGTATGTAAATTAATGCACCTTCTATCTGGCAAATATCATGTAACCCTTTTATTAATTACAATAAAAAATTAAAAAAAAAAAAGAAGTTCATGGACATTACCAGGCTCTGAGTTCAAGCCCCCGGACTGGCACACAAAAAAGTGTCAACTATGGGGTCCGGGAGTTTGGCCTAGTGGTAGAGTGCTTGCCTTGCATGCAGGAAGACCCAGGTTCAATTCCTTGGTACCACATACATAGAAAAAAATCAGAAGTGGTGCTGAGGCTCAAGTGGTAGAGCTCTAGCCTTGAAAAAGCCTGAAGACAGTGCTCAGGCCCTGAGTACAAGCCCAAGGACTGGCAAAAAAAAAGGAACAAGTTATATTTGACAAGGAACTAAATTTCATTCAGGTTCTGGTTAGTCAAAGGCGTTTCCACCCTGGGACTTAGTCCCAATCTTACCATGCCTGTAACTCTGCGGATTTGGAGACATGCCTGCAGATGGGGGCACAGGAAGCTGGGAGGGGGGTGGGCAGCAGGTGGGAAATGCAGATCAAGTTAGTAGCTGCTCTGGAGTTTAACGCCCTCAGTTGCATATTCAACAGGGAGTACAAGATCCACTTTATAAGATGAAAAGAGCGGTATGTGAAGTAGAAATGATGTCCAGTGTCAAAGACCAACTCCGAGACCAGCTGGTCCTCCTCTCCTCATACTAATCAATGAGCATGTGCCAATGTCACAGATGACAGTTGAGGAACGAACCCAGTCCCCAGCTTCCAGAAGACAAAAGCTTTAGGCTGAAGCCTCTGCCAGGACTGTCCCAGAGCCAGATGACCCCTTTCCAGGAGCCATACCCCTTTCACAGGAAGACTTCCACCTTATCCATGGAAAAAACATACCCTTCACAGGCAAGACCTCACCTCTTCCCAAAGAAGATCCCAGGATCTACCCCTGCTTATCCCCATCCTTCCCTTTCTTCTCTTCCCAAAACTGCTCCTGAGAGCAGTCTAAATATATTTCCTTCAGCCTATTACGCACCACACAGTCTACTTGGAGGAAACTCAACCGAAAACTAAGTGGGAAGGCAGCTAAGTTTGAAAGTTATCTCGTTCTTGGGCACATGCCCACCCGAGACCCAGGAAACACAGAGGCCCAGTAGTAAGGAGAGTAAGTGGACCTCCTGATAGGTACTGGTGACTCATGCCTATAATTCTACCTACTCAGGAGGATCATGAGACAAAGCCAGCCGAGGCACAAGAGTCTGTAAGATTCCATCTATAAAATAACCAGCAGGAAGCAGGGAAGTTAGCATGGCTCAAGTGAAAGAGTACCAACTGAGCATGCAAACAAGGAAGGTACAAGAGTATGAGGCTCTGAGTTAAAACCCCATACCACATAACAGAAAATGAAACCTTCTGACTTTTATTGCACCCACTCTTACACACTCGTTTATATACTTACCTCGGAGCTCTTGATTCTCCTCCAGGCAGCGCTGGACACTCTCTGGGGTACCCTGCTCAGAAGGCAGATGTAGCATGGCTGCCTTCCCTGGAGAAGACGCTTCACCAAGCATGTCCTGGTCATCTACCGGACCACCACTAGGCTGCACCATCTCACACAACTGATTCTTCCAGAGGTGCCTGCTCATCCAACAAGGCAGCGTCTGAAACAGAAAGGCAGCGTCTGAAACAGAAAGGCAGCAAGAACATCACATGGCACCACACAGAATCTCCCTACCCACCAGGGTGAGGAGTTACTCTGTGCAGACACTCTGGGCCTGCATTCTGAGTGGAATGTGGAGTAGTGGACAAGTTCATGTAGTGCATGCAGATGCTAAAGTAGGATTTGAGAATAAAAGGTAGCGAACAGTATCATTTTCAAAGGAGAAGACTATTTGTAGAAATATCAGTGTACTGGAAATCCTATGCACTACACACACATCCAAGAAAGAGAGACGGAAGGTCCTAGCCCCTTAACCTAGGGCAATAGGAGCTGTGGCTCATGCCTGTAAACCTAGCTACTCAGGAGGCTGAGATCTGAGGGTCAAGGGTTCAAAGCCAACCCCGGCACTAAAGTCTGTGAAACTCTTATCTCCAATGAATCACCAGAAAACCAGAAGTGGCACTGTGGCTTAAGGGGTTAGGGTAGTAAACCTGAGCTGAAGGGTTCAGGGACAATACCCTGGCCCAGGGATAGGACAGCAGGCTTGAGCTGAAGACTTTGGGGACAGTGACTAGGCCCAAAGTCCAAGTCCCATGGCCGGGAGTGGGGGGGGAGTGCACGAGAGGGAAGGGGAGGAAAAAAAGGAACAAACAAGGGTAGAAAGGCTCAGGTATACAGCGCTGTCCTAGCAAAGAGTGAGTGAGTTCCTGAGTTCAAACGACAGTACCACCAAAGAAAAAGAAAACAACAACTAGGGTACTAATAGCTCATGCCTGTAATCCTAGCTACTCAGGAGGATGAGATCTGAAGATAGAGGTTTGAAACAAGCTCAGGCAAAACAAAATCCCCAACAGGGCTAGCTTAGTGATAGAGTGCTTGCCTAGCAATGCATGAAGCCCTGTAGTACCACATAAACAAAAAGGACCAGAGGTGGTGCTGTGGCTCATGTGGTAGAGTGCTAGCCTTGAGCAAAAGAAGCTCAGGGACACTGCCCAGGCCCTGAGTTTAAGCACAAGGACTGGCCAAAAAAAGAAAGAATGAAAAAGAAAAGAAAACCCCAACAAGCTTATCTCCAATTAACCACCAAAAAGCAGGAAATGATCAAGCATTCAGGCTCAAGCCTACGTTAACAACTCAGGAGGCTAAGATCTGACAGTAATAGTTCAAAGCCAGCTCTGAGACTCTTATCTCCAATTAACAACAGAAAGCTGGAAGTGGAGTTGTGGCTCAAAATAGTACAGTAATAGCCTTGAGTACAAAAACTCAGGGACCATGCCCAAGTCCTGAGTTCAAGCTGTTGGAGTGGCACAAAAATATCAAGAAATGATGGGAATTAATGCACCATCTATCTGGCAAATATCATGTAACTCTTCTATTAATTATAATAATAAATATATGAAAAAAAGAAAAAATACCAAGAAATGGAGCTATGGCTCAAGTGTTAAAGCATCAGCCTTGAGCAAAAAATCCTAAGGGATAATATGAGGCCAGGTTCAAGAACCAGTACCCAGCATGCACACATGCACGCATGTACACACACACACACACACACACACACACACACACACACACACACACACGAGAGAGAGAGAGAGAGAGAGAGAGAGAG
Organism: Megascapheus bottae; assembly: GCF_031878675.1. Classification (NCBI taxonomy): domain Eukaryota; kingdom Metazoa; phylum Chordata; class Mammalia; order Rodentia; family Geomyidae; genus Megascapheus; species Megascapheus bottae. Next base: position 105,340,420 of record NC_143547.1, on the reverse strand, counting down.
AGAGAGAGAGAGAGAGAAGGGGGGGAGGGAGGGAGGGAGGAGAGGGAGAGGGAGAGGGAGAACAGAACACACAGATGAGGGGCTGGGAATATGGCTTAGTGATAAGAGTTCTTGCCTAGCATGAACGAAGCCCTGGGTCTGGTTCCTCAGTACCACATACACAGAAAAGGCATCCTGGAGACTATCCCAATGCTGCACAAGGAAAAGGCCAATCCAAATGCAAGCTTCCAGAATTGGGCCTGGAGTGAAGGAAGGTAATTTACCATTGAGTAAACTAAACTGGGTAATTTCTCCAATTAGCCCTGATTCTGTTCCACTGATAGCCCTGCAGACCCATGTGCAGTAGCTCACCTGGCTAGCTAAGCCTTCCCACTCCCTTCATGCACTTCCTTCCTTTGGCTTCCAGAACAACCCAGTCCACTGATGTCTCTCCTATCTTGCAAGCTGATTCTACTCAGGCCCTTTTACTGGATCCTCACCCTTTCCCTAATTATATTCACTCCTATACTTTTATCCAGTCTTCAAGGCTTAAGCCCCAATCTTAATACTTGTAATGCCCCAAAACAGACTTCTTTCCCTAAACTCCAGACACACATATCAAATTCAATGTCTGCTTAGATATCTAATAGTCTGAAAAATTCTCAGGGCTGTGGGGGTGGAACTCAGTGGTAGAGTACTTGCCTAGCATACATCAACACTGAAAAAAAACTATTCTAAAACTCCTAACAGTCCTCCAATCCACTTCCACCAAGGCTCCTTTATTATTAGCTGAAAACAAAACCATTCTCCATTACAAGGACAAAATACATGGGAGGTCTTCTTAACCTCCCTCCCTCTCTCAATCTTTCACTCTCCCTCTCTCCTTCTCCCTTTTCCATCCCCCCTTCACCCCACTCTCCATCAGGAAATGCTATACCATTAACTACGTCAGGTAATGTGTTTATTTTTTAAGTCCTTTATAAGAGAGATACAGACAGAATAACATGAAAATAAAGGAAGAACTTAATGTGATATACTCAAGAGAAAAGAAAACACATGGACACATATGAATGCTCAAACCACCATTACCATCAACGTAGTCAAAGATTGGAAACAACCTAAATGTCAGAAAACTAACGAAGAAAATCGAGTGCAACCACATGCTAAACATGAACATATCTTCTGGACACCATGCTAAGATAAAGAAACAAGTGACAAAAGGCCACATATTGTATGATCACATTTATAAGAAATGGACGAAATAGCCAGGCACTGGTGGCTCACACATGTAATCCTAGCTACTCAGGAGACTGAGAATTGAAGATCACTGTTCAAATATAACCTAGACAGGAAAGTCTAGGAGACTCTTATCTCTAATTAGCCACTAAAATACTGCAGGATGTGTGGTGCAAGTGGCAGAGCACCAGCATTGAACAAAAAAGCCAACAGAGCTGAAGACTGAATTCAAGCCACAGTGTCTGCACAAACAAAAGGGGGAAGGGGAAAAGAAAGAAAAGAAAAGTAAGAAATCCAGTCAAGAAAAGAAGGAAGTTTAGAGGGTTGATACAAGGGTTTGGGGTTCTGATGATAATGTTCTAGGGCCAGCACTGTGGCCTAGTGGTAGAGTGCTTGCCTAGGATGCATAAAGCCCTGGATTCAATTCCCTGGTACCATATACATAGAAAAAGCCAGAAGTGGTGCTATGGCTCAAGTGGTAGACCTCTAGCCTTGAGAAAGTCCAAGGACAGTGCTCAGGCCCTGAGTTCAAGCCCCAGAACTGGCAAAAAAAAAATAAACATAAAAAGATTTCTCGCTTAAAAAAGAAAAAAAAAAAGAAAATGTTCTAGAATTTGTTGTGATGGTTACATCTCCCTGTGAATGTGATAGAGCACAAGCCTGACACTGAAGAGCTCAGGGACATCGCCCAGGCCCAGAGTTCAAGCCCCGTGACCAATGACAAAAAAAAAATTGCTAAAAACAATGAGAGAAGAGGGCCGAGAGTTTAACCTAGTTGTAGAGGTTTGCCTAGCATGCATGAAGACCCAGGTTTGATTCCCTTGGTACCACATACAAAGAAAAAGCTGGACATGGTGCAGTGGCTAAAGTGGTAGAGCTCTAGCCTTGAAAAAGCCCAAGGACAGTGCTCATGCCCTGAGTTCAGGTCCAGGACTGGCCAAAAAAAAAAAACATCAGATAAGTGTTTCACGGGCATAAATTAAAATAATCATGAGTTGATAAAAAGGGTATTTATTTATAGTAATCTTTCTACTTTTGTACATTTTTGTAGTACTAGGAATTGAACCTTAGAGCCTTACACTCAACAAGTGCTCAACTACATAAGCTACATCCCTAATTCCTATTTTTGTGCAACTTCAATGTTTTGTTTTGTTTTGTTTGGGGGGGGGTCAGTCGTGGGGCTTCAATTCTGAGCCTGGATGCTGTCCCTGAGCTCTTCAAGCCGAAGGGTAGTGCTCTATCACTGAGCCACAGCACCACTTGTGGTTTTCTAGTTGTTAATTGGAGTCTCAGGTCCTTTTGTGCCTGGGCTGGCTTTGAATCATGATCCTCAGAACTCAGTCTCCTGAGTAGCTAGGATTACAGGTGTGAGCCACCGGGACCCAGCTACAACTTTAATGTTTTAATAATAAAATGCTCTTGGGTCAAGCACAGTGGCTCATGCCTGTAATTTGAGTTACTTGGGAGTTTGAGATCAAAAGGATCACATTTCCAGGCCAGTCTAGGATAAAAACTAGCAGGAGCCCAACTGAACAAATAGGCCAGGCATGATGGTATGTGCCTATGGTCTTGGGAACATGGGAATGTGTAGACTGAAATCTAAGGACAGGCCAGGAAAAAACACACAGAGTAATAACAAAGCAAAAAAGTGGAGATGTCGGTCATGTGGCAGGGCAGGGCAGAGTATCTACACAGCAAGCACCTGAATAAAGTTCACAACACTATCATCTTCTACATGGATTCCTGCAATAAGTTCATAAGAGGTCACTGCACTACTACCCTTATGCCTTAATCAGTTGTCCTGCTACAGCCAAATCATCAATCTAATTCAGATTACATATCTTTTCCCCCACAAATCCTTCCATAGCTCCCCATTTCTCTTAATATAAAAGCTAAAGTCCCCACAACAGCCATTCCCTATTCCTTCTGTAATCACTCTGCCCTCACTCCAACTATAGTGCTCTCCTTGCAGTTTCTAGAATATGCCAGAATGGTCCACTCATTCTCGGGTCACAAAAAAAAAATGAGAGAAAGGGCAAATACTAATTGTTTCACAAAATATTCTAAGCAGCATGATTTAAGATACTTGGCCGTCGTAAACTGACATTTCAAAGGAAATCCCTGGGGCCTAGAATTTGGCCTAGTGGTAGAGTGCTTGCTTAGCATGAATGAAGACCAAGGTTTGATTCTTTGGTACCACATATACAGAAAACACTAGAAGTGGGGCTGTGGCTCACCTGGTAGAGCTCTAGTCTTGAAAAAGTCAAAGGACAGTGCCCAGGCTCTGAGTTCAAGCCCCAAGACTGGCAAAAAAAAGTAACCCTTTTGGAAAACTCCTTAAAGATGATTTTTTTTGTCTGTCATGGGGTCTGAAATCTGAGCCTGAGGTGTTTAGCTCAAGGCTACCACCCTACCCCTGGGCCTGGGTGCTGTCCCTGAGCTCTTTAGCTCTAGGCTACCACCGTACTCTCTGAGCCCCAGCAACACTTCCAGTTTCCTGGTGGTTAATTGGAGATAAGAGTCTCATGGACTTTTGTGTCCGGGCTGGCCTTGAACCACATTCCTCAGATCTCAGCCTCCTGACTAGCTGGGATTACAGGCGTGTGCCACCATGCCCGGATAGGTGATTTCTTTTTAATATGGTTAGCTGGCAAGCTATACTTGAGGTGTTTGAAAACCTCAAGAACGCTGAAATGTTAAGCATGATAATTCATTCGTTAGCACAGCTGTAATCTCCGTAGTCGGGACACAGTTGGACAAATGTTTAGTCTGAGGCCAAGCTGAGCTGCATAGTAAGACCCTGTGTCGAAAGAAGGAAGGAAAGAAAAGAAACTGGAGGTGTGGCTAAAGTGGTAGAGAGCCAGCCTTGAGCAGGGGGAAAAAAAGCCAAGTAAGAGCAGGAGGCCCCGAGTTTAACACAAACACAAGGAGAGAGGGCTGGACAAGGAGGGAGAAGACAAGGAGGAGGCGGAGTTTGATGAATGGCAATTTTAAGAGTTGTAAAAGAGGGGTACGGTCACGGGCTGAGGCGAAATCAGCCCTCACTCGCTGGGTCCCGACCCCGTCCGCTTCAACCGCTGCTGGAGAACTATGAGGCACAAACTGCCTGCATCTGGGACCCGCCGACAGAACCCCGTATTGGGAAATAAAAAAGGGGGGGCACACCTGTATGCGGACTCGGTGGAACTTGAAGAGGGCAGCAGTGGCGGCCTGTCAACTCCTAGGGCTCCTGAGCTCCGAGAAAGTCCCAATGTGGAGGTCGCCCTTCCCTTCTCCGCTGTGGAAACCCCCGCTTCCGGATTCCGGTGTTGTAATCGTGGGATCCGGAAGTAAAACATGCACGTCCTGACCCCTGGAGCAGAGGGTAGTGGCGAGAGCTTAGGTGCCACTGCCATGCCGCGCCCTCCCCCACAGGGAAGCCCCACACAGCCGGGCTGGGCTGGCCAGCGGGGTGATCCCACTGATAAACGACACCCTCTACTTTTCAGGGCGTCACCACCTACATAGTCCCTGGCATGGGGCGGCAGCCGCTCGCCACAGCGCGATCCGTCCGAGCCAAGCAGGAGCCGCACCAGGTTGCAGAAGGCCCCGCCCACAAGCCACGGGGGCGTGGCCAAACTGTCAGCGGAAGTGGGCACACTGGGCGCCGCAGAGGGGCGCATGCCAGGCCACTAGGGGGCTGGCGGGAACACAGGACCATAGAGTGAGACCAGCCTGTCAATGGTTATTCGAGAAACTGCGCAGTGCTGAGGTCGTGACCTCAAACCGTCATGATTGCGGGGCAGGAAAGCATGGACAGTAGGTGGTGGGCGGAGTAGCGGCTGGCGCAGGTGCCGGCGGAGCGGCGCGTATTGTGCAAGAGGCTTTCCTGGGGTGCGCGCGCACCTGCCCCAGCCCCGCCCACTTTCGTGGTGTGGCCCGAGGACCCGCCCCACGCGCCTCTCCTGAGGCGGGTCAGCTCAGACTAAGAGCCCGCCCTCTCTCATTAAATGAGCCGGCGGGACGGAGCCCCCGGAAACAGCCTTGCACTCCACTGTAGTGAGCGACGTGATCTGCAGCAACCAGTCTCAGGTAACGGGGTGTCTCACCGGCGGGGGAGCGTGCTGCGGCCTGGTGCACTGCACTTTTCTCTGACAACAAGCTACTTTGCCATGGTTGGGGATGGAGCACATTGGAAAGGTTCTTAACCCATCCCCTTGGACCTCACACCTTTCCCAACGGGCCCACGGGGAATGAGATCTGAAAAGAGAGATGTACTAGGATCCCTCTTCTTCCACCCTCCCTTGGTATCCAGGCTAGAGTAGAGCTGAGGCTCAACTTCATCATCTGCTCCAATCAAAAATAATCCAATTCACTGGACACTTTCCGGCAGAGTCCAGAGTGAGATGATGCGGGACATGAACTGCAATACCCTTGCTGGATTTTTTTCCAGCCATCCAGAATCAACACTTTGGCAGAAAGGCACTTAATATTTTAAGTAATTCTATAATGTGTGTCCTGAACAAAAGTAGTACCGTTGAGAGTATGGCTGGAGCCTAAGAAGCCACAGCTTCTAATCCAACCCTCCTCCCCTACACCCACCCCATTCCTGGCAGTTCCCTGCCAGTAATTTCCGAAATCAGTCATCCTCCAGTTGAGAGCCCAAAGGACTTCCTCGCGGAGGCCAACTTGCCAATGCTCTCGTGTCCCTCTGCCTTGTCAACGAGCCTTTCTTCCACCAGACAGCACCATGGAGAAGCAGGTCGCCCTGAGCCGGACCCAGGTGTGTGGAATCCTGAGGGAAGAGCTGTACCAGGGCAATGCATTCCACCAGGCTGATACACACATATTTATCATCATGGGTGCATCGGTGAGTCTCCCCCAAGCCCTAAATCTAAAAAGTAAGACTTTGGATGTAGCAGTATACAAAAGACTCCTATTCATTGCATCAGCCTTCTTAGATGACTTTGTAGGACCACACAAGTTCTGGGTTGAACACTGCACCTATGCTCCCACCTGTGTACACTTATTACCCCAGCACTGCCTGGTATGTGGGTACATGGAAAACAATCTATGAAATATAGACCAGACTCCTGGAGCTGCCAGGTCCTAAGGGAACTAAGGGACCATTCAGTTGGACTTCTTCCTGGTTAGTGGGGAAAACACAGAGAAAAAGACATTGCTGTTCATTCTGTATTTTCTCCAAACTTGCTCTTACCTTGAGAAATAGCACAGTTTCACAGGAAGTCTGGAGTTCATCATCCCCTTTCTCTGTGTCTTCTTTCTTTAACGATAAAAAGTTCCTTGGCAACAAACACTGAAACTTTCTTCAAACACCTCCCTTTTGCTACATCTTCTGAAATCTCCTGACAACCTTCACTCAATCCACCTACTCACAATTGTGCAGATGGCACAACTACCATTTTATTCTGATAGGAAAGACCCAAAAAAACTATCTCTACAGAAGCAGAAATGTCACAGTTGATGATACATGGAATAGCTTGACACCCTCCTTTGAGTGCTTGAGGTAGAAACACAAGTACAGAGATTTATTGGACTGGAGTTTGATGGCAAAAACACTTTCAATTCTTTACTTTTCATGTGTATGTGCATGCATGTGTGCATGCGTGTGTGTGTGTGTGTGTGTGTGTGTGTGCGCGTGCGCGCATTCTATTACTAGGGTTTGAACTTGGCTTTTTCACTCAAGGCTAATTCTCTAGGATTTGACCCACATCGCCACTTCTAGCTTCTTACTGCTTAATTGGAGATAAAAGTTTCCCAGGCTTTTTCTAATCCACAGTCCTCAGCTCTTAGCCTTCTGAATATATACAAGGCTAGCAGAGCCCAGCTGGCTTACTTTCCTTTTAACTCAAGAAGTGCCCAAGAATTTGCTAATCTGTCTTAATTAATGATATAATTGTGATTTTTTTGAGGTGCTGGGCTTTGAAACTCATGGCCTTGCACTTGTAAGCAAATGAATCAAGCCCTTAGCCTTTTTTGCTTTATTTTTTCAGATAGGGTCTTACCTGGGTCCAGCCTTTGACCATGTTCCTCCTATTATTATGCTCCTAGAATTACAGGAGCATAACAACATGCCTGCTTAGGGATTTCTTTTCAGGAGGAGGGACAGGATGGGAGGATTTTGTATGGGCTGGTACTAGTGCTTGAACTCGGGACCTGGGCACTGTCCTTCAGCGTTTTTGCTCCAGGCTCAAATTCTACCACTTGAGCCACTGTTGCACTTCTAACTTTTTACTGAGTAATTAAAGATACAATTCTCATGGACTTTTCTACCCAGGCTGGCTTCAAAGCATGATCCTCAGATCTCACCTTCAGAATAGCTAGGATTACAAGCATGACACACCCTTGCCTGGCTCAGCTTGTTTTTTGAGATAAGATCTTGCTACCATTTTCCCAGGCTGCCTTCAAACCTCTGCTCGCTCATCTGTGCCTCTCTTGTACATGGGATTACAGACGTGCACCACCAACTCAGCCTGGTTATATAATCTTGAGCTTTTGCTCAAGAGCTAGAAAGCTCTTAAAAACCAATGGCTCAGCACCTTCCACATTCTCAGTTATTAATAAACTGTATTTTTATTCATATGTCCCTTCTTTGACGAATCCTGCTCCCTGCCACCTTTGCATTCTGATCAGAACTGGAAAAAAGAGAACTTAACCAAAGGAATGAGGAAGCAAGCATGGAAAAAGGGGCTGTGCTGCTAAAAGGGTGCTTCCTTGGACTCTGTAAAAGTCTTTTAACACCCAAGGGAGGTACCCAGTCAGAGAAAATAGCAAGGCAATCATGGCCTAAACCCTATGTGCTGCTTGGTCCTCTTAAGGGAGCTGGATCTGTAGCCGTCACAAAGTAGCATCTAGCAGTCTAACCTCCAGTCTAGGGAGCATCCAATAACAGAATGACTTCTCCTTCATCCCTGCCTGATGCTATCACATAACCCATAAGAACGTATTCCAACTCCAGGCCCTCAACTGTTACACACATTGAAAGTATCCAAGCTTGTTGTGCGACCTGGAGCAGATACCTGACTTCATGTGAACTATGGTCTTTCACCTAGCAAACTAGCGCTTTAGATGAAGGTATCTCTCGACTTCAGGTTTTGCCCCAGGCTGATTACATGAGCTCTCACTGGCCTGGGTTTGAGTAACTCGTTCATTGGTTCATTGCAATAAGGAGGGTTCTCCTTTGCTTTCCTTTGTTCTGGAAGTAAGAACCAGAGGGTTCCAGAGCAGAGAGATGGAAAGCGCTCTGCTCTGGCAGAGGGGAGTGGGGGGAGGATGGGAATCTTCTGAACAGCCTCATTGTTTCTTTCTCCCTCTACCCCCACCCCCACCAGAGGGGGCTGGAGCAGAATGGATTTCTAATGCTCAGCAGCACCCAGAGCTGCACTGGCCTGACACCTCACTCAGTGCAGGATGTAGGCAGAGTACCAGCTTTTCTGTAAAGCCAGTGAGTTCTCCATTTGCTCAGTAACTCAACTCGTCAGTGACCAAGATGCTTTGTGCTTGTTTTTGTGTACGCAAGTAATGATACTTAAACTCAGGGCCTCATGCTCTTGCTTAACTTTTGCCAATTGAGGCTGGATCTCTACCACTTATGCCATACTTCTACTTCCAGCTTTTTAGTGCTTAACCAGAAAAGACAGTTTCTCAGGCTTTACTACCAAGGCTAGCTTCGAACTTGGATCCTCAAATCCTCAGCCTTCTGAGTAGCTAGGATTACAGGCATAAGCCACCAGTGCGTGGCTCCAATACATCTTTCTGACTATAGCAGGCACCATTCATGCCTTCGTGGGGCCAGTGGGGATTCAGGGTCCCAAGAGGATTAAGTAGAAAATACGAGATCAAAGGAGCACATGGGACAAGGCACAGGTAGGCCCCTAACTCCCCAACTTCCAGACCTGAGATCCACGCCTGCATTTGAAGGCTGAGAGGGCAAATGCCCTAAGCCATAAGAACAAGCTTAGTGTGACCTAGAAACCAAAAGGAGGCCAGGAGCCAACAGGCCTAGATCCTGGGCAAGCAGAATACCCTAGAGCAAGGTGGGTCCAATGGCCATAGTGTGCCCCATCTTTCTCCCTAGTTGCCTTGCCCAACCCGCACCCCCCACGCTCAACTTCCTTGCTGGAGGCACCTGATCATGCTTCGTGGAGTTACCCAATGAGGTTTGAGCCACCCCATGTTACCCCTGCTGTAGCCATTCTCTTCCTCCTTAGGACTTCCACTCTCCTAAGAAAGCAAGAAGAGGCATTCAGTGTCCATGATAGCCCTGGCCCCAACACACTGGTGTGGGGGAAGGACCCAGTCATAGCACTGCAGTAAGGCTGGAGAGGACCTCTTCCCTCTACTCAGGGTCAAAGGGGAAAATCAAGTGTCCACATCAGCCCCTCGGCAGGGCCCTCATCCATCTGGGCCTCAGTTTTCCCATCTGGACCATGGTAGCCCTGGGCTCAATGGATACTCAGGGTCCATCCTGATGACAGCCGATATGAGGGATGAGGAACAACCTGAAAACCTTAGACCTTCCATTTATTAGCACATTTCCGGGCTGATAAGGTTCTTTGCTGTGTCATGGTGATGTTGGCATTGTCCCAAAGGCGTGGTGACTCACAGTGCCCCAGGGTGGAAGAGGAAGGCCTTTTTGGTTAGTTTCTCCTCCTGAGCTTGCTTCAGAAGCCACTAGGTTCTTTTGTCCCAGTGGTCATAAGGCAGCAGTCTTTAGATATGGGTCAGTGCCCCGCCTTTGAGACTTAACACGTGGGTCCTCAACTCCCAACAGCCATTGGGGGACAGGGTAGCCCACCCCCGCCAAGACGCCTTCTGCCAAGACAAAACTAAAAACAAGAAGCTAAGCATAAACCTCGGTGACCACAAGTAGGTGGTAGTCCAGATCCCTGCATCCTGGCCTTGCCAGGTATTGGCGACTGCACATCTTAATCCTGCTTTGTCTCTCCTAATCACCAGGTGTCCTTGGGTAGATCCCATCCCTGCCTTGAGCAATGTGAGGGGGTGGCAAAGATGAAAGGCTTTCAACCACTATTCTTCTTGTCCCCACCCCCACACATGGCATGGGAAATTTTACTTGTGCCCATCTCCCTAACGCCAGAGGAGTTTAATGAGAGCCTTGCAGGCCATCATGAAGGGCTGGGCCACCCCAACCCTGACCCCCCCCCTCTGTCCTTGGGCCTACCTCTCGTCTCCCTTGGGTGACTTGGAGCCCAGTAGACTGTCGGTTGCAGGAACTGAGCTGAAACAAGGCAAGCAGGTTCTGTCGCTAGTTAATCCCAAAGGGACTGAGAATAAACAGCAACTGTGACTCAGCACACCAGTGCCCTGCTACTGGGACACTGCCTGGAGTCTGCCCTGATTCCTCCCAGTCTGTTGGAATTTGATCACAGGCAAACATTGCCTGCATAGACGGTTTGGCCCCGCCAGGATTCCCATTGTTTTTGTCCAGGTCTGGTTCCCAGCAAGCTGCCCCTTTGTGCCCTTTGTGGAGTGTGTGAGCCCAGTACCCATGTGCGCATGCGTGCTGCCTTCCCTCACCCCACTGAGCTCCTAACACTGGGCTGGGGATTATGTGAGCTGCACCTTGACATAGCAGGGGACGGTGTGATAGAAGAGAATGCTGAAGGCCGCCTTGCTGGGCATGCTAGGGAGGAAGCCCTAAGGGCAGCCGCAGCCCAGATAATCACCATAGATGGGAGTACAGAGAGGCCATTGGGCCCAAGCGTCTAGCAGTTCACACAGAAGGTAGCAGTTAAAATAGGAATCCATTCCAGAGTGCCCAGTTCACAGCCATGGCACAAGGTAGAAGATATGGTCCCCACAGAAAGCACAGAGCACCCTAGCTGCGAACAACCTGCTGTGAAGACTGAAGATGGCTTTGTGGGCCTGGGACTCCACAAAGCAGTTGAGCACATTCGGGCAGCCGGGCGTGGTGTTTCACAGTGTAATCCTCGCCACTCAGGAGGCTGAGATCTAAGGATCGTGGTTTAAGGGCAGCCGGGGCACTAAAGTCCTTGAGTGTCTTATCTCCAAATTAACCACCCGAAAATCAGAAGTGGTGCTGTGGCTCAAGCTCTGGGACAAGGCCCATGCCCAGAATCCAAGGCCCAAGAAAAAAAAAACCCAACCCATTCAGGCCACCAGGAATCCCACAGAGCCCACAGCTGCCCCACCTAGCGTAGCCATTTCCCACGCTGGAGCTCTTTAATAGCTACCTAACTGCCTTCCTCTAAGTGATCTCCTTACATGATGTCTGGCTTCTTAAGGTAGGCGCATGGGTCACACCTATAATTAAAGATTGGGCTGGGAGTTTGGCCTAGAGTGTTCGCCTAGAATGCACGAAGACTCAGGTTCAATTCCTGGGTTCCACATACATAGAAAAAGCTAGAAGTGGTGCTGAGGCTCAAGTGGTAAAGCTCTCTCCTTGAGAAAGCCCAAGAACAGTGCTCAGGCCCTGAATTCAAGCCCCAAGACTGGCAAAAATTAGCTGAGTAAAAGTTATGCAGGAAGGAAAGAGAGAGGGAGAAGTGGACTCATCAATGTAGCCCTATTACTTCAGCTTTTCCTTTGGTAGCACTGGGAAGGTTAGACAAGTGCCCTTCCCCTGAGTCACATCGCCAGCCTTTTATATTAAGACAGGCTCAAGCTTCACATTATCCTGCATCAGCCTTCCAACTAGCTGCAGTTACTGCATCCATTACACACCTAGCTCAAGCATTTTGGTAGTTTAAGTCAGTGTTTTGTCCTCATTGTTGCCAGCCCCCACCTTTTGCTGGTACTGTATCAGTTGAGCCAGTTTTACTTCGAGATTGTTTTTGCCAGTCCTGGAGCTTGAACTCAGGGCCTGAGCATTGTCCTTGGGCTTTCTCAAGGCTAGAGCTCTACCACTTGAGCCACAGCACTACTTCTGGCTTTTTTTTCTATGTATGTGGTACTGAGGAATTGAACCAGGGTCTTCGTGCATGCTAGGCAAGCACTTTACCACTAGGCCAAACTCCCGGCCCCTGATGTCTTCATTTTTAAAGTAATAAATAGTGTGGCTGGGTTGTGTATGTGACTGATTGCAATGTCAGCACAACTTGTCAAGTTCACCTTCTGGAGGGCCCACATCCCATTGGGTAGAGGCAGGAGGTGTCCTTTGGCTCTCTTCTGAGCGTGAGGTCAGCAAAGTTCATGATGCCCAAAGAGGCTCCCTCTGAAAAGTTATTCCTTGGGCTAGGAATGGGGCCGAGAGGTAGAGTGCTCACCTATCATGCATGAAGCTCTGGGTTCACTTTCTTGGTAGTGTATACACAGAAAAAGCCAGAAGTGGCTCTATGCCTCAAGTGGCAGAGCAATAGCCTTGAGCACAAAGAGGCTCTGGGGCAGTGCCCCTGAGTTCAAGCCCCAGGATTGGCAAAAAAAAAATTAGTTTTGTATGCATATTGAGGTCCTTGATCCCAGGAGTTGACTTTAAGTCCAAAGTGAGTTGGGATCCACATTGGGCCACTGTCCCCACACCTCTGCCACCTGCTCAGCACTCATGGAGGGGCTGTGCTCTGGGGATCGTAGACTCACACCATGCCCATCTCGCTCTTAATTAAAGATCTGACATGAAAAGGCAGACACCCTGATCCACTTTTCTTCTCTTTTGTCTTTTGCCAGCGAGTACTAGCCTTGAGCAAAAGAGCTCAGGGACAGTGCCCAGGCCCTGAGTTTAAGCCCACGACGAAAAAGATAAAAGAACATTATGTATACCCACCCCCTTCGCTCAGTTTCCCTATATGTAGTTTGTAATATCTGTAATCGCCGCCCATGCTAGCTAGCTCTTGAAGCTAACCCACCAGCTTTGGCCCGCTGTGTGTGGGTTCTTTGGGTCAGGAGAATCTGTTTATGTGCTTTGCCCATGGTGGGTGATTTGTAGCGTATTTCTGGTGGTAGGTAGTAACCTGTTGTGTAAATACTTGGTGTGTCAATGAACCTGCTCAATGATTGGAGCATTTGGGTTGCTTCTGCTGTGGGAAGGTTTTGAATTAAGAGTTGTATGAGCATGTGTGCTCAAACCTCTAGGAAGCTGGCTGCTCATTATCACAGAGATATAACCTTTCAGGTTTTGCTAGTCCTGGGGCTTGAACTCAGTTCCTGAGCACTGTCCTTGGGTTTTCTCTAGCATAGAGCTCTACCACTTGAGCCACACAGCACCATTTCCAGCTTTTTCTATGTATGTGGAACCAAGGAATCGAACCCGAGTCTTCATGCATGCTAGGCAAGCACTGTACCTCTAGGCCAAATTCCCAGCCCCTCTTTCAGGTTTTTTAATTATGCTGCAAGGAAGGAGGAGAGTTCCTGACTCTTTTTTTTGGTTGGTCATGGGACTCGAACTCTCGGCCTAGCCATTGTCCCTGAGCTCTTCAGCTCAAGGTTGCTGCCCTACCCCCTGAGCCATAGCACCACTTCCAGTTTTCTGGTGATTAAATAGAGATAAGAGTCTCACAGGCAGGCTGGCTTTGAACCTCGATCTCACTCTCCTGAGTAGCTAGGATTACAGGTGTGAGCCGCCGTGCCTGGCTTCCCTTGGGTGATTTTTATTTCTTGTATTTTCACATGATGAGTATTACAGGCATGAGCCACTGTTTCTGACCCTGACCCTTTATCTTTGAGACAGAGTCTTGGGGGGGGCACTTCGATGGCTCACAGTGGCTCATGCCTGTAAACCTAGCTACTCGGGAGGCTGAGATCTGAGGACCAAGTTCAAAGCCAGCCCAGGCACTAAAGTTAGTGAGACTCTTACTCCAATTAACATCTAGAGAACAGGAAGTAGGGCTGTGGCTCAAGGGGTAAGGCAGTAGGCTTGAGCTGAAGAGCTCAGGGACAGGGACAGCACCCAGGCCCAGAGTTCAAGCCCCACAACCGACCAAAAAAAGACAGTCTTACTACTGCCACCTGGGCTGTCCTGGATCTCAAAATCATCCCACCTGCACTTCCCACATTACAAATTATAAATGCTGTGCCACCACAGAGCATCTTTGGATGGGCAGAAGTTCTTCTTTAATTTTTCTTATCAATTCTTGTAATTATTGATGTCTATTTTTATGATTTTTTAAGCATATGTCCTCTCTAAGTAATCTCTACCTACTCTGGTTTTCTTTTTTCCTTTCTATCTAGCAAGCTTGCTAAATTCTCATCAATTGTAGTAATTTATTTGGAGATAGATTTGAGGTCGTTTTTTTAATGGACACTGTCATCTATCAATAGTCATTTTGTTTCTTCCCCTCAAAACCTGAAAGCATTTTCATTTTCTTGTCTTACTGCAATGACTAGGGCCGCTGGTTCAGCATTGCCTAAAGAGCCAGTTGCAGGCATGCTTTTCTTGTTCCTGATTGCTGACAGGAAATTATTTCAACATTTCCTATTTATGGTGCTTGCAAATGTTTCACAGATTTCCTTTTTCAAGTTAAGGAAGTTCCCCTTTTCTACTTTAGAAAGAGTTATGGTTATGGATGAATATTTTTTTCATATATTTTTATTGTAATTAATAGAAGGGTTACATTACATTCACCAGATAGAAGGTGCATTACTTCACATACATTGATACCCTTTCTCATGTCTTGGTCTCCATTTCCCGCCCCCTGCAGATGAATAATTTTCTGTAGCCATTTTTGTTTTAGGTTGGTCATGGGGCTTGAACTCTGGGACTGGGTGTTGTCCCTGAGTTCTTCAACTCAGTGCTACCACCCTATCCCTTGAGCCACAGCCCCGCTTCCCATTTTCTCTTGGTTAAATGGAGATAAGAGTCTCAAGTTCTTTAGTGCCCGGGTTGGCTTTGAACTGTGATCCTCAGATCTCAACCTCCTGTATAGCTAGTACTACAGGCATAAGCCACCGGACAGGCTGCCTTTTCTTTCTTAAACCAGCCTTCCATTGGTGGATAAATTGAATTTAGTTCTAATGTGCTACACTTTTTATCAGTGCAAGATTTTTGTTGTTGCCGTTAGTCTTGGGGCTAGAAATCAGGGCCTCAGCATTGTCCCTGAGCCCTTCTGCTCAAGGCTAGCACTGTACCACGTTCAGCCACTGCTCCACATGGGTTTCTGGTGGTTAATTGAAGATGAGAGTCTCATGGACTTTAGTTCCTTGGCTGGCTTTGATCTTCATATCTCAGGCTCCTGAGTAGCTAGGATTATAGGTGTGAGCCACTGGCATCTGGCTTCATTGCAAGATTTTGTTTGCTAATCTTTTCTTTTCTTGCCAGTCCTGGAGCTTGAACTTAGGGCCTGAGCACTGTCCTTGGGTTTTTTTCTCAAGGGTAGAACCCTACCACTTGAGCCACAGCACTACTTCAGGCATTTTCTCTATGTATGTGGTACTGAGGAAGCAAACCCAGGTCTTCATGCATGCTGGGCAAGCACTCTACCACTAGGCCAAACTCCCAGCCCATTTACTAATGTTTTCTGCAGGATTTCTCTATGTGCATGTGTGTACACGAATGAGATAGGCTGAGGGGTTTCCCCGTGTACCTTCCTCATTGAGGTTTAGTAGCAAGATTCTACATGCCCCTTTCTTCTGTCTGCTTTCAACTACAATTCTGTCTTCCTTGATTTTATTACGTTCTCTATGCCAAGGGTTTTCATGGCCATTGCCCCACTCAAATTCCTTGCTCCATTTTGATAGGCTTTTTAAAATAGAAATTTATACAATCTTTGTCAATCATGGAGTAAAGTTGTTTATAAAGCCTTCCTCTGCATTTCCAGGTATAGTTTTGTCCCATTTTATTCCCAATATTTGCCTGTTAAAAACACCAGCCAAGCGCAGTGGCTCACACCTGTAATCCTAGCTACTCA
The DNA here is from genome assembly GCF_031878675.1 of Megascapheus bottae. NCBI lineage: Eukaryota > Metazoa > Chordata > Mammalia > Rodentia > Geomyidae > Megascapheus > Megascapheus bottae. Next base: position 105,324,383 of record NC_143547.1, on the reverse strand, counting down.
GGAGGCTGAGATCTGAGGATCAAGGTTCAAAGCCAGCCTGGGCACTGAAGTCCTTGAGACTCTTATCTCCAATTAACCTCTAAAAATTGGGAAGTAGCCTGTGGCTCAAGGAGTAAGGCAGTAGCCTTGAGCAGAAGAGCTCAGAGACAACACCCAGGCCCAGAGGTAGGATGGTAGCCTTGAGCTGAAGAGCTCAGGCACAGCGCCAAGGCCCAGATTTCTAGCCGCATGACCCAACCCACCCCTACCCCCCAAACTGCCAAAAAAAAACCCACCAGGGCTAGGAGTGTGGCCTAGTGGTAGAGTGCACACCTCACAGGCATGAAGCCCTACATTCAATTCCTTGATACTACATTCACAGAAAAAGTTAGAAGTGGCTCTGTGGCTCAAGTGACATGGTGCTAGCTTTGAGCAAAAAGTGTCCAGGGGGGCTGGGAGTTTGGCCTAGTGGTAAATTCCAGGTTTAATTCCTCAGTATCACATACATAGTAAAAGGCAGGAGTGGTGCTGTGGTTCAAGTGGTAGAGCTGTAGCCTTGAGAAAAATAAACACCGCGTCTATGTGCCTTTCTTGTTCTGGCTTTTTATTTTTCTATTGTGTAGTCCCGTTAGGCCTCAAATTCCCCCTGTCTCAACCACCAAGTGCTATGAATGTAACCATGTGCCTGGCCTGCTCTTTTTTTGCCAGTCCTGAGATTTGAACTCAGGGCCTGGGCTCTATCCCTCAGCTTCTCTGTGCTCAGGGCTAGCACTGTAACACTTGAGCCACCTCATCACTTGTGGCTTTTTCTGTATATATGGTACATATACACAGGCCATGCACTGGGCCAGGCTTGCTCTTTTGCTAATTTCATCAGTTAAATGAGTGTCATTACTTTTGAGCCATTCTCTTGCTAATGTGAGATTTCACTCCATCTCTTAGCAGTTTCTCTAAGTGGTAGCCCTATGGTTATTCCGTTCTGATTCATTTACATTTCCAGGGCTTGAATTCAGGAGATACATGTATAGTCTGTGGCTCATAAGTTCAGGGCTGGGGTGGGCTGGGAAACCATGGCAATGCTTAGAGCTCAGTGCATACGCAGGTGACCAGTGATCATGCAGGACATGATCTTAGCCATTTGCCTAGCTTCTTACCAACACACCTGTTCCCTTTGCCACAGGGTGACCTGGCCAAAAAGAAGATTTACCCTACCATCTGGTAAGTGCACCCTCCCAGGGCCCCTTGGGACTCAACACTAGGTATGGGTCTGATCTTGCCCTCCCCAGCCCGGCACAGCTGTATTCTGTCCTCAGGTGGCTGTTTCGAGATGGCCTCCTGCCAGAAGACACCTTCATCGTGGGCTTTGCCCGCTCTTCCCTCACAGTGGATGACATCCGCAAGCAGAGTGAACCCTTCTTCAAAGTGAGTAGCTCTGGGGTCTCCTCCGGCCTTTCTGTCTCCCCTAGCCTCTAAGCAGCTGAGCCAGTAGCGGGTATTGGCTTCCATCCCTCCCTTGTCACGTGCCTCGCAGAGGCAGGGTCAACATGGAGACTCAAGCTGGGGTGCGTCATCTCCTTGCCTCCCCAAAGCCACCCACAAGTCCTCACTGCTTCTTCCATGACAAGAGGCGTTCTGGACACAGGGGAACTAAAGGGGTCCCTGCACTCCAAGATCTCCTTTCCCATCCCTATTGGAACCCAGACTTCCTGGTGCCATCCTGCTTTGCTCTGGGCCATAGTCAGATTGGCCAAGAACTAGAAGAAGACCAGCTCCAAGGGCCTCTCCCACGACCACAGGATATCTTACTAGTGGGTGGGTGTAGTGACTTTGGAGCGAAATCTTTTCCATTGTCTTCTCCCAGGTCGATTTTTCCTGAAGAAACATTTTTGTGTGGGACGTAAGGGTCCTCCAGGTGCAGCGGGCCTGCCTGTCCCCCCGTGCTCAAGCTTCTGCCTCTGTCCCCTCCCTGACAACTTGGAGTGAACTTTCACTGAGTGGAGCCAGTATGGCTGACTTTTTTTTTTGCCTGTCCTGGGGCTTGAACTCAGGGCCTTGGCACTGTCCTTGGGCTTTCTCAATGCTAGCGCTCTATCACTTGAGCCACAACACCACTTCTGGCTTTTTTGTCTGTGTATGTGGTACCAAGGAATCAAACCCAAGGCTTCGTGCATGCTAGGCAGGCACTCTACCACTAGGTCACGCTCCTGGCCCAGGATGGCTAATTTCTAAGGAAGAAACCTTGGTGGACCGACAAGAGAAAATGTTCATGAATAAGAACTTTCACTCCCTGGGGCAGTAGAAACATGGAGTGTGAGGAAGCAGAAGTGGGGTCTGGACATATGCCTATCTGATTTCCATATCTCCCAGGTCACTCCAGAAGAGAGGCCCAAGCTCGAAGAGTTCTTTGCCCGCAACTCGTATGTATCTGGCCAGTATAATGACCCAGCCTCGTATGAGGACCTCCATAACCACATCACTGCTCTGCACCCAGGGTCACAGGCCAATCGCCTTTTCTACCTGGCCCTGCCTCCCACTGTCTATGAAGCTGTCACCAAGAACATCAGTGAGACTTGCATGAGCCACACGTAAGACCTGTCCTCCCTTCCTTCTTGCCTCCTCTGGTTACTCTGCCTCGGTTTGATCTGCCAGGGTAAGGGAGGGGTTTCGTTGGCTACTCCAAACAGTATCCAGGGTCAGCCAGTCTAGGCTGTTCGCAAATACAGATGGCCCTTGTTTGTACATGAGTTAATTCTTCAAACAAGCAAAGCTATAACCGGCCCTTTTGAAACAGTCCTGACTAAAAATGGTGCTAGTACACGTACTTAGAGCTCAAATGCCTCACACCAAAATCCCTTGGCCACAGTTTCTTCCAAGACCACAAGATGGCAGCATTGCTCCACCAAACTGCGTTGTCTCGCTCTTAGCCATTTGTATTTTCCGCACGTCTCCATAAGCACACGAGGTGGCAGTGTTGCTCCATGAGAGTCCACTGCTGGCTGGCAGCCATTTCTCCCTTTTGTTTTGTTTCCCTTTGTTTCTTATGGAGATTTTTCTGTTGTTTTTTGGGGAGACAGGTCCTAGGGCTTGAACTCAGAACCTGGGAACTGTCCCTGAACTTTTTAGTCATGGCCAGCATTCTGCCACTTGAGCCACAGTTCCACGTCTAACTTTTTCTGGTAGTTGATTAAAGACAAGAGCCCTTCTGCCTTGGCTGGCTTTGAACTGCAGTCCTCAGATCTCAGCCTCCTAAGTAGCTAGGATTATAGGCATGAGCCACTGGAATCAGCTTCTTCTGCTTTTGAAATCAATGAAGGTGCTACTGTCCAATGGTAAAGTGAGTGCTGGGCAGGCATGATATCCTGAATTGAAACCCCAGTAATGTACTTTCCTCCCCCCCAAAAAAAAATAAACAGAAAGGATTTGTTTATAGTGACCTGAGCCTGAAAATCTCAGTACTCTTGAATTGCCTAGCATGCACGAAGACCCAGATTTGATTCCTCGCTACGACATACATAGAAAAAAGCCAGAAGTGGTGCTGTGGCTCAAGTGGTAGAGCTCAAGCCTTGAGAAAGCTCAGGATCAATGCTGAAGACCTGAGTTCAAGACCCAGGACTGGGGGAGGGGGAGAAATGGAATTAATAGAGTACCGGGGAGCTACATAGTTGTTTATTGAGCCATCACCAGTCCAGTGAACACCTGACCTGGGGCCGCAGGGCAACCACGTGCCTGAGGAATGGAGCAGTGCATTGGAGCCTATAGGATGGGCCGGCCTCGAGGCTGTTTCACTCACAAGCAGGTTGAGTCAAGAAGGAATTAGGGGATAGACGGTATCCTTGGCATGTGTAAAGGCAAGGAGACAATGTCTGTGTTCCATGGGGAGAAAATGAGGGTAACAAGGCCTTAGGCCTTGCTGCCTAAGAAGGAGTTTCAAGGAATTGGCTGTGGGCTCCCCACAGAGGTTGGAATCGCATCATTGTGGAAAAGCCCTTCGGGAGAGACCTGCAGAGCTCAGACCAGCTATCCAACCACATCTCGTCCCTGTTCCGTGAGGACCAGATCTATCGCATCGACCACTACCTGGGCAAGGAGATGGTGCAGAATCTCATGGTGCTGAGGTGGGGACTGGGCCAGCTGCATGCGGTGGATGCACAGGGAGCCTTGCGTGCCCTGCAGCTCTGAACGCGGAAGCTAAGGGGGACTGTCCCCCGCTCTGTCTTGTACCTCCACACAGATTTGCCAACCGAATTTTTGGTCCTATCTGGAACCGGGACAACATTGCCTGTGTGATCCTCACCTTCAAAGAGCCCTTTGGCACCGAGGGCCGCGGCGGCTACTTCGATGAGTTTGGAATCATCAGGTGATTAGGGCACATGCCTCCTGGTACAGCCTCCACCCCCTTGGCAGGCAGCTGTCTCCACACTCGTGTTCTCAGTCCGGTTCCTAGGGCCATCGAGATAGGAAAGCCTTCTTTGGCCATCTTGGGGCACGCGGACCTTCCCCACCCCTCACCCTTTCTCCCAGCCAGCATCGGCCTTCTCTTCCACCAGGGACGTGATGCAGAATCACCTCCTGCAGATGCTGTGTCTCGTGGCCATGGAAAAGCCCGCTTCCACAGACTCGGATGATGTCCGTGATGAGAAAGTAAGTGTGGTACAGCTGCCAGCCCACCACCGTGCCCGACTCCCCATTACCCAACGACCCTGCCCTCCCCCTGGCTCTCTCCCAGGTCAAGGTGTTGAAATCCATCTCTGAGGTGAAAGCAGATAACGTGGTCCTGGGCCAGTATGTGGGGAATCCCAGTGGAGAAGGGGAAGCAACGAAAGGCTACCTCGATGACCCAACGGTGCCCCGTGGGTCCACAACTGCCACCTTCGCAGCCGCCGTTCTCTATGTGGAGAATGAACGCTGGGATGGTATGTGTGCACCTGCTTCCTATAGAACACATGCACGCGTGCGTGCACGCGCACACACACATAGCAGAACTGAACCCCTGACACGTGAGCACGGCCTGTGCAATAAGGAGATCCTAAGGCCAGGCCTGCCGCCATGCAGGGGTTCCCTTCATCCTTCGTTGCGGCAAAGCTCTGAATGAGCGCAAGGCGGAGGTGCGACTGCAGTTCCACGACGTGGCGGGTGACATCTTCCACCAGCAGTGCAAGCGCAACGAGCTGGTCATCCGCGTGCAGCCCAACGAGGCCGTGTACACCAAGATGATGACCAAGAAGCCCGGCATGTTCTTCAACCCTGAGGAGTCAGAGCTGGACTTGACATATGGCAACAGATACAAGGTGCCGGCGGGGAGGGGGAGCCGGGCGGTGGGGTGCGGGGTGGGGGGCGCTGTGCACGGTGGCCTCAGCCAGCCTCCCCCTGTAGAATGTCAAGCTCCCCGACGCCTACGAGCGCCTCATCCTCGATGTGTTCTGCGGCAGCCAGATGCACTTTGTGCGAAGGTAAGAGCACTCAGCCACAACCCCAGCTACCGAAGCGGGGAGGGCGGCAGGGAGTCGAGGGCTCCCCAAAAGCCACGCTGTCTCCCCTCAGCGATGAACTCCGAGAGGCCTGGCGGATCTTCACTCCACTTCTGCACAAGATTGACCGCGAGAAGCCACAGCCCATCCCCTATGTGTACGGAAGGTAAGCGAGGCACGGAGGGCTGCGGGGGAACCCCCAAAAGCCAGCATCCTCACACTTCCCCCACTGGGCCTGTCTTGTCTTGCTTCCAGCCGAGGCCCCACCGAGGCAGACGACTTGATGAAGAGAGTAGGCTTCCAGTATGAGGGTACCTACAAGTGGGTAAACCCCCACAAGCTCTGAGACCTGGGTCCCCCCACCCCACCCCTCCCCTCGGCTACACTGTGTCTGTTCCTCCTACCAGCCAACCCCATATCAGGGCACTGACCCCACACTGGGAAGACTGGGACCATAGGCCTCACATTCCTGGCCCTGGGCTGTGGCCACCACTGTGTGCCCCTCACTGCTGCCACTGCTGCTGCCACCAAAGCCCAGCTTCATTCCTCCATCACCAAGCACGCAAGACTGCTGGGACTCTCCCAGGACTGCCACGAGCCCTATCTGAGCCACTCACCTGCCAATGGGACCTCAGTGATCCCTGGCTTGAGCAGCAGTCGCTCACTAAACGCGTCAGCACGAGCGTTAGGGACAACGGGGAAAGGTCGTGGGCAAAGCACACTCCCCGGTGCGCGCCGGCCTGCTTCAGGTGACGACCGCCGAAGGCCACGCCGCCGCGCGCCACTCCACATTCCTGACGAGCCGCTGGAAGGACTGTGTGCTGCTCCTCATGAAGTCTACTCCAGGACGGCCCACGGCACGCACTGGCAGCCTCCCTTCCGCTCGGATCCCCTACCTCAACCCTCGCCATTAAATCCTCAAGCAACCCTGCCTGTCCCCTTGTCATTTCACCCCCTGCCATCCAAGACCACGGAGGAGAGACCCATCGCTTCCCACTGCCTGTGTTGCATGCCCCACACCCCTTGCGTCTCCTCCCGGGACATCCGCCAGGCTGCTACAGCCCCTGGCTTGGGCTTGACCCCTCCCAAGACTCTCACCTGTCCCTGCCACTCACTGCTGTGCTCCACAGGTGTGCACCGAGATCAGCTTGCAAAGCAAGGACAGGTCAGTTTGTCTCACGTTCCACATGAACACAGCCTCACTCTTGCTGCACATGCGCACTGCCTGGCCTTCTGCCCTGCCCTGGAGCTGTGCTACCAGCCACAGCTGCAGGCAATTTACACAACAGATTTGACAGGCTTTGTGACTGTCCTCAGAGGCCAAAGTAAGGTTGGGCTCTGTGCCCTGAGCAGCAGCTGAAACCCTTCATAGGAACGTAGTTAAGAGGGGTTGGTAAAGTGCTGGTAATGTGGCCTAGTGGTAGCGTGCATGCTTAGCACGCATGAAGCCCTGGGTTCAATTTCTGAGTACCACATACACACAAAAAGCTGGAAGTAGTGTTGTGGCTTGAGTGGTAGAGTGCCACCCTTGAGGCAAAAGAGCTCAGGAACAGCGCCCAGGCCTGGAGTTCAAGCCTCATGACCATACAAAAAAGAGAGACATCTGTCTTGCTCTCCCAGCTCCTCTCTTTTCCCCTCTCCATACCTATGTGCAGAAATAGAAGTCCACCCATCTTAATCTCATCCTATGTCAATCATAACCGCACAAACCCTACTTCCTAAGGTTCTCAGTTGAGGCTCCAGGTGAATGGAAGTTTGTCTCCATCTGCTCCCTGGCCCCGTCGCCAGCACCTAGGGCTGGCCCAGGCTGTGCTTCCCTCTGCTCTGGGCAGAGAACTGCGAAGGAAGTGAGAGGCTCTGGATTCCTCCCTGCACCGTAGCCTAACTTCTACATGTGACACCAACCGAGATGATGAGCAGGGCAGAATGTTTAAACGCCCTGAGATGACCCGCTGAGGAACGGCGTGCTCCTGGCAAAGGAGACGCATTCAACAGCTGGAGGCTGTGTCTGCCCCTTGTGTTCCCTGCCCCCGTCCCTCCTGCACATCCGTGGCAGTGTCGTTTGCAGCTGCTCAGTCTGGCTCCATATTCCTAGGTTCCAGCAGTCCTAGTTCAGCCTCTCGAGCAGCTAAGAACACAAGGCATGGGTCACCACAGCCAGCTAGCCAGGGCATTTTCTGTGAGTCACCTCTTCCTCCCTAGGCTGCGAGGCCTGGAAGCTTAGCCCTGTTTTCCCAAAGGACATCGGGTGGACCCAGCAGGAATGGCCAGAAGTGACACCACTAGGGACAGAACCCCAGCACGTGAGGGTGGCTGCCAGGGCAGAGTCCTACCCGCACAGCACCTCACGCACACCTCATGAACGTCACTACGCCAGCATGCACGACACGGTACCCATAACAGGCTCTTTCTCTTCACTTGAACTTTACCACATGGCTACCAAGTAGCTTCCATGAGCAGAGTAGCCTTTGCCCAAGACTACAGCCGACCCACACCACTGAACTCAAAGATGGCAGCACAGCAGACCCTGAAGATCTATCTGTGCCCTTCCCTACCATGAGCCACCAGGGGGTGATGTTGGCTCGAGCTTTTTTAAAAAAATTTTTTTAATGTCCAACTCCCTATTTAGCCATGGTGGATCATCACAGCCTCAGATTTGTGCCTGAGTACAGCATTGAGCCATTGGAAAAGAAAAACAGAGACGCACGCCTGTCATCCCAGCCACTGAGGATCAGAAGCCTGGGCAGGAAGTTCTCTGAGACTTATCTCCAATGAGCTACTCAGAAAAAGCCCGAAGTGCCACTGTGGCTCAAGTAGTAAAACGCTACCCTTGAGCCCAAAGAGGCCTAGGGACAGCAAGTAGGCCTTGAGTGCAAGCCCCAGGACGGGAAGAAAAGAGGGAAAAAAACAAAAAACAAAACAGACCCAAAAGGCCTATCCCAACCTTCACAAGCTACAGAGGATCTAGGACAGCTGCATGTTGCTATAGCATCCGTGAGGTGGGGCTTGTAAGCGGGTTGGCCCTGAGGTGTCGGAGGGATCCAGCTACACACTGGGCAAGAGGAATGCTTGCTTGTAACCCTGAGCGCTTTCGTAGACACATGGAGAGGAATATGGGTCGGAACTAGCTGAGCAGAAAGTTAAGAAGACCTCACCTAACTGGACATACACAACTATGATCCTGATAGTTTATTTGGAAGGCACCCAGAGGAAGATCACAGTTGGAGACTGACACCGCTTGAAACCTGCTAGGGCTCCACATCTACAAATTAACCGAAAAGCCAAGCACTGGTGGCTCACACCTTAATCTCAGCTACTCAGGGGGCTGAGGTCTAAAGATGTCAGTTCAAAGCCAAAATAGGCAGGAAAGTACCTAAGGCTCTTATCTCCAGTTAACCACCAAGGTGGTAGTGGATGAGCCTCAAGCAAAAGGGCTTCGAAACAGCACGAGTACCCTGAGTTCAAGCCCTATGACAAAAACAAGAAACTGAAAACGAAACATCCCTGAGACATCAGTTAGTTAACTGTCCCCAACTCGAGATCACTACATTTACACATAAAGTAATACATGGGTGGAATCAACTCTCCCTGTAGCTATGAGTTCTTCCACTATGGCACGTGAGGCCAGTCAACTGTTACCTCAGCTCTGTGCCTGCATGAAGGCAGGACAGCCACAGGCAACAACCTTTACACTCCAGGTATACACAGCCTTGCAGAAATCAAAGGGTCTTCATACAAAAATGCAAGTTTGTAACATTCATAATAGTGAAAAGTAGCAACAGTTTTTCATCAACATGGGTAAGTGAAGGTCTAGGAAGGTGGTTCAGAAGCATTCACATGAAGACCCAAAAAGGAAAAAAAAATATCTGAGGCTGGGAGTTTGGCCTAGTGGTAAAGTGTTTTCCTAGCATACATGAAAACCTGGATACCATATACATAGAAAAAGCTGAAAGTGGTGCTGAGGCTCAACTGGTAGAGCTCTAACCCTGAGAAAGCTCAAAAACAATGTTCAGGCCCTAAGTTCAAGCCCCAGGACTGGCAAAACAAAATCTTACAGGGACTTTTCTGCCTGGGCTGGCTTTCAAACATGATGTTCAGATCTCAGCGTCCTGAGTAAGTAGAATAACAGGTGTAAGCCACCGCGCACCACTTGATTCTTTTTATTTTTTTTTTTGATTCTTTTTAAAAATACCGGGGCCGGGAGTTTGGCCTAGTGGTTAAAGTGCTTGCCTAGCATGCACGAAGACCCGGGTTCGATTCCTCGGTACCACATACATAGAAAAAAGCTGGAAGTGGTGCTGAGGCTCAAGTGGTAGAGCTCTAGCCTTGAGAAAGTCCAAGGACAGTGCTCAGGCCCTGAGCTCAAGCCCAGGACTGGCAAAAAAAAATACAATTTTATTGGGGCCTGGAATTTGGCCTAGTGCTAGAGTGCTTGCCTAGCATGCACAAAGACCTGGGTTCGATTCCTCAGTACCACATACATAGAAAAATGGCAGAACTGGTGCTGAGGCTCAAGTGGTGGAGCTCTAGCCTTGAGAAAGTCCAAGGACAGTGCTCAGGCCCTGACTTCAAGGCTCAGGACTGGCAAAAAAAATCACGTACAATTTCATTGTTATTATTAAGTGTTCTACAGAGGGGTTACCATTTCACAATGTGCATGAAGATTGTTTTGTTGACATTTGAGGTAGGATCTTAGCAAGCTAGCCTTAAACTCAAGATCTTCTCCAGGTGTGGGTGGCTCACACCTGTAATCCTAGCTACTCCAGAGGCTGAGATCTCAGGATCACAGTTCCAAGCCAGCATAAACAGACAAATCCAAGAGAGGTTTTTTGTTTTTGTTTTCTTTTGTTGCCAGTCCTGGACTTGAACTCAAGACCTAGGTATTGTCCTTGGGCTTTCTCAAGACTAGCGCCCTACCACTTGAGCCATAGTACCACTTCTGCCTTTTTCTGAGTATTTTATTGGAGATAAGAGTCTCATAGTGTTTCCTGCCTGGGTTGGCTTCCAACTGCTATCTTCAGAGCTTAGCCTCCTGAGTAGCTAGGATTAAAAACATTAGCTACTGGCACCCAGCTTGCTCAGGTCTTTTGTCTATGCCACTCTTGAGAGTTGTCGCTAAGCCTTTGTGCTCATGGGTAGTACTCCAGCGCTTGAGCTGCAGATCCACTTAGAGCATTTTTAGTGGTCAATGGGCGATGAGAATCTCACAGAATTTTATGCCCAGGATGACTTTGAATCACAATCCTCATATCTCAGCCTGCTGACTATCTAGGATTACAAGTGTGAGCCACCAGCCCCCGGCTCATTCAGCTTTTTTGGTCAGAGTTGGCGCTCTACAACTTGAACCACAGCTCTGGTGGAGGATTTTTGCTAGTTAAATGGAAAACAAATCGGAGGACTTGGCTAGCTTCCAACTGTAATAGTCAGATGTCAGCCTCCTAAACAGGTAGACTTACAAGTGTGAGCCACCAATGCCAACTGGGTCCTGTACTTTTTCTTAGGCTGGCTCCAACCTCAGTCCTCTTATCTGTGCAAGTAGATGAGATTACAGGCATGAGAGACCACAGCTTGCCCCTGGATCTGGTTGAGCAGCAGAGGTCCCAGATATCTGTGTATTTTATCTGAAACACAACACTGGCTAGCAAAAAGGTTTGTGTCTGAGTCTGAGAAGGCATTTCCTGGTAACACTGGGTCTTTAGATCTTCACTGTGAAGGATTCCATGTTATATAAAAGTCTAACAAAATAGACTTGCCATGCTTTTCTCCTACTAACGTGCCTTTAATATTTTCCTGATACTAGGATTACATCTCAGAACCTCAAGATTGCTCTACTTATTTTCACTGTACCATTTCGGCTACACTTCCAAGCCCAGCTTTTTTTTTCTGTTTATTTTGCTGTTCTGCCCAGGCTGGATTGAAATCATGATTCTCTGTTTCTCAGCTCTCTGACTTGTTAGGATTACAGGCACAAGCCACATGTATCCAGCTAACATGTTTTAGTAAAGGGGTTTCTTTTTTTTTGCCAGTCCTGGGGCTTGAACTCAGGGCCTGAGCGCTGTCTTTGGGTTTTCTCAAGGCTAGAACTCTATCAGTTGAGTCAAAGCACTATTTCCAGCTTTTTCTATGTATGTGGTACCAAGGAATCTACCACTCTACCACTAGGCCACACTCCCAGCCCCTCAATCATGACTATTTATGATTGCAGTTAGAGGGGCTTGGTAGTGCAAAGTTGTTATGCCCGTAGGAAAGTCACAATCCAGGGGGAAAAATACTGAAGTAAAAACAAAATAATTAAACATCATTAAAGCAAAAATTATTGTAATTTTATCCTTAGGAACAGAAGACAACTAACTCCAAGTGGAATGATTTAAAAAGAATCAATATCTAGCAATATAATAGTGGAAAGTACAGGAATCCAAAGAGAAAGAAAATGTTCAAAGCAGCCAGAGGGCGAATGAAGACAGACTAGTGACCAGGGAGCTTAGCAGCAACCGTCAGCAGACAGTGAAATATATGTCGTTCAACCTACAATCCTACCCTCCACTGAAAATGAAAATCCCTCTTTTGGGGTAGTGAAGCTACATCCTCAGCCCTGAAAATATCTTTCAAGCATAAACAGGAAGTACAAATAGAAGCAAAGAATTTGCCACTATTTGTTTTGTTTTGTTTTTTGATTTTTGTTTTTTGGTGTTTTGCCAGTCCTGGAGCTTGAACTGAGGGCCTGAGCACTGTCCTTGGACACATTTTGCTCAAGGCTAGCGCTCTGCTACTTGAGCCACAATGCCACTTCTAGGTTTTTCTGTGTATACGGTACTGAGGAATGGAACCCAGGGCTTCATGCATGCTAGGTGAGCACTCTACTACGAGGCCATGCTCCTGGCCCCTAAAATCATCAGGACACGAACTCAGCACCTGGTGCTTTTGCTCATTGTTTAATGCTCTATCAACTGAACCCTGAATCCAACCCAAAACTTGTCACTCTCACTAAAAAATGCACTAAGCACAGAAGAAAGCTGATAGCTGCTAATAGGTGGATAAAACAAATACAGGAAGGCAGCAAAAGCAAATACGTGGGTATATCTAAATGAATACTGGATAACACAGGGAGAACAAACTGCACATGTTTTGTAAATAAGGATTCATGGAAACTGATAGTTACTCTATTTGTGTGTTCATTGCAGGGGAGAGAGAGAGACAGAGACAGAGACAGAGAGAGAGAGAGACGGGGGGGGAACGAATACTGGAGCTTCAACTTGGTGCCTCACATTTTCACTCAAACCTGGTGATTTAGAGAAGGGGTGATAGTGTCCAAAAATATATGTACTCATCATGTGGCTCATGTAAGTGTATCCCTTGTTTATAATAACAATTCAAAAGACCTGGTGATTTACCATTTGAGCCACACTTACTCTTCTGGCTTTTTGCTGGATTGAAAATCACCTCTGGGCAGGAAACATGCATGAAGACTTGGGTTCAATTCCTTGGTACCACATACATAGAAAAAGCTGGAAGCTGGGTGTGGTGGCTCACACCTGTAATCCTAGCTACTCAGGAGGCTGAGATCTCAGAATCGCAGTTCAAAACCAGCCCAGGTACTAAAGTGCATGAGACTCTTGAATTAGTCACTAGAAAATGGGAAGTAGGGATGCGGCTCAGGGGGTAGGGCAGTAGCCTTGAGCTGAAGAGCTCAGGGACAGCGCCCAGGCCCAGAGTTTAAGGGCCACGCACAAACCACAAACGGAAAGAGAAAAACAAAAACAGTAAGTGTATAGTTCTTCATTGTGAGGGAAATAAAATGATATACAATGTCGCTTGTGGGAAGGGGGCACAAGATTGTCAGTACTACATTTGCAACATTTTATTCTTTTTATTATTTCTTTACAGTAATACTTGCTGGAGCTCTTAAGTTTGGTAGAGTGGTACTCTATCTCTTTAGTTACTCCTCCAGCTGCTTTGTTGTTGGTTATGTTTTAGATAGTCTTTACTTTTTTCTGCTTTGTCTGGCCTCAGACCTTAAGTTTTTAGGTCTCAGACTGCAAAATAAGTGGGAAACCAGGCATGAGGCACTGGTGCCTGAGCAATACTTCTTTTCTACTTTGCTTTAAGACTCGATGTGTACTGCTGGTCAGAAACTCTGAATCCTCCTTTTCAACCCCCTGAGTACTGTGGTTACAAGCATATATTATGATATGTATTTTTTAATAAAGTTTGTTTTTCACATAGTTATAAACTTTGAAGAAGTTGGTAGGATTAAACAGGAGAACCATAAGCAAGACATTATGTAAAAAAATGTTTTAGAGGGCTGGGAGTTTGGCCTAGTGGTTAAAGTGCTTGCCTAGCATGCAGGAAGACCGAGGTTCAATTCCTTGCTACCACATACATAGAAAAAAAGCCGGAAGTGGTGCTGAGGCTCAAGTGGTAGAGCTCTAGCCTTAGAAAGTTCAAGGACAGTGCTCAGGGCCTGAGCTCAAGCCCAGGACTGGCAAAAAGAAATGTTTTAGGGAACTGGGATATTATACATAAATCTAAAAATACTTTTGGTTCCTATTCTTTTTTTTTGCCAGTCCTGGGCTTGAACTCAGGGCCTGAGCACTGTCCTTGGACTTTCTCAACGCTAGCACTCTACCACTTGAGCCTCAGCACCACTTCCACCTTTTTGCTATGTATGTAGGGTACCGAGAAATCGAACCCGGGTCTTCGTGCATACTAGGCAAGCACTCTACCAATAGGCCAACCTCCCGACCCCTTTTGGTTCCTATTCTTGATTTCATTTCTTCCTCTGTGCCTGTATCTACTAGGCCCTGTTGCCATGAAGTTAGAGTACATTGTTTATATTCTATGCATGCATATGCAGAGGGTGATGGGAATTGGATACAATATTCAAGTATGAAATATTTGAAACACATTGCTTGTATAATTAATAATTTAGAACAAGACAGGGCCATGATTGCAGTGAAGGTAATGCATAGCATACATGGACGCTGGGTTCAAGTTTCCACGTATATATTTGTAGTTTCCAAAGAAAACTCGGAGATGGTACCGAAGACCTTGAGCTGAATCCCAGCTTCTCATATAAGCCATCACACTCACACCTGTAGTGACTCTGGGGAAGGGGTAGTTGGTTCTGGCTCTCAGGAGAACTAATTAAATTCATCTTTCTTGTAGCTCTGAGCAGTGTGTAAACATTGTCCTGTAAGAACCATCAGGTCTTGCTGGGGCCTGGGGCCTGGGGCCTGCTTGCCAGTGAAAGAGTATGTGGCCAAGAGCTGCTTCTATTGGATTCCATTGAGAAGGATTCGGCAGCAGAAATAAAGTCATGAAATTCATCAACAAAAGCCATTGAGAAAAGTGCTGGCTGAAGTAGAACGGTGCTGGGACATTACTCCATTATGTTTAGGCAGAAGTGGGGACGGGGAGTGTTGTGTGTATTTTTTTTTTGCCAGTCCTGGGCTTGAGCTCAGGGCCTCAGCCCTGTCCTGGGACTTTCTCAAGGCTAGAGCTCTTCCACTTGAGCCTCAGCACCACTTCCGGCTTTTTTCTATGTATGTGGTACCGAGGAATTGAACCCAGGTCTTCGTGCATGCTAGGCAAGCACTCTACCACTAGGCCAAACTCCCGGCCAAGTGTTGTGTGTATTAATGGAGAAGTGCGTGCTGTAGAATCAGAGCTGGGTGTGCTTGCCTGGCTCCTTCCGACTGTGTGAGCCGTACATGAAACAAGGAGACAGATGCTTGTGAACAGGACAGACTAGAAGGGAAGGCTCGCACCCTGGTTGCCTTGGCTTTGTTAGGTTCTGTTTTTCCCACATATGCTTCTGGTTCTTCCTTGTTTGTAAAAGGTACAAATACCAACTTCAAGAGTCATGTCCAACTATGTGCCCATTCCTGTCTGCGGCTTCCCAGGAAGCCGAGCTTTATCTAGCTGAGCTTTATGTAGAGGTTCAAAGGCTTGGCAGCTGAGCAGGAGCGTGCGGCAGGGGCGGGGCCACATCAGGTTCCACCCACCGGTTGGCTGGGTCTTAGAGGCGGGGCCTGCGTGGGGCGTGCCGAGCTAAGCACGCAGCCAAAGGCCAGGCGGTGCATGTAGGCTATGGCCCCGCCCAACGCCGCCATTGTCGGGCCTGCCAGGCGGCTTCTGCGCAACTGTGCTATCTCGCTTCGTCGGAGAGAAAGGGACACCCCCGACCCGACTGGCCCCCCTCCTTACCGAGCCTACGTCTCTCTTCGACCAGGCAAGTTCTTGGTGAGCCTAGTCGCCTGGACCACCCGTGCAGTGGCCCGAGTCCGGGAGAACCACTTGGACAGCCCAGTCCCGGAGGCACGCGTCTGTAAGCTCGACCGCGATCAGACTCATTCTTAAAGCCTCTCCTGGCCAGGCAGGTATTGTCCTGGCGTTCCTGAGGAACCTAGCCTGGCCGGATGTTTGGAGGATCAAGTCGTAGCACGGATCTCGCTTGCCTCCCACCGGGGCTCAACCCAGCCTTGCCCCGGCACGCACCCTGTCCTGCTCACGCTCCCCAAACAGTGCACCTGCCGGCGGTCCCAACCAGCGGGGGAACAGGACATGAGGTTGGCAGGTTGGTGGCTTCCACAGAGAACGGGAGGGAGGCCCCACTGTTCTCACGTCAGTGCTAGGAGGGGCCGGGTGGCCGCAGGTTTTGGTGCCAAAAATGGAGAACCGTGCACAAACACTCATTCTGTGACCTTAAGCGAATCCTTTCACGTCTGAGAACTCCAGTTTCCCAAATCATAAGCTCTAGATTAGTATTGTTCACCCAACTCATATAAAATGAGTTGGGACAGAGGCTCCAGGGAGCATGGCGGCTAGGTGGGGAGGGTTAGAGCATGGAGAGGCGTGGTCTCAGACGGGAACTGACAAAGGTGCCCGTGGAATTGGACTTCAACCAATGACAGCAGGACAAGTAGGATGAGCACTCCTTCTTAGGAAAGAGCTCACACCTGGAATCTTAGCTACTTGAAGAGAAACAGATCTCGGGATCCAAGAGATCCTTGTTCAAGGTTGTCCCTCACTGGGCACAGTAACATATACCTGCCATGTCCAGGGACAGGTAAGAGGCTCTCAGACAAACCATAAACCAAAACTAACCTATGCAAAAACACTCCAGAGCTATGGTTGAACTGGTAGGGCACCTACCTAGCAAATCAGATAAAGATGCCTTGTTGGGACTGGAAATGTTACCTAGTGCTAGACCGCTCACCTAGCATGCATGAAGCCCTGGGTTTGATTCCTTACCACCACATACTCAGAAAAACCAAGTACTGCTGTGGCTCAAGTTGCAGAATGCTAGCCTTGAGCAAAACATGTCCAAGGGAACAAGGAGTTTGGCCTAGTGGTATAGTGCTTGCCTAGCATGCATGAAGACCCAGCTTCAACTCCTTGCTACAACATACATAGAAAAACCCAGAACTGGTACTGTGACTCAAGTGTTAGAGCTCTAGCCTTGAGAAAGTCCAAGGACAGTGCTCAGGCCCTGAGTTCAAGCCCTGGGACTAGCAAAAAAAAGAAGTGTCCAAGGACAAAGCTCACAATCCTGAGTTCAAGCCACAGAAATGCCAAAACAAAAAAAAAATGCCTTGTGGGTGAAGTTCAAAGCTACTAAGGGTAGCCACTTTGTAGACCTAAGTGGAACTGAACAGTGACAAACTTTTTGCAAGGCTCAACATAGATGAAGGCTGCAGGTAGAGCATAAGGTAATAATGCAATGTGGTGCTTAGTTTAAGATCTGCAGTACACACAAACTGAGCTGTGACTCAAGTGGTACTGCAATACCTTTCAGTAAAAATCCTCAAGAATCATGCTCACACCCTGAGTTCAAGCCCCATGATTCATGTGTGTATATGTGTGCACACACAATATCTGTAGTAGATTAAATTACCTATAAATAGACTCTACAGATAAGAAAGCAGTCTGGGACAGAAGCCTAGTAAAGTCCAGCTTTGCAGGGGAAGACAGAGGACAACCATATACTCAAAGACAAGTAGAGAAGGGTCCTCATGACAAGGAAGTCTGAGAAAGGAGGGGAAATCAGATCCAAAATCCTGAACAACAGGAGAGGAAGGACAGATAAATGACCCACAAATATACTGCTAGTTGAGACGACTTGTGGACTACTGGGTTATACCCATTCCCTGCATACCTTCCAGGAAAAAGAAAATGGCAAGCTTGGGGTTTGAACTCAGTTTCCTCCCTCCACCTGTCAAGGAAAGTGTCCTTAGGCCTGCTGAGTAGTGATGAGGCCCCACCAACCCATGCTCCCAACACTTCTTTCCAAATGGAAGGGGCTGTGTACTTGTGACAGGCCCTGGGCTTGTTCTCTTTTTTTTTCTTTTTTCTTTTTCTGCCAGTCCTGTGCTTGAGCTCAGGGCCTAAGCACTGTCCTTGGACTTTCTCAAGGCTAGAGCTCTACCACTTGAGCCACAGCACCACTTCTGGCTTTTTTCTATACATGTAGTTCCGAGGAATCGAACCTGGGTCTTTGTGCATGCTAGGCAAGCACTCTACCACTAGGCCACACTCCCAGTCCAGGTGGGCTGGTTGTTAACTTGGCTCACTGGTGTGTGTCCTGCCTCCAGGCCCGCTCCGCATCGTGGCCCTCCTCATCACTGTGGGGCTCACCTGGATCCTGGTCACCCTTCTCCTGGGGGGACCTGGTGGTGGCTTCCCTCGAATCCAGCAACTCTTCAACAGTGAGTGTGGGGCCCTCTCTTGCCTCACTGCTGAGGTACCAGGGTATCTGTGGGACTGATACCCATTGGGGTGGGGGTTGTACCCCATGATAGGGTCACTTATGTACTCCTTATAACTCGAATTCATCCTTTTCCATGAGCAAGCAGCTTGAATGTAAACCCCATGTAGACTTAAGCAGAAAGCATGCCGAGGGCAATCTGGCTTAGCTCCATGGCCCAGAACTTGACTGCCTCACTGCAGGGCCAGTGACACCCGCAGTAACAAACAACTCTGTATCCACAGGCCAAGAGAACTCGGTGACTGCAGGTAAGAAGCTCTGTCACTTCCCCCCCCCCACTCTGTGCCCACCCTTGCCTTTGTGATGCCCTTGCTTGCCTGCACCCCTCAAGATTTCTGCTCTTCACCCATCCTTCCCTAAACTAGCTATCACAGCTTACTTGGCTGTGAACCTTTTAAGTGGATTAATTACCTGTTGAATACAGTCAAGAGACAGAAGGTTGGCATTCCCATTCCAAAAGTGAGAAAACACAGTCAGGATCCAGTGGCTCACACTTGTAATCCCAGCTTCTCAGGGGACTGAAATCTGAGGATTATGGTTCAAAGCCAGTCTGGGCAGGAAAGTTTATAAGAATCTTATCTCCACCTAATCACCAAAAATGGGGAAGTGCAACTCGGCTCAAGCAGTAGATTGCTAGCCTTGAATGAAAAACTCAAGCAAGAACATCAGATCCATTGGGGACCAAGACATGAGAAAGGGTATCAATGTTTGTGAAGTAATGCACCTTCTATCTGGTGAATATAACGTAACCCTCCTGTTAATTACAATAAAAAATATATGGAAAAAATAAAAGTTGAAAAAAAAAGAACATCAGGTCCTGATTTCCAATCCCACTACCAGTACACACAAAAAGGGAGGAGAGAAAATGGAAGAAAACAATAAAAAGAAAGAAAATGGGGGAGGGGGAAGGTCACTGGTCCCAAACAAGTCAAAAACCCATCAGTGAAAAACTCAATTTCATAGCCTGACAATAAATTTTTGTGGCTTGATTCCCCTCTCTGGGCACACTGAGGTGACCCGCCCTCTACTATAAGACGTAATCTCACCCTCTTGATCTTTGCACTCTTTAGCTCACTCTTCAGAACTACCCTGCTTCCTTTAGCTCCTCTCTGTCCCTGTCAGTATAAGCAGACTTTGTTTCTTTTCCTTTTCCTCTGTGTGTGTGTGTGCGTGCGTGCGTGCGTGCGTGCGTGCGTGCGTGTGTGTGTAGCTTCGAGTCAGGGCCTGAGTACTATCCCTGAACTTTTTTTGCTCAAGTCTAGAATTCTACCACTTGAGCCACAGCTCCCATTCTGACTTTTTGGTGATTGACTAGAGATAAGATTCTCATGGACTTTTCTGCCTGGGCTGGCTTTAAACCATCATCCTCAGCTCTCAGCCTCTTGAGTTGCTAGAATTACAGGCGGGAACCACTCGCTCCAGCTCTGACTTCATGGGATTCCTGTTTCATTGGTGATAAGTCCCATGGCTTCTTCTGACAGGCTGGCTTTGAACCCAAATCCTTAGATCTCAGCTGAAGTAGCTAGGATTACAGCCACCAGTACCCAGCTCCTTCCTCATTTCTGAGACTTTAACATTCCTAGCAGCATCCTGTCCATGATAATGAATGTAGGCTGGAAAACAGTAAATTCTTTTTCTGTTTCTGTCTTCTTTTTTTGGCCCCCATCACAGTCATGCTTACTAGCCATGATTTAAATTTGGAGCCTTGTACTTACTTGCCAGGCAGGTGCTCTAACCACTTAAGCCATACTACTAGGCCCTTTTGTTTTAGTTTTACAGATGGGATCTTGGTTTTACTTAAAACTTCCCTCAGAACACAGTCCTATCTTACCTCTGACATACCTGGGGTTCCAGGCCTGAGCCACCATGTCCAGGTTGGTTTTTGAGATAGGGTCTCACTGAATGAGCCCGTTAGCTCTCGAACTATGATCCTCCCATTTCTGCCTATCTGGTATTACAGGCATTCTTCACCATGTCCTGTCCCTCTAAAGAAAAAAAAATATTTCCCAGTCCCAGGGCTTGAACTCAGGGCCTGAGCACTGTCCTTGGGCTTTTTCAAGACTAGCACTCTACTACTTGAGCCTCAGCGCCACTTCTGGCTTTTTCTATGTACATGGTACTGAGGAGTGGAACCCAGGTCTTCCTGCATGGTAGGCAAGTACTCTCCCACTAGGCCAAACTCCCAGCACTCATTTTTACATTGTTAAGTGTTTGCTAAATAAACACCCTAATTTGCAGGGCCAAAAGGTATATCAGTTTCTGGAGCTTCTACAACAGAGCATCATGACAAATTATCATTCTGTAAATGATAGAACTTTCTTTTCTCACAATTGTGGAAGTACCAGCAGGGCTTTTCTCCCTCTGAAAGCTCTAGGTGAGGAAGGACCCTGCTATGCCTGGCCCACACCTCGACTTAGGTCTTCCTAGGTTGTGGCTGCATGATTTCTACCTCCATTGCCTTTTTCCTCCTGGGTGCCTTTGTCTCTTCTTTCCCAATAAGGACGCGAGTCATGCTGCTTTAGCACTCAGTGTGACCTCATCTTAATTAATTTGTCAGAAGAAGCCTTATTTCCAAACAAGGCTACATTCTGAAGTGCTAGGATGACAAATCCAGCATATTTTTTTTGCCAGTCCTGGGCTTGAGCTCAGGGCCTGAGCACTGTCCTTGGACTTTCTCAAGGCTAGAGCTCTACCACTTGAGCCTCAGCACCACTTCCTGCTTTTTGCTATGTATGTGGTACCGAGGAATCGAACCCAGGTCTTCGTGCATGCTAGGCAAGCAGTCTACCACTAGGCCAAACTCCCAGCCCATCTAGCATATATTTTTGTGGGAATCCAGTTCACCTCATTACAGGAGTTGTCTTCCTTCTGTCCTCCTATCTTTCCTTTGGGTGAGCCCAAGGGAATTGGGGATCTAGCCAAGTCCACTGTTCCCACATGCCTGAGTAGAAGCCTTCTACCATGGGGACTCCACTCGGAATGTCTCCACTCCTGCTCTTCTCCTGGCTCTGTCAGGCCAGCCCTCAGCCTTTTGTCCCTCCTCCTGCTCATAGCAGGAAAGTGTCCCTTGGAGTCTGTCACCTCGTTGACAAGATAAGAGTATCCATGGGCACATCGTCCACCTTGCCCTACCATACTTCCCTGCTTGTGGTCAGGACCCTGGCTGGTCCTGACCTCCCCTTGTCAGATGTCAGGTGACCCCAAGGGCTAGGCCCATGGGTCACAACGGCTGTCCCTGCTCAGAACCACGGTCCAGAAAGTACAAGTGCGGCCTGCCCCAGCCATGTCCCGAGGAGCACCTGGCCTTTCGCATGGTTAGCGGGGCCGCCAACGTCATCGGGCCCAAGATCTGCCTTGAAGATAAGATGTGAGCGCCCTGGGCTGAATGGGGGCTGGGAAGTGGGCGTGGGAGTCCAGGCTGGGACTGCAGGGGTTGAGGGCACCGAACATCTTCTGTCCCCCCCCAGGCTCATGAGTAGTGTCAAGGACAACGTGGGTCGTGGGCTGAACATTGCCCTGGTAAACGGTGAGTCACGCATGCCTTCAGATGACAGTTTATCCACCAAGACAGGGGCCTCGCTCCCATCTACACCCTTCCAGGGACGCACGCCAGCCGTGGAGAGTGCGTTATGGGAGCCCCCCAGGGCATCAAATGGCAGACAGAGGCTTCACTGATCCAAACAAGGGTGCTGTAAGCAAAGCTTCCTGAAGGGCTGCACAGCTGTCACCTGAGCCTGCTGCGGGGGTTAGGGTGACAGGGTCAAGTGGCCTTGGTAGCTAACACGGCCGGACTTTCTCGTCTTGATGCAGGGGTCAATGGTGAGCTCATCGAGGCCCGGGCCTTTGACATGTGGGCAGGAGGTAAGTGGTCGCCATGGCTCCACCTGGTAGTTTGCCCTTTGGTGCCCTGCTCTGCATGCTTGTACCCACTCCAGCTTCTCATAAAGCAGGAGGGAGGGTGTGATTGCAAACAGGATAATCCTGGATTCCTCGTCGGTTCGTCTAGTGCCATCCTGGTGGCCTTTGATGCAGCACATCTTTAGCCCAGGCCCTATTTCGGGGTGTCCCTCATTGGGAGAATAGTGGCTGGGCAGGGAGGTGCATGGTGGGGTGGGAAGCTCCCCATCCACAGGCCCTCCCCCCGACCTCCAGATGTTAACGATCTGTTGAAGTTCATTCGGCCACTACATGAAGGCACGCTGGTGTTTGTGGCATCCTATGACGACCCAGCCACCAAGTAAGTGACCACCAAAGCCACCTTGTGCCTCACTCCTGTACAGTGACAGCTTACAGCTCCCATTTCCTCCTTCTGCATGGCAGGATGAATGAAGAGACCAGGAAGCTTTTTAGTGAGTTGGGCAGCAGGATTGCCAAGGAGCTTGCATTCCGGGACAGCTGGGTGTTTGTGGGAGCCAAAGGAGTGCAGAACAAGAGTCCCTTTGAACAGGTACAGCACACAAACTGGCACCTCCACTTCCCAGCCCTGGCAGACTGGCTGTTCTCCTTCAATGCTCTTGCTTTAAATGGCAAAGTTTGTAGGCTGGCAAAACCCACACCTAAGCAACTTTCTTGCCAAACATCTGAAAGAATGCTAAACCTCTAGGAAAGTCCTAGCCCAAGGCATGGGGACAGCTAGCCTGCTCCTACAAAGCGTAACATTTCTGAAAGGCTGTGACTGACCAAAACAAAACATGGCTCAAGCCTGATGCCAGTGGTTCATGCGTGCCATCCTAACTACTCAGAAGGCTGAGACCTGGAGGATCAAGGTTCAAAGCCAGCCTGGAGAGAAAAGTCCACAAAACTCCATCTCCAAAATAACAAGCCAAAAGCCAGATTAGGGGCATGGGTCAAGTGGTATAGCACCAGATGAATAAGTGTGACGCCCTGAGTTCAAACCTAGCTACTAGTGAACATTAAAAAAGAAAAGCAGGTCAAGCTCCCCTATCCCTAGAAAACCCCTCCATATCTTTCTCTCCCCACCACCCCCTGTAGCTGGGGACACATACAGTCTGCGGAGCCTACCTTTCTATGCTACCACACCCATCAAAGCGCATAGTTCTTCCCCAGTGCAGCTCAGCAATCTCCATTTTGCCCTGGGGTGGAGCAGAGGGTGAGTTTCTGGGCAGAATACAGGCGGAGGTGGTTAGCATAGCATAAAACGTAGAAAGCCTGGGCTTTAGGCCGCCTCTTTCCCTGTCCCAGAGGGCCAAGCTTGTGACTTCCACCCCTACGCCCACAGCATGTGAAGAACAGTAAACACACCAACAAGTACGAGGGCTGGCCAGAGGCACTGGAGATGGAAGGCTGTATCCCGCGAAGGAGCATGGCCAGCTAGCACAGCTGGGCTCCACAACCAGGCCGAGGGCTCGACGCGGTGCCAGTGCAAAGTGGAGACATTACTCCATGGCCCAGAAGGAGGCTCCGTAGCCCCAACACGTCTGAGCTGTGAGGCGGCGCTGACCTCGAGGTGATCGAGGCTGTGGAGCCCACAAGCCCGTCTTGGGTTCCTGAAGCTGGCCGTGCAATTAGCCCCAGCCCCGCTCTCCACTCCTGTTGTCATCTCCTTCCAATTCCTGAGCGTCTCTGCCAGCAGGGATCCTGGGTGCTATCCTTCTCATTGTAGCAGCCGCCTGGCACGTTGGGGCACCTTCCACACACACTCACTGCTCCTTCCAGTGAGCCAAACCTGCAAGCCTGCCTGCATGCTGCCTCATGCTTGACAGGAGCTTGCTGGCCTTGGTAACAAGCTCAGTGGGGCATGATCAAAATCCTTCAGGAAGAATTAGCAGTGCGTAGTTTCTCAGAGTCCCCACTACCCACCTTCTAGATGACCTCTTAATAAATCGATGGCCCCAATGGAGTAAAATGCATCCAGATGTTGTCCTCAGGGAAGTTGGGTGGTGGTGTTCTCTGTGTGCAGAGGGGACAGATCTCGCAGGCTCAGCCATTGCCATCAACTGGATAGACAGTAGCTCACATGTGACGCAGGTGGCTTCCCAGCTGGCCTCACCCATAGCCTTGAACAGCAGAGATGGCTCTGCCCCTGTGGACCCTGGGAAAATCACCATCTCCTCCTAATCCAGTATGAGAGTCTAGGTAAAGGGAGAGAAATGAAAATCAGCTTGGGCTTGGCTCAGTGACTCATGCCCATAACCGTAGCTAATGGGAAGCTGTGATCTAACAACCAGCCAACTCAGGAAAGTCCGTGAGCCTTATCTCCAGTGAACCACCAGAAAACTAGAAGTGGAGCTGTGGCTCAAAGTAGGGACATCACTTAAGTCCAACATTCAACCTCCATGACTGACAAAAAATAAAATCAAGAAGCCAATGTGAGGACTCAGCAAGAAGCTTTTTCCCTAACCAGCTGCCACACTGAGCTTGGACTTCCTATAACTATGAGAATATAATTTTCTGATATTTGTAATTTCTTTTCAAAAAGTTGCAAATGGTGGCCAGGAGTTTGGCCTAGTGGTAGAATGTTTGCCTAGCATGCACAAAGATCCGGGTTCAATTCTTCTATAGCACCTACACAGAAAACGCTGAAAGTGTGGTGCTGTGGCTCAAATAATGGAGCTCTAACTTGAGAAAGCCCAAGGACAGTGCTTAGGCCCTGAGTTCAAGCCCAGGACTGGTTAAAAAAAAGTCTGTAGGCCAGGCACTAGTGGCACATGCATGCCTGCTTGCCTAGCTACTCAGCAGGCTGAGACCTGAGGATCATAGTTCAATGGCATTTCAGCAGGAAAATCTGTGAGACCCATCTCCCAGAAGTGGAAGTGGACTGAAGTGGTAGAGTGCCTGCCTTGAGTGAAAAAGCCACGGGACAGCACCCAGGCCTCAAGTTCAAACCTTAGTATTGGCACAAAGAAATAAAGCCTATAGAAAGGGATACATTAGCTGGGCGCTGGTGGTTTACGCCTATAATCCTAACTACTAAGGAGGTTGAAATCTGAGGATCAAAGTTCAAAG
Source organism: Megascapheus bottae (assembly GCF_031878675.1). Classification (NCBI taxonomy): domain Eukaryota; kingdom Metazoa; phylum Chordata; class Mammalia; order Rodentia; family Geomyidae; genus Megascapheus; species Megascapheus bottae. Next base: position 105,299,204 of record NC_143547.1, on the reverse strand, counting down.
CCAGCTCAGGCAGCAAAGTCTGTGATAATATTACCTCCAATGAACCACCAGAAAAATGGAAGTGGTGACTTGTCTCAAAGTGGCAGAGTGCTAACCTTGAGCCCAAAAGTTCAGGGACAGAGCCAAAGCCCAGAGTTCCAGCCCTGTAACTGACAAAAAGGGGGGGGGGATAAACTACTGTAAAAATTATTTGCCATATAATAATTCCTGGGATAGAACTCCGGGATATATACATGTGAGGCAAGTGTTATAGCAACGAGTACTCCCTTGAGTCCACAAGAACACACTACAAAGAGTTTGGGCTGGGTGAAGTGGCTCATGTCCATAATCCTAGCTACTCAGGACACTGAGATCTGAGGATCGTGGTTCAAAGCCAGCCCTGGCACTAAAAAACCTGAGACACTTATCTCCAATTAATCACTAGAAAATGGGAAGTGGGACTGTGGCTCAAGGGGCAGGAAGGTATCTTTGAGCTGAAGAGCTCAGGGATGGCACCCAGGACCAGAGTTCAAGCCCCATTACCCACAGAAAAAAGAGTTTGGGGCCTACTGGTAGAGTGTTTGCCTAGCATGCACAAAGACCAGGGTTCTGTTCCCTGGTACCACATACATCGAAAAAGCCAGAAGTGGTGCTGAGGCTCAAGTGGTAGAGCCCTAGCCATGAGAAAGTCCAAGGACAGTACTCAAGCCCTGAGTTCTGGCAAAATAAAGAGTCTGGCACTGACTCTTGCTGGATTATAGCATCTGTCATTATCTACATACAGGACAAGCTCAGCTTGAAGTTTGCAGATCTGGCATCATAAGTGTTTTCTCTCCCTGATGGGCCTCTCCTCTCCTTTAACTTGACCCTGACCTGCCAGTGAAATACCTTTACTACTTGAGGGTTGGTGTGCACACAGCATTTTTTCTGGGACTGGTAGTGCTTAACCACACACCACTAAACACTACCACTAAGCCACATTCCCAGCCCTAAAGTTTTTTTTTTTCTTGAGCCATGTTAAGTTTACAGCAACACAGAGTGAAAAATACAGACAATACCTAAAATATCTCTTAGCCCCAGCTTCCAATTTGTTACAATCAATGACCCTCCCTGATTTATTCGTGGTATTGCACATGCTTTGGTTTTTTACCCAAAAAAATGTGTAATGCAGTGTCTCCACAATTATAGTATCAATGTATATTCATTTAATCTTTTATTATGGAAAATGTCAGTAATTTCTGAGATTAGACAGGATAGTATAATATACATAATATTAATATAATAGTATTAATTCCCATGCAACCTTCAGCTGTTTTTCCAGTGGTTGAGAGGGCCAGCACTGTCTTTCCATGTTCCCCATATGTTTTAGTACATCTTGGCTTAGTTACACATCAGTCCTTCTGTTATCTACTTGGTTACTTCAGTAGTTCAGACAACATAGCAAATTGGGGGGCTGGGAGTTTGGCCTAGTAGTAGAGTGCTTGCCTAGCATGCACGAAGACCCGGGTTCGATTCCTTGGTACCATATACTTAAAAAAAAAGCCAGAAGTGGTGCTGAGGCTCAAGTGGTAGAGCTCTAGCCTTGAGAAAAATCCAAGGACAGTGCTCAGGCCCTGAGCTTAAGCCCAAGACTGGCAAAAAAAAAGCATTAGCAAGTTGGGCCATTATCCCCAATTGTACAGAAAAGTGAACAGATCCTAGCGAGCTTAGTTGATGGATTCTGGGGACTAGAAGGCAGATAAGTACAATTGCACACTTAGCAGCTTGTCCCCACATGAAAGTGGACTTCACTGTGTGAATACTGAGTCTGGGAAGGACATAAACTCTCCTGTGCTCCTCAAGCAATTGCTATGTTCCACCAATTTGTCCTGCACTGGGGGTTGCTATATGACATGCAAAGCATGGAGGCAAGAATGCAGTAGGGTCTGTCTGTGTGGTTCATGTAGAGACTTGTTCTGAGATACTGTCACCTCATGCTAGGCAGACGAAGTGAACAAGACCCTACAAGTACCATGTGTATGCCAAACTTGTATATTACTTCCATGCCTGCATGTTGTGGCCAGCCCTGGGGCTTTGAACTGAGGGCCCGGGCACTGTCCTTGAGTTTCTCATGGCTAGTGCTCTATCACTTGAGCTACAGCACCACTTTTGGCTTTTGTTTTCATCTTTTTTTGCCAGTGCTAGGGCTTGAACTCAGGGCCTGATCACTGTCCTTGGGCTTTTTCCTCAATGTATTTGGTACTAAGGAATCAAACCCAGGGCTTCATGCATGCTGGTCAAGCACTTTACCACTAGGCCACACTCTGGGACCCATGCCTGCATATTTATCACAACTTTCTGGAGGCCTGTGCCTGGAGAGCACGAGGTAGGCTTAGCTCTCAGGGTCACCACAGTGGCAGGTTTCACATGGGAAGTACATTTATGTTGTTATGGCTGTTATTTTTTTCATATTAGTATTTTATTATGTCTTTTATGAGGCTGCTATCATTTGTTTTCTCAGTCCAGATGACTGCTTTTTTTCCCCAAATTAGATGTCTTTAGCTAACCTGTGGAGCCCTGCCTCATTCTCTCGGAGTAAATTATTAATCCCTATAAATAATCTATGAACATTTTCTTATTTAACCACTTATTCTGCAGACAAAGCCACCAGTCTTCATACTAGAAATGGCAGCCCTCCAATCTGCATTTTCAGGGAATGTTGACGTGACTGGCAACAACAGGAGCAGTCTTCTGACTGCATTCACTCCCCTTGGCCTCTGGCACACAACAGGAATTGTTGCTTCACAAGTAGCCAGGTGCAGTTGAGCTTAACTGAGCAGCGCCAGAAAGTCCGAAGAGCATAGGCAATAACCGTATGAATGTCCTTAACTTTTTCTTTCTGTGGCTCTTTCAACTGACTCATGTCTTCTCCCTGTTGCCAATTTCATCTCATCATCAGACATCCCTATGGCAAGTGCACTTTTCTAGACTGCAGTCTTCAGCTGCATGTTACTAATGCTGTCTGTCATGTTCTCTGAGGACTGCCTCTTGCATCAATACTTTGAGATGGCAAGTATGTACATTTAATAATCCTCTGAGGCTAAAGAACAGCCCGGAATTGTGGTCACAAATTATTTGATCATTCGTCAACATTTTTTATGTTTCCTGTGGTGGGACTTGAACTCTCGAAACTCTGGTGCTTTTTCACACAAGGCTACTCCTCTGCCTGTCGACATAGTTCCATTTCTGACCTTTTAGTGGTTAATTGGGGATGAGAATAGCATGGACTTTTGCTGCCCGGGCAATCCTCAGAGCTCAGCTTCCTGTGTAGGTATTATAGGTGTGACCCACTAGCTCACATCTAACCCTTTTTATTATGTACCCAACATATGTACATTTGTTTACGTGTTATGTATGGAGGTACTAATTTCAACTTCATAAAACAATTTTCACGTAGATGCTAGTAAATTTATTAAAAGTCATTGTTTGAGCTGAGCATCGGTGGCGCATGCCTGTAATCCTAGGTGAGATCTGAGGATCTCAGTTGAAAGCCAGCCAGGACAGACAAGTCTATGGGATTCTTATGTGCAATGAAGTACCAGCAAAGGAGAAGTGGTGCTGTGGCTCAATTTGATAGAGAACTAGTCTTGAGTACAAAGAGCTTAGGAACAGTTGTCAGATTCAGTTCAAGCCCCACAGCCGACAAAATTAAAAAAGAGGTATGATCTGAAAATCTAGATAAAACTATGAGGCATTTTTTTAAACCACCCCTATGTATGATTTGAGAATCAGTAGCCTCCATCTCAACTATGACAAGGAATTTATTTATTTACCCAGGGAATACTAGGTATGCTATCCACTCAACTCAAGAAGTTGGTGGGGTTTTGGGGGGAAGGGGGGAGGGAGTTATATTGGAACTCAAGGGCTTTGGGCTCTGAGTTCGCTTGCTGACAATTGGTGCTCTGCCCCTTGAGCCATGCCTTTGGCCTATCTCCAGTTTAACATTTTGTTGGTTTATTAAAAATGGAGTCTCGGAGACTTTTCTGTTCAAGTTGGCTTTGAACTTCCATCCCCCAGACAGCAGAACTGAGTCATCGGCACCAGGCTTAGCAGTTGTGTACTGTCTTTTAACATTGTTTCTCCACGTTCTTGCTACTGTTCCCCCCACCTTTTGCCATGTTTCCATTGCCTTTGAGCTAGCTAGCCCTCCAGAACCTGCTGGCAGCAAAAGGAATTGCCCCGCCCGGCATTACAGAATGCTTAAGTGCTTGCGCCTCGGGAGCCAATCAGCAGTGAGACCGGAAGTGGGAGGTCGTGAGACGGCTGGTTGCCGTGAAAACACCTTACGTCACATCCGCCAGGAACCCGTCTTAACCGCCGGCGTTCACAAAGGCGGCTTGAGGGCGGGATCAATCCGCGAAGGTGGAGCCTCGGCGGGGCGGAGTGAGGAGGAGTTTGGAACAGGGTGGAGGTTTAGGGCGGGGCGGAGCCCGGGAGGGCCGCCTCGCGGGCTGTGCCCGCTCGGCTGGTGCCGGTGCCGAGCTCCGCGGCAGCGGAGGCAGGTGAGAGGCTTCGGCAGGGAAGGGACGGGCGGGGGGGTGGCATCTGGCCCCGTCCCCGCTCCACGCTCACTCATTCGGACATCGTGGCCGAGCCAGAACCAGCTGGGAAGGGCTCAACTGTGTTCTTTAGGCCCGGCTGGTCCTGGGATGACGTTAGAGCTCCCTTGACCGAGATCTTTCGGTCAGGGTGTGCGACTTTCCTTCAGTCCCTTCCCACTTTGTGCTCGGACTCTGTTAATGCCCCACCCGACAACTTCCCACACTCCCAAGAGAAGTCCCAGTTAACACTGCCGGTTATCCTGCTCCCCGCACACTCCACTGCTGTAGAAAAGGCATCCATCAAGCCCACATTGCCTCTCCTGTCCTGGACAGCGACTGCTCAAAGTCTTCCAGCCCCTCAAGCAAAAACCGTCTCAGATTAGTAACAAACTCCTGTCCTAGTGCCCCAAGGCTGGCAGCCTGCTGGAGGCATAGGGCGTGGAGTGCTTGGCTGTTAGCCTCTCCCGAAACTCCCTACCACCACACTGCTGCCTGCATCCTTTCTCCCCACTTGACTTCTACTCCACTCTGTCTTTCCTGCCTCCCTATTCAGTGAAAATAGAAGCCTCACGGGAGATTCAGAAGGCGATATCAACACCCCCACATCCCAAGCTATCAAAGACTATGTCATCCTGTCATCCCGTGGTAGAAACGGGGAGGGGGGGTGCTTTTTCACACATGAATGCTTTCATGAATCTTCCCTCCCCTCCCAATCCCCCCTATCTCCAGCCACACATGATGGAGGAATCAGGCCAACCAGTGATTTGGATCCAGAGACACAGGGTCTCTGGAACACTACAGGGAATGAGGCAAGTAACAGCAGTGATAGAAAGCTGTGCCCTTGTCATGCTTTTCCCAATTCTAGCTAAGGATATGATGGGTGCTGGTTGCCCAGTTGGAAAGAACAAGGAAGCAGACTCTCCACCTTTCACCACAAGTACCACACTCCCTAAAACACTCAACTGCCACTGGGAATTTAGGGCTCTAATAGGAGCACACTTCCAACAAGGCTCTGGACTCTGGGCAGAACCCCTCACATATGATGCAGCACCTCTGCAAACTTAAACTCTCAGACTTCCAGAGAACAGGGACCATTGCGTGAAGGAGAGATCCCTCTGGGGACCTCTGACCCAGTCCTGCTGCCCCTCTCAGGAACATCCATGGGGAAGAATGGATCTGCTTGACATAAGCCTCTGCCCTACCTGTGTCTTGTCACTGGAGGTGGCACCATATACATATATACACAGAACTAGTGTTCCCTACTGTGTGTCCATGGCAGACATGATTCCCTGCAGCCAATGGTCACCCACTATTTTAGGCCTCACAAATGTCACACATCCCCAGTCCATACTCTTAAGACCTCCTTGACTTGGCACCACCTAGTGGGAAACAGGCTAGTGCAATACTACTAGAGGTTGTTGTCCCGATTCCTGGCACCTGAACAAATCAAACAAAATCAGCGTGAGGCGAGTCCACGGAAGCCAGCAAGTATCACCAGGGTATCAGGTGGCTACAGTGGCTGTGGGGTAAGATGCCTGAGGCACTTGTGCTGGGGAAGGGAACCAACACTGAGGTTGCATTTCCATTCCTCTGCTTGTGGTGAGGCTCTGCCGAGTTAGCAATGGACTTCCTGAATAGCCATGCTCCTGAGCTTCCACCTGCACACCAGCTACCTGTCTATGACCCTTCTCTTTTCAGGGCCAAGCCTGCCATCAAGGAAGGTAACACAAGACCAGGACCTGCCTATGGCCCTTTCTCAGGACCGCCCAACAGCACCAGCAGGAGTTTCCGTCTAAGCCAAAGAGGTCCATAACATTCTTTCCTTCCGGAGGAGCCATGGTGTTCAAGAAGGATGGCTGCAGCTGTCAGTGGTGGTCTGGACCCCTCGTCCTGTTCACAGCTGCCCTGCTCTTCATCAGCCTGTCACGTGAGGTCCATGGCATGGCCAGGGCCAACCTCAGCGCTACTCTGCGCCCCACTGGACCGCTGGTGAAGGACCACTACTTGAGCATTGGAGATGGTTCTGCTATGGAGTTTGATTTCCCTGAGAACAGTGAGGGGATCATTGTGATCTCTAGCAAATACCCAGGAGAGGCCAACAGGACAAGGTTCAAGCCCACCCTGAGAGTCACATCCTTGGACCCAGAAGTGCTGACCATCAAGAATGTAAGTGCCATCACATGGGGCAGTGGAGGTGGCTTTGTGGTGAGCATTCAGTCAGGCCTAGCTGGGCTCGCACCACTCCACATCCAGCTTCTGGACTTCCAGAAGGCCACGCCTGTAGTGATCGAGGAGCGCAGAGATTTCTGCATCAGAGTCTCACCTGGCGACGACACCCCTGCTCCCCTCAGCACCAACTTGGTCCACTTCTCAGAGAATCCAATCCTCTACCTGCTTCTGCCTCTTGTTTTTGTCAACAAGTGTTCGTTTGGATGCAAAGTGGAGCTTGAGGTTCTAAAGGGTCTCCTGCACAGCCCCCAGCCCATGCTTCTGGGTCTTTTGGGCCAATTTTTGGTCATGCCTTTTTATGCTTTTCTCATGGCCAAAGTGTTCATGCTGCCCAAAGCCCTGGCTCTCGGCCTCATCATTACTTGCTCGTCACCTGGTGGGGGAGGAGGCTACCTGTTCAGCCTACTTCTTGGAGGAGATGTTACGTTGGCCATTTCAATGACTTTCATCTCGACAGTAGCGGCCACTGGATTCCTGCCATTATCATCCATCTTCTACAGTCATCTGCTCAGCATTCATGAAACACTCCATGTGCCCATGTCCAAGATTCTGGGGACCCTGCTGTTCATTTCCATCCCCATAGCAGCAGGTGTGCTCATCAAGTTCAAGCTCCCCAAGTTCTCTCAGCTGTTGGTACTGATCATCAAGCCCTTCAGCTTTGTGCTCATCCTGGGTGGCCTCATCCTGGCTTACCGCATGGGAGTGTTTATCTTGGCCGGTGTCCGGCTACCGATTGTACTGGTAGGCTTCACGGTGCCCCTTGTTGGACTCTTGGTGGGCTATGGCCTGGCCATGTGCCTAAAATTGCCAGTGGCCCAGAGGCGGACTGTGAGCATTGAGGTGGGGGTGCAAAATAGCTTGTTAGCCTTGGCCATGCTGCAGCTGTCTCTCCGCCGTCTTCAAGCTGACTATGCCTCCCAGGCGCCTTTCATCGTGGCACTGACGGGGACCTCTGAGATGCTGGCTTTGGTCATTGGCCACTTCATCTACAGAAGCCTGTTCCCAGTGCCATGAAGCCCCTGGCTGAAGCTTTCATCCCATCAGCCTCGCGGTTCACCACTGCCCCTGCAGTTCCTGTATACCAAAGGCCTTTAGTTCTCATGCACTATGCACTCAAACAAATTCAGGCTTATTGGGGTTTTTTAAAAGTTTTTTTTTTAATTCTCCAGCTTTCAGTGCCAAAGAGGCTATGCTAAGTTAGGCGTGTGCACTGCCGAGAAAATATATTTCAATAAAATACAAAAGGAAACTTTGGTCCCTTTTAGTGTTTGGTTCTTGGGGCCTTGTGATTGGGGTACTTGTGTGCCTGGGTAGCTGTGTGCCAGGATGGGGGCCCTGCACGGTGTTTCCACGTCACCCCTCTCAGGTGTTACACATAAAGCCTAGTGCGCATGGCTGCATCTCACATCTGCAAACTCCTCTCTATCCATCAGTCGGCGCGCATCCCTCCCCACCTGATGGAAACGCAGTAGTTTGGCTGGCGCTGCCTTTCCTTGTTTGTTTCACACAGACAAGAAAGAGGAGAGCAGAGAAAGCTCTCAGGGCATAGCAGGCCGTCTGAGCCATGGCTGTGAACCATAGACATCAGGGATGGGAACTTGGCAGTGCGGGACAGGCCACGAGCCGGCTCAAGGCGTCGGCCCGGCCTTCCTTTTCCCGAGTGCGGGCTCCCTCATGAAGCCAGCCTTACCCTACTGGTCCCCTGCCCAGTTCTGGCCGCGAAGAAAAGCCACGTTGCCCCTCTGCCAAGCGTGGTGCGCCTTGATCCCCCGGGCTAGGGCGGTCCCAGCAGCGGCGACTCTTTCTGGGGCGCGGAGCAGGGGCGGGACCTAAGGACGTGGGCCTGCCGCGAAGGCGGTGGCGGTGGCGGGCGCGCCCCTCTCGCGGCTTCCGGCGCCGAGGAACGGTTCCGGCGCGCGCCTGGGGCGGCGGCGCGAGGCCAGGGAAACACTTGGGACCGGGTTGGAGCCGTAGTGAACGCAGCCGCAGCCCCGCAGCCGCCATGCAGCTGACGGTGAAGGCCCTTCAGGGCCGCGAGTGCAGCCTGCAGGTACGATCACCCGGCCCTGATCGCCCCGCCGCTCACAGCCGGCCGGACCCGAGAGGCCGGGAGAGCCGAACCTCTGGAAGGGGCGAGGGTTTCCCCACGCGGGGGCTGGAGGCTGACCCTCTGTCTCCCACCCCTGGCCGGGTCAGGTGGCCGAGGACGAGCTGGTGTCCACGCTGAAGCAGGTGGTGTCCGAGAAGCTGAACGTCCCAGTGCGCCAACAGCGTCTACTTTTCAAGGGCAAGGCCCTAGCGGGTAAGCCGGGGACCCCACATCCACAGTGGTTGCATAAGGTGTCCCGGCGGCAATAGGATGCATGGGCACTCTGACTCTGGTATGAGCTTCTGCTGGACCCTGGGGAAGGTGGCAGAAGCCACCAGAGCCAGACGCCGCACTGCTGCTCCCTGGCTGCCTCAGGCAGCATAGCTTCTGCACTTGCCACACAGCTGTGTGCAAGAAACCCCACGAATGTCTCTTTGGCAGATGAGAAACGACTGTCCGATTACAGTATTGGACCCAATTCCAAGCTCAACCTAGTGGTCAAACCTCTGGACAAGGTGTTACTGGAAGCAGGCTCTGCCCGCAAACTAGCTGACTCTGCACCAACGCCTGTCTGGCAGCTGATCTCGAAAGTCCTTGCCCGCCACTTCACGGTGGCAGATGCCAACAGGGTCCTGGAACAGCTACAGAGGGTGAGGACTCCACCCAGTCCTAGCTGCACCCGCTGTTCCTGCCCCCTGCATCCGTCACAACATCTCCACTGACACCCCCTGAATTCTCCTGGCTTTCTCTCTTTAGGATTATGAGAGATCTCTAAGCCGCCTGACACTGGATGACATCGAACGCTTAGCCGGTCGCTTCCTGCACCCTGAGCTCACTGAAGCTATGGAGAAGGGTTTCCCTAAATAGTGTCCTCTGACTAAGGGGAGGAGCCCAAGGCCAGGCCACAGCTGCATGTTGCATTAAATGTGTTCTCATGTTGCAGTTTGGCTCATAGTAATAATAATAGCTGGTATGTACCCCAGCTCTTGGTAGGTGCCAGGCACTACTCAAAGCATTTGACCAGGGTTCTCTTCCACCTTCTGCAGAACAGGTGAGACAGTGCAGTAGAGGCACCTGGCATGCTGCAGCTCAGGCAGATCTGCAGCCAGCCAGCTTATACAGGAGTGCCTCAATGGGATGGAAAAGGTGCTGTTTCGGGGACTAGGCTTTAGCATTTCATTCCGCGCACCCACCCAGAATAAACCCTTGGGTGACTCCCAACAGTAGAAGGGAAAGCAGCTGGCCCCCACTGCCAATTCCTATCACTTGACCTCTCGCACAACGGATAGAACCCTTGGCAATTTTCCACAGAAGGTCAAGTGATAGCCCTGGGCCCCTGAGCTCCTGGAGCCACATCCTGGAGCTTCAGGGTCACCCCAGCCCTGGGGGATGGCTTGGGCTACTTGTCTGTGCCACTTGGGTCCCCAACCATTGAGTGTGTAACAGCAAGGGCCACTCTTCCAACCTGACTCCATTTCCTTCCTCCTTACCCCATGCTAGAGTGGGGAGTTGCCATCCTCTGCAGCTGTCTGTGCTGTTCATTAAGCAAGCTGAAGTCAGACATGAAGCAGTAGCCAAGCATGAGCCACAGATGGAGTTTCCTGGGCCTTGGTGGTACAGCTATTCTTGGGGAACCCTGTTTGCTAGGCTTCTCCTATAAGTGGGTACTTCATACCCATTCGAGTTGACAGATGATTCAGCCAAGGTAGTGTCGCTGCCTGGGCCCCTATACCCACACTTCACCCACCCCTCAAGATGGATGCTTCCTGTGTACAGAGCCCTCTCCTTTGCACACTTCTTGTTGCTCAAGAGGAACCTCAGGATGCTGGGGTAGACAGAAGCATGGGCTCGGTAACACTGTGCCCTATTGATGGTGCTAGACATCATATAAATACCTGTTCCTTTGAGCTGGGAGCAGTAGAGGCTTCAGGGCAACCACTCGAGACACTGCTCTTGTCCCTCCGCGCCCCCCAGTGTGGCCAGTGCTAAGCCTGCCCTTCCTGGTTGGGCCACGTGGGTGAACACAGAGTTCCCATGACGGAAAGACGAACAAATGACGGAGGGTGAGAAGCAGATGATAGCCCGTAGCCCTCCCTGAGAACTGGGGATTGCATACAGCAGGGACCTGCTTAGGAGCATGTGTTGTCTGACAGCTCAGATAACGGGCTTATTTTAAGTCAGGGAATGTATGTTTTTTAATTAAATAACACTAAAGGTGCATGTAAGACTTTTACTCAAGAGGAATTCTTATTAACTAGGCTGCTTTTGGTTTCCAATCATTGGTTTAGCAATAATGGAAACTACTGGTTTACAAAACTGCAAAGGCCAGGAGTTCTGGCAGTGGGTGAACAATTTCACCAAATATCGAGTTTCTTCCTGCATCCCTCTGCATTTTCCAGTATCTTCATCCTCCACCACCACGTCCTAGGAGCAAAAGGGAGCTGCCTGCTGCTTCGATGGATCCTGCCTGTTCTTCACTGCCAATGAAAAACACTCTGCAGTGTAGCTTCTGTCTCAGATGCCCCAGCAAATAAATGTTGCTATTTCATTGGTCACAACTGTGTCCCATTCTTTTGGCTGGGGGAAGGAGGGGGTGGTCACTGCTCGTGACAACTGCATCCTGTAAGTGTGCAGGAACTGCTTCCTCTGAACACAGTTGGGTTTCACAAGGATTGGGTAGATCGTAGGGGGAGGTGGAATGGAGATTATAATCACGTTAATGGACTGAACAAGGAAAGGTTGCTCAAACCAGGAGGCGCTTTTCTGTTGTTAACTGCAGACATTTAAGTCTATGTGGGCTTGTGGAAATGTAACTATATGAGACTAATACATTTTTTAACTCTTACTGAAGTAAATACAAGCACCTCAAAAAAAAGACAAAAAAAAACTTTGTGTGGGCTTACTGAACCCACGAGAGATGGGAAGAGGAACCCCAGACATGGTTACTCATCCTGTATGCCAATGCTTCCCATTTACGTGCTAGCGATTGTAGGTGTGGTGGCTGAAGGCACATCTTGCCCATTGATAGAGGGCAGTGATCCAGGTAATTTTCTTTTGATCCTGAGACTTGACCTCTGCGCATGGACACTGTTCATGACCTGTTTAGCTTAAGGAACCACATCCCCACTTCCCATTTCCTGGTGATTAATTGCAGATGAAAGTCTCACACACTTTAGGGCGTAGGCTGGCGTTGGATTGCGATCCTCGGATGTCAGCCTCCTGAGTAGCTAGGATTACAGGCAGGAGCCACTGGGCCTGGCTTCTAGGTAAAATTTTAAAGTGTTTTATGGAGTTTTTGTGCCACTTCTGGGGTTTGAAATCAGGGCCTGAGTGCCGTCCCTTTGCTTCATTGCACAGAGATGGTGGTCTACCACTTGAGCCACAGCTCCACTTCCAGCTTTTTTCTATATATGTAGTACTGAGGAATTGAACCTGGGTCTTCATGCATACTAGGTGAGCAATCTAACACTAGGCTAAACTCCTGGCCGGAAAACTCACTCTTGACTCCCTGTTACCTTCTAAAAAGTTAAGCAAGAGTTCAAGGCATCCTCCCACTCCCAAGCAAATCTCTGTGGTACTGTTGCCATTGTCTTTGGACCACTTTTTTTTTCTGTGTGAACTTGGGTGGGCCAATCTCTGAACTTATTTTCCTTAAGGCTAGCAGTCTACCACGTGAGGCATAGTGACACTTCTTTTGGGGGGTAGTTTATTGGAGATAAAGTCACAGACTTTTGTGTTCAGACTGGCTTTGAATAGCAGTCCTTAATCTCAGCTTCCTGAGTAGCTAGGATTACAGGTGTGAGCCACTCGCAGTTGGCTGGCCTTTGTCGGTTTTGTGCTAGCTGCGTTCCGGGCTGCTGGTGTTTGAGACATAGCCACCAGTAGTCCTCTGGGACTCCAATAAAGACTCATAATTTGGCCTCCTAAGTGGGGGCTTTTGTGTTGCGCTGAGTTTCCTTACAACACTAGTACTTTGATTTAGGTTCCTGTTATTTCTCACCTTCATTGCTGAACAGCCACTCTAAAACATGGTTTATAAAGTGCAAATCAGATCGGCTTTGGCCCCTGCAAAGTCCAGTCTAGTCAGCTAGTGTTGTGTGAAGCAATACCCCTAGGAGGGGCACAGCTGCAAATCCCTGCATGGATATCATGTCACATGTTCTGGGGGCCACCGGGCCTGGAGAAAGAGTAGGTCTGGAGAGAGGAAGGGTTAATAAATGGAGGTATTGTAGCCAAGGTACATGAGGTAAAAACTGAAGTGTATAAACTGAGAGTAGGGTTAAGAGGGGGAAAATGGAGAATGATGGGTGAAGTTGATGAAGAAACTTTGTACTTATAACCTGAGTGTAGGAAATGTAACCCCTTTGTAAAACTACTTAGTAATAAAAAAAGAAAAAATCAGGAGGAGTATAGTTAGAATGGAAAGAAATGAGATTTAATACTGAAAAATGAAGGAGCTTGTAACTATTTGCATAGGGTTTTTTTTTTGTTTTCAGTCCTGGTGTTTGGGCTCATGCCTGAGCACTGCGCTTGGGCTTTGAAGGCTATAACTCTACCACTTGAGGCACAGAACCACTTCCAGGTTTTTCTATGTATGTAGTACTAAGGAATTGAACCTGGGTCTTCATGCATGCTAGGCAAGCACTCCACCACTAGACCACACTCCTGGCCCTTGCATAGTTTTATTACTTACATCATTTAGGAAATATAATTGTTTTTAGTGGTCAGAATAAATTAGCAGAATTTTGGTACTGCAAAAAATAATATTAATAATAAAGGGAAAAATGGTGGGAATGTAGATGGCATTAATGAGAAAGACTTCCAGGGTGGTGAAGGTGGAATCTGCTTGTGCAAGTATGGCGAAGCCACATTTGAGTGAGGTGTTCTAAGAGTGTTAGCTTTTTCTTCGTCCCTTTCTTCCTTGTCCCTTCCACTCCTTGTCTCTGTTTTTGGTTCTGGGCCTGGGGGTTGAATTTAGGGATTGGGTAATGCAGTTTATTTCCTTTTGTGTGTTTTTTTTTTGCTAGTCCTGGGCTTGGGCTCAGGGCCTGAGCACTGTCCTTGGACTTTCTCAAGGCTAGCGCTCTACCACTTGAGCCTCAGCACCACTTCCGGCTTTTTTCTATGTATGTGGTACCGAGGAATCGAACCTGGGTCTTCGTGCAGGCTAGTCAAGCACTCTACCACTAGGCCAAACTCCCAGCCCAATGCTGTTTATTTCTTTCGCTGAAGGCTAACAACAGAGCAAAAGGTAGTGCTGGAGACAGAGTCCCAGTTGTGGTTCTTTGGGGGAGGTTAATTGGAGATAAGCGTGACATGGACTTTCCTGCCAAATGGGTTCAAACTGTGGTTCACAGATCTGAGCTTCATAAGTGGTAGGATTAGAGGCATGAGATAGTGGCGCCCGCGTAAGTCTGACTTTAGGAGAGCAATAATATCCCAGACAGGGAAAGAAAGGGGTCTCGGTGAAGTTCCAGAAGAGCAGAAAGTAAGAAGCCATCATATAATCAATCATGGAGTTTCTTTTTAAGTAAATTTAAAATGCTTATTACTGAGTCCTGAATGTTTATGACAAGTATACATACAGATGCTGATATGACTTATCGTTATTGCTATTGGTCTTACTCGATCATTTATTTTAAATGACATTAAGAATCATGGAAGAATCTGGGAAGTCCAATTCACTTACTGCACTAATGGCTGGAAGTTTGGTGAAGATTCGTTTCGCCAGGGCTTGAGAGTAACATGGTGGTCTGAACACTATGCATCTGGCGGCTGCCCAGGAGTGAATTTATACAGTTCCGTGGATCATTTATATCAGAAGCTGCAGGCGGTACAGAAAACCCCCGTGGAAAGTGAGTATACGTCGCTGCCACAGCCCCAGCAGCGGCGTGACTGCGCATGCGCCATTGGAGCAGAAAGGGTGGAGCTTCGTGAGGGAAGCGTAGCGTCAGCATCAGAGTCGGTGGCGCGGGCGGGGGCTGTTGGGGTGGAAGGCGGAGCTGCCGCCAACACGCAGACTCCTGACGCCACCTCCAGAGACGCAGCAGGTGGCGCCGACGGTCTGTGTGGCCAGCATAGCAGCTGCCGTCCCGTTGGTGATTCAGGTTTAGTAGAAGTTATGTCCTGTGGGGCGAAGCGCGCTGCGTGTGTGTTGCAGGACCCGGATTCAGGCACAGATGCTGCGGGCCGCGCTGAAAGGCCTGCAGTCCAGTCCCACATTTTGTATCCCACGTGAGCAGCCAAGGATGTGAGCAGGGCGGTGGCGCCTGTGTCGGGGAAGGGAGAACGCACGCGCGGCGGCGGCGTGGAGCAGGGGAGCCAGCGGGAAGCGCAGGCCGGCCGGGAACTCGGGGTGGTGGGCACTGCGGTGAGGGCAGCTGGGAAGCAGGCTGGGCCAGGGGCGCCTTGAGAATGAGCACGGGGGGCTGAAGGGGGGCAGCCTCGGGCGGGCGGGCGTGGCTTTCAAGGACCAAGTCCCGGTGATACTCCTTTACGGCTCCTGCGCCAGCACCCTCAGCGTGCCTTTCCCGACACCCTTGGAAGCTGAAATCGCCCATGGGGCCCTGGCCCCAGATGCGGAACCCCACCAAGGAGCGCTGGGGAAGGAGCTTACCGTGAGCGGGACCACCTTGGCCATGTGAGTTCCACATATGGCTGGCGTGGGAGACAGCTGGTAGAAAGTTGCGTGGGCAACATGAGACCCGTAAGATGGGGGGACACTGCGCCCCTCTCCTCTATAATAACAGCCATCAAAACTTTGCATTCACAGAAGAAAGACAGTAACTACCACTTCAGCTTGTTTTTCTCTTTTCCTCACTCTTAGACGCTGGACCGCTGCAGACTCCCGCCTGCTCCGAGTTTCCATCTTGAGTTTCCTTGAACAGCTTTCCTTGGTGATACAGACCATGCGGCGCTTTGGACCTCCCGTATCCCGTTGAATGTGGATGATGCAAAACACCCAAGGTTAAACCTTAAGCCTCCTTCAAAGCCAAGCATCCTTACCTAAGACAGACATTATACAGCTACGTGTTACTGAACACGGATAGTCTAATGGTTTCTCCTCATTGACGTTTATGTGCCAGGATCCACTTCCTTTGTTTCAGGTTTTAATGCTTCCTAACACAAGAAATAAACCTGAGTTATTGATCAAATCAACTTTTTTTCACCTCCGACTTTCTTGCCTATGTCCTCTGTTGGACAGGAGGTTCTGATCTTAATATCTTAATACAAAGTAATTGAAAACCATTTCACAAACAGCAAAACTAATTGTTCATCCTTTACACTATTATAATTTTTTTGGTCAAGACTGGCTCTCCACTATTTGAGCCACACCTCCACTTTTTCTTTTCTTTTCTTTTCTTTTCTTTTCTTTTCTTTTCTTCCCTTCCCTTCCCTTCCCTTCCCTTCCCTTCCCTTCCCTTCCCTTCCCTTCCCTTCCCCTCCCTCCCTCCCTTCCCTTCCCTTCCCTTCCCTCCCTCCCTCCCTCCCTCCTTCCCTTCTTTCTTTCTTTCTTTCTCTCTTTCTTTCTTTCTTTCTTTTCTTTCTTTCTTTCTTTCTTTCTTTCTTTCTTTCTTTCTTTCTTTCTTTCTTTCTTTCTTTCTTTCTTTCTTTCTTTCTTTCTTTCTTTCTTTCTTTCTTTCTTTCTTTCTTTCCCCAGTCCTGAGACTTCAACTAAAACCCTGGGCACTGTCCTTGCATACTTTCTGTTCATCTACCACTCTACCACTTAAGCCACAGCACCACTTCCACCTTTTTCTATGTATGTGGTACTGAGGAATTAAACACAGGGCTTCACACATACTAGGCAGGCACTCTACCACTAGGCCAAACTCCAGGCTCCACTTCCACATTTTTGCTGCTTAACTGGGGATAAGAAGGTACGGGATTTGTCCCCTGAGCCAACAGCATAACTTGATCTCTACACCTTAGTTTCCTGGTTATGTAGGATTACACATATAAGCCATCACATAGATACCCAAATAGTATTATATTTCTTCCCAATTCTTTTTCTTGTCTTAAATCTGTCCTGGTACTGAGGCTTGAACACAGGGCCTTGTGCTCATAGTACATACTCTACCACTTAAGCCATTCCTGCACTCTGGCATTTGCTACTTACACAAACGTAAAGATTTACTGAATTTTTTGTTCCAGGTGTCTTAGAACTGTGTTCCTCAGATCTCAGCCCTCTGATTAGATATGTTTTACAGGGATGAGTCACTGATACTGGCTTCTTTTTACTCTCCAATTTTTCAAAAACATGTTACAGAGCCGGGAGTTTGGCCTCTGGTTAAAGTGCTTGCCTAGCATGCATGAAGACCCGGGTTCGATTCCTCGGTACCACATATAGAAAAAAGCCGAAAGTGGTGCTGAGGCTCAAGTGGTAGAGCTCTAGCCTTGAGAAAGTCCAAGGACAGTGCTCAGGCCCTGAGCTCAAGCCCAGGACTGGCAGAAAAAAAAACATGTTACAAAAGGATACACAATTCATACTTTT
The DNA here is from genome assembly GCF_031878675.1 of Megascapheus bottae. Lineage (NCBI taxonomy): Eukaryota > Metazoa > Chordata > Mammalia > Rodentia > Geomyidae > Megascapheus > Megascapheus bottae. The sequence continues at coordinate 105,281,833 of NC_143547.1, read as the reverse complement.
CAACAATTTGTTTCACATGTGAATCCTTCATATTTTCCTGTTCTAATATGCCATAGTTTTGATGAAATTTTTCTATATATCTGCTTGAACGTATGCTTACTCTCTTTGAATACATTTCAGAGTACAGTCACTGACTTAAGATTTGTCAGCTGGGCGCAGTGGCTCACACCTATAATCCTACTCTGGAGGCTGAGATCGCACGATCAAGGTTCAAAGCCAGCCCAGGCACTAAAGTCGAGACTTTTATCTCCAATTAACCACCAGAAAACCAGAAGTAGCACTGTAGCTCAAAAGGTAGGGCTGGGTAGGGCCAGTCATAACCTTAAACTGAAGAGGTAAGGGAAAACTCCCGCACCATGGGGTAGGTCCACACTTTCAGCTGAACAGCTCTAAAACAGCACCCAGGCCCTGGGGTACACTATGAGCCTTGACCTGTACAGTTTAGGGACAACACCGATGCCCAGAGTCCAAGCACCACAACCCCCCCAAAAAATCAACAAATTTGTGAGCCAGGAGTTTGGCCTAGTGGTAGAGTGTTTGCCTAGCATGCATGAAGGGTTGGGTTCATAACCTTGTCACCACATACACAGAAAGAGCTAGAAGAGATAGAGCAGGAGGTTCACCTACTAGTAGAGTGCTTGCCTAGCATGCATGAAGACCCGAGTTTGATTCCTTGGCACCACATACATAGAAAAAGCCAGAAAAGGTGCTGTGGCTCAAGTGGTAGAGCTCTGGCATTGAGAAAGCCCAAAGGCAGTGCCTACATCCTCGGTTCCAGCCCAAGGACTGGCAACAGTTTAAAAAAAGCTGGAAGTGGTCTGTGGCTGAACTGGTAAAGCTCTAGCCTTGAGAAAGCACAAGGACAGTGCTCAGGCCTTGAGTTCAAGCCCCAGGAATGGCAAAAAAAAAACAGATTTGTGACCAGGTGTCAGTGGCTCACAGGACGCTGATACATGAGAATCAAGGTTCAAAGCAAGCCGAGGCAGGAAAATCCACGAGAGTCTAATCTCCAATTAACCACCAAAAGGCCTAAACTGGAGCTAAGCTGTGGCTCAAAGCAGTAGAGTGCCAGCCCTGAGCAAAAAAAAAAGGTCATGGATAGCACCTAGACCCTGAGTTCAAGCCCAACAACAACAAAAATGCATGCGAGTACAACAATGCTTCCTGTGTTTGAGAGCAACCTACCCAGAAACACCAAGATAAAGGTTCTGTGACTGACTTGGTTTGTGAGGAAAACCGCAATAGAAACGGGAGAAACATTTGGGGAAGGAGTTAGTTCAGAACAAAGGCAGGTGTGACTCTTCCACTCGCAATGACTCCACATTGCTTTCTCTCCTCAATATGGGTTGCATTTTCCTGCTCGCTCGTATCCATGGGACTTTCTTCACTGCGTGTAGAGGCGGGGCATTACACTGCGCATTCCAGCCAGGCCCCCTCCCAGTGACGTGAGTTTCTCATTCATTCCTGCCCAGGTTGTCTTTGACCCTCAAGCCTCCGATCTGTCTCCCAGTGAGCACATCCCCAGGCCCACGGGAGGGTTTTGGTTTTCTGTTTGTACCAGGATGGAGACTTGAATTCATGGCATGGGTGCTGTCCCTTAGCTTTTTCCAAAGCGCGCGCGCGCGCGCTCTCTCTCTTTCTCTCTCTCTCTCTCTCTCTCTCTCTCTCTCTCTCTCTCTCTCTCTCTCTCTCTCTCTCTCTCTCTCTCTGTCTCTCTGTCTCTCTCTCTCTCTCTCTGTCTCTCTCTCTCTCTCTGTCTCTCTCTCTCTCTCCCTCCCTCCCTCCCTCCCTCCCTCCCTCCCTCTCTCTCTCTCTCTCTCTCTCTCTCTCTCTCTCTCTCTCTCTCTCTCTCTCTCTCTCTCTCTCTGTGAGTGCGTTTGGTCGGTAGTAATGCTTGAACTCAGGGTCTAGGCGCTGTCCCTGAACTTTTATTTTATTTTTTGTGGGTCATGGGGCTTGAACTGGGCCTTGGTGCTGTCCCTGAGCCCCTCAGCTCAAGGCTACTGCCCTACCAATGCGCCAAGCTCTACTTCTTGTTTTCTAGAGGTTAATTGGAGATAAGTCTCAGGTCCTTTTGTGCCCTGGCTGGCTTTGAACCTTGATCCTCAGATCTCAGCCTCCTGTGTAGCTAGGATTACAGGCGTGACCTTGGGCTTTCTCAGGGCTAGAGCTCTACCACTTGACCCACAGCACAAGTTCTGGCTTTTTCTATGTATGCAGTGCCAAGGAATGAAACCCAGGGCTTTGTGCATTCTAGGTAAGCACTCTACCACAACGCCATGCACCTGGCTAAGGGCAATATTTTAAACCACTTGTCTTTTGTCATTTTGACTCATTCTAGGCAAACTAACTGCAAAAATGATATCCTGGGACTTCCTTTTGTCCTGAGCCAGACCTGTAATCCTTTAATTATGTGTGGGTTTACTTATGCATATTCACATTTAAATCTTACATACTTCAATCTCCCTTCCCGGGCTGTCCTGAACTTCAGCAGACGCATGTGATCTACCCCACCCCACAATCCCCAGCCTCATGAACGGACTTCTTCTTGCCAGTGCGGGGGCATGGACTCAGAGCCTGGGCACTAGCTGTCCCCGAGCTTCTTTTGCTCGTGGCCAGCACTCCACCAGATGAGCCACAGCACCACTTGTGACTGCTTATGTGGTACTGAGGACTGGGGCCCAGGGCTTCATGTGTGGTAGGCAAGCACTGTAGCCCTCGGCCACATTCCAAGCTCTTGTGAATTGACTACTAAGGCTGCTATGTGGCCTTTCACCCCGAGTCAGCTTTCAGTACTCTCCGTTCTTAACCCTCCTCCAGTGGGCTTCCCTCACTGTGTCGAAGGCACATCCCGGGTGAGGGTGCACAGCTTGAGTGGCTTGAGGGCTTGGCTCACATGCCCGAGAACTGGGATTTTATCCCCCGTGAAAATACACACACAGGTGCGTGTACACACACGGGGAGTTCAAGCACTTACAGAGGCCGGCAGTGTGCAGGGAGATCAAGCCTCTTTCCTCTTTGGCCTCCTTCCCTTCACCCTCTTCTTTATTTACTCTGAGAAGGCCATGTAAGGGTCCTTGCCCTTTCTGAAACCCACCAGGCCCACTCCATCGGGCTTTGCAATTGTCCTTCGCTGTCTAGAGCTCTGTGCTCCCTACCTTTCCACTTGACTCCCTGAAACGCCACCTTCATCAAGGCCTTCTGGGCCACCTTATTTGAAGTCCCAGCAGCATCGCTTAACAAGCGTGGGGGCCAAGATGTAGGGGGGTTACAGAGCCCAGTCAGGGAAAGTGCGGGCCTCCTTCCAAGTGTGGGTAGAGTTGAAGACACTGGAGGTGCCGTGGAGCACAGTGACGCTAAGCTGTGCTTTGTCTTCACGGCGTCTGTCTGTCTGTCTTCCACGGCAAGTGTGGACGGAAGGGGACCAGAGCAGAAGCAGAGAAACACATCTGCGCAAAAGGCAACGGTACTTTACCTGTGGGGTCGGTGCCATGGGGCAGGAGGAGAGCAGCCACTGAGAACGTGTCCTGAAGCAAGAGCCACATTTGCTGATGGCGTGGCCTTCCGGACATGCTCAGATCCCCATAAGGAGTTTCCTTTTGTCCCCCAGTTGAGGTCCAAGTGCATCTGGAGCCCAACAGGCCTACCCGCCAAAGACAGCCACAGACAGACCCCATTTCCCACGTTTAATTTGGGGAGAACATGAGAGGGATGAAGAGAAGCTCATGCAACCAAAGTTGGGAGTGTGAGCCATGGAGGCGAGCCGGGCTCGACTGCTCAGAGGAGGCAGAAGACACAAAGCAGGAAGTAAGGCACTGCCCCTTTGGCCCCTCGGGGCAGGTGCCCGACAGGGCAGCTGAGGCTGAGGGGCTCCAGGCAAGTGCAGAAAACACTGAGAAGTTTGGCAGTAGGACTGGAAGGCGGAGTTTCCCGGAGCCCAGAGGCCGGGCTGGGAGCCCAGGGCAATTCTGCTCCTGGCTGTGTGGAGGTCACGCGGGGCTCCAGGAGGCGTCTCCATGGCAACATGGACTCCTCACACGTTTGGAGGCCCGCATTGTCTGGCTTGTCACGGGCAGCCCCGGTGGTGATGGCAGTGCTGTGGCCGCCTTCTTGGGATGCGTGGCACACCCACAGCGAAGGTGAGGTGCTGGACAGCTCCTGGAGACTTTGCACACAGCAGCCAGGCCAGGTGGCCGGCCGTGGAGGAAGGTGGAGCGCGGTTGGCAACATCCCGTAGGGACACATATTTACAGATGGAGCCTGAGGTGGACTCAACTTTAATAAATAGGAGGTTGGGGTATAAACAGCAGGGATGATAGGGCCTCCCAGCTGTGGGCACACGGGCAGGAGGGTGGGGGTATTGCTGCTGCCGAGGGGGCTTGGTTCTGCCACCTGCCCCCCCTGCAGGGCCCAAAGGAAGGCACTCGTGACGGGGCCTACGTGTGCTGGGGCATTTTGGTCCGCCGATCTCCCCCACCACACTTGATGTGGGGCTCAACCCTGGGCTCCCAGGCTGCCACCAGCGCTCCTCTTGATGGGAAGATGGCTCAGAAATGAGTAGCCCCCTCCTCACCAATTCAGCCACCTTCAGCTGTTGCTCGACACCAGGCTGATGATCTGCTCCAGCTTCTGACGCAACTTGTGTTTCCGACAAGAGGCATCCCGATCCAGAGCGGTCAGGATCTAGAGGGAAGCGTCTCCTTGCACTGCATCCCGAGCGCGGTGCTCACTTCCACCCGCAGCCTTCAACCCCTTCTAGCCACAGCTCTTCATCCAAACAACCTGCCTCCAGCCCATTCGAGGCTCCTCACACCCACTCCCTCCATGTCTGTGACTACACGCCGCCCCTCGCCCGGGGATTGGGTCCACACTCCTAGCCCCCATCTCTTCTACCCAGACCTCTCTTGTTCAGGACTCCGTGATGGTTGCTGCAGTAGCAGACCTGGCTACTCCCTCGTCCTTAGCCCATGAAGGGGCTCATTCAGCTGCTGACCTCAGTGTGTCCCACACCTCTCGTTACGTCTCAGATCTCGAAGGGGCCCTGAGCTAAGTCTCCATGCTCAAGCCATGTCACCCTGTATACCCACTTGGCCTCTCATTGAGCTCATCCAGGTTCAACCTTTAAGTTTTCACCTATTGGCTCACAAAGGTAGATATGCTGTGATGTGTAGGTAACTTACATCTGTAATCCTAACGAATCAGGACATTGAGATCTAAGGATCATGGTTCAAAGCTATCCCAGGCAGGAAAGTCTGGGAGACTCTCATCTCCAATTAACCAATAGAAAGTCAGAAAGTATAGTATGGTTCAATGGCTAAAGTCCCAATTTGAACTAAATATCTAACTTATGAGGAAAAACAGAGAAAGGATGACATTGTCCAAAAGAAATGCACTTTTTACCTAACTTATGTAACTGGCACCTCTATCTCTCTATATCACCTTTTTTTTTTTTTGCCAGTCCTGGGCTTCAGCTCAGGGTCTGAGCACTGTGCTTGGCCTTTCTCAAGGCTAGAGCTCTACCACGTTAGCCTCAGCACCACTTCCGGCTTTTTTCTATGTATGTGGTACCGAGGAATCGAACCCGGGTCTTCGTGCATGCTAGGCAAGCACTCTACCACTAGGCCACACTCCCGGGCCCTATATCACCTTTATAGTAACAATTTTTTTTGCTAGTCCTGGGATTGAACTCAGGGTCTGAGCACTGTGTTTTCTCAAAGCCCGTACTCTGCCACTTAAGCCACAGCACTACTTCCAACGTTTTCTTTTTTTTTTTTTTTCCCAGTCCTGGGCTTGGACTCAGGGTTGGAGCACTGTCCTTGGACTTTTCTCAAGGCTAGCATTCTACCCCGTGAGCCTCAGCACCACTTCCAGCTTTTTGTTATGTATGTGGGGTACCGAGGAATCGAACCTGGGTCTTCGTGCATGCTAGGCAAGCACGCTACCCCTAGGCCAAACTCCCGGCCCCCTTCCAACTTTTTCTTATGTGTGTGGTACCGAGGAATCGAACCTCTGTCTTTGTGCATGCTAGGCAAGCACTCTACCACTAGGCCAAAGTCCTGGCCTATAGTAACAATGTTTTAAAAAGGTAAAATCTGAACAGCCCTGAGTTCAAATACCAATGCTGGGACAAAGAAAGTAAGGGAAGATAGGAGGAAGTGAGGGAGGAAGAAAGATAAAAGAAAAGGAGAAAGAAAGTCATGTATATCCATCCCACAGTTTCACCCAAATTCTAGTGTCCTGTATATAGCTGCTTTTCTCCATTTTCCCCAGGGTTTTGCTCTCCTGCTTTCTCTTTATGTCTCTGTCTTTGTCTGTCTGGGTCTGTCTGATTTTGCTAGTATAGTGGTTTCAGTGGATGCTTGTTAGGTGGGTGCTCTTCCACTTGAGCCATGCGTACAGTCCAGCTTTTTGTAAGCCAGTCCTGGGGCTTGAACTTAGGGCCTGGGCACTGTCCATGAGCTTTTGTGCTCTAGGCTATTGCTCTGTTTAGAACTTGAGTCACAGCTCTACTTTCAGCTTTTTGGTTGTTAATTGGAGATAAGGGTCTAACTGACTTTCCTACCCAAACTGGTTGCAAACCATAATCCTCAGATATCAGCCTCCTGCATAGCTAGGATTAAAGGTGTGAGTGCCCTGGCTTGCCCCCTTAAGTTTTGCTGAGTAGAAGTCTGTGCTCCATTGAGTGGATTCCCTCCTGTATCCGTCAAATCCCAGCATCCCAAGAGACCATTATGTGTGCTGGTCTACAGCATAGTCAGGGAAGAAACTATGCAATCTAAGAGATGGGCTCTGTTTCCTGCCCTTTTGGAATTTCCTGAACTACATCCACTTTTCCCCTTTGCTGTAGCTTATATGCTCAGGTCCAAGCAAGTGGGGTCATTTGGGAAGCTGAACATACCTCGTGGCGGTACTTGGTGACATAGAAGTACAGCTCGCTGAGTGCACTTAGGACATTGAAGTCACTGGCATGGAGACGGGACTGCTCCACTAGGTAGGCGTCCATGTCCTGGTCACTGATAGATGCCATCTTCGCGATGTCACGATAGTACCTGTTAGGGGCCTGAGTAAGTCAATCCGGCAGATGTCACAAAAGTCCAAACCCTGCCCTCAGAGGTGCCCAGCTAGCCTCTGGGGCTTTTGCCCAGGGCGGGGCAGCTCCTGCCTGCTGTCACGCACAGCAGTCTTCGCTCAGGCCCACCTCTCCACCCAGCTCTTGTAGTTGGGGATGTCCTTGGCATAAAGCAGCTTGTTGGAGGGCGAGTCCTTGCCCAAGCGATGCTCAGATGTGGAGCACGAGTCCATGAAGGTCTGGGCCACCACCGACAGGCAGGCGTCTGTGATGCTGTTCTTGTGGATGTCGAACACGAACTGCGGGTTCTTGATCACATTCACCCAGAAGCGCAGAGGCAGGCTGAACAGAGGAACACGCACTGAAGATTCCGGGGCCCTGGCGTCCCTCTCCCCTCCGCCCTCCTTCACACCACGTTCCTCGCTAGTCATGTGTTATCACAAGATGGCAAGGGAGATATAATTAGTGTCAGAGCTGAAGTTCAGGAAATAACAAATGAGGAAATGGTGCTTGTGCTGTCAGTGAGTCCACAGCCCACCTACCCAAATATCCAGGAGCATCGACCTGCACACTTACTCACTGGCAGGCTCTGCAGCCATCCTTTCCCACCTGCATGACTAGTAAAGTCCCTGCCAGTCTCCCCAGTGGCCCTCGGTTGTGGCAAAGCCAGCAGCCATTTCTCTCCACCCATCCCAAGAGGAACCAGTAGAAGCTGAGCACAGAGTGGTACCAGTTACTTTTCCAGGTATGGCGCACGTCAGGGTCACTGATCTGGTGCTGGTCCGCTTGTTCATCCAGGAAGTCGAACATGTACTTGATGGCCAGGGGCAGAGCAGAGCCCCGGTGGGCTGTGCTGAATACACTTTCGAAGAGGTCATCCACAAATTTCTGCAGTGTGCCCTGTGGGGACAGCGAGGACACCAGCTCTCAGGGGACTAGCAGGCCTGCAAAGCAGACCCAACCTCAGTGTTGAAGCCACAGTTCTTACTGAGAAGCCCCTGAGAAAGTAGCCCCTGCCTGGCAAGGCCAGGTGAGCTTCAGGGCCATGGTTGGGCCTCAGCACAGAGACTGAGGTCATCGCAGGGAGTGGGCACGCACCTTGGTGGCCAGCAGCCTTGTCAGGTAGATCTCCGAGACCATCTTGCTGCCACGGTCCCCTTCTCGGTGATCAGCATGGTCATGATTCTTTACCAGGTGCCACAGTTTGGTGCCAGTCTCCTGGTCAGGCGTGATCATGGGTGCCCGCGAGCGGAGGCTGTCCGGGCTGCTGGCAGTGCGGAGCAAGCTCTCTGGGGCACAGAACAAGCATGCCTCTTAGGCCACCAGGGCTGCTGGCTATTGCTAGGCGTCTTATCCCACTCTTTTCCAGGAACCCAGCAGCCTGTGCAGGACCCATCTTCTCTGACCCACCCTACATGTAGGCTCTGCAGAACTGGGGACCTCCCCCGTGCCCTAGCCAGGTCACCATGCTAGCAACACATACCGTAGCGGCTGAGGGAGCGGGTGAAGGTGAACGAGTTGGCCATGTTATAGGCAGACACTTGTTTGGGCACCAGTGCCACTATGGAACCATCTGTCACCTGGAGGTCCCAGAGATAGAGAAGACAAACTGCAGGAGGCCATGTAACCACCAGCCGCCCAGACCCCTTAGTGTGCATATGGCTGGCACCCAAGGTCCTGTGAGGAGGGCTTGTGAGATCAAGGCCTCCAGGGGGGCTGGAAGGAGCCAACACCACGGCTTCCGCTGTCCTGGGGGTGAATGGGCTCCCAGCTCCTTACCTGGTAATGGGCCAGGGAGTTGACCCTCTTCCAGTCACATTCGATCTTGGTAGTGACGTCCTCATCCTGGAGGGTGATTCGGGCCATGCGGCCTTGACGCCATTCTGTGGGCCACAGACAGCCCTTAAGGGCATCCCCCCAACACTTCAGCCCACCCCTCTTAGGGAACCTAGCTCAGGTGGGGTGCATGAGAGCAGTGGAGTACTGGGTGGGAGCTAGAGGGACAGGGGAGGAGCCCTCACCCAAGTCCATGTCCTCAGCTTTGGGTCGCTGGGAGTACGGGATGCCTTTGTACACTGTGTCCAGCAGCTTGTCTTTGGCCTGGGTGATGCTGTCACAGTTGAGGACCTTCACTGGGACCTGGCCACTTGCCTCATTCTCTGGACACACACAGTGCAGGGTCTGGGGGCAGGGTGAAGTCGCCGCATCAGTCCCAGGCAAGGCCCCGCCCTCCTCTCTCAGCTCCAGCCCACGGGGCCTGGGCTCACCAGCGTCTTGTAGTCGATCTGCTGCCGGATGAGTTTGTCCTCACTCAAGGAGTAGCGGGCCTCCCCGGTGATGGCGTCAATGGGGCCTTTCTCCATTTGTTGCTTGATGGCACAATAGAGTAGGAAGAGGGGCTCCCCAGCACATTCCTGTAGCCAGAAGCAGGGGCACAGCTGACTGCCTGTCTCACAAGCAGGCATGCCCCAATATTGCCTCCCTGACACCCACCCACCCACCTTCAGAAACTTGTGCAGAAGGAACGTGAACCAGTTGGTAAGCATCTTCTCAGCCACTGACTCTGTCCTAGACAAGGAAAGTAGCAGGTAGGCCTTGTCCTGCCAAGGACAGGGCTGTGACTGGGTGGGGAGGGGACAGAGGCCTAGCCAGGACTAGGCCAAGTGGAAGTGCATACCTACGCAATAGCAGCTTTGGGTGGTTTTTGCTCTCAAGGTTTTTCTCTATGAGATCAGCCAGCAGTTGCTTGAGAAGCCCAGTGGCATAGTCAAGGCGACTCTGCAGTGCCACCATGGTGAGTGAAGCCACAGTGCCGCGGTCACGCATGGAGAAGCTGCTCTGAGCCTCCAGTGTGTGGATGAAGGTAAGCACGAACGCACGGCTGTGTAGCAGCTGTCCAAATAGGCGCAGGGCCTTTTCCACATTGGGGGGAATCTGGGGGAGAGGAGGCGGTGGGGAGGAGTGTTGGAGGGTGGCGTGGGTGTGGTCCTGGGGCAAATGGGGAGCGGACAGGATGGGGGAAGACTCACATCCATCTCCCTGAGCACAGGGTGGGCTTCGATGCCAGGGAAAAGCACACGCACAGCGTAAGTGCGATAATCCAGGAAAGGGATCTGCACACCATCCATGTGATTCGTGAGCTCATTGATGTCCGTCTGCAGCTCTGCAAAAGCTGGGCGAGGTGACAAGGAGAAGTGAGGCCCCAGCTCACACCTGCTACCCCGCACCCTTCCTGCCACCCCGCCTTAGTCACCTTCTTTGCACTCCAGGGCCACGCGAGATTCCAGGTTGTCCATCTGCAGCTGGAGCCGCTTGAGCGTGCGGTCGGCATCCCGAGTCTTGCGCTTGTAAGCAAGCAGCACGCCAGCGATGGCCAGAAGCAACAGCCCGCCGCCGGCCGCCAGCCCCGCCATGGCGGGCAGGGTCAGGGCCCGTTCAGCTGTGATGTGCAGGGTGCCCAGCCAGAACTCCAGGCCACCCACCAGCACCTGAAAGGTCAATGCCAAGGTGAGCCAACTGTCATGCCCCTGCCCCAGGCCGCCCTGGAGGCCTGCTCTCCCCACACCCACCATGACAGGCTGCCGGCCTGTCTGGCTAGGTGAGTCGCACAGGAGTTGTGTGTCCGAGACTGTGAGTGCACATGGCTGACCTCCGATCAGCACGGTGTAGTTGAGGCGGGAGCTGCCAGCTGCTGCCGGGATCAGGTTCTTGCCCTGAAGATGGAGGACACGCGGTCAGTGCAGTGTCGCCTTGTTGGCACAGCCCCCTCCTCTCCCTGCTCTCTCCCAGCCCATCAGCACCTTCAGCACTACGTGCGAGCCAGGTTTGACATCCAGCACACCAGAGGGCCCAAGTGGCTCAAAGCTGGGGTCAGGGTAGTAAGTAAAGGAGGACCGGTTGAGGGAGCGGGCCGTCTGCACGTGGTCCAGCAGGAAGCCAAACTCGTCGGGGTGTTCGCCTTGGGCACGCGGCTGGGGCCGCCCGAGGAAGATGCCGGGGGCCTTACACAGCATTGCAGTGTCATTGATCACCTGGCAGGTCTGTGGACGCAAGCGTGGACATCCCAGTATGTGAAGCCACGGGGAGCAGGGGTGACACGGGGCAGGGGAGCTCATACTCACATTGGTGGTCTCGATACCTCTGTACTTGGCTCGAACCCGGGGCTCCTGGACAGTCAGCAGATGAGTCCCGCTCACAGTGATAGCCGTGCTTCCACTGCAGACAGCAGTAACTGACCTGAGACTCCCACCTCTGTGTGGACTTCCCAGGACTAGCATGATAGTCAGGACTTCTCTGATGAGTACCTGGTACTCTGTGGTCAGGACAACTCTGTCCCCTTTACCAGTGACACTTCAGGCCTAAAGGAGTCAAGGCATCACATGATACCCAACCCAGTTACCAAAGTACAAGGACCTTACAAGGTCCCTAGCTTTGTTTCCCTCAGGTCTGTGTGTGCGTGCGTACGTACGTGCGTGCGGGCGTGCATGCGAGCCTGCCTGTGTGCGTGTGTGTGTGTGTGCGTGTGTGCTAGTAGTACAGCTTGAACTCATGTCCTGGGCACTGTTCTTGAGCTGTTTTGTTTTGTTCAAGGTTAGCATCCCAACACTTGAGCCACAGCTCCACTTCTTGTTTTTCTGATGATGTTTGCCACTCCTGGACTTGAACTCAGGACCTAAGCACTGTCCTCAAGGCTAATGCTCTACCACTTGAGCCACTGTGCCACTTCCAGCTTTTTCTCTGTGTGTGGTACCGAGGAATCAAACCATACTTGGCATGCACTCTACCACTAGACCACACTCCCGGCCTTGGATGATTAATTAGAGATAAATTTCCCAGACTCTCCTCCCTCGACTGGCTTTGAATGGCAGTCTTCAAATGTCAGCCTCCTGAGCAGCTAGAATTACAGGTGTGAGCCAGTGCTGCTTGACTTCTCCAGGTCTTATTTTTGCCTTGCTGGGGATGGAATCCACCGCCTCACAGATTCTGGGCAAATGCTCTACTGCTGAGCTACATGCTTGGACTGCAGGATCTTACTTGATGATGCTCCACGTGGGCTCCAGGTGCGTAACGGTAGGGTCCTGAGTGTAGGTGTAGATGACCCCTGGGCCGGAGATGTTGGCGTGGTCAATGGCAAGCGTGATGGGGGCCTGGCTGGGTCCCAGGGTGGAGACAGGTGAGATACACACGATAGCCTCAGCATCTCTTCTACAGGAGCAAGCGGAGAAGTTGAAGCAGGCAGCCCGGGGCCTTTAGCCACACAGGCCCCATACCACCCTAGTCAACACTCAGCCCTAGCCCACCTCACGAACTGGCATTCTCCATCTCTCATGGTCACGGTGACCCTGCTGCCAGCATCCAGAGAGCTACCAGAGATGGTGAGCCTTGTGCCTCCTGAAGCTGGGCCCCGAGTGGGACTGACACGGTCAAATGTTGGGGTCTAGGGAAGAAGCAGTATTGATGGGGGAAAGGCCAGTGCAGGGGTGGCCCCGACATTCCCCACACATGGGGCAGGGGAAGGCACCACAGAGCCACGCACCACAAAGCTGTAGAGCTGCTGAGACTGGGTGCGGAAGTCAGCAGAACAGTCACCGACACACAGCTCGGCGGGACCCGGTGGTGGGCTGGGCACCAGGGACTCCTCCATTTCACACACAATCCTAGGGGTCACACAAGGTCAGAGCCGCCGTGGCAGAAAGGGACAGGGTGCCCCAGGGCCATACTCACCTCTCAGCACTGACATACTCGGTGGGAATGGAATTGCAACGCACACCAGCCACTCGTAAGCCCACCTCTCGGGAGGCAAGGCCCAGGTTCTCACCCACGATGGTGACCCGGGTCCCTCCCTCCTTGGGCCCCATGAGTGGGTGGATCTGCAAAGGAAGACATGGCGCATGGCAAGAGGGTCATCTCAGACTTCCGGTGCACAGCAGGCAAGGCAGAGGCGGTGGGTGAGGCTCACCTGGGTGATTCGGGGATGGCTACACCGGGCCCCTTTCTGGCTTGGATGCATCCAGTTTGTCTTGGGAGACGGACAGTGAGCCCGGAGCTGGCACTTGTGCTCTGAGATGCACCAGCCACAGTTGAAGCGAGGATCTGCCTTGAGGCACAGGCCACAGCTGGGCCGCTGGGCCCAACACTTGTATAACAGAGCTGCAGGCACAGGGGGTACTACTGAGGGAGCAGGCAGGGCAACAGGGACCAGGAGGGCCTCCAGCCCAGCCCCCAACGGTGCTAACCCTGCCTGGGAAGCAGGGTCCTTGACCCCATGACGCCACCCCTCACCTCGGAAGCTCGCAGGCTTGTCGATGGGGAAATTGCCATCCCAGACTACAGAGAAGTCCAGCTCGGTATCGCCAAGGGCATCGCCTTCATAGGAGTACTAGAGCAAGCGGAAGCAAGCTGGTGACCACACCAGCTGTGACGTACACAGAACCTGCCAACATCGCTCTTGCTTTTTTCTTGGCCATCCTGGAGCTTTGAACTCGGGGTCTGGGCAATGTCCCTAGCGTGTCTGGCTAAAGGCTAGCGCTCTACCACTTGAGCCACAACACTACTTGCACCTTTTTCTGTGTATGTGGTACTGAGGAATCCAACGTAGGACTCCATGCACGGTAGGTAATCACTGTAACACTAGGCCACCCTCCAGGCCCCTCTACCTAGATTCTTGGCAACTACATTCGTCCCCCCACTCAGGAACCTCCAGCAAAAGACTCAGGTTTCCCTGCCAGGGCCAGCTGAGCTTTCAAGACCAGCAAATTGGGCAAGAACTACCTACCCAGGCGCTGGGGGCTCACCCCTGTAATCCTAGCTACTGAGGAAGCTGAGATCTGAGGATGCCTGTTTGAAGCCACCGTGGGCAGGAAAGTCTGCGACACTCTTATCTCCAAGTAACCACCAGAATACTAGAAGCAGGGCTGTGGCTCAAGTGGAAGATTGCTAGTCTTCAGCAAAAGAGCTTAAGGACGGCACCCAGGCATGAAGTGCAAGCCCCACCGCCCCTGCCTTGCCTGCTGTGCACCCCGGAGACTGAGATGACCCTCTTGCCACCCACCATGACCCAACCTGGACTTGCAAGGACAGAACCTCACCGAGGCATTCTGACACTGAACACTGCTGCTATTAAAACGCACTGCAGGCACTCGCTGTTGCCGCCCCTGAACCCGGACCACGCACTCATAGTTCTTCTGGCCTGACTGAGGCTGTGGCAGGTTCTTAGCCTTCAGGGTTAGAGGTTGCATGACCCCCACAGGAATCAAGAGGTCTCCACGAGGCAGGATCTCCGGGCAGCCCTGGGGGGAGTGGGGAAGAGCCTGTCAGAGGCAGATGGAACTCCACCCTTCTCCAGGCCCAAAGAAACTAACATCCAATGCAGAAACACGAGGAGGAGCCCAGCGCCCAGACACGGCACACCTCACCCGACTCACCTCAGGGCTGTGGACCCTGCCCTCCTGGAAGGAGCACTCGTGGGGGTGGCTGGTACACACGTGGCGATACTTACACCAGTGGCAGGGATAAGGACTGCCAACGCAGGACATGCACCTGGGGGGGAAGGAGTGGGTTCAGAAAGAGCAGAGATCGCCACACCACCCTGCATTGCCCTCCCCCTGGATTCCTGGGGAAACAAAGGCACAAGCAGCCCCCGATCCTACCCAAGGTCTGAGAACATTGCCTATGCCACAGTAGCCTGGTCTCCGCAAGCGCGGGCAGGAGCTGAGCCAGGTACTCACGATGGGAGGGCGCTGCAGTTGTACAGGACAAAGTCAGCCCCGGCGAACGTCATGCCCGTCTCCCTGGAGAGCAGCTGCAGCCGCACCGTGTGCACGGCCCCTACAGCAGAGCCACAGGGATCAGGAGCTACTCACAGGCGACAAGTGGCCCCCGCCCTGCCCCTCTCCCACACAGAAGGCCCTAGCCCACTGACCATGACCCCTGGTAAGCGCCTGCAGCTCCTGGAGCGAGGGGGAGGAGCAGAGCAGCTCGCCAGAGGGCAGCAGGACAGCCTCGTTCTCTGTCATGTCCTCAAAGGCACAGCTCACTCCCATGCTCAGGTCTGGCACGTTGCGTATGGCTATGGTCAGCTGAGGGGGGCAGACGCTTAGAGCAGAGTGCGCCTGGACAACGCCGCGCACCTGCACCCGAGCCCCCTCCACGACATGTACCTGCACGGCAGGGGACGCCACGGACACATTGTTGGGCCGGACCCGCACTTGGACACATTTGCTTAGTTGTTCTGCAAAGCCATGGGGCGCCGAGGCCCCTGGACAGGCTCCTTCACGGCAGCACCTGCCCCAGGACGACCCAGGTAGGGGTGAGGGAGAAGCTAAGGGGGACCAGGAACAGCCTAGGCAGCCCAGAGTGCCAAGCAACAGTGTGCCTTGGCCCCATCCCCTGGGATCCAAGGGACGTCACTCAGGGTGGCAGTTCCGCTCATTAGCTGGAAGAAGTGGAGGAGGGAGGGAGGGAGATGGCGACTCAAGGACATGGCTGGGGACACGTGGGCAGACAGGTGATGGCACGCATGACAGGTATGGCTGCTTGTTGGCCAGCTGGCAGAGCCTTGAACATCCCTGTCTCCCAGGGAAGCCATCAGTGCCCCCATGGTGGGCCTCACCTGTGCTGCAGCACACACCAACCACAGTGTGGGTCCCCCGAGCCCAGGCAGGCTGCGCAGCTCACATACTGCTCACATGTCTCCACTGGGAGTTGGCTCACCTGGGGACAGCCACATCAGCACCCAGCCTTGCCCCACACCCCCACCCGCCGCCACCCACCTCGGGCCCACCTGCTTCTCACTGAGGAGGTAGATGTGTTGGTGATCGGGGCTGAAGAGCAGGTCTCGGAGTATGGGGCTGCCATCCACCACTGGGACCGTCTCATACAGATGAGCTTCCTGAGAGCCGTCGACCCGCACCTGGGTCCCGAGACCAGAGCACAGAGATGACCGAGCAGCCTCCTGCACCCAACGCCTTCTCTTCCTCAGCCAGGGACTTTGTAGCTTGCGGCTGAGCTGAACCTGCTCAGGTTGAAGGCTGTCATATCCACAGTACCAGGCAGGGGAAACAGGGCACACAGGCCACTGTGGAGTCCACGGAAACATACTGGTGGGGTAGATGGCTGAGTTCGGTTGGACTCTTGAACCCTTGCCTAGGGAGCCCTCATGTCCTGCCCAGGGTCTCCCAGGGCTCTGCACAGATCTATGGCAAGGGTGCCAAGGCCTACCTTCTTCAGATTGCCATTGCGTGTGCCAATGAAGACCACAGAGTGCTGGTGGTAGGTGTAGGCCGCCACGCTGGCCATGCCATCCGTGCTGTCAGCCAGCAGTGGTAACCCCTCGATCACGTGCAGGCCGCCCAGTGGCTGGTTCAACACCAGCCCACAGAAGTTTCCATTGATCTGCATAGGCTGGTAAAACAGCAGGGGCAAGTGAGCGTGCAAGCCGGACAGAGGCTGTCACATCCGTCCTATGTTCCACAAGAGCACGGGAACCTGAAAGCCATTACCTGTCAGCCACCTGCTAGCCTGACTTGACCCAATTTCCACAGGAAAGTGACTTGGATCGGACAAAGGAGGACCAAAGTGGTCATGGAAAGAGGGGCAGGGAGAGGAAGGTGGCAGTATTCGAAAAGAAGACACGGGCAAAGGACATTAAGAGGAGAGGGGAAGGGACAGTGGAGGGAAAGAGAAGGGGCCCGCCATTGGATGGCCACCCAAGGAAAGGGGCACAGACAGGGCTGGCAGAGCTGCCGGGCGTGGGGGTAGTGGTGGGGGTAACGGGCTCACAGTGTTGATGCAGGGCAGCTCCTTGTTTAGCAGCCAGGGCAGGGCCAGCGTGCCCTCCCCACGATAGCACGACTGGATGCGGCGCCGGATGTGGGCGTTGATGTTGCTGAGGGTAAAGAGGCAGAGGATGGTCTGCCGAGGTGGGCTAGCTCGGTTCTTCTGACCCTGAGAGAAGATGGTGAAAAGGACATCTTCGTCGGCGGGCACACCCAGGGCCTGGGCCAGCAGCAGGCCAGGCTTGGCCAGATGGGCGCTCTGCACTAAGCGGTACTCCACGCCGCGCCAGGAGCAGCCAATGGGGAACTCAACGTAGGAGTAGAACTCCGAGTCGCCTGCGCACATGCGCACAATCTTGGACGTGAAGAATTTCTCGCCCGCGGTGTCCAGCAGCGTCTGCTGCGTGTCCAGCTGCAGCGTCAGGAAGTAGACAAAGGAGGCGCTCACAAAGCCATATATGTAGTAGATGTCAAAAGCGGGGTACAATGACAATGTGTCTGAGGGGATCTTGATCTGAGAGGACACGAACTCATCTTGGTATACCTAGGGGAGCAGGGCAAAGCACACATGCAATGAAGGCAGCAGGGCCCTGCGACCTGCCTTCACACCACAACCCTGATGCAGCAAGCCGCTCCACTGGGAACTTCCCTCGTGGCCCCTCACCTGCCCAGCCTGGACAAGCAAGGAAGTCAGGCCAAAAAGGCCAGAGAGCAAGGGAAGCAGCTTCCTTGCAGCCAAGGGCTCCCTGCAAGCCCACTCTGCCCATCCCTGGCACCCGCCTACCACCTGTGTAACAGTGAAGCACCTGCCATGACCATCAGACTAGGGGTCTCCCAAAACCTGGTCCAGAACTGCATGAACGGGCAGGGGCTGGATGGACGGTCATGGCTCACCCACCAGACTGAACATGTCTGCACTCTCCTCATCACCGATGAGCTTGCGGGAACTCAAGGTGGGGAAGTACTCTGACTTGCCATCCACAGCTGTGCCCACAAACAGCTTGCTGGGCCCCTGGCTCTGCTCCACAATGACGCCGGCCATGGAGTCAGGCTCCTGGGCCCCGGACAGGTAGTGCTCCTTGCGGTGGTGGGGTTCCCCCAACTTGAAGAGATCATCTAGGCGGAGAAACTGACAGATGCCCTGCCAGATGCTGCCACAGGCCACCAGGCGCCGGGCCGCGTAGTCTATGAGCAGCAGCTTGTTCACGTTGTCCACGGGAATGAGGTGGTGGGCGCACACACGCATGCTAGGAGGTGGGTAGCAGCGAGCATTGTCCTCAACAGGTCCCGTGACATGGGCCCGCAGCTCAGTCAGATTGGGTGCCAGCTTGAAGACCCGGTTCACAGCACCCACAAACACCTCCCCTGTCACTCGGTGCACAGCCAGGTGTGTGAGCGTAGTATCTGTCACCACAAAGGCACGGAAGGGCCTGCTGCTGCCTAGACCCCCACCCACGGTGAGGAAGAGCAGCGGGAGGAGGCAGACAGCGGGCATGGCCAGCAGCTGAGCCAGGGACAGGCCTGAGGAGAGACAGCAACTGAGAGTTAGAGGCTCCACACTCAAGCTGTCTGCCCTCTTCTCACCGTCCTTGGCCTACAGCCCCTGGCAGGCCAGGCTTCATGCCACAGGGGGCCAGGGCCATTCACCCAACGCCACAGCAGAACCACAGATGGGGACCGGGGCTAGGAGAGAGGGGAGGCCTCTGGCAAGCACAGGCAGGCTTGGGGGCTATCAATCACGTCCCTGCCCCTCAGCGCTGGACAGGAGCCAGGAGGCATCACCTCGACTGGGCCACACCCAAGGGGGCAGTAGAGTCAGATGCTTGGAAAGACAGGGCAAGATGTCCACCCAGAACTAAGACCTAACCCCCCCCATCCCAGAGCTGCGGGCTGTCAGTCTGGCCGGAGAGCAGCCCCAGGGAAGCCCCAGGCCGCACACGGCCCATGCCCGAGCTGCAGAAAGGGAAAAGGAAAGGCAGGGAGAACAATTGCAGGCCAGGGAAGATAGTGGGGATGTGTCCCCCAAGTGCCAAAACCACTAGGAGCCCCGTGCTGGGGAAGCAAGGCTGGATTTAATGCCACCATATGTCCCAATCCTGGTCTGAGGTACTTCCTCCCTCTGAGAGTCTTGGGGGTGTTTGTCCAGGAAATGCTGTTTGACCATCCCAGCTGCAACACAAAGCTGAAGTGTACCTTCCCCTACAGCTATACTCCAGACAGACAGATAGACAGACAGACAGAAGTCAATCTTTGCCTAGGCACAGCTGCACAGATGTGGCTCTCCTACACATTCTGAGATTGTTAGAGAAAGATATCTGCCTGGGGGTGGGGAGGAGAGCACCCAATCCACCATTGAGAGTCTGAAGAACCTGGTGCTTGGGAAGCCACACTCCCAAATACCGTTGGGGCCTTGGGGATATGGGGTAGGGGCCACAGGGATTGAGCCAGGGCTGGCGCTTTGCCCCCAGGCCACACCCAGACAGGCTCAGGCTGCAAAGACAGCAGAGCAGGGTGGCGGCAGCCAGTGGGGCAGAGGTCAGTGCCACCCTCTTTCGTGTCCAAGCCTCGAGGGAAAAGAGGTACCCAGCACGGGGTGTGGGGGCATGTGGGAAACCAGAGGAGGAACGGAAGAGAAAAAAGGGAAGCAAGCGTTTTACTAGGACATGGAGCCAGCCCAGCTTGAAACCAAAGTTTCAGATCAGCTGGATCATGTCTCTGGGGCTCTTTTGTCAGGTCTGCATCCTTGGACCCTTAATGCAACAGCCAGAGAAGAAAGGAAGGCAAAAGAGACGACAGGCTGCATCCTGTTCTCACCTCCTTCACCGTCTGCTGGAGCACACATCTAGGAAGGGGCCGGGGGGGAAAAGGTTCGGAGGGACACCTGAAGAGGCAGGATTTGCAACCCCAAATCCCAACCCAGCCCCCACTACTCAGTGTAGACCTCGGACCCAGCCCCTGGGCTCTGTCCCTGCCAGCGGAGAGCGAGCACGACGATGGAGAAAGCCCCACACAGAAATGTAAGGCCAAAGCCCACTCCCCACTGCTGGCCTCCCGTATGGGCCCAGCAGCCCTGCCCCCAACAGGGGTACCCCTTAGCAGACCCGCGGGGACATTAGGGGATGGAGGTGCTCCAGCAATGCTGGTAGGCGCTGCTGGTCCGCTACAAAGGCTCCTATCTGGCCAGGGTCCTGGTCCTGGCTCAGCTTAGCCATCCAGACTCATTCAGGCCACAGAGGGCCCGGGAGGCCGGCGCTCTAGGGGCAGCGGCAGGGCCTGAGCCCTGAAAGGCAGAACTGGACCCCCACGCTGCCCGAGCCTCGGCCACCGCCAAGCAGGTTGTCCCTGCACGGGCAGCACGGGTGGCAGCCACCTACCTGTCCCTCTGCCACCGCTGGCTCCCGGGTGACCGTCCCGCTGGCCACGTGGACGCGCCCCCGTGCCCCACACTGGCCCCACTCGCGCGCCGCCGTTGCCTTGCCCCGCGCCGCGCGCCCCGCAGCCGCCACCGCCCACACACTGGGCTGGCCCGCGACCATCGGGCCTTTTAAACCCGGACCGTACCACCGCGCCCGGCGGGGGCGCCCAGGGAAGGCCGGCTGGGGCGTCGGAGCAGCTGTGCGCACAGAAGGGGGACCAAGTCGTCCCACGACTGGAAACCCCACGGCACGGTGCTGCTCCGCCATGAGCCGCCGAACAGCCCGTCTTGTACACTGACCCCCTTGGCTCAATGGCCGCGTCCGCGGTGGCGCGCCTCCCAGACACCCCGCAGCTCCCGCCCGCTGCCTCGGGCAACACCGGGAACCCGCACTCGTCTGCGCCACACCTCCAGGCCACCCGGGCTTGCGCCCACTCCGCCCTGGCTCTCCCAGGCACGCTCGGGGCCACCTGCTGCGGCTGAGTGGACTCCCTGGTCCAGGGCTGGGCCCGCCCATGCCAGCGGAGGACTCCCGACCCCATTCCCCCGATCTCCCAGGACAAAACCTGGAGACCCCCCAAGCCAAAGACAAGCAAATACCTCGCTATTCACACCCCCTCCTTCCCCTGCGGGGCACCGAACCTTGAATTCCAAGATTATTCCTTTGCTCCCCGTTATTGAGATGTAATTCACCCATTCTGTTACTCATGGAGTGTATGCCTTTTAATATCTCCCTAACATCCTTTATCATCCCCAGAAGAAACCCAGTACCAGTTAGTCAATCACTCTCCATTTTCCCCACCTCTACTGCATCCCAAATCAACACTCTTCTATGAAGTGATATATTCTGAACAGCTCAAGTAAATGGGACTGTTCAATATGTTTATGCCTATGTTGTGTATGGCTGCTCTTTTACTTAATGTCTTCAGGTTCACGCTTGTATCTTACACCATGAATCAAGACTTCATTCTTAGCGCTAATAACATTCTATTACATGGATCTACCGCATTTTATTTTCCTGTTCATCAATTGGTTGTCACCTTTTGATTATTATGTACAATGCTGCTACGAACATTTGTGCACAAGTTTGTGGGTGTGCTGAGATTTGAACTCCTCTACTCACAATCTGGGATATTTTCTATGAAGGTTGGTCCTCTATCATGAGAGCCACACTTCCATTCCTGCCTTCTTGCTGGTTATTTAGTCTCACAGCTTAGTCATTGGGACTGGCAAGTGATTGAGATCCTGACCTCTCATCCTCCAGATCAGCTTTGGTTATAGATGTGAGCCACCTGCACCTGGCTTTTTTTTCCCTGTTTTTGAGTCCTAACATTGTATCAGCTCACCTAACTTCCATTTCTGTAAAAGTTTTTTATGACAATTTTTGTCTTAGGTATTACCTTGGAATGAAGTTGCTGGATCATTATTATAACTTCATGTTTTTTTCTACCATTTTTTTTTGCCAGTCCCTGGGCTTGAACTCAGGGCCTGAGCACTGTCCCTGAACTTCTTTTGCCCAAGGTTAGCACTCTTAACTCTACCAGTAGAGCCACAGCACTCTTCGGGCTTTTTCTGTGTATGGGGTACTGAGAAATCAAACCCAGGACTTCATGCATGCTACACAAGCACTCTACCACTAGGCCACATTCCCAGGCCCCTTTTCTCTACATTTACAATAACTATTTTCTTTTTCTTTTTTGTCAGTCATGGGGTTCAAGTCTGGGCCTGCACCTGTCCCTGACCTCTTCAGCTCAAGGCTAGTGCTCTACCCCTTGAGTGGCAGCACTTCCAGTTTTCTAGTGGTTAATTGGAGGTAAGAATCTCACCAGCTTTAGTGCCTGGGCTGGCTTTGAACTGCAATCCTCAGATCTCAGCTCCCGGAGTAGCTAGGATTTCAGGCATGAGCCACTACAGCACACTAAGTTTTGAAATTAGGAATGATGACTCTTCTAAATTTTATCTTTTTCAAGAGTGTTTGGGGTCTGGCATTTCCACATGAATTCTAGGCGAAATCTGAAATTTTGCTTTGGATTGTTCATGGCTATAGAAATATAGTTTGGCCTAGTGGTAGACCCAGGTTTAATTCCTCAGTACCACATACACAGAAAAACCTAGAAGTGATGCTGTTTTCAAGTGGCACAGCTCTACCCTTGAGAAAGCTCAAGGATAGTGCTCAGGCCCTGGTGAAAATTATATGTATAGATAGATATAGATATATAAACTGATTTTTTTGCTACTATGGGGTCTTGGACTCAAAGTCTTGTGCTCTCATTTGGCTTAGTTTTGCTCAAGGCTAACTACAAGCATCAGTTACTGGCACGTGGCTTGTCTCCTCAGGCCTGTGAGCCTCCTACATTAACCTCCTGAGTGCTGGCTGTGGTTACAGGTGGATAAAAAAATTGGTTACAGCTGGGAATGTGACCTCGTGGTAGAGTGCTTGCCTAGCACTCTAGGTTTACTTCCTCAGTACCACACGTATAGAAAAAGCTGCAAGTGGAGCTGTGGCTCAAGTGGTAGAGCTCTAGCCTTGAGAAAGCCCAAGGACAATGCCCAGACCCCGAGTTCAAGGCCCATAATTGGCAAAAAAAAATTATGTGAATGTTATCGCAATTTAAAAGTTTGTAAATAAAATTCACTTTCTCACAATGCAGATACTTCAGCTCTGACATATAGACTTCTTTATTGTAAAAGGAAAAGGCAGTCATAGTAACACCAGGTGCAGGAGACGGACAGCTTTCATCTTCAAGACTGTGGCACAATCCCAGGGCAACTAGGCACCTGTCATCCCGGAGACATGGGACTGCAGGGTCGAGCTGAGACCACCCTCCTCTTGGATGCTCACCGGATCTGGGTTAAGGAAAATGGTCAGATAAAGGGAACAAAGGAAATAAGCCAGAAAATAAGCAGGGGCTTCCTGGCATGTGACTTTTGCTTTATTTATTTAATTTCCTTTTTAGGTTGAGACCAAGACTCAAACTCCGTACCTGACACTTCTGCTCATTAGTTGAGCTCTACCAGCGGAGTCATAACTACAAGTCCTCTTTCCAATTTTATTTGGATTTTTGCTAGTTAATTGGAGATTAAGAGTTTCATTCATGGCCTGGCGAGGTGGCTCACACCTGTAATTCTAGCTACTCAGGAGGCTGAGATCTGAGGATCAAGGTTCAAAGCCAGCCCAGGCACTAAAGACCATGAGACTCTTATCTCCAATTAACCACTAGAAAACCAGAAGTGGGGCTGTGGCTCAAGGGGTAGGGCAGTAGCACTGAGCTGAAGAGCTCAGGGACAGCGCCCAGGCCCAGAGTTCAAGTCCTAGGACCCACAGAAAAGGTTTTATTCATGTTCTTTTATACCCAGCTGGCTTTGAACCACAAACCTCTTATCATCTCAGCCTCCTAGAAGCTCATATTATGAGTGTAAGCCTGGCTTTTTTTCCCCTGCTAAGAGAGTCCACGTAGCCCAGGTTAGATCCAAACCTGCAATCCTCCTGCTTCTGCCTCCTGAGTGCTGGGACTGAAGTTGTGGTTGTGTAGCAGCACAATGTACCCCACCCCACTGAAAAGCAGACTCATTCCTGCCCTGACCTTGAGCTACCCAGTGCAGTACCAGCGATACCGCAGAGGGGCCTCTCGAGGCTTGCTTCCCTGCCATCTCACCGTGTACTTGTCCCACTTCTTCTCAGGGTCATAGGGTTCCCAACGGCTGGCAGGAAAGATGTGCTTGTTCTTCTCGTACCAGCTCCTCAACACCACTTTGCCTGCATGGGACTAAGGCAGGGACAAGAGGAGGCCTTGCTGCGTGAGGCCAATCTCCGAAATCTCAGGTTCCTTCCTAGGCCAGGGACACCTGCTGTACCGGGCTCAAGGAAGCCCCCTCTGCACAGTGCTATGGCACCACCATACCTCATCCTTCTCCACAGTGGCATCGCTGAGCAGTCGCACATCATCATGAACATCAAAGTTAAAGAGTGGTCCTGTAGGGGAGAGCAAGTTATGCTTTCTCCCCAACATCTGGGGGCCCACCTGCTGTGTATGGGGGCGTGGACTAGAAGTACTCACCACTTTTCCCTCGTGCCTTAGTGACGATGAAGTCATAGAAGCTGTGATGCTACAACACGAGGGCAGGAAGTCATTTTGATGGCTCCCCTCAGCCTCCCTCACGAGCCCTCCCAGCAACCCCGGCGAGCACGGAACAGTGTGCGTGGGACCTGTCCTTCAGAAGCCCTGGGACGCGGCCCCCACTGCAGGACCCGGGCCAGTGAGACTCACATGGGGGATAATTAAGTCCTCCTTGATGTACATGAGTTGCTCCACCCCTGCTGACCTGAGGGAGAAACACAGGACGGTATGGCCAGCCAGAGAGCATCCCCAGTCGGTCATGGCACAAGGGGATGGGAGGAGGCAACCAGAATACTCTGAGGGAAGCTCTGTGGCTCAGGGAGCCTGGCACGGGCCTCCATTGTCCTCCACCTTTGGGCCACAGCTCCAAGGCAGGACGCTCCCACCTACGCTCTGGAGCAGGAAGGAA
Source organism: Megascapheus bottae (assembly GCF_031878675.1). Lineage (NCBI taxonomy): Eukaryota > Metazoa > Chordata > Mammalia > Rodentia > Geomyidae > Megascapheus > Megascapheus bottae. The sequence goes on along the minus strand of NC_143547.1, from coordinate 105,257,046 downwards.
GAGAAAGGCATGTGACCGACTCTCCTCTCTGGGGAGCACAGTGGCCAGCATGCCACCTTCCCAGCTGGGAAGCGGTCCTTTGGGGTGTCTGGGAGCCTGGTGCAAGCCATGGGTTGTGCACATTTGCACACACACACACGCACATGCACCACCCTTACCTGAGCTCACTGAAGTCTTTCCGCAGGATCTCGAGCGCCTTTTGCAGGAACTGCTGCATCGTGTTCCCCTTTTTCATCTGGGTGGGGGAGAAAGAAAGGAAGACAAAAACGTGGAGCACTCTTGAGTCGGCAGGGGCCTGGAGGCTCTCCGCCTCCCTTCTGGCCTCAGCACCGTCAATGGCTTCCAAAGTCACAACTGTCCCGTCCACCACACTCAAGGGAAGCCTGCCACTGCCTACCTTGACCGTTCGCCGGTGCCCAGAGCCATCCCAGTAACTGAAAGTGATTTCGATTTCCTCACCTACAAAGCAGAGTTGCCTCTTGAGCTCCAGATCCAGGGGGCACCCCTCCCCCACCCCCAGACTCACTGCTCCAGCTTCCAAGGGATCCAGCACACAGCCAAGGGGACTGGGAGCAGGAGGGCCACTTGGGCCTCAGCCTTGTTTGCTTACTGGCCCAGCACCCTGCGGCCGGGCCATTCCCGTCTAACTCTCAACACTCACTCTTGATCTTCTCCTGCTTGGCTTCCCACTCCTGCCGCAGTTCTTCCCGGAGCCGATTCTCCTCCTCCTAGGAAGACACAAAGCAGAGACACCAGGGGAAGCAGTGAGGCTCAAGGCTTCCCCCGACTTCCTGAGCCAAAGCCTCATTCATGGTCAAGGTCCATGTAGGACCAATGTCAGCCTGGGCCAGGCAGCCTTTACCTCCCGGTCTCGGTCAGGCAAGAAGCTTGTGTCCACATCTGGATTTTTCCCCAATTTCCTCTTCTTTGTGGTGATCTCTGGAGCAAAAGGAGCAAAGAATGTGTCAGCATTATTGTGAAAGTACTTTTGATCTCATGGACCCCCCTGGGTCTCTCCGACCTTGGGGTGCTAGAGCATGCTTTGAGGAAGGCTGACCTACGAGACAAACACAAACTTTCAAAAAGGGTCCCACTATGGGGTTACTAAAATGAAATCTCCTGAGAGGAGGAAAAATCCCAATGAACCTAGCATGGCGGCACATTCCCTGCACTTCACAGCGAGGACCTGTTTTAAATGAGTGACACACAGTGAAATTGACAGCCTTTTTTTCCAGGCCTGTGCAGTGCAAAATACTGGCCTCATAGTGACATCCTCCTCTGTATAACTCATGTAAGATGGTAAAAAAACAAAACTGTAGTTCCTGCCACACACAGCCCCTAGCACTAGACCTGAAGCTAGCTCAACAAGCTGTAATGGTAGTGTTTTTCATACAGCTGGGTTAAATATAATGTAGAAATGTATGGTGAACTAACCAGGCACCTGTAATCGTAGCTACTCAGGAGGCTGAGATCTGAGGACCACGGATCGAAACCAGCCCGGGCAGGAAAGTCCATGAGACTCTTATCTCCAATTAACCACCAAAAAAGCCAGAAGTGGAGCTGTGGCTCAAGTGGTAGAGTGCCAGAGTGCCAGCCTTGAGCAGAAAAAAAAAAGCCAAGCAAGAGCACAAGGCCTTGAGGTCAAGCTCCTGTACCAGCACACACAAAATAAAAATAAATAAAAAACAAATAAATTTATGGTGAACTAAATACAATTCAAATTCAGTGTTCAGTGGCCCCTATGGCAAGAGGGAAGCATTGTTATTATTTGAGAAAGTTCAAGCACGCAGTCCTGGTGCAGCCTACCCCAGTTCAGCCTATAGGACACCTCCAGGGGCAGCTTGTGATTTTTCTACTCACCAGCCTCACTCCAACAACTTCTCACACAGATGCCTCCTATGCAGGACCTCTACGCTATCTATACTCTACATTGGTGAGACACACCCACACTTACGGGGGGCGGGGTCCTACATGTATCCTTTCAACAAGGATGCAGTTTGGGTTCTCTTGTGTTCCTGTCCTGCTGCAGAGTAAATATATTTGTTCCTTTTCTTTTCACCAGTCCTGGGGCTTGAACTCAGTGAGCACTGTCCTTGAGCTTTCTCAAGGCTAGCGCTCTGCCATTTGAGCCACAGCACCACTTCTGGCTTTTTCTATGTATGTGGTATGGAGGAATGGAACCCGGGTCTCTGTGCATGCTGGGCAAGCACTCTACCACTAGGCCACACTCCCAGCCCCATACTTATTCCTCTTACAGCCCAAAGTCATGAAGCTCTGGTGGGCAAGGCTCTCACCTTCTCTTTCCAGCTCCTCCTCATATAAAGCCACCTCTTCTTCCTCTTCACCGCCTTCCTCTTCTTCCTCCAATGTGAAAGACAGGCTAGAGATCTTCCGCTTGGCCTCCTTCTTGCGCTCCTTCTCTCGAAGCTTCTCTAGCTTCCTGCCAAAGCATAGGTAGCCATGAAACCCCATCCCTGTGGGCTAAGGTCCCTTCATTGACCTAAGACCACCTGTGGGGTCAGTACAGAGCCCATCCAGCGCAGGCTGCATCTCTCTAGCACCTCAGAGGAACCCTGTCCTGCTTTCCTGCAAGCTCATAGAGAGGGGGCTGCCAACCACACAACAGGCACAGAGGACTCCAGGAGGAATGGAATAAAGAGCAATGGGGACTCCTATGCACTTAGTGCAAGGAAAGGACGCATAAAGGACTCACCACCTTTACAGAGGAACAGAAAGAAGGATCATACCAGGAAAGGGAGAAAACTAGTGTAGATCCACAAAGGCTACACCTGTTCTCACAGCGGAACTGGGGATTCCTCCCTCCCCCGTGGAGAAAGTAGCCTGCCCCTCCCCGGGGAGTTGCCAGGCTGGTGGGGAATGTTCAGGGCAGGGTTGCCACAGGGAGGCCAAGGAGAAGACCCACAGCTGCAGCTCCTTCGACTGTTCCTTCTTCGCTAACTGCTTCTCCCGCTCCTTCACCAGTGCCTCCTGTTTAGCCTTCATGTCATTCAGGGTCACAAGACCTGTGATGTGAAGCAAGAAGACATGGAGGGAAGAACTGGACAACTTAAGGCCAGCAAATGAGCATCCTCTGGGCTTGAGAGAGGCTGGCACGTGTGCCCTGCTCACCCACGGTGCTAGACTTGAGCTCCGCCTCCACAGCATCATAGTGTGCAGAAAACTTCTTGTCAATGTTGGATTTCATGATGTTCTCCTGTAGGGGAGGGAGCATGCCGATGAGGGCCACCCCACTGTGGAGTGACAGATTGTTGGGAGCCTAGGTTCTAGTCCTGCATCTGATGAAGACATGCTATGGTGTCACCTTGGAAAAGATGTCTCTTACCCTGTCCCATCTGTAGTTAGATGCGCCCAAGAGATTGGAGGCTGGGGGAGGGGCACGCCCAGTGCAAACAGAGCCAAATGGTGTCATTCCCCATGAGTCCCTGACTACTCTTGCCCCCTCGTGCTTGCCAGGGCCCAGTGCTCTCGCAGTGGACCGCAGCCATTGGTCCTATTTAAGTCTTGCCTTTTTTTTTTCAGGTGCCAGTCCGGGGGCTTGAACTCAGGGCCTTGGCGCTGCACTGTCCCTAAGCTCTTTTGCTAAGGCTAGAGATCTACTACTTGAGCCACAGCTCCACTTGCAGGGTTTGAGTACTTAAAGACACATAAGACTCTCACAGACTTTCTGCCTGGGGTGGCTTCCAACTGTGATTCTCAGATCTTAGCTTTCCGAGTAGCAAGGAGTACAGGTGCAAGCTATTAGTGTACCGTAACTCTAGCCTTTTTCATACTCGGTCTTTAAGAGTGGAAGTTCTCTCTTTTTTTTTTTCCTAGTCTTGGGCCTTGAAGTCAGGGCCTGAGCACTGTCTCGGGCTTTCTCAAGGCTAGAGCTCTATCATCACTTGAGTCATAGCACCACTTCCAGCCTTTTTCCTATGTATGTGGTACTGAGGAATCAAACCTGGGTCTTCATGCATGCTAAGCAAGCACTCTACAGCTAGGCCAAACTCCTTCCCCATAATAGTTTTTTTTGTTGTTTTGTTTTTGCGGGGGGGGAGGGGTGGGTCATGAGGCTTGACCTCGGCCTGGGTGTTAGTCCCTGAGCTCTTCAGCTCAAGGCTGAAGCCCTACCCTTGAGCCAAGCCCCACTTCCCATCTTTTAGACATTAATTGGAAATAAAGAGTGTCAGGTCTTTTTGTGCCAGAGCTGGCTGTGAACCTTGATCCTCAGATCTCAGCCTCCTGAGTAGCTAGGATTACAGGCATGAGTCGCCATGCCCAGCTAAAAGTGGAAGTTTTTAACATCCCTGTCAAATGGAGTCCAGAGAGGACAAAGGAGAAAAGAAGGACTGAATGGCCTACTCCTCCTTGTGTGATTTTCCTTCTCTAGCTCCAGCTGTTGCCCACAGCTTCCTAGATCTCCTTCTCCTTAGTCCAGCCATCTCTCATCAAGGCCTCCAAACGAAGTGACCATAACATTAACTTGACAGAAAATCGTCATTTTCACTGGGGCCAGAGCTGGAAGACTTGGTGTCTGGCACAAAACGAACCTGAGCCTGGTACTGGTGGCTTATACCTTTATTGATAGCTACTCAGGACGCTGAGATCTGAGAATTGGGGTTCAAGGCAGCCTGGGACAAAAGTCTGTGAGACTCTTAGCTCCAAGTAACTATTCAGAAAAAGATGGACGTGGCACTATGGGTCAAAGTGGTCGAGAGCACTTGCCGTGAGCTGACAGGGCCCAGACCCAGGGATCAAGCCCCATGACCGACGGGGAAAAAAAGACAAAGAAAACGAACCCGAAAGCTCGTTTCTTGGGTCAGTCATGTGAGCTGGGAGCCTGGTGAGCCCCGGAGGCAGAAGCGTCCGTTGTGTTCATGCTCAAGCTGAAGGCTCCTTGATCCTGCTCCCCGAGCCCAGTGTCACCAGCTTCTCACTATAGCACTAGACAGCCTCGAGGATACCTCCGGCGAAGGCACAAAGAAGGCACCCCTGTAGGGCGGTGGTCTGGCTCTAGGGCTGGGAGTCTGAAGCACTTAGCTCAGTACTGAAGAGGGGCGCCAAGAAGCCCGTCCGGTTGTAATGCCACCAATAAAATACAGCCTTCTCCTGGAGGTTTGTGAAAGCTGTCTCACACTTTGATAGGACCCAACTCTGGACCCATTTTACAGATGAGAATGTGGCGAGCTAGCTCTTGTCACCTACTGGAGGTATACAGGCAAATGTCCCGCTCACGACGCCGGCCCCGCCCACCAAGCGCTCCTAGCCTGTCGCCTGGGTGCTAAGTCTCGCGGCACCACCAGGGGGCTCTCGCGGCGTCCCCAGGCGGTCCGCATAGCACGCATGCGTGATCTGATGCTCCGGGGCCCCCCGACCTCACCTCTGCAATCCGCTGCTTCATCTGCTCCATCTGCTCCCTCTGCTTCTCCCGCTTCTTCATCAGGTGCATGGCGCGACCCGCCTCGCTTGCGGCGCCCTTGTACTGAGCCATGGCAGCAGCTACGGCGACTGTGACAGCGGCCTGTGTGAGTCTTGGCGGAGGCAGCTCTTAAGTCAGCTGATGCGTGACGTCTTCCACCGGGGAATGCGCAGCCCCGCCTCACGCCGTAGAGCTGCCACGTGACTGGGACACGTGATTCGTGTAGACTGTGAGAAGTTGGCTGGCCCCTCCTGCCTTTTTTTAGGATGCCGGTCCTGCAGCTTGAATTCAGGACCTGGACGCAGTCTCTGAACTTGTTTTGTTCTAGACTAGAGCTCTATCATGTCAGCCGAAGCAGCACTCCGGGCTTTTTGTTGGCTAGAGACAGACTTTCCTGCCTGTGCTCGTTTCAAACTTCCACCTACGCATCTCAGCTTTCTCAGTAGACAGAATTAAAGACTCGAAAGCCGGGCACAGTGCTTGTCGCCTGTTATCCTAGCTTCTCAGAGACTGACATCTGAGGGTGGCAGTTCAAAGTCCGCGGTTCAAAGCCAGCCCGGGTACTGTGTCTTTAGTGAGCCTTTTATCTCCAATTAACCACTACAAAACAGGAAATGGTGCTGTGGCTCACGGGTAGGGTGGTACCACAACACCCAGGCCTAGGGATAGGGTGGTAGCCTTGACCTGAAGAGCTCAGAAGACAGTGCCCAGGCCCAGAGTTCAAACCTCATGACCCACACACAAAAAAAGAACCTGAGCTACCAGCAACTGCTTCTTGCCTCCTCTTGACATCAACGCTGACCCCCTGGGTTTCCTGCACCTCCCTCCCTGATGTTAACCCCAAGCTGACCCACCAATACCCCCTTCTTTCTGATTTCCAGGCTAGCCACTGATCCTTTTTTTTTTTTTAATTTGAGACAGGGTATTCCAAAGTAGCTCAGAGTGGTCCCTGACTCATGACCCTCCTAACTGATCCCCCCATTTTGGGATGATACCACATTGCCACACACTGATGCCTATTGATGGACCCGGTGGCTAGTGGAGCACATTAACAGACACAACAAGTTGTCGGTCCTCTTACTTCCTTTGCATTGAACTGATGAAGTCCTGATTCATGCCAGAGGCTAAGCCACATCCCCAACACAGGGAACCAAAGGCCAGCCAAGCAGCTAGCTTTTAGGAAATGAATGTAAAGATGCACGTTCAGGTTTCAAACAGTTTTATTGAGAGGTTTTGTTTCCTGTGAAACACACTAGAGTTTGGGGAAGGAGACACAGTCACTTTGCAAGATAAGGGTTTCCCACCACTATAAAGGAAAGGCATGGGGCAGGGCACAGGGTTTGGGTCCATTTCCCCACCTCCTTCTGCTTTGCTCACATTTTTTCCAGCAAGTACCAAAGAACACAAACACAAAGACAAGGAATAAAAACAGAAAGATTAACCTCCAAGGGGCCACACTTGGCCGGGGCTGGAAGGGTAGAGGGTAGCTCATTCAAACAGCCCCCAGGCTGCACCAGAACGCTTCAGGCTCAGACAGGGCAGGCCAGTTAATAAATTAGAATAAATTAGGGGAAGGAATGCAATTTTCTGCTGGGAGGGCCCCTTCTCTCCCAACACACAACAGTTGCTGGGAGGGAGGCAGGGAGCATCTCCAAAGGCCACTACAGTGGGGGTAAGAGCACTGCAGACAGAAGTCAGCTTTTCCTCCACGTCCTTCCCAAACAGAGCAGAAGAATGGGGGAGGGGAAGGAGACATACACAAGGAAAGGAATCCTCTTTTCTTAGGATAAGGAAGGGCAAAGAAAGAGGATACTATCCAACTCCCATCTCCCAAACCATCACTAAGGTTAAAGATTTGGTCAGTGAATCAATGAGGTGGGTGATGGGAATGTGGTGGGGGAAGCAGAGGATGCTGGAAATAGGGTACCCAGCCACACCATCTCCCCAGCCCTTGAGAACAAACAGGCTGGGGACAGGGAAACAAGGGCTGGGAGAGGGTACTCAGCAATCACTGGTCAGCTTCTCCAAAGACATCATTCTGTTTGCGCTTCATATTCTCAAAGTCAAAGGCCGAGCCAGCCATGCGTTTGTAGATGTCTTTGATGTCATTGCAGGTTGTCTCAAAGTGTGTAGTGGCATCATAGGAGCATGAGCAGAACACCTACAAATAGCCAGGGCTCACAGTGAGTCAGGGGACAGGGTCCCTGAGAGGGCAGCCAAAGCCAGGGCTGGAATGGGCTTCTTACCTGGCTCTCCGAACCATCATCGATGGGCTCATACAAGTCACTGATTGCCACAAACCTAAAGGGCCAGACAAAAGGGAGGGGAATGGAGGAGACTCACCACTGGTCTTTGCCTTTTCTGGTCTCCACATCTACTTCTGGGGCTCCTGTCTCTTAGCAGCTTCCCTCACCCCCCAGGTTCATCCCAGTTCTCACTTCTGATCAATGGGCTCCAATAGTTCCAATGCTGGCTCAACCTCCTTTTCTGGGTCTGCAGTCTCCACCGTGGTGCTTGCAATCGCAATATATTTGCCCTGGGCAGCCACATTGTGTGCGTAGGAGATCATGCACACATAGATGTCTGGCCAGAGGAAACAGCAACATGTGAAAAATGCTCCTATGGGCTGGACACACTTCTGGCCCAACTGTCCCTCCCCAGAGCCACACAGCACCTAAGCTGTCATTTTCATGGAAGGGAAGCAGTGGGGAGGAGAGGGGGGGGTCAAGCCATTCAGTCCCTAGGGATTGTCATAGTAACTGCAACTAGACTGTGTCTTTATACGATGGCCCAGGAAGCCCCAAAGCTGATAAGAGCAGAGCCATCATGAAGAAAGTGCTAAGACAAGCCGGAAAGAAGCCAGGCGTGGTGGATCACGCCTGTAATCCTAGCTACTCAGGAGGCTGAGATCTGAGGATTGTGGTTCAAAGTCATCCCGGGCAATAAAGAACCAATAAAGAACAAGAGACTCTTATCTCCAATTAACCTCTAGAAAACTGGAGGTGGGGATGTGGCTCAGGGGTACGGCAGTAGCCTTGAGCTGAAGAGCTCAGGGACAGTGCCCAGGCTCAGAGTTCAAGAACCATGACTCACAAAAAAAAAAGAAAAAGAAAAAAAAGAAAGTGCTAAGAGATAGGTTATGAGGTAGGAATGTAGTTTAATGGTAAAGTGCCTGCCTAGCATGCATGAAGCCCTGGTTTCAATTTCTCAGTTCCACATATACAGAAAAAGCCAGCACTGGCATAATGGCTCAAGTGGTAGAGTGCTAGACTTGAGCAGAGACACTTAAGGCCAGAGTCCAAACCCTGAGTTCAAGCCTCAGGACTGGCAAAACAAAACAAAAAAAGAATAGGTTAAGTTATGTTGTGTTCTGGCATACCTGACTTCCTGTTAACCTGGTTCTGAGGGATGATGATTTGGCAGGAATTGGCATCATTGGTGTTCTTGATGGGGTGGCTGAGGATACAGATGATGCGGATAACCTGGCCAGCCTTCCGGACACGGTCTGGGATATAGCTGGGGTCACAGATCAGCTGCTTGCAGCGGGCCACCTGTAAGGGCAGCACATATCTTGTCAGATCACTCCTTGCTCCCAGTGGCAGCAGGTCTGACCCAGTGAGGGTAGGTAGTGTTCCTCTGAGCTGTCAACACTGCCACTCATATAGCATATGGCCTTTCACAGCAGCCCAGCACATGAAACTATGCTCAGTAAGGCTTAGGGATTTTTTTTTGCCAGTCCTGGTCTTGAGCTCAGAGCCCGAGCATTGTCCTTGGACTTTCTCAAGGCTAGAACTCTACCACTTGAGCCTCAGCACCACTTCTGGCTTTTTTTTCTATGTCTGTGCTATGGAGGAATTGAACCCAGGTCTCCGTGCATGCTAGGCAAGTACTCTACCACTAGGCCAAACTCCCAGCCCTTTGTTTGTTCTGATGACAGCATTTTAAAGTGTATCCCCGACTGGCCTCTAACCCACAATACTCCTTGCCTCAGCCTCTCAAGGCCACACATGCCATTGTGCCTAGCTCAGGAACATTTTCTGGATGATAGGCATAGCATTTGGCTTTTGAGGAGTATCTCTTGCCAAAAGGAAAGGCTGTGCAGTTTTTTTTTGAGGTCCTTGGGGCTGAGCAGCAGCAGACACTTCAGCCTTCAGACTCCTTGAGAACAGAGTCCCATAGGAGGTGACCAAACACTACCCCAAACACAGTAGCATCACTGCACATGGAAGACTTACCTCTCCCTCAGATTTCACGCCTACCACTTTGCCATTCTCCATGATGATATCATCCACAGGTTTGTTCAGCATGTATGTTCCCCCATAGATGGCACTCAATCTGTAGGAAGGAGATGATAGCAGAATCGTACTCTCAGGAAAAGCAGGGACCAATTCACTGCACCCTCTCCACTCACTGCTGAGGCATATAAAAGACTGCCCCAACCAGGCACCAGTGGCTCACACCTGTAATCTCAGCTACTCCGGAGAATGAGATCTGAGGATCACGATTCAAAACCAGCCTGGGCAATAAAGTCTGTGAAACTCTTATCTACAGTCAACCACCAAAAACACAGAACTGGTGCTGTGGCTTAAATGGTAGAGCAGTAGCCTGGAGCTGAAGAGCTCAGGGACAGTGCCCAGGCCCAGAGTTCAAGTCCTGATCCATCACCCAGGGATGAGGATCACACATAACCAAGTATGAAATGCTACAGAAATGCTCAAAGAACCATTTCCACATGGGGGCCTTAGTCCTAAGCAATCATGTCAACCAAAACAAAAGTTTGGCCTTACCTGGCAAAGCCCTGGGGAAGCTCACCCAGGCCATAGAGCGGGTATAAATATGGACTCTTGCCATATCGGGCCAATGACTCGCTGTACAACTTGATGCGGTTGATAGTCTCAAGACAGGGCTGATCCAAGTAGCTAGAAGACAGGAGTCAGGAAAGAAGATGCTTGGACAGCAGCATCCCTACTCACCCTTAACCAGGCACCAGCTCAGCCAACCCCCCCCCCCCCCCGCCCATGGGCTGGGAAAGAAATACACTGAATGTAGGGAAGGATGGAAAGGCAACATGCGAGCCTGTGGGTGCGTAACAAGGTATGTTCGGACTGGGGAAAAGGTACTGCAGGCAGGTGTGGGAAGGGCAGAGTGTGGAGCAGGCAGGTGTGGGAAGGGCAAGGTGTGGAACAGGCAAGCGGGCTCCCGCCACACCAGCTTCCCCTCACTCATCAGTGCGGTAGAGCGCCAAGGCGTGACCAGTGAAGTCAATGACATCTTGGCCCAAGTCAAACTTCCGGTAGACATCACGCATGCTGGTAGTCTGGGGGTCAACACCCTCAAAGGTCTTGGGGTCATTCTCATCAAAGTTTGCCACAAATACGAGGAACTTGCGGAAACGCCGTTTTTCAAACATGCCCATCAAATCTGCGGAAGGAATCATGAGACTGTGCACCACTTCACTAACCCCCACGGGGGCAGTTCAGCAAAGAGGGTACGCTAGCTCCCACCTGAGATGTTCACGTGACCTGAGCTTCATCCCTCTACTGTACTTTGCCTCAGTTACCCCATCTGCATAAAGTGCAGATTGGTCAGGATAAGACTCTCCCAGCCCTACCACTCAGATGTTTTGAAATAAAGTGGAACCTTTGCCAAAGGCTGACATCTTTCATAAAGGAGCGTAGCCTTGTAGAGTAGTCACCTAGCATGCACGAAGCTCTGGGGTTGATTCCTTAGTACCACATACTCAGAAAAAGCCAGAACTGGTACTGTGGCTCAAGTGGCAGGGCACTAGCCTTGAGAAAGCCCAAGGACAGTGCCCAGGCCCTGAGTTCAAGCCCCAGCACTGGCCAAAAAAAAAAAAAGGAACTCTACTCCTCCCTACCCTCCCCACAACGTTTCTTTCCCCTGTGACAGCAGCAACAAAGGAACAGCAAAGCAAGTGGCCTGTGGTACATACTACTACGCATGGGGAATGTAACTTTGGGCACAGGGACGCCTTGCTGTGGTTCAGAGGACCCACACTCACTAGAAGCCAAGGCCTCGGTCTCAGTGGATGGCACTTTGTAGATCTTTCCGCCCTTGTAGACAAAGCTGCCTTCAACCACCTTGAAGTCCAGGTAGCGAGTCACTTCTGTGTACAGTAGCATCTTTACCAGCTGCCCTGGGGGACGGTGGGGAATGGGGAGAGGCAGCATCAACAGGGCTCCCTCAAGCAGCTCTCATTGCTCTGACTGCTCATGCTCTGGAGCCTGACTTTCATTTGGTCCTCCCCACCTCCCCACGCTATCCCCACCCCCATATCTCCTTTATCCTCCTTACCATTGGCCATGAGGAATTTGGGGATCAGGTCAACGTTCCAGTCTCGACCCCGGCCCATGGACTCAGGGGGCCCCTCCACCAACTGAAAACGCTTATATAGCTGTAAGCAAAGGGCAAGAAAGAAAACCTTCAAGGACTATCCTTCCTACGTTCCTGTTGAGAGACTGGGGAGCTGTTGTGACCCATGTCCCTATGGGACAGGTTGAATGTGGGCCTCGATCCAGGTAGTCTTACCTCCTCCAGGGGTGTGATGGAGGAGCTCTCTCCCCCATAGTAGGGGTTCCGGTCCATGTGCAGCACCTTTTTTCCATTCACAGACATGATGCCTGACAGGATGCATTCCTGGGGGAAGGGTGACATTTACTGCTGTTAACTCCCTCCCGCTCACGTTCCTCCAGCAGCTCTGATTTCTTCCTCACCACACACCAGCCTAATGGACAGCTCTTCCAACACAACCCCACCCGGTTCCTTACTCAAGTTGGGAGCATTAGCTTCCTCGGAGCACAATCTCCTTTGTAATACTGCTAAGCAGTTCATCTCTTTGGTGAAGAGAAGAGAAGCAATGGGAAGCTGTGAGGGAGACAGAACAGCCAGCAGACACAAGGACAATCTCATAGCATCAAGCCACCAAGAAAGGCATGTATGTACTTAGAGTAGCACAAAAAGACAGATAAGATAAAACCGTAGGCGTTGTGGATGAAGACCTATTCCCACATCAAAGGGCAAGTGAAAGGGAAGCAATGATTAGGTCAGTCCTTGAAATCTCAGGCCCCACCCTGGGCTGCTCTTCAAAGGGAAATGTGTCTGGGTGCAGAATCAGGGAGATAAATCTCAAGGGAGCAAGCCAAAAATGGGGTGTGGAGCAAAAAGAGAAATAAACAACCACAACAGTAACTGTCATTAACCCAAGGACAAAGGCTGCGGATACTATGCTGCCTGAGACCTCCATAAGAAATCTGGGTCCGGCAATAGGAACGTGGTTTGTGCTGCCGCTTCTGGAACATTCCCTGGGTACGTGGTTCCCTACTCCCCCCCCCAAAAAAAAAACAGAGAGGCACGGTACGGGCCAACCCAGGCAAGGCCCTGAACACCCGTGGCTTCAGACTTCATCCCTACAGAGATTAACACAAGATGGAAGGGGATGACGGGAGGGGATGTCAAGCGGCTGATGGGTGGGGGCTAGGTGGGCGGGTCTGGGGGACATCGAGTCGAGTGGGGGGGGTGCGTTTTCCTGTCCTACAGGCCAAGGTAGGGGAGATGGGAGGGGATTTGGAAGAGGGCGGCCTGAAACGGACCGTCTTCAGAGACGTGGTAGCGGAAACCGAAGTGGAACACGGCAATGATGGGGAAGACGGGTCGAGCGGCCCGGGTCTGCATGGCCGCGGGGGGTGGAGAGGGCGGGATGCGGGAAGACCAATGCCGAAGGCTGCACTTACAGTAAGACCGGTGCCCAGCACGATCACATCGTATTCCTCGTCCATGGTCAGGCTTCGGTGCCAGTGTCAGTGTCAGTGTCAGTGCCAGCGCCCGCTCGGCTCCTCCTCCTCCTCCTCCTTTACCACAGCTGCCGTTACCGACTCTGCCTCCGCCGCCGCACTGGACCAAAGATGGCGGCGCGTGGCCGTCACCGGACCCCTCCGCCACGTCAAAGAGTCCCGACCTCTCCCCGCGACCAGGCCCTCTTCACTCGGGCCAGAGCTCTCCCGGTTCGCCTCCTCAAAGGACCACCAGCGTCTGGGCTCCCAGCACCAGCTTAATTAGGCCAGCGACGCTATTCGCTGAGGGTCCACACAGGTGTTGGGCGGGGCGGACCGGCAGTCAGTGCTTCGCCCCATGAGGGATCCTTGCGCGGGAGCCGCGCGCGCCCCGCCCCGCCCCGCCCCGCCTCGCCTCGCCCCGCGCGCGTGCCAGTTACGTCCCCTGGGAGATTCGGCGCGGCCCCGTGGGCTGGACGCGCGCTGCTGCCGCAGAGGGGGATTCGCCGCCACCGCCACCGCCGCCGCCTCGCGAGGTAAGAGCTGCCATTGTCGTGGCGAGCTCCTCCCAAGATGCCCAAGCAGGACAAGAATGGACTCTGCCCGGGCTGCCCCTCCGTACCCGGCACTGCTTAGGGTCCCAGCTTGCGAAAGGCCCTTCCAACCTCCCATCGCGGCCTGGCCCCGCTCCTCCTCCCTTTAGCCAAGCGCAGAAATGAGTACCAACAGGACAACACACGGTGATCCGACCTTCTTTTATTAGGAAGAGAATAATAAGAGCACCCCAAGCTCCTGCCAGGGACTCCTAGTGGGAACATGACGGGGACCCAGGGAGCACACAACCCCCCTGTCGTGAAGGTCCCGTTTTCAGGCCACAGAAAGAAATCCAAGCGTACTGTGTATTCTATCACATCACAAAAATAAAACTCAGGATGATAGCTGAGCCAGGCAGACAGTTGAGTAGTATCTCCACAAACTCCCAAACTCACACGACCTCAAGCTTCCGGCTACTGCAGAGTCCCAGACAGTTTGTGAAGGGAGCATTTGCTACACAAAAGCACTTACAATGCAAGGAACAATGGTGGACACACTGAATAAATAAGAAAGGAGACCCTACAACTAATGTCCCTCACACGACTCTGAAGCTGAGACTTGTCTTAAAGTCTATGCAGAATATATACATCGTGACAGGAATGGTAGGGCAGTCCCAGGAAAAAACCCTCCTCAGGTTGAGGAGAGTGCAAGACAGGCTGAGGGAAATATGAGGTGCATGCTAGAGTAGGAAAAGGGAAATCCACAGGGTGAGAAAGTGACCACCTGGGCACCATTATACCCCCAACCCTCACTGCCACAGGTCACACAATTTGGGTCAAAGCAATGGTGGGGCCCTTATGGTCATCAAAGCGATCCATGGTCTTGAGGCTGAGGATCATGTGCAGGCCGTAGGTAAAGATGAAAACCATGATGAGGGAGGTGAGCAGCCCCATCCAGATGCCAGGAGAGAAGAACCCGGCACAGTCACTGGCATAAGAGAATTGCTCACCTGTCACATTGAAAGCCTGGATCTGGGGGAACATAGGAACACAGTCAGAAGGGACCACAAAGCTGGGTTCTGTGGTGCACGCCTGTAATCCTAGGTACTCAGGAGGTCGAGATTTGAAGATCACGGTTCAAAGCCAGCCTGGGTACTAAAGACCGTGAGACTCTTATCTCCAATTACCCACCAGAAAACACGAAATAGTGCTGTGGTTCAAGGACACGGCGGTAGCCTAGAGCTGAAGAGCTCAGGGATAGAGTCCAGGCCAAGAGTTCAAGCCCCATGACCAACAATGAAAATAAATAAGGGACAAGACCCCACACAAACAAGGTGTCCAGTCTGGGCTGCAGTGAGCAGTCAGTGGAGAGTCCACATATTCAGGCAGGAAATATACAGAACTGTCCACTACATGCCCAAGCTATGCTGAACGTTCAGGCCCACCTTTCCTCCCTCTGTCCCTCAACATCTGGCAGTACCCTGCAACCACCAACCAGGCCCTCTTCCATACCTGGAAGTCCTGAAGAGTAATCTCCCAGTGGGAGGACTCTGTGGCCTCCACAAGGAGATTGCCATTCTTGCGAACACTGCTGACATATCCACAGTGGTAGGAGTAGACGCTGGGTCCTGTGACCCGGGAAGCATTGAAGTGGGCAACAGACCCATTGCTGTGGATTTCAAGGCGCTCCATGGTAAACCAGTGTCGGGCAGATACTGGGTACAACTGGTTACTTAGAATGAACCTAGGGGAGAGATAGTAATGATTTCAGGAGAGGGAAGAGAGACAAGGGAGAAAACCATAGCCACAGCAGCCCACCACCACCACAACTACCCCAGGACTCACTTGAATGTCACCAGTGTACCAAAGAGGTGCTCATAGGTCAGTGAGAGCCTGCGGGATGAAGTAGAAATGTGTTGTCAGGCTCAGGGAGAGGCTTGGAATGACTGATTTGCCTATTTATTTTGTAGTACTAGGGACTGAACTCAGACCCTTGCACTTGCTAGGAAAGAGCTCCAGCACTTGAACCTTCAGCCCAAATGAACTTGTGGGTTTTTTTCTTGATTCTTTTTGACGATACTTGGATTTCTGTTCAGGGCCTCGTGCTTGCTAACAAGTGCTCTGCCAACTAAGCCCTATTTCCCAATCTTCCAGAGCAGGTTAAAGGAGTAAATCCCTCAAGTTTGTTCTTTCTTCAGCTGCCCTAGGTCCTGTCAGCCACCCACAGGGGAAGTGTTTTCACCTGCTGGATGGGAAAGCTGAGCTCCAATCCTAACCAACCCAGGAACAGAGCTAGGAGCCAGGAGCTGGGTCCTGCACCTCCACGACTCCCTTCCTCTGGTTTCCCTGACTTTACTACCCATCCCACTTGGGATTGCCCAGCTGTCTGCTTTGGACTTTGGGGGTGATGGCAAATGGAGAGTAGACAGGAGCTGGCTGGAGCAACTGCTCGTCTATTCACCCATGTGCAGCCTAAGAGGTTGTACTCAAGAGAGAAGGGCCGCGTTCCCAGGGGATTGGTGATCAGGTGGTGCTACTAGCCCACGTTCCAACCAAGGGCTACAGAACACAGGAAAGCAGAACTCCTGACACGTTCCCCCTTTAGCAGCTCGTTAGTAACAGACCACAATACCACTAACATTACGCTGGTGACCACATGCTTCCCCCCAGCCCATACACATGACCTTAGTTCCCTGCCCTGTTCCAGACCTACAGTGGCAGAAGGCCACATGGTTGCATGGTGCCCCCCAGACACACTCACGAGCTAGCTGCCTCAACAGGCCTAGGAGCCAACCTTGACTCATTCCCACCTCTCTCTCCCCAGCCAAAAGTCTTACCATTCAGAGGAGGCCCTTCCTCCAGCTTGTCCCCATTGACCCCTAGAACTCTTACCTAGCAAACGACTCATTCCAGAAGGAGCCAGTCATGTTGAGATCCTGCACCCCAAAGGTGAGGGGGGTCAGGTCTTCCAGTTGGCCCCTGTATACCACAGAGAAGTTTTGGGCCCAGAACAGGATCTGTGGCACGGTTCCATTTTTATAAATCACAGGAGGATGGATCACTGTTGGGGCTGCTGTCTGTGTTTGAAGCAGCTGCCGACCTAACCCACCAGCCAGCATGGCTACATCACGAATCACCTGGAGAAACACCCAACAGGCCTTCTTTTAACAGCCCTAGGAATATGGCTTACCCCCACTAGCACCCCATCCCTCTTTCCCCTCTCCACTGGGCAGCCTCTGCCTCAAACTCGAGATCACGTGGACCACGTGTTTAAGAATGCTGCCCTTGTAGTTCTTAAAACATGATGGAAGGCTGCCCTCTGCACACACGACTCCTACTCCTCCCCAGGGTCAGGCCACATTCCCCCTGAACTCTGCTGGAAAGACACATACCTTGGAAGGGTGCACAGCTGTGAGAGCTGCCATGTAAGGGACATCTTCAGATTTGAGTGTGCTTAGCACCTGTCCAATGACCTCATCTGAAGGGTGATAAGAGCAGAGAACCAGGTCACTGAGCAAGCCACAGAATGCAACATTTCCCGCCATATGCCTTAGAGACCTTCCGCATGATGTGAAAATCAATGCGTGCGTGCACACACACGCATGTGCATGTACACACGCATATGCGCACACACACACACACACACACACGCATACTATATGTACGCATACAAATTTCCATGTTCATGAAGGACTACCCTTCATAGGAAAACAAGCCCTTTTGTTTTTCTCAGTGTTATTTAGTCCCAAACTCTGCATTCATGTGGCCTGAGCAGTTCGACACCTCTGCCAGTGGGATGTGGCTATAGTGGGACGTAGCCAGGGACAACCATTAATCTGGTCCAGCTGTGAGCCACTCCAAGAAGCAGGGGCCACCGTGAGAAAGAGTGACGAGATGCTACAGAGCTGTGGGTCAGCTCTGTGATCCTGGCCTCTGGGAAACATGAGGACATGCATCCTCCCTGACCCAACTCACCATTGCCTGTGAGAACTTCCCTGGGCGCCATCAGACCGGAGCTATGAACGAGACACAGCTTGAGATCCTAGTAGGTGACTTGGCCCTCAAGTTCAAACATCTGGCTTAGAAGAGCTCTCTACCCTTCCCCCAGCCTCTGCAGCTTCTCCTTCCCCACCAATCCCACTATCCTCCCGTCTCACATCTCCTCTGCCTTTCTAGTCATGTTCAAGTATTTTGTCACTTGCTGTAGTGTCTGTGTGTGTTGATCCTAGAGCTTGAATTCAGGGCCAAGGCAGTGTCCCTCAGCTCCTTTGTGCCCAAGGCTTCTACTCTATCACTTGAACCGTAGCTCCACTTATGACTGACTTTATTTGCCAGTACTGGGGCTTGAACTCAGGGCCTGAGCATTGTCCCAGAGCCTCTGTACTCAAGCCTAGCACTCTGCCACTTGAGCCACAGCACCACTTAGATTGTTCTGAGTAGTTTATTGGAAATAAGAGTCTCACAGGCCAGATACCAGTGACTCACAACATATAATCCTAGCTACTCAGGGCAGGAGGCTGAGATCTAAGGACAGTGGTTCTAAGCCAGCCAGAAACTGGCCTGGGCATAAGAGTCTGTGAGACTTTTATCTGCAATTAACCACTAGACAACTGCAAGTGGCACTGTGGCTGAAAGTACTATCCTTGACCACAGAGCTCAGGGACAGCACCCAGGCTCTCAGTTCAATACCCGTGGTAGAATCCTCTCCCATACATTAAAAAAAATGTCTCACGACTTTCCTGCCTAGGTTGGAATGAAACGGTAATCCTTAGATCTCAGCTTCCTGAGTAGCTAAGATTGCATATGTGAGCCACTGGTGCCCAGCTTAGTTCCGGCTTTTGTAGACATTTATTGCAGATAAGAGTCTTATGGACTGGGTGCCAGTGCCTCACACCCATAATACTAGCTATTTAGGAGGCAAAGATCTGACGGTGATGGTTCAGAGTCAGTCAGGAGGTGGACATGGTGGCTCACGCCTGTAATCCTAACTACTCAGGAGGCTGAGATCTGAGGATCAAGGTTCAAAGCCAGCCCAGACACAAAAGAATGTGAGACCCTTGTGTCCAACTAACCTCAAAAAAGCAGGAAATGGGGCTTGGCTGAAGAGTAGGGCAGTAGCCTTGAGCTGAAGAGCTCAGAGACAGTGCCCAGGCCGAGTTCAACCCCCATGACCCACCCTCCCCCCCCAAAAAACAAAGTCAGTCTGGACAGGAAAGTCCTCATGAGATCTTTTCTCCAATTAATGACTCAAAAACCAGAAAGGGGTGGAGGGAGTTTGGCCTAGTGGTAGAGTGCTTGCATAAGCATGCACCAAAAACTCAGGTTCGATTACTCCCTACCACAACATAGAAAAAAAAGCCAGAAATGGTGCTGAGGCTCAAGTAGTGGATCTCTAGCCTGGAGAAAGCCCGAGAACAGTGCTCAGGCTCTGAGCTCAAGCCCAGGACTGGAAAAAACAAAACCTACACTCACACTCATACTCACACAAGGGGAGCTATAGCTCAAAGTAGATCACTACAACACACAAGCCCTGAGTTCAAGCCGCACAACCAACAAAATAACAAGTCTCATGGGCTTCCCTCTCAGGGCTGGTTTTGAACTACGATCCTCCGACATCAACCTCCTGAGTAACTAGGATTACATGTAAGCCATTGGCATCAGGTTGGCACTTGCTCTTTTATTTACTGATGGGTCAATCATGGGGCTTGAACACTGGGTCTGGGTGTTGTCCCTGAGCTTCAGCTCAAGGCTAGGGCTCTACCATGCTGAACCACAGCACTACTTCTGTTTTTCTGGTGGCTCATTGGAGATAAGAGTCTCATACACTTTCCGGCCTGTGCTGGCTTTGAACCGAGATCCACAGATGTTTGTCTCCTGAGTAGCTAGGATGACAGGTGTGAGCCACCAGCACGTGGGGGCGCTTATTCTTTGAAGAGGTATTATCCAGCAAGGAGGATTCCCCGGAATGGGGCCATGTCTTCCCTGTCCCCAGACACACAACAGGTCTAGCTCAGTGCTAAGCACCTACTTGTAGCGTACAACCTGGTAGGAAGTCCTGCCTGCCTTTGGGGGGGCATACATGGAATCTTCTGGAATGGTGTTCCATAAAGGAGGATGAACACCTTTGAATGAACTCTAACCACCAGAGCCCATAGCCCCTCTGCATTCCAAGGCTAGAGACTGGAAGCTGGGTCACCCAGGCCATACCTGGCTGTGTAGGGCAAGTGGATGAGCAGCAGGGCAGGGAGGCTGGCATTGAGTTTCAGCTCGCGAAGGGTGGCGAGGTCCACATGCAGGGGACTAGCCCCAAGCTTCTCCTGCAGGTAGGTGGTCAGAGTGCTAACTGCATACCAGTCGACCGCAGGAAGCACCAGCGAGGAAGGAGCAAGGTCCAAGGCATTCTGAGGCCAGGGGAGAGGCAGAAGAGTGACCAGGAAACAGTGGGCTCGTGCTAGTCCCCCAAACTGCTCTAGCAAGCCACATCTACACAGGGGCTTACGAAGTCAGAAAGTGTGTGTACCCCTTCCTCAGAGCTCCTGAAGCTTATGGCCCCAGGCCCTTCTAGCTTTAAAGTCAGCACCTCTACTTCAGAAGGTTCTAGTTGTTTTTTTTGTTTTTTTGTTTTTTCCCCACAGTTCCAGGATTGAACCAGAGTCAGCAAAGACGCCAAGCAAATATTGTACCATTTGAGCTACGACTGCAGCCCTTTTGGTTCTCTGTTTTTGGTGATTTTTTTAATTTAAAATATTAATTTTGTGTGTGTGTGTGCGTGCGTGCGTGCCAGTTCTGAAGATTAAACTCGGGGCCTGGGCACTGTCCTTGAGCTTTTTGTGCTAAATGCTGGTGATGTACCACTTGAGCCACAGCTCCACTTCCTGGTGTGTTGGGTAGTTAATTGGAGATGAGACTGCAGTCCTCAGATCTCAGCCTCCTGAGCAGTTAGGATTATAGACATGAGCCACCAGCACCCAGGTACTTTTTTTTAATCTGCTGGTCTTGAGCCTTGAACTCACAGTCTGGGCAATGTCCTTGAGCTCCTTCTGCTGAACGCTAACACTCTACCACTTGAACCACAGCTCCATTTCTGGCTTCTTCTGTGATTAATTGGAGATAGGAGTCTCACAGACTTTCCTGCCTGGGGTGGCTTCGAGCCATGATCCTTCAATCAGGCTTCCTGAGTAGTTGGTATTACAGGTGTGAGTGGCCAGCTATTATTTTTTATTGTTGTGGCACTTCTGCCATTTCAACTCATGGTCTGGGTGCTTTCCCTGCATGTGTTTTTGGTTTTTTTCCTCAAGTCTAGTGATCTATCCCTTGAGCCACAGCTCCACTTCCAGCTTTGTGCTAACTGGAGACAGAGTCTCCTGGAGTTTCCTGCCAGGGCTGGCTTCAAAGCCTGATCTTCACATCTCAGCTTCCAGAGTGGATTACAGACATCCACCAGCAGTGCCCAGACTGTTGAGTTTCTTTTTGTGATTGGGTCTCACTACGTGTATCGAGGCTGGTGTGAACCCTCGATCCTCCTGCCTCTACTTCTCCAGTAGTTGGGATTACAAGTACATCATAGCGTAGCAGCTGTGGCTCTGAAGACGACAGTTCTCCTTATGCTAAGAGTTGGGACATGGGATGCCCTTCCCTCGTGGCTCAGGGCTGGGAGACAACTCTTACCTCCAGATTCGAAAAGGCGCTGTCCTGTTTATTTCCAAAGACACCACCATATGCTGTGAAATCCTCAATGCTTAGCTAATAGGGAAGCAGAGGAGACATCTCAGAAGATTAGGGAAGGAAAAGGAGCCAAGGCAGGGGCCCCGTGCATTCTCAGGGGGAAGAAAATCATTCACAGTCAACAGGTCTGGCATGGGCAGAGGGCTGGGCAGAAGGCAGTCATGAGGTGGAGAGCTGTACGGGCAGCTGGTTTGTGT
Source organism: Megascapheus bottae (assembly GCF_031878675.1). Lineage (NCBI taxonomy): Eukaryota > Metazoa > Chordata > Mammalia > Rodentia > Geomyidae > Megascapheus > Megascapheus bottae. The sequence goes on along the minus strand of NC_143547.1, from coordinate 105,235,382 downwards.
TGAGCTCAAGAGTAGGAGTCAGTGGACAAGAGGAAGTGGGGAGGGAAGAGGGAAGCTGGGGGAAGGGAAGGCCATTCACTGCGTGCGGAGGCAAGACAGAAGTGGAAGTCAGAGCAAAGGAGAAGCAACCGAGTCCAGCCTGGACAGGATCCTTTTCAGATGGGAAGCACCTGCCCCACCATTTTCTGGTGGGAGGAAAAGAGAAATGAACGTGTTGCCGCAGAGTAGAGGATCCCCTTCCCTCCCGACCTACATGTGTCCTTCACCCCAACCACCACAGCCCCCCCTTTCTCTGCCTTCTTCTAGTAAGGTCCAGAGTTGATCTCATCAGCTTCCCTAACCTCACTGTTTAGTACACACACTGGTCCAGCCTCCCCCCCTCTGTGGGCAGGAATGTTAGCTGGTTGCTTGTTTGTGGTGAGTGCAATGCGCGCTCTTTAATCAAGATATGACACGGTTCCCCCCTCTACGTTACACAAAGCTTTCTGTCATATTCAAAACTGCAGCTGACCTTCCCTCTTCCCTCATACACTGCGCAGCCCTCTCTCATTTCCTGGCAACCTAGCAGCCTGTCTCCTGCGCCTTTATCTGACTTTGTAAGCTCCAGTCACAACAGCAGGGCTTGAGCTCAGCAAAGGCATTCCTGGCCTATGGCCCTGGTACCTAGAGCTTCCCTGACAGAACTGTGCTCCTCCCAAAGCCACACGGCTCCTCCCTGTCTCGCCATCAAGATACCATCGCCCAAGTGAGGCCTTGTCTATCACTCTTATCCAAACCAGTGTCCCCTGTCACTCTGTTCTCTTGTTTCCTTTCCTAGACTGAACTATTGGATCCCTAAATAAAATAGATGAACAGTATTTTTCATGCCCCTTGTAAGGCCAGCTTTCTAGGCTAGGGTCTTGCTTTATTCTCCTCACTCTGACACAACACTTAATAAAATCTAATACATGCTAGGCACTACGTCTTTGGCAAATGAATGAATGAATGAATGGAAGTATTTCCTAAGACTTAGGGATCTGAGCTCCATATTTCCTGCAGGTTATTTCTCACAGCCCTTTGGTGCATGTGCCCTGTTCATTTTACAGTTGCAGAAAACATCATTTAGGAAGATTATGTGTCCAAAGGCTGAAAAGTGGTAAAACTAGGACTGAGTTGTATTCTGATATTACTTGCCACTGTCTCACAAGCATTTCATTGTCATGTACTATGTGACACGGCAACAGAGTTAAGGCCACAAGAAGAATGAGCCCGATGGGCTGCTAATGAGGAGGGGACAAGTAGAGACTTGACAGCCTTCTAACCACAATGTGGTGCTGCCCTCGAATCTTCCTGTGGTCTACACCTCAGCTTGGGGAGATCTGGAGGAGAGGAAAAACAACATATTTGTTTTGACTACACACTGAAGTTGGAACTAGTGTTCTGTCTCTAAACTCTGGAACTTCAGCAAATCCACGCAAGTAAAGGAAGATAATGACAGCAATTCCGCACCGTGCATATGAAGCTGTCAGTGAGGGTCCTCTTTTATGATCATTACAATTAGAATTACAGTTCTTCAGACCATAAGCTGTGTGATGTTGGATAAGTCACTTAATGTCACACATGTCTTTTCATCTGTAAACGGGTATGACAATCCCTATCACACTAAAGTGCTGGGTGATCCCTCATTTCTCCCATAGAGTTGGTGCCATTTCCATGGCTCTCACCATTTCCACTGAAGCTTCCCCCAGAAGCTTTTCCAACAACCCAGCTACATGTCCCTAAGTTGCGACAGATCACTGGAGCTTTCCTTGCGGAAGGGGGGGATGGGTCTGCCTGGATAGAGGAGGTAATGGAAGAGGGGGGCACACCTTGTCCTGCAGGAACAGCAGCACATTCCGGGGACCCAGCTCCAGAGCTGGATCTAGGTAGGTAGAAAGCTGCATGTCGCTGGTGATGTGGCCCTCATGTGTGTCAGCTGCCGGAGCCCACAAGTCCCTGGCAGGGGACACAAGAGGTACTGTCATGCGGGGGACTCATGGCTTGAGATCCAAAGCCCATGAGATCCCCGCGTGATGGGTACGGTGTGGGGTACTGATCTTTGCACTTAGGAAGCGCGCACCTGAGCAAGGGAAAGCAAGGGACAAGCGAGAGCCTGTAGCCTCTCGCCGAGGACACCTACCGAGCCAGGCGAAGGCGATACAGTCGCCGCGACAGGCAGGACAGCCCTCCCTAGCCCAGCCCGGCCAGGCCCAACCCGGGGAGCTCACCGATCACTGGACCACAACACCAGTGGCACTTGCTGTTCCGCAGCCGCTGCCGCTGTCGTCACCATCAGCAAAAGCGGTAACCACAGCATTCGCCACATCGCCAGCGCCCAGTGCGTCCCCGACTGTACCCAAGTCAATACAGTCGCCGCCATCACAGCCTTTACCTTCACCGCCTGGGAAGGCAACCACCCCACATCACATGACCGTTGTCTCCGCCCGCGCTCCGCCCAATCCCATCATTGGCTCCACATCAGAACTTCCCCCCCAATCGCAGGTGATTGAACCGAGAGCTTAGCACTCAAAGCCACTCCTTTTCACTGGTTGGCTGTACGTGTCTCCAGGCGCGTAATCCAGAGAAGGGAGGCGGGGACAAGCTCTACCCGGTGGACCCGGTTGAGCTGGGCAGGGCCAGTTTCTCAGAGTCCCACCCTCTACGCTGGGCCTTTCTTTCTGCTTAAGGGGAATGTGTTACCTTTGTCCTTCACACAGACCATTGTCTGATACTGTACACAGGACAATGAGGTGCTTTAGAAGGGAGTGAGGAGAAGACCCAAGCTGGGCTCCCAGCAAGAATCCCACCACTAAGCAATGCCCTGTGGCTCACACCTATAATCCTAGTTACTCAGGAGGCTGAGATCTGAGGATCAAGGTTCAAAGCCAGCCCAGGGACAAAAGGACCTGAGACTCTTATCTCCAATTAACCTCTAGAAAATGGGAAGTGGGGCTTGGCTCAAGGGTAGGGTGGTAGCCTGCAGCTGAAGACCTTAGAGATTACGTCCAGGCCCAGTTCAAGCCCCATGACACACTCCTTCCCAAAAAATAACCAGAACGTAAGCTATGTCTATGTCTCAATTAACAGAGCATTCAACATAAAAAGCTAAGGGACAGCACCCACGCACTCAGTTCAAACCCCACAACCAAAAAGACAAATAAACAAAAAACCAACGTCGCTGAGCACTGGTAGCTATCCGAGCTACTCAGGAAGTTGAGATCTCAGAATCACAGTTCGCTTCCAGCCTGCACAGGAAAGTGCAAGAGACTCACCCCCAATGAACTACTCAGAAAAAGCCACAAGTGGCACTGTGGCTGAAGTGGTAGAACACTAGCCTTGAGTAAATGAAGCTCAGGGACAGTACACAGACCATGAATTAAAGCCCCAAGATTGGTACCAAAAAAAGAAAGAAAGAAAGAAAGAAAGGCAAAAGAAAACCAATCCTAGGCTAGGGATATGGCCAGTGGTAGAGTGCTTACGTCGCATGTGTGAAGCTCTTGATTCAATTTCTTGGTACCACATACACAGAAAAAAAAAAAAAAACAGCAGTGGGGGCCAGGAGTTTGGCCTAGTGGTAGAGTGCTTGCCTAGCATGCACGAAGACCCGGGTTCAATTCCTCAGTACCACATACATAGAAAACACCAGAAATGGTGCTGTGGCTCAAGTAGCAGAGTGCTAGCCTTGAGGAAAAAGCCCAAAGAGTGCGCAGGCTCTCAGTTCAAGTCCCAGGACTAGTAAAAAAAAAAAAACCAGCAGTGGTGCTGTGGTTTAAGTGGTACAGCACTATCCTTGAGCAAAACAACCTCAAGACAGTACCTAGGACCTGAGATCAAACCCCAGGGCTGGAGGAAAAAAAAAACCTTTGGGGTTGGAGGTGTGGCTCAGTTGGTAGAGTGCTAGCCTATGAGGGCAAGCGGCAGGTAGGAGTCCCAATCTCCAATCTAAGGACGTTGGGAGAAAGGAACAAAAATGAAACAAAAGTTCTTTTTTTTGTTGTTGGTCATGGGATTTGACTCTAAGTTTTCTCACTCAAAGCTAATGCTCTACCACTTTCAGTTTTCTGGTGGTTAATTTTAAATAAGTCTCATGGACTTTTCTGCCCCAGCTGGCTTTGAACCACAATTCCCAGCTCTTAGCCTTCTGAGTAGCTAGGGTGGCTAATGCCACTGGAGCTGGCCTAGGAAACTGTTTCTATCATTTGGCAACTTTGACAAGACCATTCCCGGGTGGTGACTTAGTGTAAAATTAAGATCATCCTTCCCTGACATTCATCTAAGGGAAAAGAAAGAGTAACAGTTACAGTCACAAAATAAGACACAGTATCAAATGGATTGGGTGGGACATTTGAAATGTTTTACATGCAGTCTTTTCTTCTCTCAGATGGTAATTGTTACAAACAAAACATACCTTTAATCCTAGATACTTAGGAAGTTGAGATCAGAGAATTTAAAGTTCAAAGTCAGTCCGGGGCAGGAAAGCCCAGGAGAGTCTTCAGAATATGCATGCGCCCTAATAAAAAGTGAATTTATGTTTGTAACTTACCTTGATGCACCAAAAATAAAATGAAAAGATAGATGAGTAATAAGCTAAGGGTTCTAAAATATTAATGGTAGAATGTAGGAAATGGATACATTTGAATGTTCACATTCTCTCCCAGTAAGATATGTGTCAAATGTTCTCTTTCCCAAATTTCTGTGTATCCAGAATTTGTAAGCACTGTCTAATAGGGAAAGTGAGTCATTGTAGATATAATCAAGTTACCATGAAGTCATACTGGCTAATCTAGTGAGTAGTATCATTGTAAAAAGAGGGAATCAGGGCAACAGTGGTTCACACGTGCAATTCTAGCTACTCAGGGGACTGAGACCTGAGGATTGCAATTCAAAGCAATACCAGCAGAAAAAAAGTTTGTGAGACTCTCATCTCCAATTAACCACCAGAAAACAAGAAGTGGACCTGGAGGTCAAAGTGGTAGAGCCCAAGCCCACAGTTCAAGCCCCACAACTGATAGAAAGAAAAGAAAGATTCTCACAGACTTTTCTACCTGGACTGCCTTTGAGCTGTGATCCTCAGATCTCAGCCTCCTGAGCAGCGAGGACTATAAGTATGAGGCATCAGTGCCTGGGTACCTGAGCTGGTAAAATGGCATCATCCTGCTCAGAGTCTCCTGCACTCTGCTTGTTTGATCCTCACTAACTGCTAGAACCATTGGCTCCTCCGTGATGCCAGTACTTGAACTTTCAGGTGAGAGCCTTTGTCAACTGCGAGGGTCATTCTGTTGGCAGACACTGGAAGCGTTCCTGTTGTGTGCCATGCTGCAAAATGCAAGATGCTTGAGACGTTTGAAGAGTCATCCTCATTCCTTATCCACGACCAAGCAGGACACCAGAAATGGAAGTGGATGTAATTCAGGGATCAGAGGACCTCACAGCCACTCACTGTAGGAGGAGTCACGTGTATGGAGTGAGTGACTCAACACTGGAAAGTCCCTGTGCCCCCATTCATATCCAAACTCCTGCTCGGGTTTTCTTAGCCACACCATCACCTCCTTCTTCTCCTCCTCTTCCTTCTTCATCTTCTCTGTGGATCGTGGAGCTTTAGTTCAGCCTGGGCGCTGTTCCTGAGCTCTTCAGCTCCAGGCTACCGCCTTACCCTTGAGCCAAGCCCCACTTCCCATTTTTTAGAGGTTAATTGGAGATAAGAGTCTCAGGTCCTTTTGTGCCTGGGCTGGCTTTGAACCTTGATCCTCAGATCTCAGCTTCCTGAGTAGCTAGTATACAAGCGTGAGCCACCACATCCGGCTACATCCTCCACTTCTTTTTTTTTTTTTGCCAGTCCTGGCTTGAGCTCAGGGCCTGAGCACTGTCCTTGGACTCTCTCAAGGCTAGAGCTCTATCACTTGAGCCTCAGCACCACTTCCGGCTTTTTTCTATGTATGTGGTACCATGGAATCGAACCTGGGTCTTCGTGCATGCTAGGCAAGCACTTTAACCAGTAGGCCAAACTCCAGGCCCCCATCCTCCACTTCTTAAAGCAATTTGGTTACATCTATTTTTGTGTGCCTGACCTAGAGTTTGAACTCAGAGCCTGGGCGCTGTCCCTTAGCTTTTTTACTCAAAGCTAGTGCTGTACCACTTGAGGCACAACTCTACTTCTGGCCTTTTTGGTGGTTAGAGATGAGTCTTTCCAGCCCAGGCTAGCTTTGAAATGAAATCCTCAGATTTCAGCCTCTGGAGTAGGTAGGATTGTAGGCATAAGCCACCTAGCAACATTTTAGTTACATCCTTTCTTTCTCTATATGGATATACTATTAATATTGTCTCTAATCCTGAGTCTTAGAAATGCACAATACCCATCCTAGTTCCTCCTGACCTAAATACAGTACTTTATTAGGTCTGATGATGGTTATGATGTGTGTGTGTGTGTTTGTTTAGGTGCGTGTGCACACACACACACGTACATGCACCAGGCCCTGAGGCTTGAACTCAGGATCTGGGCACCGTCCCTGAGCTTCTGTGCTCAAGGCTTGTGCTCTACCATTTTTTTCTTTTTTGCCAGTCCTGGGCATTGAACACAGGGCCTGAGCATTGTCCTTGAGCTTTCTCAAGATCTTCATGCATTTCATGCATTCTAGGGAAGCACACTACCACTAGGCCAAACTCCTGGCCCCTGCTCTACTATTTTTAACCACAGCACCATTTCTGGTTTTTGGTAGTTAACTGGAGATAAGAGTCTCACAGACTTTCCTGACTGAACTAGCTTTGAACCCCAATCCTCACCTCTCGGCCTCCTAAGTAGCCAGGATTAATGGTGTGAAACAATGACGCCTGGTTCTAGCTTTGTTTTACTCTTTTGTCTTGGTGTGAGTGTTGCCACAGAGCTATACATCTTTCCCTAGCTTGGAGTTTTGAAGCTAATTAACCATGCTTTGTAAAATTAACCTCTATTTTTGCAAGGTTGTTACAGGGACTGCAGACACTAACTGAAGCCTTACGAGGGCCCAATGTCCATCAATCTGTTCAGGGCTCTAAGGATCCTGCTCTTTCTTCCTTTCTTTCTCTTTCTTTTTTTCTTTTTTTGCCAGTCCTGGAGCTTGAACTCTAGGCTTGGATCCTGCTTTATTGTCCAGTGGGTCATTTCCCATCCCTATAGAGAGTCTCGAGGTACAATGGCGCAACGTAGATGCTTTATTATTTTTTAAAAAACCATGAAAATCTAGACCCAAGGACATGAGAGAGATGCCAACACAGAAAGGATAGAAAAGTGGGTGGGCCCCAGCATGGGGTCAAGTGGCCAGCTCTTAGGCCCTGGCTGCAAGCTCTGCTCAGCTGGGCTTGACTTCTGGCCTAGAACTTCTCTTCCTGCCTGCAGGTGATCTAAGGAGGGGCCCGTGCCTAATGACAGGCGCTGCAGTTGGGGAAGTTCAGGCAGAAGGAAGACATGGCTGACAGCCATCCCTGAGGAGGAGAAGAGCAGCTCTTGCACGGCAAGCCAAGGAGCCCATTGGCCCACATGCCACACAGTTCTAGCCAGGCCCTGGCGCCCCAGCCCACCTAGTTAATCCCCTGCCAGCTTCACTGCCTGCCAGTGCCAATCCCAGGAGAGGAAGTGGGAAGGCAAGAAGGAAGGAGGCCCCTGCCTAAGCTTCTTGCCTTCTCAGACAAATGGGAGGAAGAGCCAAGGTCTTCCTTTAACTGAAGGATCACGGCAGAGTCAGATGTCTTCCACCTAGAGGGGATCCCCGCTCGCAGTTAGGAGCCTGTCTGCCTCAACCCACGTCGTAGTTAAGCAGCATCCATCCGCCAGCCCCAGGTGCATGCAGGGCAAAAAGCCAATGGTGGCTCTCAGAGCCACCAGGGCCTTCAATCCCAGCTCTGCCTCTTCCAGTGCCTTCTTGGAGCTGAGGACTCCATAGTCAGGGGCGGCATGAGACCCCACCTATCTCCCAGGCTGGAGGTGGTGATGGAGCTGCTCAGCCTGGGTCTTCAGGCGCTGGAATTCCTCTTGAATGAAGTCTGTCAGAGCTTTGCGCATCTCCACCTAAGGACAAAGACAGGCTGGCCTGTACCCCTTAGAGACAGGCCAAAGTACCCCGGGAAGCCGAGGGGGGGAAGGGAGGAGGGCAGCTCCAAGGAGGACACTCACAGCTGACTTGTTCTCTGCCCGGAGCCGCTCGAGCACAGGCAGTGCACTGAAGGGCTTCCCGATCAGCACGGTGATTTTCTGTGGGGAGGCCAGCCGCCGAGGGTGACAAGGAGCAAGGAAGTGTCCCCAGTCCCAGCCCAAGCCCTACCCTGACATATATTATGTGTTCCCTCAGCCCTCTTTCCCTCTTTAAAACAGGCAGCTAGAGCTGGGAGGCTCACTCCTATAACCTTAGCTACGTACGAGGCTAAGTTCTGACGATCATGGTTCAAAGCCAGCCCCAGCAGTTAAGACTGAAACTCTTATCTCTAATGAAGTGGCAAAAAGCCAGCAGTGGAGTGGTGGTTCAAGTGGTAACGTGCTGGCCTTGAACAAAAAGCGCGCGCGCGCGCGCACACACACACACACACACACACACCACACACACGCGCGCGCGCGCACAGAACTCTACAACAACCTGGTAGGCTTGGCGGCATGCAAAAGCAATCCCACTCCTGGCAATTGTCCTATATCTGACTTGCAGCATCCCAACCCCATAGCCGATCCTTACCCTTTTCTGTTGTCCTTGTCAACTCCTTGGTGCCAGGAAATCCCTATCTATGTTCCACTCAGTTCCCCCACTGGGGCTAAAGCTCAGCTCCTCCCACAGCTGTCCTCTGGAGTGTGGAGTGGAAGAGACAGCAGGCAGGCTAGCAGATAGACTCAGACATAGACACAGACAAGGGTCAGCAGATGTACTCACTTGTCCAAAGCGGGGGAAGTACGGTGGGCTGTTAGGAAGGACATCATTCATTCCTGCAGCATGGTAGACGACAGGCAGTCACTGAGGGGAACAGGACAGCCTGGGGCCTCAGGGAGTCCCAACTCCTCCACCCCAGTTACCCTCTCTCTGCCACCTCAAACACCACCCATCCCCAGTCAAGGCTCACCAACATGCCACAGTGGCAGGATGATGGGGTTTAGGTGACATTCAGCAATCAGGCGTCCGATTCCTGCCCAGAGGAGAGGCAAAACAGTGCCATGAGTTGGGTCACACTTCCCTAACGCCCTCGGGGTAGTGCTTTCCCCTACTGCCCCCAAGTCAAAGCTAGCACAGTGGACGAACCCCCAGCCCATCATGCCCACACACAGGGGGCGGAGCGGGGCACTTACCCCACTTGAAGCGCAGGAACTCGGAACTCATATTCACTTTCCCTAGAGGCAGCACAGAGGGGGAGCTTGGGAGCTGGCCTGGCACACTCCGAGGCCACCCAGCCAGCGCCACTCACCTTCAGGAAAGATGTGGACCCAGTCCCCATGGTTGAGCTTCTCTAAAATGAAGTCCATCCCCTTCTGGTACACTCCGTCTCCTGCAGAAAAAGGTCTGTTTCCTTCAGTCTCCATTTTCTGAGGAAGAGGAGCTTGCCTTCAACACTCTCCAAACAAACCCCGCTTCTCCCGGCCAGGCGGACACCCCGAGGACCCCACCATCAATTCCCCCTCCCGGGACTGGCGCACCTCTCCCCAAGGCCAGCGGCCCTGGCTGTCTTTTGCTCAGTCGTATGTGCTTCTCAAAGCAAACCAGCGTCCTCAGGTGCTGGTGGCTCACACCTGTGATCTCCCTACTCAGCAGGCTGGGATCTGACAATTGAGGTTCAGAACCAGCCCGGCAGATTCAAGTGTGTGAGGCTCTCATCGCTAATTAACCACCAAAAAGCCAGAAGGGGTGCTGTAGCTCAAGTGGTAGAGTGTTAGCCTTGACCAAAAAGAGCTCAGGGGCAGCGCCCAGGCCCAGAGTTCAAGACCCAGGACTGACAAAAAAATAAAAGTGAAGGGAGGGAAAGGGGGACAAAAAACACGAGAAGGGGTATCAATGTGCAAAGAAGTAATGCACCCACTACCTGGTGAATATAACTGTAACCCCTCTGTACATTACCCTGACAATAAAGTAAAGAAAAGTGAAATAGCCTCTGTTGGAGGTTTTGTTATTTACAAGATTTTTTCTTTTTGTCTTTTTTGACACAGCGCCAGTAATGGCTTTTTTGTGTGTGTGTATGTGGAAGTGAGGAATCAAATCCAGGGCTCCATGCATGCTAGGCAAGCACTCTTCCACTGGGCCACATTCCCAGCCCAAGATTGAATTTTTCCCCAGTACTTGATGATTTCATCTTGCCCAAGTTGCCTCCCTAAGGGAGGGTCTTGTTTTCAGGGAAGCCCAGAAACGAAGGGGCCAGCAGGAGGAATGGAACTTGGAGGCCAGGGCCTCACTCCGCTGCCCTTGTAAGGAGGATCCTCTGTGATCACGCTATATATCCTTTCCATATAGCAGAGATGACAAATGCATATCACCACACCCAGCTTTTTCTGAAGTTGACTGATTTCTATTTTTGGGCCTGGGCTGACCTCAAATTAGTCTCCTCTCTATTTCTGCCTGCCAAGTAGTTAGCATTACCATGCCCTACTAGAAATGGATTGGTTTTATGTGCATGTCTGTGTCTCTGTGTGTGTGCTGGTCCTAGGGATTGAACTCGGGGACCGGTGCCATCCCTGAGCTCTTTTTTGCTCAAGGATAGCGCTCTACCATTTGAGCCACAGCACTATTTCCAGTTCCCTAGTGGAACTGGAGATAAGAGTTTCATGGTCTTGGGCCAGAAGTTTAGCCCAGTGGTAGAGTGCTTGCCTAGCATGCACAAACCTGGGTTCGATTCCTCGGTACCACATACACAGAAAAAAGCTGGACGTGGTGCTGAGGCTCAAGTGGTAGAGCTCTAGCCTTGAGAAAGTCCAAGGACAGTGCTCAGACACTGAGCTCAAGTCTAGCACTGGGCAAAAAAAAGTCTCACCTCTACTGCTATGTTTTGTTGTTGTTTTGCCAGTACTGGGGCATGAACTCAGGGCCTGGGCACTGTCCTTGGGCTTTCTCAAGGCTAGAGCTCTACCACTTGAGCCTCAGCACCACTTCTGGCTTTTTTTAATGTATGAGGTACCGAGAAATTGAACCCGGGTCTTCATGCAAGCACTCTACCACTAGGCCAAATTCCCGGCCCCTCTACTGCCATATTATAGCTTCTGTGTTCTTCTTTGTTTGCCAGTCCTGGGGCTTGAACTCAGGGCCTGGGCACTATCATTGGACACTTTTTGTTCCTGGCTATTGCCCTGCCAATTGAGCCATGGCGCCACTTCTGGCCTTTACTGTTTATGTGGTACTGAGGAATCAAACCCAGGGCTTCATGCATGTTAGGCAAGAACTCTACCACTAGACTATGTGCCTGACCCTTCTATATTTTAAAAAAAATTTTGGCCAGTCCTGGGCCTTGAACTCAGAGCCTGAGCACTGTCCTTCAACTTTCTCAAGGGTAGAGCTCTACCACTTGAGCCAAAGCACCACTTCTAGCTTTTTCTGTGGATGTGGTTCTGAGGAATGGAACCTGGGTCTTCATGCATGCTAGGCGAGCACTCTACCACTAGGCCAAACTCCCGCCCTGTCTTCTATTTTGCAGGGGTCCCTCTGGGAAAGAGGCAGTGGCCACTGGTCTCCTTGTCCTAAGGGAGGCCTGATAACCCCGAGAAGTGCCTCTCAGAGAAGCAGCTCACCTCGGCACACTGGCACACACTTGCCCAAGCTGAAGAAGTGGGAATGCAGCTCCTTAGTGAAGCAGATGTCAGCAGCTGCCGGGGTCCTAAAGCACACAGATTCCGTCACCCCCCCCCACAGACTCACTGTTCCTTCCCACCTCCAGCGTGATGCCTAGCAACATCAGCATGGACAGTGGAACCCCAGATGAAGGGCTTGGGGTCCCCATCCCATGCCCTGCCTGGACTGCTGGATGCCTTCTCCTGGGTAGGAGAGGAAAAGGGCAAATCTGGGCAGACACGTGTGCAGCTCAAGGGGCCCGTTTCTCCTCACCAGCGCATCAACTTCAGGTTCCAGATATGGCGGAGTTTCAGGATCCCTAGAAAAGAGGAAAGGCTTTGTATTCCAACTCACCTTATTTTCAGAGAGAATCCTTTTCTTAGCCCATTTTAAGGAATGGGGTTCAAGGGAAAGAACATTTTTTTTTGTTGTTGGTTGTGGAGCTTGGACCCTAGGCCTGGGCGCTGTCCCTGAGCTCTTCAGCTCAAGGCTACCGCCCTACCCCTTGAGCCACATCCCTGCTTCCAGTTTTCTAGAAGTTAATTGGAGATGAGTCTCTTGTTCTTTATTGGTTCTTTATTGCCCGGGATGACTTTGAACCACAATCCTCAGATCTCAGCCTCCTGAGTAGCTAGGATTACAGGCATGAGCCTGTACGCCAAGCAAAAGGAACATTTTCTACTGACTTTTGAGTCAGAGCTTCAAGATTTCCCTGGCTCTCCCTTCCCTTAAACTCAACAATTTACCTATCACCAAATCTGTTTATTTCCCTGAAATAAACACAGGGCTTGAACTCTGGCCTGGGTGCTGTGTTTGAGCTTTTGTCCTCAAGGCTAGCACTCTACCACTTTGAGATGTAGCTCAACCTCCAGTTATTTTGGTGGTTGATTGGAAATAAGAGTCTCAGGCTTTCCTTCCTGGGCTGGCTTCAAACCTCAATTCTCAGCTCTCAGCCTCCTGAGTAGGTTAGATTTCAGGTATGAGCCAACAGCACCCAGTCCCAGATACATTTTTTTGTTTTGTGGGTAATGGACTTAAACTCAGCCTGAGCACTGTGCCTGAGCTCCTCAGCTCAAGCATACCACCCTACCCTTGAGCCAAGCCCCACTTCTCATTTTGTAGAGGTTAACTGGAGATAAGAGTCTTAGGTCAAGGGCAGAGAATTTGGCCTAGCGGAAGAGTGCTTGCCTAGCATGTACAAAGACCCAGGTTTGATTCTTTGTGTACTACATACATAGAAAAAAGCTAGAAATGGTGCTGAGGTTCAAGTGGTAGAGCTCTCGCCTTCAGAAAGTCCAAGGACAGTGCTCAGGCCCTCAGCTCAACCCCAGGACTGATAAAAAAAAAAGTCTCAGGTCCTTTTGAGCCTGGGCTGGCTTTGAATCTTGATCCCCAGATCTCAGCCTCCAGATTATCTAGGATTACAGGTGTATGCAACCACACTCTGCACCCCAAGATACATTTTAACAATACCCATTCTTCTAAACCTCTCCATCTACTGTTACTGTGACTATCCTGATCCCGGCTACTGGACAGCTTCAGGACTTCCTTCCTCCCCTCCCAATATCTACCTGTGGCATTTTACAGATTCTTCTCACCTAGGTTCCAATATTCCAAATGGCTTCCCATGAGGTGCACTATAGTCTGGCCCCTTCTTTCAGCAGTGGGCGACTTGGTCACCCCTGTATCTAATGGGTCACCTAGCCATCTGATGACCTGAGCCAAGGAATGTTGAACAAAACTATGGCTGGAGGCATGGACAGGTTTAGAGTAAGTGCTCAACAAGTGTGTGGCATTGAGTTCAAACCTCAGTACTAAAGAAAATATAAAATTAAATAAAACAGCAATTTATAGGTGAGAGAACCAGGCTCTTACGAGGCGCTGGTTTAAGGGCACAAACCCAAGGACAATGTTGGAACAAGCCTACAAGTCATATGGCTCTCAGCCCAGTGCATGTTCGACATGATTCCCTGTCAGGGGTATAGTCTTCGTCTGACTAACTCTTCCAAAGACTGTGTAAGACACTCAACAGTTTAGAGAACACAGCTCCACTGGCATGATGTAAGAGTAAAGGGAAAAGAAAACAAATTGTGTGGGGGCTAGAAGTTTGGCCTAGTGGTAGAGTGCTTGTCTAGCATGCATGAAGACCAGGGTTTAATTCCTTGGTAGTACATACATAGAAAAAGCCAGAAGTGGTGCTGTGGCTTAAGTGGTAGAGCTCTAGACTTGAAAGCTCAAGGACAGTTCCCAGGCTCTGAGTCTAGTCTTCAGGACTGGCAAAAAAAATATGTAGGTATCTGCACATTCCTTTTAAATTTCTTTTCTTTTCTTTTGTGGGTTATGGGGCTTGAACTTGGCTTTGGCGCTGTCCCTGATCTCTTTGGCTCAAGGCTACCACCCTACCCAAGAGCCAGAGCCCCACTTCCCATTTTCTACAGGTTAATAGGAGATAAGAGTCTCAGGTCCTTTTGTGTCCAGGCTGGCTTTGAACCTTGATCCTCAGATCTCAGCCTCCTCAGTAGCTAGCATTACAGTTGTGAGCCACCGTGCCCCCCAAAATTTGTTTTGTTTTTGTCAGTTGTGGGACTTGAACGTTGGGAATGGGTGCATATCCCTGAGGTGTTCAGCTTAAGGCTGCTATCCTAGCCTTTGGACTGGGTGTTGTCCCTGAGTTCTTCAGCTCCAGTCATACCATCCTACCCCTTGGCCTGGGCATTGTTTCTGAGCTTTTCAGTTCAAGGCTACCACCCTATTCTTGGAGCCACAGGGTCAATTCCCATTTTCTAGTGATTAATCGGAGATTAGCGTCTGTGAGGCTTTGGTAGTGCCTGGGCTGGTTTTGAATGAGATCGTCAGATTTCAGCCTCCTGAGAAGCTAGGATTGTAGACGTCAGCCACCATGCCCAGGGTCTAAATTCCTAAGCTCCTCTTCATAAAAGCAAGTTTCCATGCTAAAGCATTCAAGAATCACAATTGCAAGGACTATGCAAAAAGTCCAGTCTGAAGGCAGGTGGTTCTTTTTCTGTTTGGCCTATCTTTGTGTCCCTGTGCCTAGTAGTCTAGCCCAGGTACCCCAGAGATGAGGGTCATCCATGCAGGACTGGTGATTGGAGACCGTGATGAGCGGGGTGGCAGGCCCTCGGTTTTCGATGAGTTCGTAGAGCACTTCCTTGTTGTGGACGGTGAGATGGTTCATATACTCTGGAGAGACAGGAAGGATGATATGAGAAGAGAGAAGCCAGGGAAAATCCTCCCCATACCCTAAAACCCACTTCCCAGCTTTGGTGCGGGGCGGGGGGGGGGGAATCCATGCCCGACCCTCACTTGGTGTCCTGTTCACTCACTCGTCCAGAAGCAGCTATAGGTGCCCACCAGGCCCATGACGACGCTGCTGGCCAGGGTCCAGGTGAACGGCGGCACGGCGGGGAATGGCCATTTCACGTGGAGGGGCATCTCCTCCGGCCCCACCCTGGCAGCCCGGCGCTCCCCGCCACTGCGCAGCCAGGGGCTCTGACCTAGCTGCGTGTCCTCAAGCACTTCAGAGTGTTTAATAGGCCCGCGCCCACATGCCAGCCGCCGCTCGGCAGCACGGAAGACTAGAGCAAGGTCACCTCAGATGGCAGGATCCGCCGAGCTCCCCTGGTTTGCCACAGAGCAGCCGTCGCCGGGGCCAGATGCCAGACTTCCAGCCGGAGCAGTACCGAGCTGGAAACGGGATGGTAAAGTCTCCGAGATCGCACAACTGCCGGAAAGCAAGCCAAGGACCACGGCAGGCTCCCTGCCGGTTGTCGCAAATCGCGCCGCTTGACGGCACTGAAGTCGGATCCCGTCCGGTCCCGCCCCGCCCTGACAGCCCTTCAATTCATTTCGGTGACAAGGGCCGCCCAGCTCAACATCTGCCGTGTTTGAGTGTTTTTTTTTATTAATATTATTACCGTCCTCTTCGTTCTGGGAATACTCCCACATAGGACTTACCATTTAGAATATTTTAGTATTATTTCTTACATAATATGGGCAACATGCATAATTCATATGTATTACATTATGTAATTCTAGGTAGTTGCAAACATGCAATCTTACAGTTACATCACGGCATGAGTGTATCATATGATGCATATAGATATAACACAGAATGCACTATGTGCTAGGACATATAATGGATAACATATAGGCACACATATAGTAAGGTATTTATATATAGCCCGTCCTGGGGCTTGATCTCAGGACCTGAGCACTGTCCTTGTGATTTTTAAAGCTAGAGCTCTACCACTTGAGCCATAGCACCACTTCTGATTTTTTTTTCTATGTATGTGGTACCAAGGAATCGAACCTAGGTGTCCATACATGCTACGCAAGCACACTACCACTAGACCAAACTCCCAGCCCCCACATGTAATATATTTTATAGCATTACATGGTATTTTACACAATCACAGACCTATCAAACATTGCGAATCGTTCCAAACCATATTTGTCATCTATTCCTTTTCTTCTCTTTTTAATTTTGTTTTTGTGCCGGTCCTGGGGCTTCCATTCCGGCACTGAGGTGCACACATCTGGATTTCCTCGGTACCACTTGTACGTTGATATTGTCGATTTGCACAGGTAACTGCCCCATTAAAGGTCGGCTTCTCCTGAGTCAAGGTGACAAACTACGCGGCAGCTAGAACTTCTTCCCACGCGGCCCGGGAAGGGCGGGGCCTGGGATAGACTGGGCAGGCAGCACTTCTGTTCCCAGACCTAGGCCTGCCCCGCCTGCTGGGCCGGCCCCGGGGAGGAGCTAGACCCTGTTTACTGGCCCGCAGGGGTTGGAGCTCAGGTCGATCCCCTGGAGACTGGAACCAATTTCCTCATTTTCCGATTCTTGTTTACTTACGTTAACGAAGGACACCTGACCCTGACATTTTTCGCCTCCGACTGTAGTCCCAGCAATTGAGGAGGCTAAAATCTGAGGATTACGGTTCAAAGCCAGTTCAAACGGAAAAGTTTGTGAGACGTTTTCCTTTAACCACAAAAAACCCAGAAGTGGTGCTGTGGCTCAAGTGGTAGAGTGCTAGTGATATAGCACTGAGAAAACCCAAGGACAGTACCTAGGCCCGGAGTTCAAGCCCCAGTACCAGCACACACACACACACACACACCACTGGGCAGACAAGCAGATCGGTAGTGGGACCTACAAGCTAAGGAAAGATCAAGTGTTCACAGATGAAGAACATCTCAAGCCTGAAACCAAAGGAGCTACTGGAAGCCCAAGCTGGATTTTTATCTCAGTACCTAATAAAGCAGTAATGGGATCCACAGAGCCTCTAAACTTGCCAATATATGTGGGCTCACAAAGGCCCACATATATCCCAGAATAGGCACAATTAGCATGACTGACACAGCAGGTGCTCATGGAGAAACAGGGTTGGATCAACCGTAGTCAGGAAGGAGACAGTGGCAGATATACAGACATAGACAACAGAGGGGGGAAAAAGCAAAGAACAAAATCAGAAAGTAAGCCATTGGGAGGGGAAAAAAAAGAAAAGATGATTGGGAGAAGCAACACAACAGAAGCAGGAGTCCTGATGCTGGGAAATGTGGGAGGCATGGACCCAAAGTACAATGAGGGTCTGATTCAAAAACACAGGCTCGCTCAGCTAAACCTGAGACATAGGCATACCAAATGAGATGCTCTCAAAGAAGCAGCACCTCACAAGATGAGCAAGAGGACCAAGTTAGATGAAGCCATGGGGAAGGGCCGCATTACAAACCACAAAAGGGGGACGGTACCCATATCTGGAATCATTTGAAAGGTTTAAATGTAGATGTCCTTGAATTCATTTTACTGTTGAAACTTTACTCTGTGTACATGTATGTATGTGTCTGTGTGTGTGTGTGTGTGTTGTCAGTCATGCGACTTGAACTCAGGGCTTGGGTGCTATCCTAGAGCCTCTTTGTGCTCAAGGGTAGTGCTGTACCACTCAAGCCACACCACTACAACCCAGGCGAGCTTTGAAATAGGCTTTCACATTTCAGCCTCCTCAGTACTTGGGATTACAAGCCTGAGCCACCAACACTGAGCTGACACTTTGTCTTAAGGATAACATATCCCAACTGGACAGACATACAGACATTCCTTTACTTAGAGTGCCTGGGAATGGGGCAAGGAGGGGAAATAATGCTATGCAGCCTTTCATTTTTTTTACCTACTGGCTTAAACAGATGCTCTACTACTTAAGACATGGGTCCAACTCCAGGTGTGGGGGCTCACGCCTGTCATCCTAGCTACTCAGGAGGCTGAGAGCTGAGGATCACGGTTCAAAGCCAGCACAGGCACTAAAGTCCCAGAAACTCTTATTTCCAATTAACCACCAGAATACTGAAGGTGGTGCTATGGCTCAAGAGGTAGGAAAGCAGCCTAGAGCTCAAGAGATCAGGGCCAATGCCCAGGCCTAGATTTCAAGTCCCGTGACCAATTAAAAAAAAATCCCAGGAACCAGTCGCTTGCACTTGTAATTCTAACTACTCAGGAGACTGACATCTGAGGATGACAGCTAAAATCTAGCCTGGGAAGCAGGAGTGTGGCCTAGTGGTAGAGTGCTTGCCTAGCATACACTAAGCCCTGGGTAGCACCACATACCCACATACATTGAATGCTAACCTTGAGTAAAAGTGCCCCAGGATAGCGTCCACACCCAGAGTTCAAGCCACAAGGTTGGCAAACAGAAGAACGAGGAGGAGGAGGGGGAAGAAGAGGAGGAGGAGGAGGAGGAAGAGGAGGAG
Source organism: Megascapheus bottae (assembly GCF_031878675.1). Classification (NCBI taxonomy): domain Eukaryota; kingdom Metazoa; phylum Chordata; class Mammalia; order Rodentia; family Geomyidae; genus Megascapheus; species Megascapheus bottae. The sequence goes on along the minus strand of NC_143547.1, from coordinate 105,216,840 downwards.
GAAGAGGAAGAAGAAGAGGAGGAGGAAGAAGAAGAAGAGGAAGAGGAGGAGGAGAAGGAGGAGGAGGAAGAGGAGGAAGAGGAGGAAGAGGAAGAAGAGGAGGAGGAGGAGGAAGAAGAAGAAGAAGAGGAGGAGGAGGAGGAGGAGGGGGAGAAGGAGGAGGAGGAGGAGAAAAAAAAAGCCATCTGGGCAAGAAAGTCTATGAGACACTTATCCCAAATTAAGGCCCAAATAGCAGAAGTGGAACTGTGGCTCCAGTGGTAGAACACTACACAGGAGCAAGGAGCTGAAGAGTAGCATCCAGTCCCTGAGTTCAAGGCCTACAATCAATCAAAAAAAGAAAAAAGTTTGCCTGGCACCAGTGGCTCACGCCTGTAATCCTAGCTAGTCATGAGACTGAGATCTGAGGATCACAGTTCAAAGCGAGCCCAGGCACTGAAGACTGAGAATCTGTCTTATGGTGGTCCTGGGGCTTGAACTCAGGACATGGACACTGTCCCTGAGCCTCTTTGTGCTCAAGGCTAGTGCTCTACCACTTGAGCTACAGCACCACTGGCTTTTTCGAGTACCTTGTTGGAGAGTACTCATGGGAACATTTTTGCCTGGGCTGGCTTCAAACTGCAATCCTAGATTTCAGTCTTTAAGAAATTAGGACTAGGGCCGGGAGTTTGCCCTAGTGGTTAAAGTGCTTGCCTAGCATGCATGAAGACCCGGGTTCGATTCCTCAGTTCCACATATAGAAAAAAGCCAGAAGTGGTGCTGAGGCTCAAGTGGTAGAGCTCTAGCCTTGAGAAAGTCCAAGGACAGTGCTCAGGCCGTGAGCTCAAGCCCAGGACTGGCAAAAAAAAAAAAAAAAAAAAAGAAATTAGGACTATAGGCGTGAGGCACCAGTGCTGGCCTGCAAGACCACCAGAAAAGTCTGAAGTAGAAACGTGGCTCAAAGTGATGCAGTGCTAACCTTAAGCAAAAAAGAGCTCAGGGACAGTGCTAAGGCCCTGAGTTAAAGACCCCTGACTGGAATAAATAAAGGCTGGGGTGGGGGAGCCAGGAGTGACCTAGTGGTAGAGTGCTTGCCTACCATGCATGTAGCCCTGGGTTCCGTTCCTAGGTACCACATACACAGAAAAAGCCAGGAGCTTCACTGGGCTCTAGTGGCAGAGTACTAGCCTTAAAAAGGTCAAGAACAGTAACCAGGCCCAGTTCAAGCTCCAGGACTGGCAAAAAAAACATGCCAGGCTACACAGCTCCCACAGCTGCCATAAGGACCTCCAGCAGCTGGAAGCAGCAGCTTCCCCAAGCTTTCTTCAAGTGACCAAAGTCAGGGAGGGACAGCAATGCTGCTGCTTCACCAGCCAACAGTGCTGTAGGCTTCCACAGGGTGAATGCGTGTGACAATGACCACTGTGACTGCCAGCAACTGTCCATAATGCCTCACTGAGACACTGAGTCATCCCATGGGACAGCTTCCTTACACTTCTGCCAGAGATGAGGCTGGCACTGGGAGCAGTAGGGAAGTTGCTAGGAAGCCGAACCCCATACATGATCCTGTCCCTCAGCATGTCATCTTTGTCTCCCCAGCTGCTCCAAACATTCCCAGGGTGCAGTGGTCTAGATGTGACAGAATACAACACTCAACTCAGACTTCTGAGGCTTCTAAGTGGGCTTTTGCCTTGGCAATAGTTTGTACAGATTGTACAGCACTAGCTAAGATTTTGAGTTCAAGTGCCAGGACTAGTTACTCACGAAATGAAAATAATTCAGGGACAAGTTTGGCCTAGTGGTAGAGTGCTTGTCCAGCATGCACAAAGCCCAGAGTTCAATCTCCAGGTACCACATACACAGAAAAGGCTGTATCAAGTGCTGTGGCTCACGTCTGCAATCTTACCTATTCAGGAAACTAAGACCTCAAGAGCAAGGTTCAAAGCAGGCTGGGACACTTAACCTCTAGCAAATGGAAAGTGGGGTTTGGCTCAAGGATAGAACCTAGGTAGAGTTCAAACTCCATGACCACCCCCCTTTGAAAAGAAATTAGGCAGGGAGTGGTGGCAGAGTCCTTACTTAGCAATACTACACAGAAAGAGCCAGATACAAGACACATGGGATACAATGCACGTTTTATTGGTGAGCATGATGTCAGCGGGGTGGGTGTGATGATGTAGCTCGGTGGGTGGGGGTCCTCATGAGTGCAGGGCTCGCCACTTATCCAGAGGACCGCGGTTTGGGATATACTTGACTCCACAGCCGTCAGGGATGAGGCGCTTCTCAGCTACCATGTCTTCAAACTCATCTGCATTGAACTTTGTAAAGCCCCACTTCTTGGAGATGTGGATCTATGGAGAAATGGCAAAGAACTAAGTAAGGTGAACAGGGGCAAGCAAGGGAAGACAGAACAGGCTGCTGCATTACTTACCTTCTGGCGACCAGGGAACTTGAACTTGGCCCTGCGTAATGCCTCAATCACGTGTTCCTTATTCTGCAGCTTCGTGCGGATGGACATGATTACCTGGCCAATGTGAACCCTGGCCACAGTCCCCTGGGGCTTCCCAAAGGCACCCCGCATACCTGTCTGGAGCCTAGATAGGGGACAGCATGAGATCAGAGGCTTGAAAACACACGGGAAAATTGTGTCCAAGGTCCCTTAGGGCAACCCATACAAGGAACAGGCTGCGTACACTACCAAGGAGCTTGCTGTTTGCAACCATTGCACACCAAGGCCCTACAAGTAAAGAACCTGGTCGGCTTAATTAGCTGCAGAGGATCTGAATGGTGATGGCTGAATCCCCACAGCCCCCAACATAGCCCAGACACTGCTAAACTTCAGGCATGCCTCCCCACTGCCATTGCCCGTTATCTGCAGCAGTTCATCCTGTCCTGTCAGTAGCTCTTGTGCAGGTGTGTTCAGCCATCCCAAGTGTCTTGAGAAGCTGAGACCACTTCTACCAGCACACAATCACATGACAGGAAAAGACTCAAGCCCCAGCTCACCTGTCAGCCCCAGCGCAGGACAACATCTTGTTAATGCGAATGACATGGAAAGGATGCAGTCGCACTCGGATATGAAAGCCATCTTTACCACAGCTTTTTACCATGTACTTGTTGGCACAAATACGGGCAGCCTCCAGGGCTAGGAGGAAAGGAAAAATGAACTAAAGATAGTGCAGAAGATTCACAGGCCTCCCTGCTCTTCTGAGACGATGGTACAAAGTATGATGTGTAATAAACCAAAATCCGAGCTCACCTTCAGAGGAGAGCTGCTCGTATTCATCGGACACCATGTGTCCACAAAGTGGAAACTCATCCACTTTTGCCTTCTTCCGCCCTAGGTCAAAGATGCGGATCTTGGCATCTGAAAAACAAAGTTGGCTAAGTGTGGAATGTCACAGGGCATCTGACTCAGTAGGGTCAAAGTTGTATGGGAACTTGTTTTTACTACTCACCAGGGACACCTCGACAAAAGCGAGACTTTGGGTACGGCTTGTTCTTACAATACCGGTAACTACAGAGAACACATAAGACACCTGGTGAATGCCACAATTGATCCCCACAAGTTCTTGAAATGGCCTCTTGACCATTTTCTTTCTAGGTACATTGGTTGCTACAAGTTTTCCTCTGCATTGAGAAGTAATTTTAATCATATCTGAAGGTCAAGTAAAACATTTTAACAAGAAACGAAAACTTTCTTCACCTAGGGATAGTACTTTTCAATTCAATGCTGGCTACACCAAAACGCCGTGCTCTACAAGTTCACCACACGATTGCCTACTAGAACTTGAGATTTCTGGGCACGCGAGAAAACTAGGCGCCAGAAATGCTTCCAATGCCCCGTGCAGCGCGCACGCGGCGGCCCAGGCCACGTCTCTGGTTCCCCTCTCCAGGGTCCAGGGGCGGCAGGACACAACGCCGGAAGTCAAGCCGGATCGGCAGGACGAGATCCAGAGAAAACCCGCGCTCCTAAAACACGGTCAAGTTGCTGGGTGGCGCGCTGGAAGCAGCCAGGTCTCCCAACCCAGGGAGCCGATTGTGTCCCCGAACCCGAGCAAGCTCCACAAAGTAACTTTTGAAGGAAAAAAGTAATAGTATCAGCCATGAACAAAGGCAAAGAGAAAAGTAGTGTGGAAAACATGGAGTCAGTTTCTCCGGACAAGACCGCCACGGGATGGCGGCTCCACCCAATGGCCATGTTTGGGGGCAAAAGCAACTATCCCTCCTTTTTCCTCAGCCGTGAAATAGAAAGGAAGATTGCACTCACCACCGGGCGGGGCGGCGACCCATGGCAACACCAGAATCTTCAGTGGCTGAAACGACAGAATCAAAATTGGAATAGAAAATGAAGGCACGTTTCAAAACCCCCGAAGACAGAGGACAAGGACACGCGAGCACGAGCACCTGTGCATACTCACCGCGCCGGAGGGAAAGAGGCGCTCCCACGCTTGCGCGTGCCTTTTATAGGCGGACTATCTTTCAGCACGAGAACCATAGAGTTCCAGCAAGAGGGCGGGTGGACACTCTATCCCGGAACGCGACCATAGAGGAGCTGTCCCTCTGCGCCTGCGCAGAGGAGGCGCTTCCTACAGCCTCCAAATAGGGTGGGGACTGGCCACCGCTCGACGGATTGCTTACTAGGCAATGGCGTTTCGACACATCAGCCCGAAAAGTCAGCTTCCGGCCCGCCATCTTGGGCGGAAAGTTGTTCAGAGGCTTCAGGTCGTCGGTGAAAACACATGTCATAATTTGAAAGTACTCGTGGGTAAGGCTATATCCCGGCCACAGGACAGATGTTCGCCCGCTTGAGGACACGAACAAGCACCCCAGGCCTTCCTCTACACTCCAGAACCTGACAAGAAAGCGCCAGGCTCAAGCCACCAGTCATGTTCCTTTGTCAGCACCGAAGGCGGAGCCGGGAACCCCAACCCAAAAGCTTCTCCCGTAACGCTGGAGCACAGCACGCTTTTTCTGAGCCATGTTTCATATTCCTATGTCCCCTTGATTGAGGAATCTGGGCCTTTGTACACACAAAACACTAACACGCCTCCACGGGGAACGACAGTCCTGCACACCTGGCAGGCACCACTGGGCACGAGCCACTACGGAAGCAGCTTTCCCAGGCGATGTATTGAGAAGGGAAAGGTGTGATCTTGGGGATCACCATTTTGCTTACACCATTGTGGTGTAAGCAAAAGAACGCGGGGGGCACTATCACGTGCTCCCGGACCTCTCCCCGGGCCGCCCAGCCCTGTAGCGCCCCCTGCCGTGGCTCCCAGTTTTGTTCGCTCTTGGCCCGACCCGGCCTCCAGCCTGCCTGGTTCACAAAGCAGCATAGAACTTTTCTCCAAATACCACCGACGCCAACCGCCCGCTTCGCCCCTCCACGGATAGGGCTCTGTGTGGAGAAAGGTGGGTGGAACTGCCTCGTGCCCGCTAGGTCGTGGCTTCCACCACATGCCTGAATTGTGGCTGCTACATGAAGATTCTATGAGGTGTCATCCAAAGTTCCGAAGTGACATCGCCAAAACTCTGACCGTCTTGCCCTTGCCTCCTGACAGGTGTGGCTGACCAAATATCCCCAGCTGCCTTTGGGGATGGCAGAGGAACACGGTGGAGACCAAGGGAGACCAAAGAAAGTGAACATGGAAAACAGCAACCAGGAATTCCCACACAGCGACATTGTGGCTCAAGAGATAGAGTACAAGCCTTGAGCAAAAGAAGCTTAGGAACACTGGCCACACATTGACTTCAAACCCCGAAACTTCCCCCACCCCCAAAAAACACTACAAAATCGTTGCCTTCCTTTCCACCATAAGCCTCATGAGTGTAGCACTCTATTACTCCACTGCATCAAATTAAGTCAGGTACATGACTTATAGAAACTCTGTGTTTCTCATTATACATTCCATTTGTACTTATTATGTATATAGGTTTTTTCCCCCCAGTCCTGGACTTGAACCCAGAGCCTGAGCATTGTCCTTGGACTTTCTCAAAGCTAGAGCTCTACCACTGGAGCCTCAAAACCACTTCCAGCTTTTTTCTATGTATCTAGTACTAAGAAATTGAACCTGGGTCTTCATGCATGCTAGGCAAGCACTCTACCATAAGGCTAAGCTCCCATTCCATCAGCTTTTTTTTATATATAACAAACATTACTTTTTAATTAGAATAACCCACTCTGTTGCTCTGTTTCCTCTCCACCTTCCCAGGCACTGTTCTTTAACAGCTTTTAGTGATTTTTTTTGTATCATCTCCATACATAGGTCTTTTTTTTGCTTGTGGGGCTTGAACTCAGGACATGGGCACTGTTCCTGTCTTGGTGAAGACTACTACTATTCCACCTTTAGAAAATTTGGCCTAGTGTTACTGTTCTTGCCTAGCATGCACAAAGTCCCAGGTTCAATTCCCTGGTACCACATACATAGAAAAAGCCAAAAGTGGTGCTGTGGCTCAAGTGGTAGAGCTCTAGCCTTGAGAAACTCCAAGGACAGTGCTCAGGCCCTGAGTTCAAGCTCCAGGACTGGAAAAAAAAGCCATAAAATATTTTAAAATTATTCACTTTCTCTTCTCCTTGCCTCTTTCTCCTATGTATTGATTGGAAACAAAGTGTGATGATATAACTAAGATATGCATGAAATGAAGCAACTCAAGGTGTCATAATCATTTCTCTTCTTTTCTCCCAGACTGCAGTGGGAGCACTGCTCAGAACAAGTCCTAGGTGTGTGACAAGCACGAGCCCCAGTCCTTGTCCAGGCAGCTCTGGCTCTGCTTACCAGAAAACCCTAGTCACGCCTACCTAGGAATTTGCAACTGGCACTCCCAAATTCCGTCTACCACAGGCCTTGCCCACTCTTGGGTGTTGACTTGAAATGCCCACAGCTGCCCCAGGCAGAGGATGGATGCCCTGTGGGCCACGACCCCCTGCGCAGTGGGCAAAGACACCTGCTCTGGCAAGTAGGGAGCCCACATGGTCCTTTGGCACCTTCATTAGGGCACCTGCTCAGAGGGCAGACTGGCACCTTTGGCTGATTTGCACACAGGTCTGCAGACATCCTGTCTACACAGGTCGCAGGAATCTTGCTGTCCCAGTCAGGGAGGAGAGGGCAATTGCCAGGCTTGCACCTATTGGCTCTGCTCACTGGAAGACCTGGCTCCTCTGCTTCCTGCACTACTCACCCATTCAAAGTCACTCCTGAATCCTTCCACTGGTCACCCTGTTTACACAAGGGAATTCAGTGCGTGTTGCCACCGCTGTTCTCCTCCTTAGGGGCAGCCCTAGCACTATGCAGTAACCTGTTCCATGTATGTCAGCTTGCAGAGACACCTCAGCACTTTTGTAACCCCTCTTCACACCATGTATGGATGTAAAGTGAAAATGGTGAAACAAAACCAGGCTCTGGGGGTGTTTGCCTGCGACCTGAGCACCCAGTAGGTAGAGGGGCGATGGAAAATTTTAGGTCAGGCAGTGGTACAGGAGACTGTCTCAAAATAAATAGAAGGCAAGAGAGCCAAAGCGGAAAGACAACTCTGAAAATAATGGAAGAACTGGAGCATGCTCGTCTAATGTGTGGGGACGCCATGACAACGATGCAAGACCCAGACATCGTACAGCACTGAACTTCCGAAGTTCGCTCATATAGGAGCCTAGGACCTCGGACGGCCAAGCACCGAGTTACTCGGAAGGGATGGACATGGATTCGAAGGGGAGCCGGGCTGGAGTCTGGCTGCGCGGACTGAGGAGGGCACCCGCGCCGGGCGAGCAGGGCGGGCGGTGTAGAGGACCGGGCCCCTCTCCCTGCGGAGCAGAGAAAGGCAGACCGAGCTGGACGGCCCCCTCCGCGGGCAGAAGGGCGGATCCGAGGGACGCGGACGCCCGCCGGCCTCGGCGGGGGATCCGAGCCTCGGAGGCTCCGGGGAGCGGGGCGCCCACCGCCAGCTGCCCCTGAAGGCCGACGGGCGCCACACGGGAAATCAAGTGAGCCAGGGACCCCACTCCTGGCTACACCACCGAGAGAAGCCCTCGCCCGTCACCCAGGGCCGCCGGGGCGTGGCCCGCGGCTCGCCATTCCCCGAGGCTCGGGCTGGCACGACGCGGGAGGGGGCGAAGCCCGGCAGCGGCAGCAGGCGGGCCCACGCGACAGCGCGGCCTCCATTGGGCAGAGCATGCGTCCGTCACGCGCAGGGGCGGGACTTCAACTGAGCTTCCTTATTGGCGGAGCTAGCCGGGCATGCGGGCCCAGCTTCCGGGGAGTGAGCGGTGCCCACCCGCGATGGCGGAAGTGCAGGCCGGGACGTCGATGTCCCTTAACCCACGGAGTAAGCAGTCTCCGTTCTCCTGAGGCCAGAAGCGACGGGCCTCGGCCGAGACCCAGCCCTGGAGGACCTTGGGTGTCACGAGCCCGCCCCTCCACTTGTGCCCAACACGGCAGGGTTAACGATCGCTCGGGCCTTCCAGAAGGTCCGGGAAGGAGACGTGGGGCTCCCCAGGAATTCAGGACCCGCGCTCGCGTGGGGATCGCCGCGCCCCACTCCCCTCCCCAGAGCCTCGCCCGGGCTGAGCGCGGTCACGCCGTCTCCGGCCCCGCCCCGAGCCTTCCAGTGCTCTAGCGTCCCCTGGCGTGCGCTCCCCCTGCCGTGGCTCCTGGCCGCCAGCCTGCCTGCTTCTCAAAGCGGCATGGAGCCAGCCACAAGGGGAGCCCGCGTCAGCTCCAGGCTCCAGGACCACACAGTGTTAGGCATCAGCTGAAGCCCTTTAGTGCCTGGCTCTGTGGTCAATTGGGACACGGTCAAGGTGAGCCCCACAGAGATCTGTGGAGTTCTCTGAAAGTGCATGTGATTAGGACGCTTCTCAAATCCCAGTGCATGTAAACACTTGCCTAATTTATGCCAATACACGTTGGCCCAGGAAGGATACCAGCCCCATCTGGACCTTCGAGTTACCACTTCCCCTCCCCAACGGGAAGAACCGAGTTGCTAGGTGTTGATGTCCAGGACACCCAATCTCTACGAGTATCCATTCTCTGCTGGCCTTACTTTCGTTGGTCCATGGGTTGCCACTTTCCACAGGATTGTATTTCTGGGGACCCAGCATCTTACAGCTGTGGGATCAGGAATCCATGAGGGGTGCTTACTGCTGTGTAAGCTCTGCCTTCCCATTTCCAGCCCTCTTCTGTTAGCCTGGCCTGGGTCTGATGGGGCCTGGACCTTTGCCTGATTTCTTCTGTATAGTAGGATAAGAGCTGTTAATCACATCATGCTCACTCTTGCCTTTGTTGCCTGCAATTGTTTTGGCTCAGCCAGAGCATTTTAGTTTTTCTGTTGTCAGAATGTCTACGCTATTCCTAATGGCTTTAAGGCTTCATTACTTTCCGCCACATAGCGTGGCCTTGCTAAGCTATTTTCTAACTTCTGCTATCAGGAGATCCCAGACTGAGCATTGCCACCCAGTGGCATTTGTTACCTTCTAGCTCTGGAAGGGCTTCCTGGCTTGAGGACAAGATGTTAGAAAGGGGCACCCAGTATCAGGCCACAGTTTTATGTTTGTGGGCACGTACTAGGGTTTGAATTTAGGGTCTTTGTGCTGAACTTCTTTGTTTAATTTTGCAAGAGCTTGGGCTTCAACTCAGGGCCCCAGATCTTTTTTGTTGTTGTTGGTGGTGGTCATGGGACTTGAACTCTGTGTCTGCATGTTATCCCTGAGCTCTTTACCTCACAACACCACTTATGGTTTTCTGGTGGTTAATTGGAAATAAGTATCTCATGGATCATGCCCACACTGGCTTTGAACTGTGATCCTCAGATCTCAGCCTCCTGAGTAGGTAGGATTACAGGCATGAGCCACTGGTGTCTTGCCACAGAGGTTTTCATTTTACTTTTATCTTTTTTTTGGCAGTTCTGGGCTTGAGTCCAGGTCCTGAGCACTGTCCTTGGCTTTATCACGGCTAGAGCTCTACTACAGTGCCACTTCCAGTTTTTTTTCATGTATGTGATACTGAGGAATTGAGCCTGGATTTCGTGCATGCTAAGGCAAGCATTGTACCACCAGGACAAACTCCTGGCCCTAACTTTTCTTATTTATTTATTTTATTTTACTTTTTGTAGGTCATGGGGCTTGAACTCTGGGCCTGGGCGTTGTCCCTGAGCTCTTCAGCTCAAGACTACCACCCTACAACTTGAGTCACAGCACCACTTCCCCACAGAGCTTTTTCTGATCAGTGCAGGTGCATAACTATTGAGCCATGGTTCCACTTCTGTTTTTTTTTTTTTAGTCGAATAATAATTGTAAAAAGTCTCACCGATTTTCTTTTGTGGCTTTTTAATTTTTGTGTGCTGACTCTGGGGCTTGAACTCAGGGCCAGAATGCTGCCCTTAAGCTTCTTTTGCTGAGCTAGCCCTCTATCACTTGAGCCACAGCTCTACTTTTTGGCAGTTTATTGGAGCTAAAAGTTTCATGGACTTTCCTGCCTGTCTGAGTTAGAACAGCAACCCTCAGACCTCAGCCTGCGGAGTAGCTAAAATTAAAGGCATGAGTCACTGACACTCAGCTTCGGCTCTACTTTGGACAATATCTCCTTATGTCACAGAGATCCTATGCCGAAGGAGGCTCTTCCCTCCTCCCCTCCCCCAGTGGACTTCTCTGAGCTTAGCTCTACCCTCCTGTCCTCTCTCCAGCTGGGAAATTCCTCCAGGCTTCCCAAGGGTGGGGGCAACATCCTCCTCCCCCTCCAGGTGTTGAGCAAACTAGAAGTGTGACAAGGGGCTGGATTTTACTGGGGGCTTGAGCTCAGGGCTTAGGCTGTGTCCCTTAGCTTTCTGCTCAGGATTACCTACCACCTGGCTTCCAAATTTCCCTGCCTACTCGGACTTCAATGCAATCCTCAGATGTCAGGCTCCTGAATAGCTAAGATTACAGGTGTCAGCCACTGGCCACTGGCTGGACTTTATCCAGATGTGTCCTGCCTGTTTCTTGAATGGTGTCTCTGGGACTGACCCCCCTGTCGTGAAGGTGCCATCCAGCTTGTGGTGGAAGATGTCAGTACTTCCTCACCATGGTACCGCTCTGTTGTGTGCTTCTCCTACTCTTTGCTGGAGAATCCATAGGGCACAGTTTCAAGACACTGGATTTCTTATTTTCTTTTTTTGCTACCCCCAGGGTTTGAACTCAGGGCCTAAGCACTGTCCTTGGGCTTTCTCAAGGCTAGAGCTCTACCACTTGAACCATAGCACCATTTCTGTTTTTTGCAACGTATGTGGTACTGAGGAGTGAACCCAGGGCTTTATGCATGCTAGGCAAGCACTCTACCACTAGGCCAGAGTTTCCTTAAGAGTGAGCCACCTGTCCACTGATGGAGTGTGAAGCCACGTGTTCTAGTACACCCTGTTAGAGGGTTGGCAGTATGTTCAACATACCTGGAAGATGGTAAGGATGAGCACTAGTTTCACATTGTGGATGGAGACCTGGCTCAACTGCAGAGGGCCTGCCCAGCAAGTGTGAGGCCCCGAGCTCTAAACAAAGCGTACACTGTTTACCTCATCATTTCTACCAGGGATTTTTTTTTTGCCAGTCCTGGGCTTGAACTCAGGGACTGAGCACTGTCCTTATATTTTCTCAAGTCTAGAGCTCTACCACTTCAGTCTCAGCACCATTTCCGGCTTTTTACTATGTATGTGGTACTGAGGAATTGAACCCGGGTCTTCATGCATGCTAGGCAAGCACTCTACCACTAGGCCAAACTCCCGGCCCTCTACCAGGGATTTTTGTGACCCCACCTTAGGCAATAATGAGGTTCTTTGGCCTAGTGTTTTGCATCCTGCAACTGGGCTTTTCTTTTTTCTTTTCTTTGGTCTGTCATGGGGTTTGAACTCTGGGCCTGGCCTGGGCACTGTCACGGGCCCTGTCCCAGAGCTCTTCAGCTCTAGGCTAGCAGTCTGTCCCTTGAGCTACAGCACCACTTCCAGTTTTCTGGTGGTTAATTAAGAGATAAGAGTCTCTTGGTCTTTAGTGCCCAGGCTGCTTTGAACTTTGATCCTCAGATCTCAGCCTCTCCAGTAGCTAGGATTACAGGCATGAGCCACTAGCACCCAGCAACTTGGCCTTTCCTTAGACCCCATTCTGCAAGTGTCACATCTCTGTCCATGCATATTATAATCCAGAGACACAGACATGAAGCTAATTGCAGATGGGGACTCGTGGAGCCAGGGACTGCTTCTCTGCTTTTGCTTTTCTGGTGCCTTGCACATTGGTCTTACCCCCATCCCCAGGAAAACCACGGCCACGCACTCACAGAATAGAAGCAAAATTTTATTCTTCTTGGGTGGGAAAAAGTATTGGCAGGTGGTTGTACACAGGACCACCACCCCTCCCACAACCAAAGAAGACAGGCGCTGCCACCAAATGGCTCCCTCTGCCCAAGTGAAAGCCAAGAGGCCAGAGACAGGCCAGGGGAGGCAGGTGAGCACAGCGCAGGGCAGGGGAGACTGCAGTGATAGGGTGGCCAGGGCCGCCGGGGGCAAGGGCAGGATTTAGGGGAGAAGGATGGGACTGCTTGGGGAAGGAGGTGGGTGTGGGGATGCTTCCGGTCATGGGAGCTAGTAGCTGGCATGGGCACCAGACTCAGGGCACCATGACGCGATAGGGGCTGCCTGGGATGTGCTCGTCACCCCACTTGACCACTAGTGTGTACTCCCCTTTGTCCTTGAGCAGGTAGGACACACTGTAGAGCCGGCTGCCCACATGTTTCACCAGGATCTCCTCACAGGGTGTCCTCGGACCATGCACCCCCACCAGCAGCATGTTGTTGCCTAAGGTAGGAGAGGATCTCAGTTACATGCCTTGACTCTCCAAACTTCAACTCTAATTGCTATGAACCCCTTCTTTCCAACGTATGTCCTCTCTGTTTTGCTGACAGGTCTTTCCAAAGACTTGCCAGCACCTCCCCCAACCCACCAACCCAGGCTGGCAAGCTGCAAGCTGCTTTTGTTTGTTTGTTTTTGGTGCCTATCCGGGGATGTGAACTCAGGGCGTAGTCGCTGTCCTTGAAGTTTTCTTGTTCAAGGCTAGTGCTCTACGATTTTAGCTACAGTTCCACTTTCAGCTTTTTTTTATGGGTGGTGGTGGTAGTGGTTAATTGGAAATAAGAATCTCATAGCCTTTCTTGCTCTGGCTGGCTTTGAATCACCATCTCCAAATTTCAGTCTCCTAAGTAGCTAGAATTATAGGCCTGAGCCAACGGTGCCAGGCTTGTCACCTGCTCTTTGAATAGAGACTAGCCAAGAAGGCTACATGGTCCTATCTTCTTTGTCCCCACAGGGTTGAATTAGTTATTTACTTTTTCTTTTGGAGGAACAGCCATGGTACAGAGAGAAGCCTAGGTGAGAGATGGCGCTAGAAAAGACAGCCAGAGGCCGGGAGTTTGGCCTAGTGGTTAAAGTGCTTGCCTAGCATGCATGAAGACCCGGGTTCGATTCCTCGGTACCACATACATAGAAAAAAAAAGCCGGAAGTGGTGCTGAGGCTCAAGTGGTAGAGCGCTAGCCTTGAGAAAGTCCAAGGACAGTGCTCAGGCCCTGAGCTCAAGCCCAGGACTGGCAAAAAAAAAGAAAGAAAAGACAGCCAGATCCCTAAAGACAGTTCCTATATGCTGAGTGACTTGTTATTTCTGGCCCCATGTTCTCAGAAGGCAGAGAGGCAGAGCCACCTACCTGCTTTACTGCAGTCTACTGTGAAGCTGCTCTTCTGGCCTACATAGGCCTTGCTCAGCCCCAGGCCCTTGGCTACCACCTTGCTGGCATCAGCAGGACCTGGGCCCAGGGTTCCATGCTGGGGGACACTGGCAGCCTTGGTCAGGGAGTCCACAAACACTGATGATGTCTCGTGGAGGCTGTGGTTGCTGACAAGACGAGGACCTGCGGGGCAGAATGGATGGGGCTGAAAGGTGACCAGAGTGCCAGGCACTGGGTGGGCACCAATAGCCCAGACCTAGGCTCACCTGTGACCTTGGCCTTGAAGGGGCTTCCCCCAATATGGTAGGGCCCACCATACTTGATGGAGATGAGGTAGCTGCCAGGAGCCATTGGGGTGTAGGTGACACGGTAGCCTTCGGGGCACTCCTGGCAATCCATCTTCACCTTGGAGGGTCCGTCAATCGTCACCGAAAGGGCACCAGCTCCCGCGTTGGTTGTGTTCACAATAAACTCTGCTGGGCTCCCTGGGGCCATGGGAGGTGAGGCACAAATCAACCTGGTGAGCTTCCCTATCCTCAGCCACTCAGCATGGGCTTGTCACCTCTGCACGCCTCCTGTAGTCACCAAAAGCCTGGAGGACTGTAGCCACAGACTACATCCATGGACCTACCTGTGATACCACCTTCCAAGCCTGCTCCATAGGCGGACACCAAGCCTGGGTCCCCTCCATGCCCAGGCTCCCCAACTCGGATCTTGAAGGGGCTTCCAGGGATGTGGGTACCATTGAACTTGACATCAATCAGATAGATGCCGTTCTCCCGTGGGATGAAGCGCACGGCATACTTATCTGAGGAGCAGAATGACAAGCTGTGGGCATGGGATCCCTTTCTGTGACTGGCAAACATAATCTGCAGTCAACAGCTTAGTATTGGCCTTTTTCATTTCCTCTGCCACCTACAAGAGCCCAGCAGCACAGAGATTCCAAAGGCTTTAGATGCTCGATCAGCCTGCTGTTGAAGCTCCCTTGGACCAAAGTCTTTTACAAGCCAAAATACCTACCTGCTGCCTCTTAATAAAAGTTTACTGCGGGGGTCGGGAGTTTGGCCTATGGTAAAGTGCTTGCCTAGCATACACGAAGACTCGGGTTTGATTCCTTGGTACCACATACATAACAAAAAGCCGGAAGTGGTGCTGAGGCTCAAGTGGTAGAGCTCTAGCCTTGAGAAAGTCCAAGGACAGTGCTCAGACCCTGAGCCCAAGCCCAGGACCGGCAAAATAAAATAGTTTATTGTGATCCAGGCACAACTGGCTATAATCCTAGCTACTCAGGAGGCTGAGATGGAGGATGGTGGTTCAAAGCCAGCCCAGGCACGAAAGTCAGTGGGACACATCTCCAATTAACCACAAAAATAGCTGGAAGTGGGGCTATGGCTCCAATGATAGAGCATTAGCCCTTGAGCACAAAAGCGCAGGAACATAGACCAGGCCCAGAGTTCAAGCCTCACAATTGTTGGAGAAAAAATGCTAAAACTTAGGATTGTGATTCCAACTCAGTGTAGGCAAGAAAAATCTGTGAGATTCTTCTTTTTTTTTGCCAGTCCTGGGCTTGAACTCAGAGCCTGACCACTGTCCTTGGGCTTTCTCAAGGCTAGAGCTCTACCACTTGAGCCTCAGCACGACTTCCGGCTTTTTTTTTCTATGTATGTGGTACCGAGGTCGAACCCGGGTCTTAATGCATTCTAGGTAAGCACTTTAACCACTAGGCCAAACTCCCGGCCCTCCACATTGCCTTTTTGTAGCTGAGAACAGGTAGGTTGTAAAAGACGGATAATGTGATTGAAGGTATGATACAATGAAATGCTATATCCTTTGCCACAGGGGTAGGCAGCCCAATGGAAAGACCATGTGGCTCCCTCTGGAGACTGCGCGGCCTCGCCGGTAGGTCTTCCTAATGACCATGGCTGGCAAGCTGATCCCCCAAGGCTTTTCGTTATAAGTTGAGGAAGAGTCTCTTGGCCGGGGGTCCGGGTGCTGGAACTTAGTCTTGGCTGCTTAAAGAATCCTTTCTTTTGTACTCTAAGCCTGCCTAGAAAGGCCTGCTGCCCCATGGCTGGGCCAAGTCGGATGGCTGGATGACTTGGCAGGTCAGGGAAAGGGACTCACCTTGGTCGATCTCTGTGACATAGCACTCCTCCAGGGCTCCCGAGGGGCTGTGCACCTTGGCATCGATTGCCCCCTTGGCCCCATTCAGGCTGACTGCAAAAGAGGCTGGTTGGTTGACCTTTAGCCCTGACTCCTGGAAGCACAGCAGATGAGGTTAGATAGGGCAGCTGGGCCGAGGCTTGGGAGGAGTTGGGGCCCTAGAGAAGCAGGCTCACAGAATGACACTTACCCATCTGGTGTCCAACTTGGTTTAAAGAGGGACAGCCACTGATTTGTCAGAGTAGCAAGCCACAGGCACACTTCCCAGTCCTCCACCCCTACACTCATGCCCTGTGATTGCACGCACGCACGCACGCATACCATACACACACATGCAACTAAAAGGAAGGGTGGCCCCATTTGTGGGTAACACCCAGCCCTGGCAGGCTGTCCCTCTTTAAACCTGAGCCCTGGTGCTCAAGGGGCACAGGCTTCTGTTCAAAGCCTTTAGACCTGAGACACGAGAAAAACACCACGCGGTGGGCTGCGCCCAGCCAGAGCAGAGGCCAAGCACCCAGATTTGTTCTGAGAAGGACACTCGACAGCGCCGAGGCCTGCTCTCCATGGTGGCTCTGGTCTGGCCGGGCCCAGGAGCCTCAGGTGGGAAGTTTCTCTCAGTGCCTCACCTGAAGACTAGAAACAGTAAGGCGGCGGGCGTCACCAGACGGAGAAGCCACAGGCACCACAAAGGGACTGTCAGGGATGTGCTCCTCGTTGAACTTCACTGACACCTCATAGTCACCTGCACAAAACAAAGAACACAAGGGTGTGCTGGGGACACCCCTCCACACACACACACACACACACACACACCATGGGCAAACCCACAGAACACACATCAGTGCTTGGGCCTCCTCTGTCTGCCTCCCACAGCCTGGTGGGGCTGGCTCTAGGTAGCCCCTGAGGCCAACAGGGATACCACGGACACTCTGGCCCCACCTCCCCCCAACTCCAGCCAGTAGCACTCCACGTACCTGGCTCTTGGACCACGTAAGCCACACCACAAGAGCCATCCTTACGGTCCTCGAACGAGATCTCAGCTTTGCTGGGGCCCTCGACAGCAATGGCCAAGCCCCCAGCACCAGCTTCCCTGGTCCAAATGCTGAATTCAGCTGTAGGAATGCAGTATGTCCTCATGGAGGCTTTGGTCCTCTGGCCCCAGACCCCCTCCAAACTTGGCAAAGATCAACATGGCTGCTAGCTATTTCCTCGCCCCCATCACTACTACCCAGGGCCTACCCACAACAAGTGCTCAGTGGACAGTACCCCTACCTGGCACTCCAGCTTCGGCCCTCTCTAGGCCAGGTCCTCCAGCACGAACCTTGTGGGCGCCTCCTTCGCCTAGGGGCCCCACAGTGAACTGGAAGGGGCTCCCAGGTACATGTTGGCCCTTGTACTTAACGCTGACTGTGTGCATTCCCATCTCAGCAGGTACAAATCGGATGCAGTAAGTATGGTTCTCTCCTTCCACGATCTCTGCCTCATGGGTCTTGCCTGATGGGCTAGTCACCTGGGCTGTCATGTCTTGGATGCTAATTTCTACAAGTGAGAGATGACCTAGTGAGCAGGACCCGTCTCTGCCATGCTGTCTGTCCGTCCATCCCCCCCCATGCTTAGAGCTGCCTTGGCAACGCCCCTGAGATACTGAGTTCCTTACCAGGGATCTTCAGGCTGAGGTCACAGTGACTGCCGACATTGGCTACGGAAGGGGCTCGCCGCCTGCGTGTGATACTCTCCTTCACCCGGCCTTCCCCGGTCACCTTCACAGAGAAGGGGCTGCCTGTTGGATGAGAGCATAGCCTAGGCTCACAAAGGGTACCTGGTACAGGGGAGCTGCCAGGCCGCAGTGAGCTGTGTGCGACAGGTGTACTCACCGGGCACGTGCTGGTCAGCGAATTTGATGTTTATGATGTAGTTGCCAGGCTCCGTGGGACAGTAGGTGACCCTGCACGTGCCATCCTCCAGGTCCTCTGTGTTGATATCCACCTTGCTGGGGCCTTCAATGGACAGGCTGAGCCCACCATAGCCTGGGGAATGGACAAGTATAAGCCAAGGTGCCAAACACAGCGCTACTGCTCCAGTGGGCACGTCACCACTGCCTACCTGCATCTCGGGTGTCAATAATGAACTCGGCTGGCTCAAAGGTGTGGCCTTCATGGAGGCCCTGGCCGGAGACGCGCACTCGACTGGCATCCCCGATCTCAGACTGGCTGATCACCACTGGGATGGGGCTGCTCGCCACATGCTGCCCGTTCTTCTTCACGTGTACCAGGTGCTCCCCTGTTTCCTTGGGCACGAATGAAATCCCTGGGCACAGGGGAAAATTGTCAACAAGGGAAAGTATGTGGCCCTTTCCAGAACCCTCTGTTCCTTTCTCAGCTTCTTACCCACGTGGCCATTACGCAGGCGCTTCAACAGACAGGGCTCCTCTCGGCCTGAAGGGGGCACCACAGTGGCTGTGAGCAGGCTCAGGTCTGTCTCTGAGATGTTTATGGGGATGTCGGCAGCAGAGCCCACTTTTAGGTGGGACATCCGCATGGAATCGTCACCTGATGGAGAGAGCAGGCCATTCCATCCATCACTGTTATTAATCCAGCCACAGGAGACCACGCCCACTCTTCTGCCTGCCCTGTCACTGCTACTGCTGCTTCTCACCTGTGACCCTGGCAGTGAAGGGGCTGCCTGGGATGTGCTGATCGTTGTACTTGACGAGAATGCTGTAGTCACCAGGTAGCACAGGTAGGTAAGAAACGCTGCATGTCCCATCCTGGTTGTCAGTGCAGCTGATTTCTGCTTTAGATGGCCCCTCGATGGCCAGGGACAAGCCCCCTGGAAAGAGTCACAGGTGAGACCACGTACTCTGCCCAGGACACACCACTGGGCTTCGCACTGGTGAGCAGCCCCATTCAGGAATCCCTCCAGCATCCCTCACCCTCGCCTGCATCCTTGGTGTTGACGGTGAACGTAGCAGGCTTGTTGACTACTCCATGGGTGAGGCCAGGGCCATAGGCAGTGACGTGGCCACAGTTGACATAATCCACATAGAACTGAAGGGGGCTTCCTGAGGGAGGAATGGGGCACATGGAACGCCAGCCTCACACAGTCCGCCTACCCCCCGCCTGACCCAGGCAGAGGCGTTGGGCCCACCTGGGATGTGCATGTTGTCATAACGGATGTCCATTTCATGCAGGCCAGCTTCACTGGGTGCGTAGCGCACTGTCACGGTGCCATCCTTATTGTCAGTGATGGAGGGCTGTGCCACTTTGCCTGAGGGCATCCGAACCTCTCCTGCAGGCCAGTAGGTTCGGGGTCAGGACAGCTCCACTGGTACACCCTGGCCACTGGGTTTCTGAGTTCCTTCCCAGCCCTGCTTACCAGTGATCTCTCCTTTCTTGATTGTAAAGGGGATGACAAGGTCAAAAGGCCTGAGACTGGTCACATCCAGCCCATTCACACCTACCATGGGCCTCTCTGGTCCCTGCAGTGGAGATACAGAAAGCACGTGAGGAGCTGTAGGAAAACGTGGGATCCCTGATCCTATGTGAGAAAGGGCCTTATCCCACACCCAACAGGTCAGCCTCAAGTGTCCACGTGGGCTGAGCAAGCGAGGAGGCCAAGCCTTACCCAGTTCTGTTGGCCACCTTGGGCATAGGTGTACTGTGGAGCCAGCTGCTGAGGCCGTAATGGAGTCTGTGAGGTGGGCTGGTCCCCGGCCAAAGCCTGCAGGATGAAGCAAGAGAGCCGGAGATGGTGATCAAAGGGGCCCGGAGGGACAAATCAGGATCCTCCTAGATCCCCTTGCCCACCCCATCCCTGCCCCTCCTCACTGTCACTTGGAAGGGGCTGTTGGGCACATGCTCGCCGCCGAAGCGCACGCAGATGACGTATTTGCCCGGCTGGGGGGCTGTGTAGAAGATGTCGAAGGTGCCATCCTCGTTCTCCACCACATCCACATCCACCTCAGAGCCGTCGGGGGTGCACACGGTGCAGGTCACCTTGCCTTTGCCTGCTGCCTTTGTGTCCACAGTGATTACTGTCTCCTCCCCAATCTGGATGGTAGGGCCAATGCCAGCACCTGGGAGGGCAGGGCGGGTCCCCAAAGGGGGAGCCAGCAGGTGAGCCTGGCACTCAAGTGTGCAGCCACCAGCCTGCCCAGCCAGGCTTCTTCTGCCACCACCAGGCACAGTCAGACCCTCCCCCCACCTCATCCCCCTCCCTCCTAAAGCTGGAATGGCGAGTGGTTTCTCAGAAGGCAGGAAGGATTCTCCTGAGCACCTCAAAAAATACATGACAAGAGGCCCTAATGGGTGGTAGCCAGGTGCCAGGGAGGAACAGGAAGGGACTATCCCAACGTAAGCATTTGAGCATTTGCTGCCAACTTAGCCTCAGCTGACCTCGTGGCCCATGCTGATCAACATCAGTGCTATGGCTAAGACCCACAGCTGCCGGCGCCCCTGTGCCCAGGCCGTGGGCCCCAGTGCTATGTGTGGACGCAGTGAGGGGGAGTCCTGCTGCAGCGTGGGGGGCTGTGATACTTGCCTCCCAGCCCGCGTCCCCTCCCGCCCCCAGGCCGTATGGTGGGTGCAACTGGACTTTCCTGACAACTGAGAACGCTCGCTCATCCAGAGGCTCATGGTGAGAGGCAGCCTAGCGCAGGCAAGAGCGGGGAGCAGGGGGCAGCAGAGTTAGCACCCGAGCAGTGGAGCACAGCAGGTTTGGCAGAGCAGTGGCAGCACCCAGGGGACAGGGGACAGGAGGCCCAAGCCACGGCCATCGCTGGGTTGCAGGGACGGAGCATTCGAGCAGCCTCCAGGGCCCCATAGTGCCCGAGGAAAGGGGAAGGACAGTGACGTTATGATCTGGGGCTCAGCCGTGGAGGCTTGGAGGCTGTGGGCTGTGAGAGGCCTGGCAGCAAGAGCACTCCTGCGGCCTGGCCTCCTGCCAGCAAAGCAGCTGCCTGAGGACCAAGTTCAGGGGCCCCTCTGGCCAGCCTGCCACCAAGTCCCCCTATTAGCTGAGGGCTCACTCTGTACGAGGCTTTGTCCTGGCCTTCCACAGTTCAGGAAGCTCCCTTAACTCGATGCCTGGCCTGGCTGCCTGCCCACCCCCGTGAGTCCGCACTTATACCCGCCCAACATCACCCAGCTAGTGGTTTGGGCTGTCTTCTGAGAGTTCTCCCTGGCACTCCACTTCTGAGCCAACCCCAGCCAATTGGCAGGTCTTGCTCATGCCATCCACCAAGTTCACCTCCCACGGTCCTCCCGCTTGTAGCTCTATAGCCATTGATGTGGCCCCAGAGCTTCTGGCTTCTCTGAAAGTGACGTCAGCCCGTCAAGTGGGCTCCCTGGCTGCACTGCACACACCGTGGCCAGGGAGATGAAGACTATGGAGTCGCTCTTGTCCCTGATGCCCTAGCAGCTGGGAATTGGGCCTCTCCATTCCCAGCCTCCCTTCCCCCTGGCCTGCATGTGCATGCATACACATGCGCGCACACTCATGCGCGCACGCGCGTGTGCACACACACACACACACACACACACACACACACACACACACTGGAATCTCAGATCCCATGGCCTACTCTATAAAGCAAGGTAGCTCCTGACCAAAAGAAAACAAAACAAAATAAAAAACCCAATTACTTTCTAACCCTCTTCTTGGACACCTGTCCAAATGCCAGGCCTGCAGCCTCTAGACCCTTTTATCAGCATTGCTGAGATGTCCCTATGCCTGGCTGGGGACTATGTGAATAACGTCACTGCTGGGGAAATAGGGAGAGGGAGGGAAGGAGGGAGGCGGGTCACAGAGTGCACTTTGGGGCTCTGAGGCTGGGCCACGCCCCGCCATGCTGGAGGCTCAAGCAGTCACTGGCATTGGCACTACTGCACCACCAGCCAGCCCCACCCGCTCATGCACCTCCCCCAGCCTGGGACGCAGAGGCCCCTGGGAGGTGGGGATGGAAGTCTGTGGATCTGACCAGGGCTTGAGACTCCCACTGAGTAGAGGAGACCCGTTGTCCCCTCTGCCTACGCAGGAGCCCTTGTGAAAAGGAAGCACCTGCTGCTGGTCCCCGGGTGCTTCCCTGGGGTGCCAAGATCCCCAGACCCCATAGACCCCAGGGGATACCTCTTAGGATATACTTCACCCCAAAGCTCTCAGCTGCAACCCAAGTGCTCACATAGGGAAGTGGAGGCCCAGAGAGGGAAATGGCCAGAGCTTTGGTGCTCAGCTCCAGAAACCTCCCTGGGCTCTATCCGTCTCCAGCCCATGGCCCTGTCTCACACAGCCTCCCCCACTGAGTCTCTGCCTAGAGCTGCAGCTGGAACTGTTCTGGGAATGAATTAGCAACGAAGAAGAAAGGAAGCTGCCCCTCTGGGCAGGAGGGGCAGTGGGAATGGCCCCAGCAAGCAGCTTACCTAGCCCGTGACCTCCGATTGACACTGAGGTGAGAGGGCAGAGAGCAAGGAGAAAGGTCAGGTGAGTCACTCAAGGGGGCGGCCCCCACTCCCACACGCCGCCCCAAGCAGCGAGCCCTTGCACACAGGCACACCCAAGCCCCGTGCCGACCTCCACGGTGGCCGCTGGCAGGCTGGCTCACCTGTGACTGTGCACTTGCTGGCATCCCCAGTGGGCACAGCCCGGACCCGATACGGGGAGAAGGGGATCTCATCACCACCATACTTGATGAGGATTGTATAGCGTCCTGTCACATCGGGCACATAGGCCACTGTGTACGTGCCATCATGGTTGTCTTGGATGTGTGTCTTCTTGGGCTTGCCTTCGGGGTCCTGTGCGGCGGAGCACAGGGGAGAAGGTTGGCCAAGTCCCCCATTGTTCCAGGGCCCCTCAGCCAGCAATAGTCCCAAGGCAAGCCTCTACGTGGCTCTTTTACGTGCCCATAGGCAGGGCCGAAAATAGAACCCTTAAAGTATACAGCATTCATCATGGAAAAAGGCAGGACGAGAGAGCTTGGTGCCCAACTTTGTGCCCAGGGACCGCCCTGAGGAGCTTGCCCAGAAGAGGTCAGGATTGTATCCTTATTCCTGGCTCATGAGATTACAGATGCCAACCAGAGGCACCACAGGCTCAGGCAACATGCTTGAAGTCAGCACTGAGTGTGTGTACTGCTCACCACCAAACTAAGGTTGGCAAGCTGGAAGCAAGGGGCCTGCCTTTCACTGTCCTCCGTGTGCAGCTCCCTACGCCACCACTAGCTTGCCCTGTCTGCATCTCCACATTCCAGCCTCTAAGGCCTGGCCCCCTCCCCTTGCTCCTGTCACCTGCAGCTGCAGTGCATTATGGGAAGCCACAGAGCTCACCGTGATCTGGACAGCTAGGAGACCTTCGCCAGCATCCTTGGCGTCAATGGTGAACTCCACTGGCAGGCTGGCTGGCACACCAGTAGTGTTGAGTCCGGGTCCACTGGCCTTCACCTTACTGGCATCATGTGTGGGTAACACCTTGACCTTAAAAGGGCTTTGGGGCCAGGGTGTTGTGAGTGACGGGCACACAGCTCTCAGCCCCCAGCCTGCACCGCCATAGGCAGTGGGCCTGCTTCTTACCTCCGGGGTACCTCCTCTTCCCCATATAGCACTGAGATGCTATAGGGCCCCTCTCGACTGGGCACATAGTTGACAGTCTGGGTGCCATCAGCGTTGTCCACCACATCCACTGGCTCCACCAAGCCTGACCCCAGGAACAGAAGCTCACTTGGTACTCTCAGTCCTGTTCCCATCCCACTGGGCCCCAGACCTAGAGCAACCACGTCCTTCCCATGCAGCTGCAGCCTAAGACAACGTGGAACTAGACCCTTGCCACATCTGTTCAATGGCCAAGTCCTGTTGACTCCACCTTCTTCGCATTTTTGCCCAGATCCACAGCTACCTGAAGCTCTTTTGCCAACTTCCTAGACACCTGACCCAGCTCCAGGGTAGGCCTCCCGGAGACCTTCCTGCTGCCAGGTGTGTGAACACTCACCTTTGGGCCCTTGCACTTTGACCTGCAGAGGGGCCACGCCAGCCTTGCTTGTGTCCACCTGGAAGGACTGAGGGAGATTGGCACGAACCATGCCCGGGCTCAGGCCAGGCCCAGAGCACTTGACTTTGGATGCATCGGTCACGTCATGCACAGGGACCTTGAAAGGACTACCTGGGGGTCGGGGCCAGAGGGACAGTGGCTATGTAAGCCTGAGTAGGGACAGAGAGGTAGTCCTAACCCTTCCCTGGCCACCCCGCCATCTCCTCACCTGGTACTTGGTGGCCACCATAGGTCACATTAAGGCTGTAGGTGCCAGCCTCATAGGGGATGTACTCTACTGAGCAGCTGCCATCCTTGTTATCCATGCAGGACATCTTGGCCTCAGAGGGGCCCTCTACAGCCAGGCCCAGGCCACCTGTGCCAGCTCCCCTGGTTGACATGGACAGCTTGTTATTCCTGGGGACTGATTCCCAGGCCAACTGACCAATAGATGCCCTCCCCGGGGGCTTAGTCACCTGGTCTCCACGGTGAACTTGTTGGGTTTGTTGGTGGTTCCGCTTTGGAGGCCTGGCCCATGGACGCGCACTCGGGAGGGGTCGCAGCCCTCGGCCACAGGCACCTGGAAGGGGCTGCTGGGCACAGGGCTGCCGTCATAGGTGACGTTCACAGAGTGGAGGCCTGCAGGGCAGGCCAGGTTAGGAGACTGGGCGGCCTCACCCACCTGCTACCTGGCCCAAGGGCGCAGCAGCACCTACCCTCCTCGTAAGGGGTGTATTCCACTTTGTATGTGCCATCACCACAGTCCTGCACATACGTCTCAGTCAGGTTGCCCGATGGGTTGGCCACATGAGCCTTGACATGTGGTCCTCCAGTCTGTGTCAGAGCACGAGCGTCCACGCTGAACTCAGTGGTGGCCTCTCGGAAGACACCTGGAACAAGCGACAGTGAGGAGCCTGGGGCTCTGGGGACTCCGGCTGTCCACCCATCCCCACACACCCCATAGCAGGGCTCCTCACCTTGGCCCTCAATGCCAGGCCCATAACACTGGATGCCTGATGTGTCTACAGCAGGCTCCACCTGAAGCTTGCTGGGGAAATTGGGCACCGGCTGGCCGCCATACTTGATAGTGACGGTGTAGGCCCCAGGGCAGAGCGGAATATAGGTGATGGTGTGTGTGCCATCGCCATGATCCTGGATGTACACTTCGGCTGGCAGCCCAGCCTCAGAGCAGATCTCAATGGTCAGCTCTGCACTGCCTGCACTTGAGCAGTCCACCTGGAACTGGCCCACCTCACCAGCGGTGGCCCGCTCCAGCCCAGGGCCTGAGCACTTGACCTTGGAGGCGTCAAAGCAGGGAACCACATGGGCCTTGAATGGGGAGCCAGGGATGTGGGTATCGGCGAAAAGGATGTTGATGTTGTAGTCGCCGGGCTCCGTGGGCACGTAGGACACGGAGCATGTGCCATCTCCATTGTCCAGACACTCAAGCTGTGCCTCACAGGGGCCTTCCACAGTCAGGCCTAGGCCACCTGTGCCAGCCCCTTTGGTGTCAATGGTGAAGCGAGCAGGGGAGCCTGCACTGCCCCCCTGCAGTCCTGGTCCAAATGCCTTTACCTGAGGGAAGAGAGAGGTCAGGAGCTGAGGCCACGCCACCTCCGGGCCAAACCCAAATCTATCTCTTTTTGCCCTGGCTTTACTCCCCCAGTACGGACATGAACAAGCACAGGCTGCCACAAGGCATGCCATTCCATCCACAAGGGCAGAGATGCCGAAGGGGAAAGGCCAACCTGGAGTAGCTGGATACCTGTGAGCTCACAGCACAATGCACTCTACCCCTAGCATGGCCCCAGTGCAGTTCTGTTACCTTGCTGGGTTTGGTCGGAGGTACTGCTTCCACAGGAAAGGGGCTGCCAGGCACGGGCACACCATCATAGGTCACCTCCACCTCATAGGGCCCTTCCTCACGAGGCACAAAGCGCACCACGCTATTGTCAGCCCCGAGGCCAGGTTCCACCTTGCAAGGTAGCACTGCGCCTGATGGACCCACAATCTTGGATGCCACTTTGCCTTGGCCACCTGCACCCTTAGACTTCACTGTGAACTCTTGGTCTTTGCCAACATCCACTTCTGTTGGAATGAGAAAAGGAAGGGGAAACAAAAGACTGAAATGACAGCAAGAGACTCTGCCTGAGGAGGTCTTGATTGTGACAAGTGCCAAGGAACTTACTTTCTCCCAGGCCAGACACCTTGATCTTGCTGAGGTCCAGGCTTGGGGACACTCCTACTGAGAAAGGGCTCTTCGGGATGGAATCCCCTCCGTAAGTGATGTTGACACCAATTGGGCCCTGAGATGGGTGCAGAAAGGCAGTGGTCACTAACTAGGAGTCCTGAGTCCTTGGAACACACGGGCAAGAGGACTCAGATAGAACCAACTTTGCTCCCCAACACTTCTCCCCCTTGGGGTGGCCTAGCAGCCCAGCATATAAGGAGACACACACACATAGTGGCTGGTGGAGTCCAGTCAAGATGGCTACCTGCTGCACAGGTGTGTACTTGACCGTGTAGGTGTTATCATGGTGATCGATGATGTCCACATCTCGTACTGCATCTCCCTTGGCTACCCCTGAGAACTGCACATCCAGCTTTCCTTTGCCAGCAGCTTTGGCATTGACGGTAAAGTGGGTGGGCTTCCCAAGCTCAACACCTGAGGAGATACCGGGACTTTGCTCCTGAGTCCTGCACCCTCACTTCCTCTCCACCTCCCGGAGGATACTCATCCTTACCTGTACGGCTGACACCAGGGCCCTCAGCCTTTACCTTGCTGGCATCATGGGAGGGCTCTACCTTGACCCGGATGGGGCTGGTAGGTGTGGCCTGTAGGTGGTGGCAGAAGAAAGGTTGAGAACAATACCCCGAGACCCACCAGTCTAGGGGCCAGAAGGAGCAAAACCCACCTGATCAGCAAAAAGGACCATGATGGTATAGCTGCCAGCCCCACGGGGAGTGTATTTCACTGTGAAGGTGTCATTGTCATTGCGGATTATGTCGAAGTCAATGTCTGCCTCGGTAGGACCCACCACTCCCGGGGCACACTTGATACCAATGCTGACATCACCTGTGGCAGAGAGAAGGCAACAGCTACTCAGCCATTGTGCGGAGACCTCCCACCTCCACCTGTCCTTCTAACCAAAGCCACGCCTTACCCTGCCCAGCCTCTGTACAGTCCACAGTGAAGTAGGTGGGTTCGTGGGCTTTGAGTCCTGTCTTCGCCACTCCTGGGCCATAGACCTTCACCTTGTTTGGGTGGCTGCCAGCCCCCACATTTACCTGTAGGGTATGGGAACAAGTACAAAAGAATAACCAGGCCAAGCCTGCAGAGGCAGAGGCAGAGGCAGAGGCTCGCTTAGCTACTGCTGGTACACAGGCAAAATGGAATTGCTGCCTTATGAACAGTGGCAAAGTTCCTCCAACAGTAACCATATAATGCTATAATTCCATTCCTAGGAAGAAATGAAAGAAATGAAAAGCCAAGTCCACAGAAATATTGTACCCAAACGTTCCTAGCAGGATTACTCCCACTACCTCCAAAGTATCAACATCTGCAAGTCTAGGCAGAGAAGGCCACACAGGTGTAATTATCCCATCTACATCGAAGTGCAGAGGAGGCAAACCCAGAAACAGAAAGCAGACTAGTGCTTTGGCCAGGAGCTGGGAGAAGGGGGAAGCAGGAGAGTGGGATGAGGAAAATGGCTTAAACCCATATTATGGTAATGGCTGTGTAACTGGACAAAGAGTCACTGAGCTGTCTGCATCAAATGCACGAACCATGTGGCATGCAAACTTTCATTAAAACTGCTTTGTAAGTTCAGGTGTTAGTGGCTGCTCAGGAGGCTAAGGTCTGGGGATCATAGTTTGATGCCCACTAGAGAAGGAAAACCACAAAAAGCTGCAAGTGGACCTGTGATTCCAGTTGCACAACTCTAGTGTAGGCACAAAAGCTCAGAGACACCATCCAGACCCAGAGTTCAAGCCCCAGTACCCCCCAAAAAGGAACTGCTATCGAGCACAAAAAATGACTTAAGGACAGTATACTTAGGGAAAGAGTCTACGTGTGCAAGTCCCTTGAGCAATTAATGAAGTGTTCAACAAAATGAGTATCAGGAAGATCAAACACGTTTGGGGTGAGTAGGAGAGCAACAAGAGGGGTAGGTACAGGAATGGAGGAAGGGTGAGCAAATGTACTCTATCTGTCTGTCTATCTATCTATCACCAGTTCTAGGGCTTGAACTCAGGGCCTGGGAGCTTTCTCAAGGTTAGAGCTTAACCACTTGAGCCACAGTGCCACTTCTGGCTTTTTCTGTGTTTGTGGTACTGAGGTTGAACCCATGGCTTTGTGCATGGTAGGCAAAAGCACTCTACCACTAGACCAAACTCCCGACTTGTACTCTTTATGTTTTATGTACATTACATAAAGGCTGCACAACACAGCACAAAGGTTGGGATGGGATGGAGAAATCAGAATGACGGAAGGGGTGATATTAATGAAAAAACCCTGATTGTACTCATAAACTGCCTGCTGGAATTGAAACCCCTTTGTACAACCACTTACTAAAAAAGAATACATATTTAAAAACTGCTATGGAAACAAAGCAGAAATTGTAGGGAGATGGGCTAAAGGCCTTGGGACTAGCTTACCCGGAATGGGCTATTAGGGATGCTGACACCACCCCAGGACACCATGGCTGTGTGCTTCACTGGTTTCCTGGGCACATAGGAGCAGCTGTAAGTGCCATTGCCATTGTCCTTGACTGATGCCTCCACCGGGCAGCCTTCATTGTCCTGTAAGGCAGACAGAAGCAGGCACCTGCTAGTCAGTGCCCGCGTTTGGGTATCTGCCTAACTGCCCTGCCCCCCACCGGTAAGCACCCCACCTGGACTTGGACCCGGAGAGGGGCCTTCCCGGCATGCTTGGCATCCACAGTGAACTCTGCAGGTTTGTTGACAGCCACGCCGGTCTTTTCCAATCCAGGCCCACGTGCCTTTACCTGGTAAGAGTCAACCCAGATCTCACGAGACCAAGTCACAGACTCTAAAGCCCCAATCGCATGAGGCAAGAGCAGAGAGTGGCAGAAAAGCGAGGTGCTGGAGACAGTGGCTGTGGTCTGGCTGATAGGACAGGGTACAAGTAGGAGGCCCAGACTGAAACCAGTGCTGCAGGCCCTTTACCTTGTCTGGGAAAAAGTCCTGGGGCGCATCCCGGATGTCAGCCATGAAGGGGCTGAGGCGGATGTCCTCGCTATTGCACAGCACATGGACAGCGTACTCGCCGGCTTCCTGCGGCCAGTAGCGCACATCACAAGACCCATCGCCCTTGTCATCACACTCGATCTTGGCCTGTGACGGCCCTTCCACCGAGAAGCCTGACAACAGCCAACAGTCCCGTCAGTGCCCTGGAGCTTCAAGGGGGGGTGGCCCTGGCCATCCTCTGCCCCAAGTGTCCGCAGTGAAGCTCTTCACTCACCCAGTGTGCCCACATCGTCCCCAATGGCCTCTACCACGAAGTCTGCTGACTTGCCAACAACACCTCCTTCTAGTCCAGGGCCCCAGGCCCGCACCTTCTGATTACCACACTCGGTGCCCACTTTCACCTCGAAGGGACTACAAATGGGAGAACCACACAGGAGAGCACTAAGAGGCAGTACCCTGCACGGGACTCATCCTGTGCTCAGCACACATGCAGGCCACCCCGCCCCATGTTCAGGCATGGGCCGTAGCAGGGTACAAGGACTTACCTGCGTCCAATATTCTGTCCACCCCACGTGATGGTGACCGTGTATGTGCCAGGGGCTGTTGGGTAATACTCAAAGCCATACACGCCATCTCCTAGGTCCTTCTGTTTCACTCGTTCCTCACCCTCTGCCAAGATCGGAGCAGCTCAGGTTTAGCCAGCAGTGACCCTCAAAGGCTGCCACCAACCACCCACACCCAGCCCAACTTACTGGGACCCTTGACAGTGACCTTCAGTTCCCCGCTGCCAGCGCCCTTCGTGTACACCTTGAAGTCAGCTGTCTCCTTAACCCGCACACCCTTAGGCTGAAGGCCCCGGCCAACAGCCCGGCAGGCAGCTGGGTTACAGGCTGTGGACAGAAGAGTCAGATGAGCTGCCAGGGCCTGGGGCTGGCTGTCCCCTCCCTTGCCATCCACACCACCAGGCTGTTAGGATTAGAAAGTCCCTTAAGAGCTTTGCCTGAAAGGCTGGTAAGGCACATGCAAGAAAACTGGAATGGGCTGTGACCCCCAGGACGGTATCCCATGCCAGGACATCGCAGGCCTTCTCCCACCTGTTCAAAACCAGCCCCAAGGCCCCCACCCGTCCTTCCCCTCCCTTCCCAAGAGGAAGATGGAGCCAAGTACCGTTGACCCTGTGGGCAGAGCAGAGAGCAGCAGGATTCTAGACAGCTGGAGCGAGCTCTTCCGAAGGTAAAAGCATGGAGAGGAGAGATGGAGAGGAAGAGGAGGAAGAAGGGTCCCAGGAGGAGAGAAAAGACAGTGCATGCCCAGACAGTGAAGCTCAGGGTCCGGGGGCACCCAACATGGGGGCTGGAGTTGCATGGCCCCATGGCTTCCCCCTCCCACTGGAGGTCTGGGCCCCAGTACCACAGTTGGGGCACACCCAGGGCCAGGCCTACCTTGGCCAACAGTGACAGTGTAGGGGCTGCGAGGGATGGGCACACCAGCGAAGGTGACATGCACGGTGTGGACACCCTCCTTAGTGGGCTGGTAACTGCAGCGGTATGTGCTGTCTCCACGAGCCTCCAGCTGAGGCTCCACTGTGCCCTTCTGTCCTGCAGGGTCCTGGATGACCACCTCCACTTCGCCCGTGCCAGCTCCTGTCGTAAAGCACAGACTCAGCTCCTGAGCTATGCTAGGCCAGCTCTTCCCCCAGGCCAGCGGGTCCTTGGCAGTCCCTCCCTCACCTGCGGTGAAGATCTCAAAGTAAGTGGTCTTGTTAGCGATGTTGCCACTTGGCTCCAGGCCAGGACCTTGGGCGGTCACTTTGCTGGCATCGCCCTGTGATTTGTCCACATACACCTCAAAGGGACTCTTGGCGATATGCTGGCCGGCA
This sequence comes from Megascapheus bottae, assembly GCF_031878675.1. NCBI lineage: Eukaryota > Metazoa > Chordata > Mammalia > Rodentia > Geomyidae > Megascapheus > Megascapheus bottae. Next base: position 105,185,867 of record NC_143547.1, on the reverse strand, counting down.
AAGAGCACAGTCACCTGTTCCCAGGAAAAGCAGGCCATGAGGGCAGGGAGGGGCCTCTACCCAATGCCCATAGCCACCAGCCTCTGTCTTCTGAAGGCTCGCTCACCTTATGAGTCCCTGTCACTTTGGGGATATACCAGACAGAGAAGGTGCGATTCTTGTCATTATTGGCAGTCACTTTTGCCTGTAGTGGGGAAATAGCATTTGGTAAGAAAAACCACTGCATAAGGGGACAAGACAGGGGCCTGTCCTAGTATACATGGGCCATCCTACCTCTTCCTGGTGTCCAGCTGGGTCTTCCACATACACCAGCACCTCTCCCTGGCCGGCACTTCGAGTTTCCACAGTGAACTCCGCCCGCTTCTTCACCATATTGCCTGTGGGCTCTATGCCTATCAGGGGAAGGAAGAAAGTGTTGGCCCACAGCTAGAGCCACAGCGTCAGCTGTCTACCTCCTGGTCTCCAGACATTGAGACAGGAAGAGCCAGAGCATTAGAATCCTTATCCCTCCCTGACAGTCCCTCCAAGGAAGGCATGCTTGCATCTTGGCAAGTTTGTTTAGCATACACTCCAGTATGTGACATTGGCCTAGAGACCTTTGCCTAAGCCTTTGGTCCTATGATCTCTTGACAGTGTTTGTCTCTTCATACAAAAGCATCTCACTCGTTTCTCCCTACCTGAGGTGGCTTCCACACAGGAACTGGAGGAACTTATTAGCACTCTCTTGGTAGGGAACAGTTCTGACCAACACTGATTCATTCTCTTCTGCCTGACCTACCTGGTCATGTCACTGCCATGTGACCAGAGATACTCCCTCCCCCCACACCCTGGGACTGCAAGTTCAGAGAGGACACAGTCCCCTCTGGAGGATACCACTGTATGGCCAGGAGTATCCCTAGTGCAGGCTGTCTCACCTGGCCCATAGGCTCGGGCTTTCTTTGGGTTCAGTTTGGGCCGCAGGGGGGCCCCTGGTTTCAGCTTGGCCTTTGGGAACTGGGACAGGTAGGTCATGACTGAATGCTCATCCACATTGGGGTCCACAATCTCCTCGGGGGTGATCACCTGTCATGGGGAGAAGACAGAAGCCATTTGATTTTTTTCACTATGAACCTGCCTGCCCCAGCCTCAGGCAGGGCCCACCATGGGAAGTACCTGAGGAATGCCCAGCCAGTCATCAGCCTGCTGCATGGCTTCCCGCGCATTGTTCACAGGCTTGCTGGCATCCCAGGAGTCCCAGTCAGGACACAGACCTGTGAAATAAAGAAGGCTGTGCTGTGAACCTGGGGGCTATAGAACCACTGCCCAGGGCCACCAGATAGCCTTGGCCAAATGGCCCTTACTGCTATTTACCCTTACCTGGGGCACAGCTATCCACAAGGGCACCTAGGGCTCTGCCACTCTGCCAGTCTCGACTAAAGTTGGTGATAGGCAGCTGTGGCAACTTGTTTTGGATCCAGCCCAGGAGCCTCTGCTTGGGTGTCTGCTTTTTGGCCTCCTCATCCTCTTCCTCATCCCACATGGGCATAGAGATAGAGTAGTGGAGGATCAGGGTCCAGATGAGGCCCAAAATCAGCTTCAGGTTTCCATCCACAATGGCCTTGCTGTCTGTGGGGAGAAGAAGTGGCAGTGTTGGGCAGGCACAGATCCACCCGTAGCCTTGGGGAAGGATGCCCAAAGATACAAGGGCAGCAGGCCACTCCTGGGCCAAAGTTTGGCAGCAGAGAGATCTAATTAGGAGGAAGAGGCCCCTCTCAGCATCCTATTCACTAGGTCTCTATAGGGCAACAAAGGGATGTGCAGAGATAAGGGATACTCTGGAAGATGGGAGAAAAGGTAGTGTAAGACACAAGATGATGCAATGCAGTAAGGAGAGGGATGCCTAGCAGTCCCAGAGCCCAGAGGAAGGGCAGAAAACTAATCCAGCCTGCAGAAAGGCCAGGGAAGGCCCTCCAGGATGGCTCTGGGGAGTGAGTACAATGACTGTTTTGCTACTGCTGAGGCCCAAATGTACCTAGGATCTGTGCAGACCCATCTTGCCTTCAAAACCAAGTCCCTGACCCCAAGCTGGGCTGGGACTGAGGAAGAGGAACGCCAGGTTGGCAAAGACTTGTTGGGAAATGCAATTACCGCTCCAGGGTGGGTGGGAGGGGGTGTAAGGCAGGGGAAGTAGAAGCGTTGGGCAAGGACCCTTGGGTAAAGGGGTGTTGAGCCCCACCCCTCCACACTTCCCTGTCCTTCCGAGCCAAGCTAGGAGTCAGGAGGCCATAGGGCTGGCTCAGAGGGAGCCAAGGCCCAAAGGAACAAATGGTTGGACTGCATATTCCTGACTCATTGGGGCCTGTAGGGAACTGCTTGAGTGACAGAGCAGGAGATACCATGGGCCTCCCGTCCCTAGCTGAAGGAGGAAGAATAGGGTGGGGCCGAATGAGGCTAGCTCTGGTGCCTAGGGCCCTCTTGGCAAGTCAGTGGCAGATGCTTTGGGTGGGGTCCCCCATCCTGCTGCTTCAGCAGAACCTGTTCAGCTGCCACCCACCACCCTTCCTATTTGCCACCTAACGGGCCTGTAGTTTGCAGACAGGCATCAGGTTTACCACAGGGGAAGTGGTTAGGGCGGGCACCCTGAACACCCATCCCCATGGCAACCGCTCTCGAGCCCCACCCAAGGCCACCTCTGGGTATCAAGGGTGGGTGCCTCAGGGTGGGCTGAGGTTTTAAGAGTTCGTCTTTGGAAACCCGACTGGCCTTCCCTGTAATCAGAGAATATTTGTCTAGTGAGTCAACTGGTGGGGGAGGCGTAAGGACAAGGCAGATATCCTTGGAAGGGCCATGGATCACAGGTGGCCTCTCAGACTAACAGGACCAGTTGAGCCCCCCTACTAAGCAGAATGACCTCCTCTGTGCATTAACAACTTGATTCTAGTCTTTCAGGGTTGGTTTGCAGTGTGTTGAAGGAGTGGGAGGATGGGGAAGGGAGGCTTGAGAACAGCGGGAACAAAGATAAGGAAGGGATTCTCACTAAGTTCCCACCCCTCAAGCCCTGTGTGCAATGCAAGGGCCCTCAGAAGGTCGGAGGTCCACAGTGACTTGTAAGGGCTGGAGGGGGGGAGGCGGAGTAATGCCAGACTCATCAGCCCGGGAAGATTAAGGCAAGGCCCTCCCCCTGCCCATATCAAGCAGGCCTATGGCAGTCCCATCCCCCTCCCAAGAGGAAGGGGCGGACCGGACCCAGGGCTGGGACAGTGCCTGCTTAGGAGGCCCCGCCCCACCCACCCCCTTTCCCCAGCCCCTGGGCCAGCCAGCCCCCTTCCCTCCCCTAATCACTGCTGCTTTCCAACATTTTTTTGCCTTATATGGCAAAGCTCTGGGAACTAGGCCTGCTCCAGCCAGCTCACAAGAAGGAGGGGAGAAAGGAGGAGGGAGGAGACCCCCCCCAAAGAGTTGGGGTGTGGCTGGCCTCCCCACATCCGGTAGTCCCCCCTCCCAAGACTCAGAAATGACTCAGCTTGGCTAGACATACATTGAGGCTGGGGGGGGGGGGCTCCACTAGCATTCCTAAAGAATTTGGAGCTCCGGAGTGGCAAGAGAAACCAAAGTTTTCTCTTTCTCCGGCTCCCACATTCTCTATGCTACTCCTCTTGTTCCACATTTCTTAAGTCGCCAGGTTTTGAGCAGTCCCTACTGAGAAAGGGCTGAGATGTTGCAGTAGAGTTTGTCAATGGCAAACTCTCCAGTCCAAGTGACAAGGACACTGGGCCAGCAAAGAGCCCAGAGCAACCTTCGACTAACTCCTGCATCCTAGATGCAGAAAAGCAAGGAAGCAAGTCTGCCCAGTGTGAGCGGCAAAGTTGGTGTTTAAGCAGACTAGTAGACACACATCTGGTCCAGTGACCCTTGTGTAAGCTGCTTTGGGTGCAGTTTTGATTCTCTAGTGTCCAAGTTTCTCCCACCCCACCCTGGGACTGGGAAATGTAAAGTGGGGCTGTGAACTGTCTCCCATGAGGAGGGTGTTGCTCATCTTTTGAAAACAGAAGCTGGAAGTGTCCCTAGGCAATGGAATCCACAAGTTCAAACCTCCAACTTAGAACCATAGGGTACCTGAAGGCCACAGAGCCCTTTCTTAAGGGCCGTATGCCCTCCTCTTCCTACGGGATATGGTGAGGCACTTAGTGCCAGCTGCCCGATCAGTACCCTCCCCACCAGGCGCGGTCCCACGATGGGTAAAGTGGTGGGGGCGCGGTCTGTGGAGGATGTGAGCTAAGCCTGGGCGCAGGCCAGCGTCCCGCTGCGGGCGGGGTCGCGTAGCGGTTCGCACGCTTCGCAGGCCAGCCAGCGCGCCTTTGTTCTGGAGGACTGCGCTGAGCGGGACCGGCCGAGGGGGCCCCAGGGACATCAATGGCTGCACCGTGGCCCAGAAAAGGGGTTAAGGGGAGGAGGCCGTCGGGAACCGGGCCCACCGCCCCCGCCCATGCCCCAGGGCGGCCCGCGCCCTCACCGATGGAGACGAGCTTGATGCTCTCGCGGTCCAGGAACTCAAGCGCCACTGATACGTTTTCGAGTTGCATCTGGCGGAAGGTGGGTCGCTGGTTGTGTTTGCGGTGCATCTTCTTCTGGCTGAGTACCTCCAGCAGGGCGATGAGCCGCAGCCCATCGCTCAGGTCCGTCTGCAGATTGGCGATGCGCTTGCTCACGCACTTGAGGTGCTCATTGCACCAGCGCGTGAACGTGTTCTGCTGGATCTTCTTCCATGGTGCATCCTCCGCCAGGTCCTTCTCGGTAGCCGGCATCTCAGCGTCCCGCGTCTCCGCGCCGCCTCCCGGAGCCGCGCCTGCCGTGCTCTGGCCAGAGCGAGAGTGGGAGCTACTCATTTTGAGGCGTGAGGAGCCACAGGGGCGGTGCTGCTGCCTGGGCGAGGGGACGGCCCTTTAATTAAAGCTGTAGGCACGTCGGTGTGGTGAGAATCGACGCCGTGAACAACAGAGGTTGCGCTGTGGAGAGAGCGAGCCCTTTAAATGCAGGCAGAGGGTGGAGCTAGAGGCAGAGCTTCGTTGGGGTGGGCGTGTGGGTGGGGCATGGGGGCCGCACCCGCTCCGCTTTGCCCCGCCCGTTGGAATGCCCCCACAAAGGTCCCCGCCTCTCTTGGACACCACCCAACTCCACAACTTTGGGGAGGGTCTTTGGGCCCAGAAAAGGGAATATTGGCTCCCTAATACCGCAACCTCTGCACCAGCACGATAGACAATACACCCGGAGCGAGGAAAGGCTAATCAGTTTTTGAAATAGGATTGTTGGGTGCAGCTGGCACCCCCTCACATGGAACATTACTTCCCCACGGAGTGGGGTGGTGGGGTGGGGGTTGTCCCTGAATCACTAAGACTCCACCCCGTCCCAAAACAGCCACCCCTTGCCGTCAACCTTCCCCTCCCCCCAGTTTTGGGCTAAGGATCCTCAGCTTTGCCCTGGTCAGCAGCAGTGACAAGGGCGCTATACTAACAGAGAGTCTTTGCAGAGTGCGAGGGCTACGTGCACCGAAAACACAGACCTTAACGAGGCACGTCGCAAACCCCGCCCCACACAGCCAGCCACTTCTGACACTCCAGGCCCACAAACTTGGGCCCTTGGGTTCCCACCGCCTCCCCCACCCTTCCCTCCACACCCAGGAGGAAATGCTGCACTGGGCTAAGAGGCCACCAGAAATTCCAGCACCAGACTCCTACAAACTCCAAAGGTGCCTGCTTCTTCGAATGGGCATGGGCCATGGACACACACCACTCCCTCCACTTAAAACCCCAAGGGGACTGAATAATGGGCTTCTCATGATGGAACAGCTCCTGAGTTCCAAGTGACACAGAATAGCAGGCAGACTACGAAAGGGCTTATCACTTTTTAGTTCCAGAAAGGCTGGCTCAAGGACTCCATAAGCATTCAGCATTTGGAGCCCAATGGGCTTTAAGTTCACTGGCAGATGTGGCAGAGCTCAAGGACAGGAGGCCAGGACACTAATGGGAGCTATGTGATACAGAAGGCTATGGCTTGCTTAAGGGGCAGGATAACTGTGAACCTATTTTCTGAAAGTTAAGCTTTTTGTAGGGAATTCTGGAGATAATGATGTTAAAAGTGGCTGAGCTGAGGCAGGCAGCAGCAAAGACTTAGGAGCAAGGAAACTATACGGAACACTCAAAAAAGTCAGTCTACATATAACTTCTTCCCAGATACACTCACTCCTATCCCGGTCCTATGTACTTCCCCTCTTCCTTTCTCTGTCTCTGTCTTTTTTTTTTTTTTCAGAATGATGACAGATTTCTGTTCCCACTGCTCAGTTCTACTAATTTATATTCTAAAAGCCAGGGGAAAAGGGGGTACTAGTTTGACCGGCATGTCATGCCCAAATATGGTTGGTTCTCCTATGACCCCACTGGGCTGTCCTCTGCTGTCAACATGATCACTTGCATGGATGCCTATAACCTCAATGGTTTTCCCAGCAATGCGGGTAGTAGACTGCCAAATTCCATTTTCTAGTACTGAGGTCTACCTCCTATATATGCTTTTGTCTCCTGACCACTTTCATACGCTCCTGCACCAGAGTGAAAACTATGAAGAGTACCATTCAAACCAGGCTTACAGCTATCCTACCACTAGACAGCAAGTTCCTAGGGGAGAAATTACATCAGGAATTGATTCTCCACTATGTGCCATCCCATTGGGCCACCTGCATTCATTACCTAATTTTCAGAAAAGAAGGAACCAGCAGTAAGTAACCAGCAAGTAGCCAGCTTCAGCAGACAGGACAAAATATAGTTGTGTTAGGTTTCAGCCCTAGGATTTGACTATTTATGAAAAAGCAAGAATGAAAATGTAGAGGGCCCCTTGTCCTTAAGAGGACGTAGTATCACCACCAGATGTCGCCCTATCCCAAAGCCCCCAAATGGGGCAGCCTCAAGAAACGAAAATCCAGCTCTTTCATATTTTCCCTTATTTGGAGTAGATTCTTGGATGTTAGACATGCCCCGCCCACCTCTACACACCCCCACACTCAGACCCCAGGCTAGGTCCTCCCACTGGAAACTATAGACCCAAGTCCTGGAGCCATTCAGCTATGATCCCGAAGCGCATTTTCCAGATGTGTGTAGCCAGGGGGCGCCAGGAGGGAAGGAAGCAGATTAACGAGTGAGACCTAGACTGGTGAGGAATAACCAGGTGACACAGGTAAAGACACTAATTTCGGGACCTGCTATTTTGACCAAGCATTACTGAGCTTATGCAAATAGACCTGGTAATGGATTTCACCCACATTTCCTGGCTTTGGTTGGCATAGGGAATACTGCTGCTTACATAGCAGCTGCTGGTGATTTTTCCCAGTAAGCGCTAACCTGGGATAGGAGACAGGGCCCAGGGCCCAGCAAGGCTTGCCACAGCCTTCATGGAATACAGTATAGTTACAATGAGCCGTATTTGCCCACATTAGCTGGTTTCAGAAAAACAGGCTCACAGCCTGCTCCGATCCCTCTTTGCCCTGATTGCAATGTGTCTTTCTAGGTCCCCATTAGCCACTCACTCTGATTCCAAACCCTTCTTGCCCAAATAAGCATGCGGTTCACAGGTATCCACACACACCTATGTCCTGCCTGAACTGACCTCATGCCAAAAGCTCACACACCTTCTCTCTAAAGGATCTCATGGCCTGGTGCTTCCAGACTGTTGGCTGCACACAGGGATTTACCCCTCAACTTTGGAAAGTAGCCTTTACACACCCACTCCCAGATGCCTGGGACCTAAGTGCACACACTCGCAGGCTGTCCCGGGCCTGCACATGGACGTGCTACGTTAGCGCCTGCATTCTCCAGCTTCTCCACCCACCCTCACCACCGCTCTCCGTGGTCCACAAGCCAAGCGTGGCGACCATCAGAAGCAGAACTGGCCCCGGGGAACCCTCACCTGCTATCCCAGAGGGCGGCAGGCAACCGCGGGGTGGCGCCCAGCTCTCCTTCGCGCCCGTGCTGGCGCCCAACGCCTTAGGGCTCCCGCTGACCGCTGCTACGCCGCGCGCCTCCACGCGAATGGGCCGCTGCCGCCCGCCTTCTTGTTGGCCGCATCCCCGCCCACGCCCACCCCGCGCCCGGCCCGGCCCGGCCCGGCGAGAAAGCCTTAATTGGTAAAATCGCCCAGGAGCCGGGGGCGGGGGGGGGGGGGTGGGGTGCGGGGGCGCGCCACGGGCTCCAGTGCCCAGGGCTGCCTGGCGACGCCTCCCCCAGGATGAGCTCACCGCTCAGCAAGGGCCGCCAGGCCCTGAGGGAGGGGTGATTACCTCCAGCACGGGTTCCACTGAGCCCATGTCTAGGCCCAATCTCAACGACTATGGCTGAGTTTAGGGGAGCCAAACATTCCCCAGCAGAAAAGGCCCAGATCCAAAGCCACTGATTCCAGAGACACACCCACAGTCACCATAGCCTGAGTCGTTGTCCAAGCCTGACCCGGCTACACAAGGCAGATCCTGTCCCCTGCAGTGAGAGGCTTGGGGGCCCTTGCAGGCAGGTGTTCAATAACTGCCTATCACAGACAGAGCTTCAGTGAGTTAATCTGGATGCACAGATTTAGCTCCAGCGAACTGAAAGGCCTAGCTAGCGTGGGAGCCGTGAGCAGGAATGTACTGGATTCTCAGTGCAATTAGGTTCAGTCACAAACCTGAGATTGGGCAGTGGGGTGCGTCCAAAAAGGCAGACACCGATGAATCTGGTGGATATAGCCACACCCTAGCACTGTCAGACTCTTCCTCTTCTACATGCCCATTTCCTGATAGCTTCAGATTGAGTACAAATATCACGTGGCAGGGGAGGCCACACAAAACACCACCATTTTAACATTTTTCATGTAATCACCAATATAATGTCAGTGCTACATTCTGATCCAGTACACACAACACACACAAGCATAGACAGACAGACAGACACACACACACACACACACACACACACACACACACACATACACAATCTGAAAGAAACTTCTCACAGTTGGAAAATTTCCCCTTACTGCCTGTAATGTGCTCTCATCTTTTCTATTCTCTTTTTCTTTTGTTTTGTTGCGTCAGGGTCATGCTATTTAGCCCATGCTGAACTTGAATCTGTGATCCTCTTGCTGCCATCTCTGTTAGGATTGTACGTGTGTCCCAGCATGCCTGCTTCTATTTACCTTCATCCTCTTCCTTCTTTCCTTCCTTTTTTTGGGTATTGGGGATTTGAACTTAGGACTTAGGGCTCCGTAGGTAAGCACTTTACCACTTGAGCCACCTCTCTAGCCTTGGTGTTCTCTATTCTGTGTTATTTCATGGAAAGGAGAAAGAAAGCTGGGCATGATGGTACATATTGATAATCCCAGCTACTAGGGTGGTAGGAAGATCCAGAAGGATCAAGTTTGAAACCAGCCTGGACAAAGTCAGTAGCTAGACTTATCTAAACAACAAAACACTGTAAAAATAGGGTTTAGGGTATAGTTCAAGTGGTAGAGGAGAAAATGGAGGAGGAGGAGGAAGGGAGAAGGAGGAAGAGGAGGAGGAGGAGGGGAGGAGGAGGAGGAGGAGGAGGAGGAGGAGGAGGAGGAGTGGCAACACACACCAGTAATCCCAACAGTCAAGAGTCTGAAATAAGAGGATCTCAGGTTTGAGGAGAGTCACAACTACATACTGAGACACTGAGAGCGCAGAGAGTAAAACTCTCTGCATCTACTGCTACCTTTGCAGGCTCTGCTCACAATGGTATTTCACACCAATGGAGTCTCTTCCCTTGCTAGACTAGAGACTCAAGGTGAGTGAGACCCATGAGCTGACTGCGCTTAGGTTCATGGCCAAAGTTATCAATGCAGAAGGGAAACATTCCTACCCACGGGCATGGCAATCAATGTGACATGGATGGAACATAGAAGAATGAACAGTGTATAGCAATTTGCATGATCACCCCCCTGCATTCCAACTCTCCTGCCCCCTCTCCACTCTTTCTCTCTCTCTAAAAAGTTCTTTACCTCAACTTCTTTGCTGAGGAAGAACACAATGAAACGTTTTATTCCTTATGTTGGCAAAATGTTTTGATGTACATTCTTCCTTCAACATTCTATTTTGCTGTGAATTTAACTTACACAATCTATGTTTTAGAAGTCATTTTCCATCTTTAAAGGGGAAAGAACTCATTTGTCTTATGTTTGACCTAAAATTGGTTGTTTCCTAGTGGTAGCCCCAATGTCTACTCTGTCTGTCCTTTCTACTAGGCTCCCCAGAGACACCAAGCATGACGTGTACACATGCATGCAGCCCCTCTGATGATTCTTGCCCAAGAGATGTGGGTAGATCAGGTCAGCACCCAGAGAACCTGTTACTGACAACAGGGGTAGCCTTTCATCGCTGCACCATAAAGGTTTGCCAGTCTTCTAGTGGTCTAGAAATGAGCTGCACTGGTAAGTGGCTACACTTAAACTCCAGGTACCCATGTGGTAGGCATGAGAGCATATCACAGTTTAGTTTCCTGGTGCCATATGTAGTGATATCTCATAGAGGGGCAGCAGTGAGAGCGGGTGGGGGGGCTAAAACACATAGTACTGAGGCAGGTGCGTGAGTGCTCCTTAGGGAGAAAGCAAACCTAGAATTCCTTGACCTCATAAGGAAACAGCTTGGATCTGTATGGGGGAGGACTGAGCAAGAGCTCTGTACACACAGTCCTCTGGGATACAGGCCAGCTCTGTAGAAGGCTTTGAGAGGTGCTGCAGAATCTGATTTTGCCAAAACCAAAAACTCTACGAGGCAGCTGTTGAATGGAGTACAGCACAAACAGAGACACACACACACACACACACACACACACACACACACACACACAACAGTACTGAAAGAAAAGGAGCAAACTCCTATCCAAAGCTTTCCTGCCTGTGTTTTCAGTAACCCACAAACATCGTCTTAAATTTGTAGAGACAGATATGTCTCTAGATGTGAATGGCCAAAAGAGAACTATAAGCCAGGTACCAGTGGTCCAAGCCTGTAATCCTAGCCAGTTAGGAACCTAAGATCTGAAGATCACACTTCAGAATCAGCCCAGGCAGACAAATCTGAGGTAATGTTCTCTGCAATTAACCACTAAAAGGCCAAAAGTACAACAGTGCTTCAAATGGTAGAGTGTCATCCTTCAGTAAAAGTCTAAGCTAGAATAGCAGGCTCTGAGTTCAATTCAAGCTTCAGTATCGACACTAAACATCAAGAACCAGGACAGCATCTCCTCACTAACGGGCAAGTGACTACGTCTTTAAACTCCTATGGAGAGTTGCTCTGTTACCCTGGGCTCTGATGGCTATGTAAGACAGTCTGGACCTCACAACAGCTTCTTGTCCTGTCAAAAGAGACCATACATCCCGGTTATGCTCCATGATTCCCTCCCCCCTCCAGCTGTCGGCCTGTCCAATAAAGGACATTCTAATTGCCCCCCAATTCCCATCGGCTGACTTTGTTTAGAATGACTGTCACCATCTTCCCACGACAGTCCTTTTCTGGTCAAGGCCTTCTTCATCAACTGTTAGCCACAGTCAGGAATTATCAGCGAGCCTTGGCAAACTCGCACGGTTCTCCATCCCCCACTTGCCTATCTATGTCCTATGTTATTCTGGACTCAGTGGCTATTCTGCCTGGACAAGCCCCCAGAAGTGCCCTCATGGCTCCAAGTGGATAAACACACGTCATGCGCATGCAGAGTGTCCATGGCCCGTGCCCCTCGGCACACCCTGGACCCCTTTGAAGGCCTCTTGGCCCGGTTCCCCATTTCCTACAGTGTGGTGGGGGGCGAGGCGGTGGGCCAGGACTGTCAGAACTGGCTGGCTGTGGTGGAGGGATGTGCGGGGGGCCGCGTAGGGGTCTGTGTGTTGGCGCAGGCGCTCTTAGTAATGTGTCCTTCCCACTGCTGCTGACTAAAGGGAGGCTGAGAAACCTAAAATAACACATGGATGCGAACCACTCCAAGTATTCAAACCGTCCGGCTGCCAACTCCCGGCCGGTTCTCGCCGGTTCAGCTCGTACCCCAGTCGCACGTCTAAGCCTCAACGTACCAGCGTGAGACGCCTCATCTCCCAGGCCACCCCATCTCTCCAGTTCTGTGTGGGTCTGCACTGCCCGGCCTTCCCTGCAGGCTCCGCCTCTTTTCCGCTTGCAGCCAATCCAGAACCACTGGGACTTTTGGACTCCCCAGTCAACCACTCCACAGCCCCCACGCGGGGCCCCACCTGCTCTGCCAGACCGGTCTGTACCGGCTTGTCCCAGAGTTTGGCTCCGCCCCGCATAGCGCGCGCAGCCTCCTGATTCCGCGGCCGTGACGTGAATATGACGCAGGGGTGACCCAGGCGTGCCCGCTCCCGAGGTGCTGCTCCTGCCGCGCTCCGAAGCCGTGGTTGCTTGGGCCCGTGTGTCATCAGGCCCAGGCCATCTCCACGCCTGCACCACTCATCTCCCAGTGCCAGCGGCGCCTGCCATGGACGACTACGCTGTTCTGTCAGACACCGAGCTGGCAGCAGTGCTGCGCCAGTATAACATCCCGCACGGGCCTGTCGTGGGTGAGCGGAAGCCGACGGCGCGCAGAGTGATCCCCCCCCCCCCCCCGCCCCCGGGTTCCCTAGCCTGTTTCTCTGCGTGATCTTCCTGTCCCCCACCCTAATTGCCCTCTGTCTGCCAGGTTCTACTCGAAAGCTTTACGAAAAGAAAATCTTCGAGTATGAGACCCAGAGGCGAAGGCTCTCACCACCTAACTCATCTTCATTCTCCTATCGGTTCTCGGGTGAGACCTCCACACCACAGCTCTTCCTGGCCACTGGTGGAGATGGGGTTCAGACAACTGGGAGGATGGGGTCTCGAGGGTGTGGCAGGGGCACTAGCCAAGGTGGGCATTAGTGAGAAGGGAAGAGAAACCTGGAGGGGCAAATACTCCTGTCCCGTTTCAATCTTTCAATTCAGACTCAGATTCAGCATCCGTGGACTCAGATATGTATGATCTGCCCAAGAAAGAGGATGCCTTACTTTATCAGAGCAAGGGTAAGGCACGGATGGGATGGGCACATTTCACTCCAATCCATCAGGGACCCTGGCACAGGCCCCCAAACAGGGCGGGCACCAGGTGGGGGATACCACTAACTCACGTGGGCCCTCTTTCCAAGGTTATAATGATGACTACTATGAGGAGAGTTATTTGACCACCAAGACTTACGGAGAACCTGAATCTGTGGGCATGTCTAAAGGCTTCCGCCCAACCACTTCACTCTCTGATAGTGACACCTTACACCACCAGGTGAGCTGTCGGTCAGGAAAACCTTGGGTGCAACCCAAGGGGATCATACCTGGCTTGTGTGAATCCACAGTTGCCGGATTTACATATGCTGCTTGCAAATGGTGGCTCCTACACACAAACCTTACTTCATTATAACAGAGGAGGTTGATTGAAGTACAAGGCAGGTTGTATGTGATGGTCTAAAATTTTTGTTTGGACAACTCTGGGAGAAGAAGGAGGAGGGTACTTGTACAGTCATTAAATACCTAAGGTCCCACAGGAAAAAGTCCAGGAACCCTAGATGGTTCTGCAGGGGGGCAGGACTCACAGCCTTAGCCAGAGTGGAATGGCCAGACACATTTATAGTCAGGGATATAACAGGGCCATTCAAATCCTGCCATTCAGTTTCCTTAACCCAAACTCTATCCTGCAGGTGCGCAATGACATGTTCTCTCTTTCTGAAGAGGAGGGCAAGGATAGGTGAGTAGTGGGAAGGTGCACGGCACAGGCAGGGCAGGTTCTCAGCCCAGGCAGTCCTGCCCACCTGCTCCCTTCTTTCGCTTCAGGGAACGCCCCGTGTATGGGCGGGACAGTGCCTACCAGAGCATCGCACACTACCGCCCCGTATCCAATGTCTCCAGGAGCTCTCTGGGCTTGTCCTATTACCCTACATCCTCCACCCCTCCTGTATCTGCATCTTCATCTTCCTCTTCATGGCTCACCAGACGTGCCATCCGCCCAGAAAAGCAGGCTCCTGTGGCTGCCATTGGTCATGATCGCCAGGTCCCTCTGTGGGGCCAGCTGTTGCTTTTCCTGCTCTTTGCCGCCTTTCTGCTCTTTGTTTACTATAACATGCAGGCTGAGGAAGGGAACCCCTTCTGGATGGATCCCTGAGGGGACTGGCTTCACAGCCAGTTCATCTCACACATCCTGACTGCCTTAGCAGTGTTTGCTGGGGGGGGCTTTTCTGTGGGTTCTAGCTTGGGGGTGCAGGGCCTGGCCCAGAAAAATGCTCCCCTCAACACACACTTCACCCTGCCAGGGAAGCAGCACACTTAGGCCTTCCATGGCCAGATGGGTGTGGGCATACCTTCCTCCGAACCTCCCAGCACTGCTTGCCTCTAACCCGTAGGGCCCAAGAGGGCAAGACCTTGCTCCTTTAGAGGACAACATGGTTGTTGTTGATGTTGCTGCTGCTGCTGCTGCTGCTGCTGCTGTTGCTGTTGTTGTTGTTGTTGATATTGTCATGCATGCCTTTTGGTTGTTGTTACTTTGTTGTGGGGGGTGCCTTCCATTTGTTGTTACTTTGTGTGTGTGTGTGTGGGGGGGTGATAACCAAAGGCCTGACTTTGTTTTCATGAACACACAATAAAAAAGAAAACGTTTATTTTTAATTTGTTGGTTCTTCATGCTGGGGGAAGGTTGGGCTCCTGGAGCATAAGGACTCTCTGGTCTTTGGTCTTGAGTTGGGAGGGTTTCTGGATGGCCTTGTCTGATGAATTCTTCATTTTTGCTCTGTTATTAGGGAAGGAATCTGTTGCCACCTGTATGTTGTTTGTGGATTTTATTCGAACTCGCTCCTCAAAGTATCTACAACTATTAGAAAATTACCATACAACAGAGTATGGACAGACAGCCCACTTGGGAAAGAGGCAAAACTATAAGTACAGTATTAGGTATTTGCACCAGAGAAAGTTGACAGTGCCCAACCTCAGCTGCCATAAAAAGAAAGGCAGGCAGAGGAGCTGGCATATGGAAAGCAGACACCTAGGTAGAAATGGGGCCTAGTCTCTGATTTGGTGTGGGAATCAGGCGGTGACACAGCCCAGCTTCTTACATGGTAGAGTATCCATGCAGTACCCTTACAAGAGTCCTGGGCTGCTTCAGTGTCTCCTAACTCTGGCCATATGGTGAGTTTGTGGCAGCATAGGGATCCTTAATACCTTCTCTTTACCATTAGTCTCCCTACCCATTTTGATTATTTTCCCAGTCCTGACCCTTGCGTTCAGGGCCTGAGCACTGTCCTTGGACTTTCTCAAGGCTAGAACTCTACACTTGAGCCTCAGCACCACTTCTGGCTTTTTTGTATGTATATGGTACCAAGGAATCGAACCTGGGGCTTCATACATGCTAGGCAAGCACCATATCACCAGGCCAGACTCCCGGTCCTGTTTTCATTTTTTGTTATCTGAAAAATAATGTATGGTTCATTGGGAATATACAGGAAAGGGGCTGGGAGTGTTCCTGGAGCTCAGTGCTGGGCCCCACCCCTAGCACTAAAAATAAGTTAAGTAGAAAGGAATGACTCAGCCAGGTGTGTTGCTACATGTTTGCAACCCCAGCATTTGGGAAACAGAAGCAGGAGGATGTTGAGTTTGAGGACAGTGTGCACTATGTAGCAAGGCCTGTCTCAAGAAAACAAAAACATCGGGTTCTCTCATCCTATTTACTTCGGATGCTGAGATTTGAAAATCAGAATTCTAAGCCAGCCCAGGCAGACAATTTCTCAGCACTCTTTTATCTGTAATTAGTTAGGGAAACACTGGATGTGAAGAGTATGGTTTAAGTGGTAGAGCACCAGCAAAAACCTCTGCGAGAATCCAAGGCTCGTGTTCAAGTCCTTGCGGGTATGCACCATACCTGCACATCAGTGTGTACACACACACACACACACACACACACACACACATACAGTTGGTTCTAGTTTTCTTACACAGCCGGCCTCCCTTGTGTTTTGCAAGCCCCTCCTCCCACCTGGTTTACCTTCCCAGGGGCAGCCCTGCTGCAGTAGCTCCCAGCCACTGCTCTTTACCCCATCTTAATATCTCAGTGCAAGGGACTGAATTCTGTGCAGTGTGGATGATTATTGGAGACCGTTGGCATGACAGATGCTGCTGCTTCCTTGTAGCTCAGAACCTAAGAAGGCTATGGCAACAGCTTCCTCTTTTCAGTGGCTGCTCACAAAGTAGGTTGAGCAGAGGGGCTATGTGAGATTCCTGTTGGAACTGCAGCTTCGGGAGGACTGGGAGACACAGATGGGCCAAAACAGCAAGCCACACAGTAACAAGGTTGACATCCCAAAGCTGAAGTAGCTGGTGTTTAGAAAAGGGATGTTAAAAAAGGAAAGGTGGCTGGAATTGGAAACTTAAGAAAGATAGGAAACAACAGTTCCCTAGCCTACATGTTGTACCTGAAACTACTCTGGTGGCTGACCTGAAGAGAGAGAAAAGAAACAGTAGTCACCAATTGCCCAGCTTTGTTCTCTTTTTAGACAATTATGGGGCTTGAACTCAGGGTCTGGTCACTGTCCCTGAGACTTTGTGGTCCAGGCTAGCAGTCTATCACACTGAACCACAGTGGCATTTGTGGTTTTTGAGTGGTGAATTTGAGATGAGTCTAATGAGGACTTTCGTGCCCAGGCTGGCTTTGAACTGTGATCCTCAGATCTCAGGCTCTTGTCTATTGAGGCAGGAAACACCAGCGCCTGGCTTTGTTTACCTTTGGATCCATTCATTCCACAGGGCCTACTAGGTCCATGTATGGCCAACAACCAAATAGATTTCTAGAATTCCTCTAAGGATCTTGTCCTCCAAATCATCTGCCTGAGCTCTTCAGCTCACAAGGTTTTCCATTTATGTTTAGCCTACAGCTGCCAGGGATCCTGAGGGTTTGGGGGTCCCCACCAACATGCTCCACTCAACCCTTACTAGGCAATTCTACTACTATAAGGATGCACCCTGAGGCACTGTAAGACCTGACAGTCACCATGTTACACGCCTGTTTGGCTAAGCAGAAGCCGAAGCACCCAGGGAAGGGGATGGGGAAATTGGTCTGTAGGATATGAAACTCCTGAATGCATGCTCCTGGCCAGGATCCTATAGCAGAGCACCCAAACATGACAAGTGAAGTCGGCGTAGGGGGCTAGGCCAACAGTGCAGCTGTGACTGCCAGCAATTGCACTAGTAGCGTGCATGCTGCATTGGACTCTCCCAAGTGAAACAAAATACCTGCCACCTTTT
This sequence comes from Megascapheus bottae, assembly GCF_031878675.1. Lineage (NCBI taxonomy): Eukaryota > Metazoa > Chordata > Mammalia > Rodentia > Geomyidae > Megascapheus > Megascapheus bottae. The sequence continues at coordinate 105,168,568 of NC_143547.1, read as the reverse complement.
TTTGCTCAGAGGAAAGCTCATCCCTGTGTCCCACTGGAAGCCAAAACCCCAGTTCTCCAGCTGCCCATGCTTGAGGCATCAGAGCCCAGATCCTGGAGAAAGCAGCTCCTGTGCCTGGGCTTTCCACGGCCCTGGACCTCTACCCACACAGGCATAGGCCATTGGCTCCCAGGTAGGAGATGAAGTTTTAAGAAGACAGCTGCTGGGCTGGGCAAGGTGGCTCATGCCTGTAATCCTAGCTACACAGAAGGCTGAGATCTGAGGATCATAGTTCAAAGCCAGCCTGGGCACTAAAGATGGTGAAAGTTTTATCACTTATGTCTAGAAAAGGGTAAGTGGGGCTGTGGCTGAAGGGGTAGGGTGGTGGCCTTGAGCTGAAAAGCTCAGGGATAACACCCAGGGCCAGAGTTCAAGCTCCGAAGAAGGAGGTGGAGGAAGAGGGGGGGAGGGGAAGAGGATGACGACGACAGCTGCTGGACATCTGTGGCTCAGGCTTGTGAGCCAGATCTGAGAAGGCTGAGATATGAGGATCATGGTTCCAAGCCAGCCAGGGCAGAAAAGTGTGTGAAATTCTCCAATAAACTCAGAAAAGGCGGAAGTGGTGCTGTGATTCAAGTAGCAGAGTGCTAGCCTTGAGCATACAGAGGATCAAGGACAGCACCAAGGCTGAGTTCCAGCCTCAGGACAGGAAAGAAGAAAGAGAAGAGGAGGAGGAGGAGGAACAGGAGGAGGAGGAGGACAGCAACTTGCACAGAGGGTAGTACCAAAAGCCAGTAGTCCCAGGCATGGGAAATTTGAAACTGTAAGATCCACCTTGTTCCTGTTCAAGGCCAGCCTGGGCTACAGTGATACACTGTCTCAACAAACAGAAAAAGGGACAGCAAAGGCAAGAAGGAAAAAGAAAGCACCTTACTTCATCAGCTCTCAGTATTGGTGCACGCGAGAACGGACACATGTACACACACACCCCTTTGACTTGATACTGGCGGCCCCTTCTTGACCTCAGTCTTTTTCCCCTCCCTTCAAGCCCCAAAGTCCCTCCTGGGTTGTCACTTGGCTCGAGCTAAGGTTGGGATCACCTGATGGCAAAAGTTAGGAAATAGCCCAGCAAGGCCACCCTATGTGGCCTGAAGTAAGGAAGCCCAAAAAGCTATCACGAATAGCCTGGAGCTGACGCGGGCTCCCCTTGTGGCTGGCTCCATGCCGCTTTGAGAAGCAGGCAGGCTGGCGGCCAGGAGCCACGGCAGGGGGAGCGCACGCCAGGGGGCGCTAGAGCACTGGAAGGCTCGGGGCGGGGCCGGAGACGGCGTGACCGCGCTCAGCCCGGGCGAGGCTCTGGGGAGGGGAGTGGGGCGCGGCGATCCCCACGCGAGCGCGGGTCCTGAATTCCTGGGGAGCCCCACGTCTCCTTCCCGGACCTTCTGGAAGGCCCGAGCGATCGTTAACCCTGCCGTGTTGGGCACAAGTGGAGGGGCGGGCTCGTGACACCCAAGGTCCTCCAGGGCTGGGTCTCGGCCGAGGCCGTCGCTTCTGGCCTCAGGAGAACGGAGACTGCTTACTCCGTGGGTTAAGGGACGTCGACGTCCCGGCCTGCACTTCCGCCATCGCGGGTGGGCACCGCTCACTCCCCGGAAGCTGGGCCCGCATGCCCGGCTAGCTCCGCCAATAAGGAAGCTCAGTTGAAGTCCCGCCCCTGCGCGTGACGGACGCATGCTCTGCCCAATGGAGGCCGCGCTGTCGCGTGGGCCCGCCTGCTGCCGCTGCCGGGCTTCGCCCCCTCCCGCGTCGTGCCAGCCCGAGCCTCGGGGAATGGCGAGCCGCGGGCCACGCCCCGGCGGCCCTGGGTGACGGGCGAGGGCTTCTCTCGGTGGTGTAGCCAGGAGTGGGGTCCCTGGCTCACTTGATTTCCCGTGTGGCGCCCGTCGGCCTTCAGGGGCAGCTGGCGGTGGGCGCCCCGCTCCCCGGAGCCTCCGAGGCTCGGATCCCCCGCCGAGGCCGGCGGGCGTCCGCGTCCCTCGGATCCGCCCTTCTGCCCGCGGAGGGGGCCGTCCAGCTCGGTCTGCCTTTCTCTGCTCCACAGGGAGAGGGGCCCGGTCCTCTACACCGCCCGCCCTGCTCGCCCGGCGCGGGTGCCCTCCTCAGTCCGCGCAGCCAGACTCCAGCCCGGCTCCCCTTCGAATCCATGTCCATCCCTTCCGAGTAACTCGGTGCTTGGCCGTCCGAGGTCCTAGGCTCCTATATGAGCGAACTTCGGAAGTTCAGTGCTGTACGATGTCTGGGTCTTGCATCGTTGTCATGGCGTCCCCACACATTAGACGAGCATGCTCCAGTTCTTCCATTATTTTCAGAGTTGTCTTTCCGCTTTGGCTCTCTTGCCCTCCCCACCCCCCCACCCCGTCTTTTTTTTTCTCTCGGAAATGGGATTTGAACTCTGGGCCTGGGGATTGTCCCTGAGCTGTTAATCTCAAGGCTACCACCCTACTCCTAGAGACACAGCCCCACTTCCCATTTTCTAGTGATTAATTGCACATAAGAGCCTCAAGGACTTTAGTGCCCTGTCTGGCTTTGAACCTTGATCCTCAGACCTCAGCCTCCCGAGTAGGATTATAGGTGTGGGCCACCACAGCCAGCTATCTCCCAGTCTTTTTTTTTCAAAATACTATATCCAGCTTTATTAAATATAGTCTTCATGGGGCATGGTGGCTCACGCTTATAATCCTTACTACTCAGGAGGCTGAGATCTGACGATCAAGGTTCAAAGCCAGCCCGGGCACAAAAGGATCTGAGACTCTTATCTTCAATGAACCTCTAGAAAACAGGAAGTGATTCTGTGGTTCAAGGGGGTAGGGCAGTAGCCTTGAGCTGAAGAGCTCAGGGACAGCGCCCAGGCCCAGAGTCCCGTGACCCACAAAAAAAATGATAGTCTTCATAAACAATCACAATATTTCAGACCACACCTAAGCAATCTTTTGTTTATTTTTTAACAGTAAATACCAGCTTTCAAACTCCTTTCTTAGATGCACTATCAAAATCAGAAAGCCATTATAAAACGGGATGACATCTTCATTTGAAGCTCTGAATATGGGAAGCTTAAACTGAGGTTTGACATTTCACATTAAACATGTTGCTTAATAACTTTTCACAAGCCAACCCTAACTTGCAGGAAATGAAAATGGCGGAATTATCAATCTGAAAAATTCACAGTTTAGAACAGGAAAGCACTGTTTCTGAAAGGAACACCGTGTCAATGATGCCACTATGAAGTCTACCTTGTCTGGCACATCGGAAAAACCAAAGGCAGTGTGTGTGTGTGGGGAGGGGGGTCAAGGTCCAAATTGGCCTCTGTTTTTAAGCGAGGTGAATGATGGTGAAGGAGGAGTACAAAAGTTATTTTGAGTTTTCCCACATCCCAAGGTGTTTGTGCCAAGGTGGCTATGTGTCAGCATGAAAGAGATCCTTCCTTTTGGGAACCAAAAAGAAGCCTCTCAAAGCTAGAAGATAAAGATGTTTTCCACATATGTATCCAGGTTGGGAGACATTCTATTAGTGACAGATGCTCCTTCACCCAAACAACTGTGCCATGTGCTAACAACATAGCTTAAAAAAAGGTACAACAAAATTCAGCATTAAAAAAAAAAACCTTGATAAAAATAGTATTTCAGGGCCAGGACTTCAGCTTAGTGGTAGAGTGCTTGCCTACCAGGCACAAAACCCCACCTTTGATTCCTTGGTATCACATATGAAGAAAAAAGCCAGAAACGTTGCTATGGCTCAGTGATAAAGGTCTAGCCTTAAGAAAGCTCAAGGACTGTGCTCAGGCGCTGAGTTCAACCCCACGATTGGCAAAAACTGGATTTCAAACTGTACAGTCATCAGAAGTACACAGTTATCAAAAACACACACAGTACACTTGGCATGTTCAGTGCCTTCACTTTTCTGTGCCTTCTTGTGGCCAGTTTCTGCAGTTATTCCCATCCTTGCCAGCATCAGTTTCCCCCTTCTTTTTTTCAATTGTATTTTATGGTTGGGGTGATGTGTGCAGGGGTTACACTTACATTCATCAGGTAGCGAGTGCATTACTTCTCAAACACTGATACCCCTTCTCATGTTTTTGTCCCCATTTACCTCCCCTCCCGTTATTTCTTTTTCTTTTGGGTATTTCTCTCCTTTTTTTTGTGCCAGTCGTGGAACTTGAGCTCAGGGCCTGGGCACTGTCCTTGGGTTTTCTCAAGGCTAATACTCTACCACTTGAGCCAAAGCACCACTTTCAGCTTTTTTTTTTCTGTGTATGTGATATTGAGAAATCAATACATGCTAGGCAAGCATTCTACTACTCGGCCATGCTCATGGCCCCATTGTCTCCCTTCTTTGCAGGGGCTTTTTTTTTTAAATCTTTTTTTTTTTTGCCAGTCGTGGGCTTTACCTCAGGGCCTGAGCACTATCCTTGGACTTTCTCAAGGTTACAGCTCTACCACTTGAGCCTCAGCACCACTTCTGGCTTTTTTCTATGTATGTGGTACCGAGGAATCGAACCTGGGTCTTCATGAATGCTAGGCAAGCACTGTACCACTAGGCCAAACTCCCAGCCTGCAGGGGCTTTTTAGGTTTGGGCTGTGGCACTGGAGAAGCAAATTCAGCAGAGAACATGGCGGATCTTCCGTGCGGCTCATCCTTCACCTTGCTTTATCTCCTTTAGCATCATCTCCAGCCTTTCTGTGGGTCAGGAAGGCAGTGGCAAGGAGGTTGTGAGCGAGGATGCAGCGCTGTGGGACTGGGTTCGGTCTGGGAGTCGTTCTTGCCTCTTTTTCATGGTGCTTTGTGCTTTCTTTTTGTGTTGATCTTTGAGATAGGTTCTCTCCTTGTAGCACCGGCTGCCCTGGAACCTCCTACTTCTGCCTGGGGGTATTCAGGTCACATGCAACCCCTCAAAGTCTGATCACTTTCCTATATGCTGCGAAGGAGGGTTATGGGAAGACACTGGGGCTTTCCAAACATGTCCCAGCCCCCCGGACAGCCCTGCTTTCCAGGTGGCTGATCTACAAAGTAGCCTACATCTGAGTCATATCCTGGAATAGTGGCTTGTGGGAAACCAACAGTGGCTTCTGCCTGTGGCTGCAGCAATGAGACTGCAGTGTCGGTGGTTTTCAGCAGCTGGCCACGAACACCGGCGAACAGAGGATCTGACTTTGTATTTCCTGTGGGGCAGCCCATGGCTCCTCTTCATGCCATTGGGTGCATGGCGGCTTCACGTGGGAGAAAAGCCCTCGGCTGCTTAGTAGCACCCCAACTCCTTGTTTGATTGATATCATTTTGTATTTACAGAGGCCTTTCCTTAATGGCTGGAGGAAATGCACCTCCCCCTCCTCCTTCTCTCCCTCCTCCCTCCTCCCTCCTCCTCCTCCTCCTCCTTCTCCCCCTCCTCCCTCCTCCTCCCCCTCCTCCCTCCTCCTCCTCCTCCTCCCCCTCCTCCTCCTTCTTCCTCCCCCTCCTCCCCCTCCTCCTCCTCCTTCCTCCCCCTCCTCCCTCCTCCCCCTCCTCCCTCCTCCTCCTCCTCCTCTTCTTTTTCCTCTACTCCTCCAATTTGTCTCACCCTGTGGCCCTCGATATCCTGTGTAGCTAGTGTTCCCGATGTGACTCATCAGCACCCAGCAAGTAGACGCAATTCTTTTTCTAATTTACTTTGTTATTATAAAGGTGATATGCAGAAGGATTACAATTACATGAGTCAGGTAATGAGTACATTTCCTTATGTACAGTCAAGAAGGCCCAAGTCTTAGTGCTGCTGTGTTCTAGAAAACCCCGGTTATTATCCAGATGGGAGAGGTAGACGTGCCCCTGCCCATGGCGGCGGGAAGGCCAGGAAGTTACTGCTGCAGTGCCACAGCTGAGAGCACAACCATCGACATTGGCAGTGTCTCACATCTGGGAAATTTTTCACACTAACATAGCATTCAGCAGGTCATCATCCAATGCCAGGGCTGAGGCTAGGGCTGCCCCTAAGGAGGAGAACAGCGGCGACAACACGCACTGAATTCCCTTGTGTAAACAGGGTGACCAGTGGAAGGATTCAGGAGTGGCTTTGAATGGGTGAGTAGTGCAGGAAGCAGAGGAGCCAGGTCTTCCAGTGAGCAGAGCCAATAGGTGCAAGCCTGGCAGTTGCCCTCTCCTCCCTGACTGGGACAGCAAGATTCCTGCGACCTGTGTAGACAGGATGTCTGCAGACCTGTGTGCAAATCAGCCAAAGGTGCCAGTCTGCCCTCTGAGCAGGTGCCCTAATGAAGGTGCCAAAGGACCATGTGGGCTCCCTACTTGCCAGAGCAGGTGTCTTTGCCCACTGCGCAGGGGGTCGTGGCCCACAGGGCATCCATCCTCTGCCTGGGGCAGCTGTGGGCATTTCAAGTCAACACCCAAGAGTGGGCAAGGCCTGCGGTAGACAGAATTTGGGAGTGCCAGTTGCAAATTCCTAGGTGGGCGTGGCCAGGGTTTTCTGGTAAGCAGAGCCAGAGCTGCCTGGACAAGGACTGGGGCTCGTGCTTGTCACACACCTAGGACTTGTTCTGAGCAGTGCTCCCAGTGCAGTCTGGGAGAAAAGAAGAGAAATGATTATGACACCTTGAGTTGCTTCATTTCTTGCATTTGTGAAGCACAGGCAAGTGACAGCATATCCCCACAGGGAAGCCCAGGACACATGAAGTCACACGGGCAAGCACGAGCTAGGCTTGGAATCCAACTTGTTACTGGCTATGTGACACACCATGTTCTCCAACTAGAGATTCTCCTGCCTCAATAGCCCTAGGAATTGCAGCGTGCAACCCCACATTGAGATGGCACTTGAGTGTGCACACGGTGTTGGCAGAAGGCTTTGTAGAGCTGATATCCTACCTTCACACCCAGTGTTGTTGAAAGGCTACCTGTTGGATGAAAAGGATGGATGGGGTCAACTTGCCACTCAGCATAGGGACTGAAGGTCAGGACGAAGGCCAACACCACATGCCACCATTGAGAATGAGAAGGTCAGTTAAACAGCAAGAGCCAAGCGCTGGACACTCCATGGGTATAAACCTCGAACTCACCACAAACAATGCGGAAGTTTGCCAGAAGCTGAGCCGCTTCCTCAAGCGTCAGCAGGACTCCTCCGTTCCATTCGAGGCAGCTCCATGAGCTTGGTACCAATGGGATTTTCCAAATGAAGACACAAGATTTAGTAGCAGGGCTAACCCCACCCCCACCTCTTTCATGGCTGTGCTCTCTTGCCTTGATTCCTTGTGTCTGGCCAGAAGAGGAGAAATAGGAAAGGCAAATGGAAAACCATCCTGTCTTCTGCTTTAGGATAAATTTTACCACTCACATCAGGGGCTTTCACTTCTTGCTTTGTAAACTCTGTGACTTCAACATCTCTCCGTGCTGTCTGTCCTCCAGTTCCTCACATAACAACCACTCCAGTTAAATGGCTTCTTCTTGAGTTGGTGTGACATTTTTGTCTCTGTCTGATCCCTGACTAATACGAATTGGTCCTGTGAATGGTCCCAGAAGACTGATTACCAAGTGGGAGTGGTAGGATTAGCGTGGTTATGTTTCGTGTCCAGACGACCTGGTTGAAGATTTTTCTTCGTGAAATGGGGGCACAAATCACCCAAGGCTTGCTATGGCCTTGTAATTCATGTAAGTCCCTGCTTTGGTTGGCTGGGATGAAGTGAGGCTGACCCAGTGTTGGGGAGTTCAGGGCTTGACCCTGGTGATCAGAGTGACAGTCATGAAAGCACAGGTACGAGAGTGACCTGCACTGGCACCTGGGGCTATTCCTCAGGGTACCTCTGACTGTGCCTATTGAAGCAATGATAAGCCCAGGTTCCTAAACTAATGACTCAAGTCACTGCAAGAGAACCAGGAGACTCCCACGAGTTCACTTCCTGTGCTCTTTGTTGTTTGTGCAAGCCTGGCAGTTCTGAGGGTCACATCCAAAGTGAAGTTGTGTGGGTTACAATGCCAGTCCATCTGCTAAATTTCCTGCCTTGCCACCTTGCCAACTTTCCTTCCTCCCTCCCTCCTTTTCCTTCATTTGTTCCTTCCTTCCATCCCAAGGAGCTAGCAAATCAAATGTGTCATTTTTTCTTTCTGACTCCAAAATCTATGGGGTTTCACCTAGAAACTCAAGGTTCAAGAGAAAGATATCACAGTGGGTTAAGGAGAAGGAAAGTCTTCTGCGTTCCTCCCAAAGGGTATCTGTGTTGGGCATGTTGTGCTGGGAGAATTCAACCTCATCTCACTCCTTTTGGATGTCTGAATGGGAAAATGAACACACTGTTCTCAATGGCTTTCTGTATTTACCTTTAGGGCTACAGGCAAGAATAGGTTCTATAGCCCCGCTAGCCTTCCATTCCCACGCACACCCCAACTGCTCACCAGCCTTCTACACTTGTTCTGACCCTTGCCCCAGCCTCCAGGCTGGTTTTCCCTCGCTTAGGACCAATGCTGGAGAAACCTGGTACAACCGATTCATGCGAGACCACAGGGGCGTGGCCCTGGTGGCCCCTCAGTCTGCCTGGTGATTGGCTGCTGCTAAGTGAGTGACGGGACAAAAGCCAATGACGAACAGTTGGCTGCTTATGAATCCGTTGCCCTCACCAGACAGTAGGCGCAGCCCGCGCCGCGGGGCAAGCTGGCGCGGTACCAGCTCCCAGCAGTTTCAAATGGTGGGTAAAGCGCGCCCTGTAGGGGGCGGAGGTTTGGCGTAAGGAAGGGGCGGGCTATCTACCATTGCTTCTCACGAGTCAGAATGGCCGCTTTCCCAAATACAATGAATCCCTGTGAGGGTGGGAAAGACTGTTCGGTCCCGCGGCAGACGGGATGGGAAGTGTGGGTTCCGGGTTCCGGCTGGAGCCCTGGGCATAAATGGGTGGAAGGGACTCCAGTAGGTGGGTAAGGTGGGCCTAAATGGAGATGTTTCCAAGACACCTGTAAATCTTGACTACACCCGAGAAATAGTTATGCTACTACTAACAAATGTATTAAATACCCCACCTCCAGCAAGTAATAGATCTGGGCTTAAATGCCAGGTAGATGGCATCAGTGTGTGATGGATACCAACAGCTGCTCCAGGAGATTAACTTTTACCAGCGGTGGAACATAGCACCACTCATAGCCGGGTGTAGTGGCTCACGCCTGTAATCGTAGCTACTGAGGAGGCTGAGATCTGAGAATCAAGGTTCAAAGCCAGCCAGGGTACAGAAGAACCTGACTCTTTGTTTTTTCTATGTATGTGGTACCGAGGAATAGAACTCGGGCCTTTGTGCATGTAAGACAAGCACTCTACCACTAGGGCAAACTCCTGGCCCCAGGACCTGAGACTCATCTCCAATTAACCCCTAGAAAATGAGAAGTGGGGCTTGGGTCAAGGGATAGGGCGGTAGCCTTGAGCTGAAGAGCTCAGGAACAGTGCCCAGGCCCAGAGTCCAAGTCCCAAGACTGACAAAAAAAATAGCACCACTCACTGGCTAATCCTTAAACACAAAGGTTCAGGGCATTTTTCAGGGTGTGTTCTCAGGGTATGGCTGGCAAGGCACTTCTGTAAATTCAGTGTGCTTCCTTCTCCTTTCCCCCAATAACATACAGTGGCTACTTTAAGAGGCTATGGTCAGAACAAGCTGCCAATGGGACTCCAACCCTCTTCTGCAATTATGGTTCTCCCGTTACCTTTGTCTTTTTCTGCCCAGCACTTTTTAGTGACCTGAGCCTCTTTGTGTGTGCCCATCCTGGGACTAGAACTTAATGTTAGTGCTGGACCACTTGAGCCACAGCACCACTTCCAACTTTTTCTGACGAGTTTAGTGGCAATAAGAGTCTCCTGGACTTTCCTACCAAGGTGGGCTTGGAATCAGTCCTCAGATCTCAGCCTCCTGAGTAGCTAAGACTGCAGGCATGAGCCACTAGGGCCTGGCAACCTGAGCCTTTTTGAATTGTGCTTTGATTCGAGGGATTTTCTGCTTAATTTAGGCTGTCACAATGTGTGCATTCTGACTTTTGGATTTCACATTTTTACCAAGTTCAGGAATTTCATCTCTGAATACAAGCATGACTGTCATAGCTTGTCAGCAATAGCTTATACTAAATAGTGCTTTACAGGTACCTTCCAGGCTTTTACTTTTCGACAACACTGCTTAAATGCGCCCTAACACATACTAACCACATACCCAATTAAGTGAAAATAGGTATCTATACACAAACTTAGGTGAATTTTTAGCACTATTAATAATAGACACAAGCAGAAACCCAAGCCTAGCAACTCAGGAGGCTGAGATTTGAGGACCATGGTTCAAAGCCAGCTGGGGCACAAAAGGTCCATGAGACTCTTATTTCCAATTAACCACCAGAAAACCAGAAGTGGCACTGTGGCTCAAGTGGTAGAGTGCTAGCTCAAGGAGAGTGCCCAGGCCGAGTTTGAGTCTTATGACTGACCAAAAAAATGAATAAAGTTCTGAAACAGGTTATAAAGATGACTCTCAGAAGCACTATTCTGTGAAAGCCAGACCCAAGAAGGTCACATGTAAGTTCACTTATGAAATATCCAAAGTAGGTAAATCCATAGAAAGTGTATTAGTGTGGTCAGTGGCTAGGAGGCTAAGTGGAGACTAGTGCGTATAGGACATCTTTTGGAGGCTATAAAAATGTAAAACTAACTCTGGGGTGCCTGTGCAGTTATGAGTATATTAAAATGATTTAGCAGTATACATGTAAGTCACTACGTAGTTAGGAAACGAAGATTATTGAGATGGAGAGATAAGGTAGATGGCATTTTCCGCAATCATCCTGTATCACTGGTTACTTTCAAAATATTTTAGACAGTAATCACATTTATCATACAGGCCAAAACACAGTTCAGTGATCTAATAGGGCAAAAATCCAGGGAATTGTCCTAGACAGCTCCCAAGTCCCAGGTAGTCTTTACTACATGTTCTAGCACAACTTACAAGGTAAATGGTCGTGACTCCCCGAACCCCTAAATGTGTTTTACAGCTACGCTGCTCTACCTCCACGCTGCATCCCCAACTATTCATGCCCATCTCTACGTATGTGTTACCGTTTTTTTTCTTTTGCCAGTCCTGGGCTTGAGCTCAGGGCCTGAGCACTGTCCTTGGGTTTTCTCAAGCCTAGAGCTCTACCACTTGAGCCTCAGCACCACTTCCAGCCTTTTCTGTGGTACCGAGGAACTGAACCTGAATCTTCATGCACGCTAGACAAGCGTTTTACCACTAGGCCCAACTCCAGGCCTATGCCTGTTACCTTTCTTGAATTTCGGCTGATGGGAAGCATTTTGGTCAGGAGTGGCCTTTTCAAGGCCATCTAGATTTTTTTACCAAATGGTTTTCCTGAAGCCCATTTTCTTTTCCAGGTTTACTCTCGGGGACTGGCTGAGAAATAAGATTCTCCCTTAGGTGGGACTACTAAGGAGGTAACTATCCCATAGAGGGCACAAAATGGAGAAAGTAGTTGCTTTTGAAGTGCTTTATTAACATGAACCATAGTATAGAGACCAGGACTACGTGTGTCCCCTCATGTCTTCACAGAACATTCACCACAGCAGCACAATACATCCTACCAGCCATCACTGCTGCTCACCAGCGTCTGAACTGTGGAGGGGAAATGAAGACCAACACTGAAGGGAGTCCAAAGGCAGCTGAAGTCATACATTACCCAGGAAGCTGCAGGTAGGAAGGCAGCTCATAGCATCTCAATTTAGGACCAGCAGCATGCACGCCTCATGGTATTTTAGTGCTATGGAGCCTGGGCTATAGTTTAATGTACATTTTCTACATTTAACACGTGGAAAACAATGGTCTTCACTCGACTTGTCTGTAGCATAACTATTTGGTTGCTTAGAATGATTCAAAGAACAAGGTAATGTTTGTATGTGGAGTCATGGTTTCAAAGACAGCAGTTACCTGGGATTTCTGACTTTTCTTTTGAGAACTAAGCACAAGAACATAGATTTAAATGAAGGGTTTGGGAGAAAGTATTATATACCGAAGAGGCCAGTCCTTGGAGACCAAAGCCAACACTAGTTCAGTACACTAAAATGCATTTCACGGCCATGATGATGTGTCTGGCACTAATTCCAAATATATCCAGCAGTTCATCAGCTCTCCCGCTCCGAGGCATTCCTGATACAGCCATCTGATGAACCAGGATGTCATTCTCCATGGCGACAGCAGCACAGACAGCTTCCCCAATGCCACCTGACGAAGCAAGGGATGTTAGTGACGTGAAAAAATTACTAAAACTAACAGACGGACTGTCAAAACAGCATGACCAGCTGTCCTGAGACTGCTAGCTTAAAAGATTGCTGCTTGAATAACACAAACACCCTGCATTGCCATGCCACTTTCCCTGGTAATTGTGCTAGTCCCTGCATCGGGAGAGTTATTAGTACAAGGAAGAGTACGACAAGCTCTCACTTTGCTGTCAGAAGTTGGGAATTTGGACACATGCCTGGCTGAGGGTGACAATGACAGTAGGATGCCAACAGAGATATGAGGTACTGAGTGTCCAATGTATGCTGCAGAGACCATTTAGTACATGACAGGACAGATATGTATGCTTTTCCTTGGCTACCTGCACTGGTTACTTTGTATGGCTAGTAAATGATGCTCTAAATACTCAAATGGCCTTGGCATCCCTGATCTAGGCAGGAATGGCCCATGTAGGAAGTATTCTTCAGGCAAGAAGTACAGGGCGATCTACCACACATTCGTGCCTGGTGGACCCGGCAGCACGTAATAAACTTTAGCCTGAAGGGCAAGTGCAGGCCAAGTGCGGGAGGCTTTCCAGAAATTCATTCACTAGGATGTGTTCTTCAAGGGTCATGAGAACAGGAACCTCCTCAGCATGTTACATCATCAGCTCTGTGCAACCTTCCAAGGTCCTAATGTGGCCCAAGCCCTCTCTCCCTGACATGTACTCTTTCTCTGCAATTGCTGTGGTCTTTTCTGGTAAGGAACTCCGTTTAGGGGAGGGGAACAGGAAACTATTAACTGCTCAAAGCCCCAAAGAAGCTGTAAAGCTTTTCATGATCATAATCTGAAATGCACTGTACAAGTCACGGTTGCCACTGACCTATCTGGGTGACTGGACACTGTACTGGGGACAAGCAAGTGCAGATGGGCACTGATCCAGTCTAGGTGGATGAAAGAGGTCCCCATACTGATTAACTAGCAAAGGACAGAAGCAAAAAGTACACTGGGTGAGTGGAAGGCTGGTGATGATGCCAGTAGCATGGCATATTTCCAACCAAGGAAAACCCAAGTGCTTCCCACCAAAACTGACTTCCCAAACCATTCCCAACATCCCTATATACCTTCTGGGAAGTGATCCTCTACTGTGATAATTCGGCCACCTGTGGCCTTTGCATTGATGAGGATGGTGTTGGAGTCCAGGGGTTTGATGGTAAACAGGTCAATGACACGGACATAAATATCTAGGAAATACCAACACCAGCTTGGCATGAGAAGCAGGTTTAGAATAAGTATACACAGGGCTAAAAGTTCTTCGCTGCTTCAGCTTCGATGTTCACACAATCAACTGACCTTCCTTAGCGAGCTCAGCAGCAGCCAGTAAGGCTTCGTGCAGACAAACTCCAGCTCCAATAATTATGACTTTGTCATTGACACTCTGGCGAACAACCTAGTATAGTGCCAACAAAAGAAAATGTTGTGGTTACTATTTACAAAGCACATCTCAGAGTGAAAGGTACTCTGCATACTGTTACTCCCTGACAGTGACAATTTCATTTGCTAAGAAGTCACCTCACCTACAAAGACACTGAATCACATGCACTTAAATGCCAAGACACAACTTTCTTTTTTGCTAAGCACTCTTATATTTACTTAATACATTCATCTATCTCTCAATTCATAGTGCAAAATCATTACTTTCCTATATAATAAAGAAAATACCTTGTCAGGCCTAGGGAAACAAACCTGAGTCTCTAGCACTTGGGAGGCAGAGACAAGAAGATCACGACATTGAAGCCAGTCTGCACTATACAGTGAGACACTGTAAAAACCAAGGACTGCAGATGTGGCTCAGTGACATAGTGCTTGCCTAGTGTATCTAAGTCACTGGGTTTGCTCTTCAGCACTGTAAGCAACATTCGACAAACTCCTTTCAGAACCATTTGAATATTATCTATTGTTCTTTGAAGAGTGTCTGGATCTCCCATGATTAAGAAGAGTATTAAAAGACATTATATGCCAATCTTGAGGCTTGAACTCAGGGCCTCAACTCTGTCCCTGAGCCTCTCAAGGTAAGTACCCTACCACTTGAGCCACAGTACCACTTCTGGCTTTTTCTGAGTAGTTTATTGGAGATGAGTCTTACACTAACTACACCAGGTACCAAAGTCAGATACAGCAACAACAGAGGATAAACCGTAAGGGGAGAAAAAAAGAGACAAAAAAGAAAAAAAGTGAAGAAATAACTTCACATAGTACATTAAGAACAACAATCACAAAGATGAACCTCTGGTTTCCATATCCTGCAGTTCATTTTGCTTAGCCTCATCCTATATGAACTTATGCACATAGCTTTTGAGCTATTGTGATCCTCTACTAGGAGAATCCTAGAGACCTACTATTGCAGATGAGGAAAACCATGGAGCCTATGTTTCTTTAGATCTATCTTACTACCCTTAATGTGATTTTTTTCCAAATCTTTCCATTTCCTTACAAATGGGGCAATGTCATTCTTTCTGATGATAGTACAGAATTCTATGGTGTAAATATACCACATCTTCATGATCCATTCATCGACTGAGGAGCATCTGGGTTGGCTCCATAGCTTAGCTATGGTAAATAATGCTGCAATGACCATGGTTGTGCTGGTAGGTTTAGTATGGCTTTGTTTCTGGACATTTGGGTAGATGCCCAAGAGTGGAATTGCTGGGTCATAGGAGAGCTCTATGTTCAGTCTTTTGAGGAGTCATCATACTGCTTTCCAGAGTGAAGGGAAGGGGAAAAAGCAAAATGATGAGACAAAGGACAAAGGATGAACCAGTGTAACAGAAAATATGTTGGAAATGAACTTTCCAACTTGGTGGGGGAGGGAAAGTGGAAAAAAAACATGGGAAGAGGTAACAATGTTCAAGAAGTAATGTACTCATTGGGCTGGGAGTTTGGCCTGGTGGTAGAGTGCTTGCCTAGCATGCACGAAGACTGGGGTTCAATTCCTCGGTACCACATACGTAGAAAAAAGCCGGAAGTGGTGCTGAGGTTCAAGTGGTAGAGCTCCAGCCTTGAGAAAGTCCAAGGACAGTGCTTAGGCCCTGAGCTCATGCCCAGTACTGGCAAAAAAAAGAAGCAATGTACTACCTTACAAATGTAACTATAACCCATCTATACATAATTCTGATAATAGGATAGTAATAATAATAATAATAATAATATTAACTGACTTTAAACCATGATCCTTGGATTTCAGCCTCATGAGTAACTAGGATTGCAGGCATGAGCCTGGCTAGTAAATTTATTTTAAACTAGATAAAGGAGGACACTTTCCTATAATGCATGATCTCAATTGTACAAAATGTACATATATGCCTAGCAAAAAGGCAGTAGGAGTATATGCTAAAAAGTCCATAAATCCCTCTCTCTTGTTGGTGGGTATTATCACTAACTTGCTCCAGATTTTTCTGGTTTTCTTTACATGTGGCTCTGACAGTCAGAGTAACTAAGAAATAAAGGCAGGCCCACTTGGAACTCAGTTTGGGCCTGAATCCTATTCTTGTTGCTCATCAGTGTGAAGCATTAGGGAATTTTATTACTGTCTTGGATTTTCAATTACAACCAGGGCTGATAATCTGAGCTTCCTTCTGCTTTTGTGGGAACACCATAGGTAAGAAGTACCTAGGCCAGGAGTTTGGCATAGTGGCAGAGTGCTTGCCTAGCATGCGTGAGGACCCGGGTTCCATTCATTGGTACCCCATACACAGAAAAATCTGGTACTGTTGCTGTGGATCAAGTGGTGGAGTGTTAATCTTTAGAAAGCTGAAGGACAATGCACAGGGCCTGAGTTCAAGTCCCAGGACTGCCAAAAAGAAAAAAAGAAGCTGAGTGCTGCTGGCTCATGTCTGTAATTCTAGCTACTGAGGAGGCTGAGATCTGAGGATCGTGGTTCAAAGCAAGTGGGGCACCGAAGTGCGTGAGACTCTTATTTCCAATTAACTACCAGAAAACTGGAATTGGTGCTGTGGCTCAACCTGATAAGAGTGCTAGCTAGCCTTTTGCTGAAGAGCTCAGGGACAGCACGGAGGCCCGGAGATCAAGACCCACCACTGACAAAAAAAAGGTGCCTAGGAATGCCAAAGTTTACATGTATGTATGTGTACATACACAATAAGCCTCGTGTATGCTGCTTGTAGGTCTATAAAATCAAAACCTAATAGATAAATCTGTTATTCTTCTAGATTGGTTTCTGGGATGTGTGTGTGTGTGTGTGTGTGTTGGTTTCTGGTGTGTGTGTGTGTGTATGTTACAATATCTGGTGTGTGTGTGTGTTACAATGCTGGTCCCAGGGGCTTGAACCTAGGGCTTGGTTGCTATCACTGAGCTATTTTGCTCAAGGCTAGTGCTCTACCACTTGTGCCACATCTCTACTTCTGGCCTTTTTGGGTGGTTAATTGGAGGTAAGAGTCTCTTAAGTCTTTCCTGTCCTGGCTGGCTTGAAACGTGGATCATCAGATCTTGGCCTCCTGAGTAGCTAGGATCATGGGTTCTCAGTGTGAGCCACCAGTGCCCATCTATGCTTTCTAATGTTTTGCTTAGCTGCAGACTTCAATAAGGAACAGCCAGGATGCCTTCAAATCTGTTATTTTTAGGACTTCAACAGAAACTACATGTGGTGTGGTGTACCTATAATCCTTACACTTAGGAGGCAGAGACAGGAGGATTGGGAGTTCGAGGCCAGTCTGGACAATGATTCACCAACCAATCAACCAAATAAACCAAAAAGTGTATCCCATTTGGAAAGGAGGAAAGTGCAGGTTAATCAGAAATTGTTAGAATGTTCTTTTCTGAGGAACAGCAGACTTAGGTACAATTTTTTTTGGCATGTCCTCAGGGCCTGGGCACTGTCCTTGGGTTTTCTCAAGGCAAGCACTCTACCACTTGAGCTACAGCACCACTTCCAGCTTTTTCTACGTATGGGGTACCAAGGAATCAAACTCAGAGCTTCACACATGCTAGGCAGGCAAGCACTCTACCACTAGGCCATGCTCCTGACCCTCACAATTAATTTTTTTTAAAGATAAGAGCAAAGAAATTATGACAAGAGATTTTGAATAGTTCTTTTCACATAAATGGATACTTAAGCCCTTACCTTGGCCTGTCCAACATTAAATGCTTCTTCTGGTGTGTAAATCACTGAAGTTTCTGGATGGCTTACTCGAATGAAGCATAATCCCTAGGGTATAAATGCAAACCAGAATTATAGTTTAGAAAATAAAACTGTACATCGGGCTCCAGTAACTCACGCCTATAATCCTGGCTACTCAAGAGAATGAGATCTAAGAATTGCGATTCAAAGCTAGCCAAGGCATGAAAGTCCATGAGACGAGAGAGAGAGAGAGAGGAGAGAGAGGAGAGAGAGGATGGAGAGGGGAGAGAGAGAGAGAGAGAGAGAGAGAGAGAGAGAGAGAGAGAGAGAGAGAGAGAGAGAGAGAGAGAGAGAGAGGAGAGGGGGGAGAGGGGAGAGGGGAGAGGGGAGAGAGGGAGAGAGGGAGAGAGGGAGAGAGGGAGAGAGGGAGAGAGAGGAGAGAGAGAGAGAGAGAGAGAGAGAGAGAGAGAGAGAGAGAGAGAGAGAGAGAGAGAGAGAGAGAGAGAGAGAGGAGATCAAACTGTAAATTTCCAACTAAAACACTACCAAGAAGCCAGGCATGAGGATCATGGTTCAAAGCCAGCCCAGGCATGAAAATCTGTGAGACTCTAATGTCCAATTCAAGTCCCGGACCACTACCACCACCACCAAAAACTATTATTAAGGAGTGGGAAACAAGCTGAGTGCTTGTGGCTCACACCTGTAATAATCCTAGCTAGTAAGGAAGATCATGGTTCAAAACCCATGCAGCCAAGAAAGTCCATGAAACTCTTATCTCCAATTACCCAGCAAAAACCAAGCTGTAGCTCAAGGGTTGAGTGCTAGCCTTGAGAAACACCCTTCCCCCTCCAAACCCCCAAATGAATGAACAAACAAACAAAAGGACAACAGCTAGGCCCTGAGTTCAACCACCAGTACTGGCACAAAAGAAAAAAAAATGAAAAGAGAGTCAGCAGTTCTTCAAACCAAGAATAAAGCATACATTTTTGAGTGAGGGAGAGAAGCATCTACATAAGTGCCAGGAAAGAGGGTATACTTCTGAATGTGCTGTTGGATAGGACCCCCAAGTAGGAGCCTGGCAGATGTCCTTAAGTTTTTTTTTTGCCAGTCCTGGGCTTGGGCTCAGGGCTTGAGCACTGTCCTTGGACTTTCTCAAGGCTAGAGCTCTACCACTTGAGCCTCAGCACCACTTCCGGCTTTTTGCTATGTATGTGGTACCAAGGAATCGAACCTGGGTCTTCATGCATGCTAGGCAAGCACTCTACCACTAGGCCAAACTCCTGGCCCCCCCTTTTTTTTTTCTTAAGTTTTTCACAGTCTTATTAACTGACTTAGGAAAAATTGCCCAGATACTTGACAACTTTTTCTGTCTTCCTAGCACATAAACTCAGGGAAAGAGTAATGACTCATATTGATCAGAAATTCTACATCTGAATATAAAGTAACTACCTTACAGAAAAGATGTAGGTTTTTTTTTGTGCCAGTCCTGGGGCTTGGAACTCAGGACTTAGGGAGTGTCCCTGAGCTTTTATGCTGAAGGCTATCATTTTACGACTTTTTTTTTGCAAGTCCTGGGCTTGAATTCAGTGCCTGAGCACTGTACTTGGACTTTTTAAGGTTAGCCATAGCACCATTTCCAGCTTTTTCTGTGTATGTGGTACCTAGGAATCAAATCCAGGTCTTGGCGTATGCTAGGCAAGCACTCTACCACTAGGCCAAACTCCCAGCCCACTCTACAACTTTGAGCCACAGATCCATTTCTGGCTTTTAATTTTTTTGTAGTTAATTGGAGATGAAAGTCTCATGGACTTTCTTACCCAGTCTGGTTTGAACCATGATCCTCAGATCTTAGCCTACTGAGGAGCTAGGGTTACAGTAGTGAGCCACCTGAGCCTGGCAGGAAAAGACAGTTTTATTAATATGCACAAACATTCAATGTCTAATACTTGTTGAATTACATATGTCAGGATGCATTATAATTTAAAATATCAATTAGGAAACTCTGCCTCTTTTCATTCATTCATTCAGGCATGACTAAACAATAGGAAAATGCTCAGACTGCTGAGTATTGGCAAAAGCATATGCTGTGTAACCAGTTCACACCAGGTCTACACAGTTTAGAATTCCTTTCTATTTCTTCCCTGTGATTCTTGTTATTCTATAAACAAGCTTCCATGTTTTTGCTTCTTTTGAACTTTATAGGAATGGAATTTTATAGCATGTATGAAACAATAAAAAGAAAATTACAGGGCCAGGAGTGTGGCCTAGTAGCAGAGTGTTTGTCTAGCATGTATGAAAACCTGGGTTCAATTCCTTGGTACCACAGACACAGAAAAAGCTGGAAGTGGTGCTGTGGCAAGTAGTAGAGTGCTAGACTTGAGAAAACCAAATGACAGTGCTCAGGCCCTGAGTTCAAGCTCCAGAACTGGGAAAAAATGAAAACTACAGAAATGATCTCTAAAATCATATAATTACATATATGAAATAATAAAAACAAATAATCTCCAGGATATGATAAATAGAGGCTGGAAGTGTGGCTCAGTGGCAGAATGATTTGTTTGATCCCTACCACTAAAACAAACAACATACACAAAAAATCAAGTACAAAAAAGATATGTAGAGGGAGGGAGGGGAGGGAAATGGGGTCCATGTCATGAGAAAGGTTATCAATGTTTGTGAAGTAATGCACCCTCTATCTGTTGAATATAATGTAACCATTCTATTAATTACAATAAAAAGAATTACAGTAAAAAAGATGTGTATCAACTGTAATGCTTAAAAAGGACCTGCATGATATGCCCTGAATATTCCTGTGTTACTTGTTGCTGGGACCATGGGTAAGGCACAGGTCTAGGGTAGTAGGGTAGGGCATTTGGTAGGCAGTTGGGAGATGCGAAAGGTAAATATTATATTCCCTAGGTTTCTTGTGGCTAGGGGTAGAGAGAAATTTGATTCTATCTGATCATAGGGGAAATATGAGTCCAAAGCCACAATCATCATGCTCAGAACTCAGGGATTTAGGCTTACTAGGCTCTATCACTTGAACCATGTCCACAGCCCAGAGCCTTTTTTTCCCTTAGATTATCTTTTTTGCCGGTCCTGGGGCTTGAACTCAGTGTCTGAGCACTGTCCTTGTGCTTTCTCAAGGCTAGAGTCCTACCACAAAGAACCACTTTTGGCTTTTTCTATGTATGTGGTACCGAGGAATCGAACCCAGGTCTTCATGCATGCTAGGCAAGCACTCTACCACCAGGCTAAACTCCAGGCCCTGCTCTTCAGCTTTCTAAGAGTTCTCAAGAGTCAGTTGAAACAGCAGTGTCTTTACATCAAGTGGGGTGTGTCTCAAATTCTGGTGGTGGCCTCAGAAGGGGCAGCACCACTGGTAAGGCATTATAGCACAGGATGCCATCTGGAGCCCTCTCCTGTGATTTCACAATTATACTTTGTTAAACTTTTTTTCAATTAGAATACCTAGACTGCTCATAATTTCTTGCCCTGAGCCCTGATTGAGATAAGCATAAAATATTCATTCAACATCCTTGAATATTTTACAAATATCAATGTGTTCATATGCATAATGACCTATTCTTGTAAAGGTTATTCTTTTTAAAAAGACTATGGTTTCCCAATTTTCTACAACTTATCCCCCAAAATGGGAAAATAAAATCGGTTAGAAACTTGCAGCAGAACCAGTGTCCCCTTAAAAATACCTTGGTATTGGCTGCCAAATAAACAGCATGCTCTGTGGAGACTGCATCACTTGGATAGAAAATAGTACAGTTGGGAATTGCTCGGAACATGGCCAGATCCTCCAGGGCCATCTGGGTGGGGCCATCTTCACCTGAGAGAAAGGCACAGTCCAATAAATATGTGAGCATGTGCACAGTGCTTGTCTAGCAAGTGTGAAGGCCTACATTCAAACTCCATTACCATACACAAAATCCTCTTCCTATTGTCCCAATTACTTTTTTTTTGGTGCCAATTGTGGGGCTTGAGTGCTGTCCCTGAGCTTTTATTCTCAGGGCTAGTGGCCACTTGTGCCATAGTGCCACGTTCAGCTTTTTGGTTTTTGGCAGAAAAGAGCCTCATGAACTCTCCTGTCTGGGTTGCCTTTTGACTTTAATACTCAACATCTCACCCTCCTAAGTAGACAGAATTACAGGTGTGAGAAATTGGTGCCTGGCCCAACCGCTTTTGAGAAAGCAACCCCAAATTGGCAGAGCCCTAAAACTTGTTCATTATAGTTTACACTGACGTTTACATGTCTGCAATCCCTTAATATTTCACTCAAACAGCACAGATCAACAGACCAACCCTGGTTGCTTGCTCACTCACTAGATACTACTGCCCAAGCTTATAAAAAGCGTTCTTCTCTGAGCATTAGTAGACTGTGGCTCTACCAGTTTCTGGCCTTGTCTTCTCCTTAGGAAGGTCCCCTCTGGCTTTGGTCCTTTTATATTCCACTTTTTGTTTAAGACAATGGGTTTTGCCCCATTGAAGTGTCCTCATTTCTGAGACTTTCAAGTTGTTTAAGGTAACCTTTTTAACACCATAGGGCGTAGTTATAACTAAGGGTGTCTAGGTGTACCTGGAACCCATTTGTGGCTAGAAATATTGCTTTGGTAGGGAAACTCTCTAACCTCAGAAATGAGCTCTTTTCTGGACTTTATCTAGAGCCATTTGTCCCTTTAGCTGACTTGACTTTCAAACTTACATTGAACCCAGCCGTAGGGAAAGACTCTGGTTCCCCTTCTCTATTTCCTTGCCCTGTCAACTCAAGCCATGTTGTTGTGCCTCAGTTGTCATGACTCTGCTCTTACTCTACTCACTCCTTGGGGTGACCACCTGTGCCTCAACTTTACCCAGAGCCTTCTTATTGGGTCTAATTCTCTAATGGAGCCTCTCAGATGCTTCCAAAACGTGTACCAGTAACATTCTCACAGTAAATGTAATCCATCCAATTTACTTAGATGACTGGACCAACCAGAGACACAGCAGCTGACTTATCCTTCCCATGTAATTTTATTTGCTACTCACATACACACTTCCTGCCATCTCCTGTGAGAACCTTTTAAATACTTGCTTTCTGATTTTCACACAGCCTTAAATCCTTACATTGTTTATTTCTTTCTCTTCAATTGCTTTCTCATCCTACGGCTAACTCCCACGCTATTCTAAACTTCTTAAGCTTTCCTGTTTTCAGTTGTGCCCTTTTAGTCTTCAAGCTTTGTGCCTGGAGTGAGCTTTTCATCTGTTTATCTCCCTGTATAATTTTCCTTAGGGAGGGCATTGTACAAAATACAAAGGTAGTATGGTCACCCATCTTAGGCCCTGTCCATCTGAATTTTCCTTTCCCTCTGTCCATGCTGCGTCTAGTATGACCAAGCACAGATTTGGTTCTGTGCTGTCCCTATTCATATTTAGCATATGTCAAGACTCAAAAGAGACCTCAGAGCTGGGTGCAGTGCATCATGCCTGTAATCCTAGCTACTCAGGAGGCTGAGATCTGAGGATCAAGGTTCAAAGCCAGCCCAGGCACAAAATGACCTGAAACTCTTATCTCCAATTAACCTTTAGAAAACAGGAAGTGGGGCTTAGCTCAAGGGTAGGGTGGTAGCCTTGAGCAGAAGAGCTCAGGGACAGTGTCCAGGCCCAGGGGTAGGGTGGTAGCCTTGAGTTGAAGAGCTCAGGGACAGCACCCAGGCCAAGTTCAAGCCCCATGACCCCCCCCAAAAAAAGAGCCCTCAGGACAGATAATTATTTCTCAATAACCGAGAGTGAGTACTTTACAGTAACATCAAGAAATCTGTTCCAAAGATTTTCCAGAATATCTGAAGCATTTAAAACCTAATATAGCTTTTAAAAAGAAGTCCAGAATAGACAAAATTTAAGGAACAGGTTCACAGGTCTTTCTTAGCAGAAAAAGAATGTTAATAGCACACGGAATTCATACCAATGGACGCCCCACAGCGGGACCCAATAAGTTTGAGGTTGATTTGAGACATAGCTCCCTTGCGGATCTGATCATATGCTCGGGTCCAAAGGGAAGCAAAGGTATTAGCAAAAGGAATGGTCCGATTACGAATGGCACAGCCCAGGGCCACGTTCACCTGCAATGCAAAGAAAACAAATCAGAACACCCTTGGACCTTGTTCCTTTTCTTCTCCTACTTTTGCCAGCAGACTTCATGCCAACCCCTACTCTGCACACAATGGGACAGCTCTTGCAGTCATACTATGCCTCCCTCCCTGATCAGATAATGCCTTTAATTCTTGTCTCTGCCTCATCTTCCCTGTGTTCTGTGCGCAACAGTCCAGGGACCTGAACGTAGGGCACTGTCCCTGGGGATTTTTCTGGCTCAAAGCTAACACGCTACCACTTGAGCCACAACTGTACTTCTAGCTTTATGATGGTTAATTGGCATTCAGAGTCTACTGACTTTCCTGTCCAGGCTTGCGTTGAACTGCCGTCTTCAGATCACAGCCTCCTAAGTAGCTAGGATGACAGGCATAAGCCATTAGTACTCAGCTTTTCCTCTCTCTTCCCCCCCCTCTCTCTTTCTCTTTTGTGGGTCATGGGGCTTGAACTCAGCCTGGGCACTGTCCCTTTGCTCTTCAGCTCAAGGCTACCACCCTACCCTTGAGCCAAGCACACTTCCCATTTTCTAGAAGTTAATTGGAAATAAGCCTCAGGTCCTTTTGTGCCTGGGCTGGCTTTGAACCTTGATCCTCAGATCTCAGCTTCCTGAGTAGCTAGGATTACAGGCGTGAGCCACCATGCCTGGCTTTTAGCTTTTCATCTCTTGTTCTCATTGATTTATTCAATCTTATAATAATGTCATCCCCATTGAATCAGTTCTTCTCTTGAACTATCCTATAACCAAAACAACTAGGCAAATATCTTTTTTTTTTTGCCAGTCCTGGGCTTGAGCTCAGGGCCTGAGCACTGTCCTTGGACTTTCTCAAGGCTAGAGCTCTACCACTTGAGCCTCAGCACCACTTCCAGCTTTTTTCTATGTATACAGTACCGAGGATTCGAACCCGGGTCTTCATGCATGCTAGGCAAGCACTTTAACCACTAGGCCAAACTCCCGGTCCCTAGGCAAGTATCTTGTATCATCAATGTTCCATTCTGTCTTGTTCTTTATAGAAAGTATCCTGTATATGTGTGTGTGTGTGTGTGTATATATATATGTATGTATATGTGTGTGTGTCACACCTTCACAGAAAACTTCTGAAGAAGCTGGCTAGTCACTGTTCTTATTTTGTCATGTGTAATCTCTACAGCCTACTTCACCTAGGCTGTCATTCCCATTCCCATAAATGCTTTCGAAGCTGCCAAACGCAAGGTCTCTTGAGCTCATACAGCATCTCACTTGTCTTGTAAGTAGCATCTGGCACAAGCCAGGCCTGTTTTCTCAGGGCACATTCTGTTCTGTTTCGGCGATGTGACAAAAAATAGGAGTACAATGCGATGTCCCATTCCCTCACTGGATATGCTGGATCACGGACTTCTTGCTGATGGGATGGAAAACTAGAGGGACTGCTCCAAACTCTGGGCTTACTCTTCATTGGCTCTTTGGCTCTGTGAGGCTGAGGTTTCCACATGTCCAAGAGTAAGCAAGGACTTTCCAACAGTTATGCGACTGTGGATGGCTTCACAGTCAAGATCCTTGACTTTTCTTTTTCCAGAGGGTCATGAGGCTTGAACTCAAGGCCTTCATGCTATCCCTGAGTTTTATTTTTGCTCAAGGTTAGCTAGCACTCTACCACTTTGAGCCAGGGTACCACTTCTGGTTTTCTGATGGTAATTGGAGATAATGGTCTCATGCATGGACTTTCATGCCCGGGTTGACTTCAAACCATGATCCTCACATCTCAGCTGCCCGCATAGCTACCAGCACCCAACTTAAAAATCCTTGACATTTTCTTCTGGTACTGGGGCTTGAATTCAGAGCCTCATGCTGCCTTTTGGCTTTTCTGGCTCAGGGTTGGTTCCCTTCCACAGGAGCCACACCTCTAATTTCAGGTTTTTGTTGGTTAACTGGAGGTAACTCTCAGATT
Source organism: Megascapheus bottae (assembly GCF_031878675.1). NCBI lineage: Eukaryota > Metazoa > Chordata > Mammalia > Rodentia > Geomyidae > Megascapheus > Megascapheus bottae. The sequence continues at coordinate 105,143,141 of NC_143547.1, read as the reverse complement.
TTCCTGCCTGCCTGGCTTCAAACCACATCCCTCAGATCTCAGCCTCCTAAGTAGCTAGAATTTTAAGTATGAGCCACCAATATCGAACACTCAGGGATTCTTGGGCCTGCCCTGGATCTTTTTTCTTCTAGTATTTTTCCAGATGTAGTTGAGCTTTTTCCAGGTTCGTCTTAAGACTACAATCTCCCTGTCTTCATCTCTGGATTAGGTGAGATTACAGGCATTCAATCTCAGGTCAGGGTTTGATTTTTTTTCCAGTCCTGGGCCTTGAACTCAGGGCCTGAGCACTGTACTTGGCCTTCTAAGGCTAGAGCTTTACCACTTGAGCCACAGCACCACTTCTAGCTTTTTTTACATGCATGTGGTACCAAGGAATCAAATTCAGGTCTTTGTGCATGCTAGGAAAGCACTCTAACACTAGATCAAACTCCCGGCCCCTGATTTTTTTTTTTTGCCAGTCCTGGAGCTTGAACTCAGGGTCTGAGCATTGTCTTTTGACATATTTGCTCAAGGCTAATGCCCTACCACTTGAGCCACAGTACTACTTCCAGCTTTTTCTGTATATGTGGTACCTAGGAATTGAACCAAAGGGCTTTGAGCATGCTAGGCAAGCACTCTATCACTATGTTACACTCCCACTCCATAAATTTTGATTTTTTAATCAACTGGGTTCTACATTCATCTGCCATAGAAATGGCCCATTTCCTCCTTCCCACTGTCTCCTACGAATCCCCTGAAGCTCTAGAAGGCATATTTTCACTCCTCCTGCTATTATTATTTTTCTGCTACCAGGTTGTAAACTCAGGGATGGCTTTTTACTTGCTTGGTTTGTATGCTACCACTTGAGCTCTACCTCCAGCCCAGATTTTTGCTGGCTATTTTGGAGATGGAGTCTCATGGACTTTTCTGCCTGGGCTGACTTCAAACTGTTAATCTCTGAATCTCAGATTTCTGAGTATCTAGGGTTATAGGTGTGAGCTTTACCCATCTTTTGTGTGTGTGTAGGGGGGGGGCACATGGGGCTTGAATTCGACCTGGGTACTATCCCCAAGCTCTTCAGCTCAAAGCTACAGCTCTACCCCTGGGCCTGGGTGTTGTCCCTGAGCTCTTCAGCTCAAGGCTACTGCCCTATTCTTGAGCCAAGCCCCACTTCCCATTTTTAGAGGTTAATTGGAGCTAAGAGTCTCAGGTCCTTTTGTTCCAGGGCTGGCTTTGTACCTTAATCCTCATATCTCAGTCTCCTGAGTAGCTAGGATTACAGGTGTGAGCCACCCCACACGGCTTTACCCATCTTTTTTGGAGTTAATTGGAGATAACAATCTCATAGGACTTGCTGTCCTGGCTAGCTTTGAACCATGAACTTCAGACCTCGGCCTCCCTGAGTAGCTAGGATTGCAGGTGTTAGCCATGGGTATCTTGTCTGTCTCTCCCTCTCTCCTTGCCCCACCCTCAGGCCCTGGGGCTATCCCTAAGCTTTTTTGCTCAAGGCTAGCACTCCACCACTTAAAACTGCACTGCCACTTCTGGTTTTTTGTTTATAGAGTACTGAGGAATTGAACCCTGGGCTTCATGCATGCTAGGCAAGCACTCTACCACTAAGCTACATTCCCAGCCCAGCTTTATCCATTGTAATTTTGTAATGAGTGTCATTCTAGAATGACACAGTTACTGCTTGGCCAAAGACCAGCAAAGTTTTCCTCTGTCCTTTCACCCAACAAATCCTTCACATTGCAGGATCTTAATAACATAACATGTCCCTCAAAGCCCTTTTGTGATTTCCCAACAATCTTCATGGGAATCAGGGATGCTACACATGACTGGTAAAAACCCTATGATTTGGACTGTTGAGGCCTTTCTGAGACAATTTCCTTCTGTAGTCACCAGGGTTTGGCCATTCTGGTGTTCTGTAAACATCTCAGGCTTTCACCTCACAGCTAGAAAGACCCTCTGCTGGGAAAACCATCCTCTACATATCTGTCATCAGCTTGAATGTTCTTGCCAAAGAGGCTATCCTTAATCACCCTTAATCACACTCTTGTAGCCACCTCTTTAAACTATGACACTAAATATTCCCCCTACTGGGCCTCTGCTCTATTGCTTTTCTTCTGATTGTTAGAATATACCAACCAGGCACCAACTATGTGGTTGATGAGCACAGGAATCAATCAATCCAGTAAGCTTTCTGAAGGAAATGCCTGGCTATTGACAACTCTTCCCCACTGTCCCTGGACTTTTTCAAGCTGGTTTTCTGGTGGTTAATAAGATTAATGGGAGATAAGAGTCTCATGGTCGTTAGTGCCCATGCTGGATTTGAACCTTGATCCTTAGATCTCAGCCTCTTGTGTAGCTAGGAATACAGGCATAGGCCACTATGCCCGGTTTGCCCAGCATAATTCTTTCTAAGATGTAAATACTACTAAATACTCAAGTACACATGGTATTCACATGAGATCTATTACCTCATAGTTTTCTAGCTAGAAGAAAATCAGTAAGTTACTGAGGGCTGTTTTTGGTTTCTGTGATAAAACCAGCAGATGGGTATCTTCCTCTATGCTGGCATATGGCTTTGTTAACTCCTTTTTCTCTTAAGGGTGGTGCATGTACATGACAGCGTATGGAGCTAGTGACTAGAGTACAGAGAAGCAGAACAGCTTTACCCATTAACGCCAAACTACTAGCATTTTCAAAACTGTGGTTAGGATAACATTTGTACATATTTTCCAAGACCTATGTTCTAGTGTGGAAACAGAAACCATATTTATTTTTGCCAATCCTGGGCTTGAAGTCAGGGCCTGAGCACTGTCCTTGGACTTGGCTAGAGCTCTACCACTTGACCCATAGCATCACTTCTGGTATTCTCTGTTCATGTGGTACTGAGGAATTAAACCCGGGGCTTCATGTATGCTAGGCAAGCACTGTACCACTAGGCCATGCTCCTGCTACTTCTTAGTTTTTATAGAAACAGGGTATGTAGAGTAGTTCTACTCTATATGAATGACGAATGATGGTCAAGTGAGAAGACCTGAGAGACTCACCATGTTCTGTTCAGCAATAAAACACTCAATGACCTTCTCAGGATGTTCTTTCTTGAATATCTCAGAGAAGCTAGAGTTCTTGGTGTCACCATCGATGACAATGACTCTGTTGTTTGCATGGCCCAACTTAGCCAGAGCCAAACCACATGCTTTCCTAGTAGACATCTAGAAGAAAGTCAAACAATTAAGAAATGTCTTGGAAAGCACCTAGAAAGAAGGCTCTCTCTCATATAATTGTTATCTATGTTAATGAAGACTTGTGATCCATCAGTAATTTCCTTTAACATTGTTATCATGGGTTGTTAGCTAACCTTAAACACATACTTGACTCAATAATGGTCCATTTATTACATGGCTTATGTAGTGCCCAACTTTTTCTTGAATTGTGTTTTTAGTTCATACTTGTAACCCCTCACTTACCAAGCAGGAAAAACTCCATAACTCAACAGCGAGACTCCAAATATTTTGAATAAAGAGGTTTTTGATACATTGGTCTGCTTCCCTGTATATTCCAGAGAATAAGTTCAAAAATAGATCCATTCTTAGCCCTAGACACATAATGGCAGTCCTTTCATGTACATTGGACTTTTAAGCCACAAACCAAAGTTAGGAAGCAGGAAATCGTTCCACTAGGTACCAGTGACTCTCACCTATAATCCTCAGGAGCCTGAGATCTGAGGATCACAGTTGGAAGCCAGCCTGGGCAGACAGATCCAAGACTCTTATCTCTAACCAAAAAAAAAGCTAGAACTGGAGGAATAGCTTAAGTGGTAGAGAGCCAGCCTTGAGCAAAAAAGCCACGCAAAAGCACAAGACCCTGAGTATCAGCCCACAAACTAAAACCACATGTGCTAAAAAGGTAACATCTGATCAGTAAAAGATATTCAGGGGGTTGTGGGGGGGGAGGGAAATGGGTACCAAGACATGTGAAAGGGTATCAATGTACATGAATTAATGCACCTTCTATCTGGCAAATATCATGTAACCCTTTTACTAATTACAATAAAAAATGCAAAAAAAAGATATTCAGATCTAGCCGGGTGCCAGTGGCACAAGCCTATAATCCTACCTACTCAGCTGGCTGAGGTCTAAGGATTAAAGTTCAAAGCCAGCCCAGGCAGGAAAGGCAGTGAGACTCTTATCTCCAATTAACCACCAGAAAACCAGAAGTGGTTGTTGTAACTCAAAGTGGTAAACACTAGCCATAAGCTGAATAGCTGAAGAACAGCACTCAGGCCCAGAGTTCAATCCCCACAACCCCCCCCCACACAAATTCAATCCTACAGGGTTGGAGTTTGGCCTAGTGGTAGAGTGCTTGCCTAGCATTCATAAAGACCCAGATTCGATTCCTCAGTTCTGCATACATAGAAAAGACTGGAAGTGATGGTGTGGCTCAAGTTGTAGAGCTGTAGCCTTGAGAGTGCCCATGGACAGTGCTCAGGCCCTACGTTCAAGTCCTAGGACTGGCAAAAAATTTCAGTCTTAAACAAGCGTAAAAGCAGAGAAAACAGCTGCTGGGCACTGGTGTGTCCAACCAGTAATATTTCTCAGGAGGCTGAGATCTGAGGATTGTGGTTCGAAGCGAGCTTGGGCAGTGAAGTCTATGATACCTTCATCTCCAATTAGCAAGCGCAAGCAAAAACAAAAACAAAACAAAACAACAACAAAACCAGAAGTGGAGCTGTGGCTAAAGTAAGTGACAGATAGAATCCTAGTCTTGAGTGAAAAAGCTGAAGGGACAGAACCCAGACGCTGAGTTCAAGCCCCAGTACCAGTACAAATTAAATACATACCTATAAATCCAGCACTTAGGAGGCGCTAAGGAAGCACCTCGAGTTTTTTTTTAATAGTCTAAATTTTATTATCTCCAAGTCACAATGCTGATCACAAATGTGTACCCTTTTAAACAGTAACGAAAACAACAGACATGGTGAAATCCTTGCAGTGAAATCCTTGCAACTAAACACAGCGGACTGACAGAAACACCTGTCTGGGAGTTTGGGCATGCTGCCCACAAGCTTGAGGAAACATAGGAAGCACCTTGAGTTTTAGGTTTGATTTATACAGTGAGACTTTGTCCATTACAAAAAACTTTAGAAAGAGCCGGGCGCATTGGCTCATGCCTGTAATCCCAGCTACTCAGGAGGCTGAGATCTGAGGATCAAGTTCAAAGCCAGCTGGAGCACTACAAAGCCATGAGACTCTTCGATTAATCACTAGAAAACTAGAAGTGAGGCTGTGGCTCAAGGGTAGGGCGGTAGCCTTGAGCTGAAGAGCTCAGGGACAGCACCCAGGCCCAGAGTTCAAGTCCCATGACCCCCAAAAGAAAGAATAAATATTAAAGCTAGTGAAATATAATTAACTCTTCTTTTTTTGCCAGTCCTGGGCTTGAACTCAGGGCTTGAGCACTGTCCTTGGACTTTTCTCAAGGCCAGAGCTCTACCACTTGAGCCTCAGCACCACTTTCGACTTTTTCTATGTATGTGGTACTGAGGAATCGAACCCGGGTCTTGGTGCATACTAGGCAAGCACTCTACCACTAATCCAAACTCCCGGCCCTGATTAACTCTTCTTTACTGCTTATAATTATGTTAAACTAGATGTCACACTAGTAATTATCTTATCCATGGAGATACGTTTAAATGAAGACTACTATGTAGTAAGAGGGAAGAAAATCAGAGAACAAAGCAGGTCAATATATGTAACTTAATCATACACAATTTTACCTACCATGTCACCAATTTTGTAAACAGGTGGAGAGGTCATTTTTATTTCTCCAATAATGATTTTACGTGAGTCCTCAATAGGAGGTTCTGGTAAAAGACTCTTGTTGGTCTTTATTTGGCTCTCAATTAACTTAATAATTGCATCTGCTCTTTCTTTTGGCATTGGTTTTCCATACCAACTTTCTGCATCCTCAACATCTGTAACAAAATCCATTCATGCAAGTATTTAATGCATACTTAGTAAGTTATCTGAAAGACATCCTGATGGAAAGGATGTTAGTCTAGAATTCACAGGATTAAGAATTTGACTCAGTTCAGTTGGGCACTGGTGGCTCACACGTGAAATCCTAGCTACTCAGGAGGCTGAGATCTGAGGATCTCGGTTCAATGCTAACTCGGGCACTAAAGTCCATGTGATTCTTATCTCTAATTAACCTCTAGAAAACTAGAAGTGGCACTGTGGCTCAAGCACTAGCCTTGAGCTGAAGAGCTCAGAGAGAGTGCCCAGGCCCTAACTTCAAGCACCACAAACAACAACAAAAGAAAGTATGTGACTGAGTTCCGGGGATGGTACTGTAGTCACAAAACCCTGGTTTGGCTATAATCCCAAAGGAGGGGAAGCCCACATGGGAAGGATCTAGCTAGGTTCAAGGCTATCCCAGGTTAAAGGTTAAAGAGAACATTTTCTCAATGAACAAGCTGGGCAGTGGAAGCACATACCTGTAATCCCAGGTGCATGGGAGGCATAGGTGGGAGAATCATAGTCTGGGGCCAGCCCTAGGCAAAAATATGACATCTTATCCAGCAAGTAAGTAAAGCAAAAGGAGCTAGAAGGGGTAGATCAAGATCTAGATAAAGCACAGTCCAAGGAAGGAAGGAGAAAGGAAAGGGAAAAGACAAAGGAAGATAAAGGAAGGAAGGGAAAAGTAGAGGAGGGTGGGAGGAAGAACCGTTTGAACACAGGGCTTGTGGCTTCTGATGGGGCCACTGGCCTGAATGCTGGTAAATGGGCAGGGAATAGTAAGGGAGGCAAGGATGGAGAGGCAGTTATACAGACAGCCGAGAGAGGAGTTTGGGAGTTTCAGGTTGAAGTTTTGAGAACCATGAAAGGTTTTGGGGGAGTTAATAATCAGATATGTTGTAGAAAAGACCACTGTAGACACTGGCTTGGAGGCAAATGAGCAATAAACTCGTCAAAAAGCCACTGATATTCAGGGAGGAGGATGAGGGAAGTAGAGATGGGATGGAAAGAAAGCATCTGAGATACACTTAGGGATTAGACATGTATGGGAGGCATATGTGGGAGAGGTGGTGGCAAGGACAGTATCTTGGGGAGAGGCATATAACAGTTACACTCTTAAATTCTTTAAAAAAAAAACATGTATCTCGCTCTAGATACTAAAATTGCTATAAGTAATACACTGAAATGAGTAATTGCAGTTGACATCCTTGAAATGTGCAAAGATCTATCCTTTGGGATGCCTTCCTTCCCCAGCTGCAATACTTAACTAGTCCCATTTTGCTTGCAGATGCTCTAGATCTAGGCATGTGTACATTCATGTGCACCCTGTTCATACGTACAGCATTTTTTCTGACTGTGCGAATATGGACAGCATTCTTTGTCCTCTCTGACAAAACTGTTCTCTTAGTGACTCCCTCACATAAGTATAAACTCACTGTATACCTGCTGGACATTTGGTATTCCCCTCCTCCTATTGTTATTTACTGAGGGCAATGTTCACTCTCTGCCTCTTCTACTATGGCGACGAAGGTTTTAAATCCTCACAAGCAGAAAGGAAATACTTACTTGGCATGCCCCGGCCCTTGAATGTCTTGGCAACCACAGCAGTGGGCCTGCCCTTCACCTTAGCTGCCTTCCAAAATACCCGGCATAGTGCTTCCACATCACGGCCATCCACCACGTAAGTATTCCACCTATCAACAGGAGGACAAGGTTATAAGGAAGAAGGAGGATGGGACACAAAGAAGATAAAGCAAGAAGACAACCGTTACCCAAAAGCTTCACAGCGCTTCTGATAGGTCTCTATGCAGTGCTCAACAGGCAAGATGCTACCATGTCCCAGGCGGTTCACATCAAAGATCAGCACGAGATTATCCAGACTGTAGTGGGTAGCAAAGGCCAATGCCTCCCAGACAGAGCCTTCTGAGGACTCACCATCTCCCAGGAGGCAGAACACTCGGTAGCTGGAATAAGAAAGGATTAAGACCCTCCTGGGACTCAATTGTGCCACACAAATGCATCTCAGGCAAAGAACAACAACAACAACAACAACAAACAGATTGGTTGCTAAGACTATTTTCCTCAGCAACCATGCTCAAACTCAGCAGCCAAGAAAATTAACATTTAGAAGCCTGGACCTCAAGAAGCTGGGAGTCCATGGCTCACACCTGTAAATCCTAGCTACTCAAGAGGCTGAGATCTAAGGATTGCATTTCAAAGACAGCTCAGGCAGAAAAGTTCAACTAAGTAGTAAAAATATCTGATTGCAAGTAGGAGGACCCAAGTGATGAGAGAGAAAGGAAGCAAGCTGCGTGAGCATATGAGGCCCTGAGTTCAAGCCCTGGTAATGAAAGAAGAGAGCCCCGAGCCTCATGACAAGAGCTTCACCTTTGGCTAGCCTTCTCATTCTAGCTGTTAGACTGTGTTAAGCTCATGCTACTTCCAATAAGCAATTAAGACAGGAATGGAAAAGAAGCAGCTACCTGAAATCTAAACAACTATCACATAAACATTTTCTTGGTAAATTCCATTTGAAGCAGTGTTACCTATTTCTGATCTTACAATTTATTTACAGTTCTACCAATCAAAAAAATAAAAACATTCTACCTCAAAAACATGTGCTGTTGTAAATAGTAAGTTCCTCGGCAGCACAGACAATGGAAATCATTTTTACTAGCAAAACAAATTCTAACCTCATCAAAATGCTGTAAGTTGGAAAAATTATTAAACCCAGAATTAGAACAGGCAAATAATTAAGTGAAAATTTTCATCAGACATGTGGAAATTGCTGTTCAAGGGACTGGTCCTTTAGGGCTTGTCTCTACTTCAAGGAGACCCCAAAGGAGAAGTACCCATCCTGGAGAAACTGGGCCTAAGGGCTGTGGACTCAAGCCTTGGAAAAGCAGCAGAGGGGAGCAGGGACTTCTGAGGCTCAACTCACTGTGGTTGTGTTTCCACACCACCAGCAGCTGAGTACAAGACACAAAAGGAAAAGACCAATCTTCTTGTCATTACGGGAAACCAACTTGGAAAAAGGTGTTGGTGTAGAGAAGTCCAATGCAAAGGTAAATATGTAAATGTACTCATTCTATAGTGAAGTTCAAGAGAGATAGAGATCAGGAAGCTGTCTGTCTCTGCCTCCCACTTGTACCAGTACTGGGGCTTGAACTCCAGGGCCTTGCACTTTCCCATGGCTTTTTGTTCAAGACTGGTACTCTACCACTTGAGCTACACCTCCATTTTCCATTTTCTGGCTGGTTAACTGAAGACTAAAGTCTCACAGACTTTGTGCCCTGGCTGGCTTTGACTTTCAGTCTTTAAATTTTAGCCTGAGTAGCTAAAACCACAGGTACATGCCATCAACATCCAGCAGGTAGCTGTTGCTCTTAAAAAAAACAAATACAAAAACAGCAGTCACCATTTAGAGCATCATCAAGCATGCTAAAAATTTCCAAAAATGTGATTTCTTTATGGCCTCAATGCTTGGTAACCTGAATTTTCAAGATCATCACTGTTTTTTTTTTCAAACTAAGGCTTTATGTCAAAGGGTGGGGTAGGACAGTGAAATAGATCTTAGTGTCTTACCTTGCCCGGTCAAAGTACTTGCCAGTATATGCCATCCCGCATGCAGCTCCAAGTCCTTGCCCAAACCATCCCATTGCCACATCAATAAATGACAGCCTCTGTAAACAATTAGGGACCCAATAAAAAGCTTCAGAACATCAGTCTCAGGCAGATTTCGGGTGCTTACTGCAGGCTGCTCTACTCTTATCCTATGCACACAGAATGAATGGTAGTGTCTCATCTTAAAGTCTCCTCCCACCCCACTTGGTACATTTATTTTCTTTTTCCTTTCCTTTCCCTTTTCCTTTCCTCCCCCACTCTCTTTTGCCAGTCCTGGGCCTTGAACTCAGGGCCTGAGCACTATCCTTGAGCTTTTTTAAGGCTTCAGCTCTACCACATGAGCTACAGCATCACTTCTGGCTTTTTTCTATGTATGTGGGACTGAGGACTCAAACCTGGGTTTTTGTGCATATTAGGCAAGTACTCTACCATGAGGCCAAACTCCTGGCCCTCTTTTTTCTTGTTTTCTATAGTTTACCCTTTTTTTGATTGTATTTTATTGTCAGGGTGATTTATAGATGTGTTACAGTTATATTCATCAATTAGTGGGTACATTACTTCTTCAACATTGATACTCCTCCCTTCCCATGTTTTTACCAGTTTCCCTCCCCTGACTAAATTCTTCTTTTCCACATTCACGTGTACTGTAAGTCCTACATCAGTATTATAACTTCACCATACATTCAGCCTGAGCTGGAAACAAAGATGACAAAGGAAGATTTTCACTGTCGATGTCCAAGGGAAACCAGAATTCAGTGTGGTTAGGGTACTTGGAACTTTCTGAGCATAGAGAAAGCAGAGCAAACATGCTAAAAAAGACTTTCCCCCAGCTATGCAAAAAATCTGACATTGAATCTTCTGGAGAACCTATGTTCTCAAATAGAAACCAGAAACATAGTTTCTGGTAAAGTTCTTGGGTTGTGAAACTCTAGTCAACTGAGATCTTAGAAGTGGTCATCTAGAAGTGTTGATACTAAAAACAAATAACTTTCTAGCCCCACTTTGTCTTGCTTCTGCTAATATTCCATTAATAAGTCCCTTTGATGATAATGCAGCCCTTCAAGGGAGGCAAGGCCTGCTGAAATGTTCAGGCAGAAGATACCCTGCTCTTGAGCTTCCTAGCATACTGAATTTGTTAAAAAAATAGCTTCTATTGTCACTACCTTAGCCTGGTCCTTATCTGTCATTGCATGGTCTCCTCCCTGGCCACCCTGATCACACTGAATCCATTTTCAACTCAGCCACCAGAGGGGGTCTGTTAAAATTTAAGCAAACTTAGCATATTTCTGTTGGTTAAGATCTTCCAACAGCCTGTCAACAGAGTTCAACTTGAGCCAGTCTAGGCACTCCAACCTCCATCATCTCCTACTTGTCTTCCCAGTGCTCTGAATGCTACAGCCATTTTATTTGTGATAGTCTTAGGAATTGAACTCAGGGCCTAGGCGTTGTCTCTGAGCTCCTGGACTCAAAACTAGTCTTCTACCATTTATGCTACAGTTCTACTTCTGTCTTCCTGGTAGTTAATTGAAGATAATGAGTCTCATGGATTTTCCTGCGCCAGCTGGCTTTGAACTGTGATCCTCAGATCTAGGATTACGAGTATAAGCCACTAGTGACTGTTTTTTGGTTTGGTTTTGTTTTTGAGATGGAGGTATCAGTATATGGGCCAGCTGGTCTTGAACTCCTCTAATACGCTAGCCTTACAGGCATGCATCCCCATGCCTGGCTTACTCTGGTTTTACTGCTGCCCATTGAATATGATGGGTATATGTTTGCCTCAGGGCCTTAGCACTTGCAGCTCCTGCTACATAAAAGCTTACATCTACACGGAAGCACAGTGTACTGTCTCATCTGTTCCAAATTGCTGCCCAGTACCAGCACCATCATCAAGGTCTTTGTGGACCATTATCTCTTTCAACTAGTGTTTCTGTCGTCTTCCAAATTACACGGCTGCAGAATGCTCAGCCACAATAGGTATATGCTATGGACTTGTTTCTTGGTTTGTTTCTTGTCTGTTTCTCTCCTCTGTTCATGAGCTTCAGTCAAGCAAAGATTAGTGCACATCCACTACTACAGCAGATAAATTAATTGTAGTTATTCTCAGATCTTCTTCCCTGGACTCTTCAGTCCTTCTTTGATATTCTCTACATGCTCTGTACCTGGAAAGCCTCCCTTTCAGTTTTGCTTTTCTAGTAAAACTGAAGTTTCTTCTGACTAGGTCTTCTCTATGGCTCCTACCTTGCTCCTGCAATAAGCTCTGGTTCCCCATTGCCTTGCAGGCCTTTGGGGCCGAGGTCTTACAATATCATCTCTCTAAAGCCAATGTTGAACTTGGGCTTAATACTCACATAAATCTATGTCCTCCTGATCGAGAAGGTGCACTTTCTTTCACAAGGCTTTATTTTAGGGTGCTATGGAGACAAGAGCCTTTGTAAAATGTGTGGGATGTCAGGAAGATGGCTGGTGTGCCACAAGGGCCCCCAAAATGGATTCCTTTCTTTTTTCCCCCTCAGTAATTCTTATGAATAACTCAGAGGAGCTGCATATAGGGTGATAGAGGAATCCAAAAAGGCAGATATCTTATCTTTGTTCCAGTATATTTCAAGAAGTTCACACAGGTCGAATGCCAGTGGCTCATGCCTGTAATCATAGATGAAGACTGAAACCAGCCTGGGCAGAAAAGTCCCCGTGAGACTCTTATTTCCAATTAACCACTCAAAAACTGGAAGTGGTGCTGTGGCTCAAGTAGGAGATTGCTACCCTTGAGCACAAAGAGGCTCAGGGACAGTACCCAGGCCAAGTTCAAGCCCCACAACTGACAAAATAAGTTCACACAAAGGTCTTTTTTTGGTTATTTTCCAGACAGACTTAGCTGGAGAAAATGAAAGCATTGATAAAACTAAAATAAATCCTGGGTGAGAGAACGAACAGAGTCAGGGTTCCCCCATTAATTTACCTTTGAAAGGATGAATCGGTCGTTGTTTGGGTTCTCTGTGTCTGAGGGTTTATATTTCATGGTATGGAAGAACAGCACAGACATGATCTCGGCAGCACTGCTACATGATATGGGGTGGCTAAAAAGAACACATGAAACAAGTTTTTTTTTTCCACAAGCATATGACTCCCAAGGAACACAAGTATTCCAGTGCTACCTATGGTCTTCTCAGACCAGATACAGATATAGCAATGTCCTTTCTACTGAACTGGAAGAATCAAGTCAAGTTTGAGGGTTGCAGAGCTACTGCCTCCGAAGCATAAATTTCTGAAGGCCACTTAGAAGCTCAAAAATGTCACAATCTTTCTTGTATGTACTCAGATGCTCCCTTGTATCAGAGAGGTACCATACACTTGAGGAAAAGTTCATCTTGTAATTCTCACTTGAGTACTCTTTCACTTGTGTGATTTTTATTTCTTGTATATTCACATGATAAGGAAACTTCAGTTCATTATTTAATCATAAATACCATGTATGTTCCATTCTTCCACCTAAAATGAATCCATTTGGAAAGTGAATGGTGAAAAACAGAAATCTTTCATTCCTAGAAAGTAGCCTATATGCAAGACCAGTTAGTTCTTAACTAAATGAGTGGGAGGGTACAGGACAGAGGAAAAGAGTATTTATAGAAAATATTTATAGGGTCTGGAAGCATGGCCTAGTGGTAGAGTGCTTGCCTAGCATGCAAGAAGCCCTGGGTTTGATTCCTCAGTACCACATAAACAGAAAAAGCCATCAGTGATGCTGTGGCTCAAGTGGTAGAACTCTAGCCTTGGAAAAGCCCAAGGACAGTGCCCAGTCTCTGAGTTCAAGCCCCAGGACTGGCAAAAACAACAACAAAAGAAACTATAAAGTATCAGAGAGTTAATATCTAGAACATATGAGAAACTCAAAAAACCCAAACAAAAGCATTATCACCAAAAACAAAAAAAGAGGGACTGTTACTACCAATTCCATAAAAGTTAAAACTACTGCAAACTGCATGCCTGCAAACCAGTTAAGCAAAAGAACCGGCTAACTACGAACAGAAAACCTAAAAAAATCAAGTTACCACTAGAAAGGCAGACATAGAATTTTCCTGTGTGCCAGTACTAGGGAATTGAAAATGCTTTTACTCTCCCTTGGCTTTTTCAAGATCAAGGCTGGTGACTACTTGGGTCACAGCTCCACTTATAGGTTTTTGGTGATTAATTGTACATAAGAGTCTTAAAGACTTTCTGCTTAGGCTGGCTTTGAATCATAGTCATCAGAACTCAGCTTCTAAAATAGCTAGGATTACAGGATATAGGCATGAGCTAATACATATAACTTAAGGACACTGGAACAATAATTAAAAAAAAAACAAGGGGCCTGGAGTGTTCCTTAGTGGTACAGAGTACTTCTTTAGCATGCATGAAGTCCTGGGTTCAATTTCTCCATATTATAGGAGTTGTGACACAAGTGGTTAGAGTGCTAGTCTTGAAAAATATTAGGGACACTGCTCAGGCCATAAGTTCAAGCCTGGCACACAAATACGCACACACACACACACACACAAAACCTCCCAAGAAGCTGGGTTCTGAGGCACATGTCTTAGTTTCAACTATTTCAGAGAAACGTTAGTAGTACTGATCAAAGAAGGTAGGGGTACAGCCTGAGGTCCACTAGAACAAATGTGGAAGCCTCCATTTTATTTGCCAGTCCTGTGGTTTCAACTCAGGGCCTGGGCACTGTCCTTGTGCTTTGTCAAGGCCAGCACTCTATCTCTGAGCCACAGCACCACTTTCAGCTTTTTCTGTATATGTGGTACTGAGAAATTGAACCCAGGGCTTTGTGCATGCTAGGTGAGCACTGTACCACTAGGCCAGGCTTCCAGCCAGAAAAGGAATCTTTAAGGGCTGAGCTGTGGCATAAGTGGTAAGGTACTTTCCAAAGTCAAGTGTAAGGCTTAGTTTGAGTTAAACAGAAAGGAATGGGGTGGAGAATCTGGAAAAACAACAAAAGCAAAAAACAAACAGAAAAACAACAACAAAAACCTCAGACAAGCATTCTGTACTAATATTGGTGCAAAAAAGTGTCAAGAAAATACTTGGTGCATGTGTGTTGGTATAGGGGCTTGAACACAGGGCCTGAGCACTGCCCCTGATATTTTTGTTGAAGGCTAGTGCTCTACCACTTTGAGCCACAGCTCCATTTCTGGTAATTAACTGGAGATAAGAGGCTTAGGACTTTCTTACCCTGGGTGGCTTGAACTGTGATCCTCAAATATCGGTCCCCTGAATAGCTGTGATTAGAGGCATGAAGTACTGGCACTCAGATCAAAATATTAAACTGACTCATCCTCGGGCCTTTGGAATACTTTATACAAGAAAAATTGGTCTGTGCCAGAGCTGAAATGCTAACTGTCGCCTGCCCATTCAAGAGGGTTAAGAAAAAAAAACAAACAATGAGGTCTGTTGCCTTCATAACTCACGACATGGGAGGCACGCAGACTCTCGATGGCTAGCAGGGCCTCTATGGACCCCGACGGCCAGAAACGGTGCCTTGACGGACTCTGACGCCCAGTAATGGCTTAATGGCCCATCCCGGTGACCATCCCCCACTGCCTTCTGACTAACTTCTACTCCGTCCGAAAAACAGCACGATGCGGCCTTCAATGCCGGGTCCTTACCCAGAGCTCGAAGCACATGTGGCCTTGATGAAATGAATGCGCAGGCGATTGGCCATGTCCCGCAACACCTGCACGGTCATCTCATCAGGCCTGGACTCTATGTCGTCAATCACATCCTCAAAGATCTCAAGAATCTCCGGGCTCGCCTCAGAATCCGACATGATGGCGTCCAACTGCTCGCGACCTCACGGGTCAAATATGGCGGGGTGTCTTTGTAAGACGCCGGTGCCTAAGTCCCGCCCCTTCCGCTGGAGATTACTCCGCGTGCGCGTCTGCTCGCAAGTCTGTGTCCTCGCCACACTGCTATTGCCTGCACGTCCCCATGTTGGGCTTAATCAGCACCTCGCAGATATCCCTCCGCCTCCCAGCTACATCCGGCAAAAAATCCGCTTCCACTACCACACTGAGATGCCTCCGCTGCATGCCCACATCCGGCAACCTCTGAACTAGCCCTTTCCTCTGCCTCCGCTGTAAACCTATATCCGGGAAATGCCCACCTCAACCACTGCCTCTGCTGCATGCCTACATCCGGAAAGCGTCACATGCCTCGGCTTCCCCTACATGTGTATATCCGCCGGTAGATGTGCTTCTCAACTACCTCAGACCATATTATATAAGTGGAAAGACAGGTATCGCAAGTACTGCAAGTCGATCGCTCCGCCAGAGTCTGCCTTGCTGCTGCACACTGGTATCTCTGCATTTATGATTTTATTGATTTTTCGGGCATTCGTCACTGGTACATTCAACCGTATATAGACAAATTCGATTTCTTTATACCTTTTTTTGAGCTATTAATTCCAAAGGGATTCCCTGTGCACGAAGAGGTAGGGTATTTTTAGGGGGCAAAAAAGTTTTTTTTTGTAACTAGATGGTGATGGTATCTAGAAAAGTTGTAGATGTGAAAGGGAAATCACACTTTGTGACTGGTGATATGGATATACACAATTTACCACCACAATACAAAGTACATTCGGACTTTTTTCTTTTGTTGTTGTTTTAGGGCAAGGTCTAACTATGCAGCTCAGGTTGGCTTTTTTTTTTTTGGCCAGTCCTGGGCTTGAGCTCAGGGCCTGAGCACTGTCCTTGGACTTTCTCAAGGCTAGAGCTCTACCACTTGAGCCTCAGCACCACTTCCGGCTTTTTTATATGCATGTGGTACCGAGGAATCGAACCTGGGTCTTCATGCATGCTAGGCAAGCACTCTACCACTAGGCCAAACTCCCGGTCCTCAGGTTGGCTTTTACCTCAAGATTCTCCCTGCTTCAGCCAGGACTCATCAGGATCAACACACTCTGAAACTTCACAGTTGGCTACTTCTCACCCACATCAACTCACTTTCAGTCATGTTTATGACTAAGTTTTCTCATGGCAGCTCTAGACTGTGACACCATGGCACTTCTGAGCCATTTTCTTTTTGAGAATGTTCTGTATAGCTGGGGCACCTGCTGAGATAGCATTACCCCCATGTCAGCCTGTTATTTCACCAGGAAGCTCACTGCAGTAAGCTCCCTCTAATTGCAGAATGGGCAGTTTCTGTCTGAAATGGATTCCAGGCTATTCTTCTCTCTAAAGACTCAAACAACTCTTCCCGTTGTCTTTGAGACAGTCCTCTCTGAATCACCATAAATCCCACTGGTATACCCAAGTCCAAATAATTACAACTTCTTAGCTCAGAAATGCTGAAATAGTGCATAAAAACCCTAAAATGTCACCTAAATACCATTAGGCTACTACATTCTTGCTCGGTTAACTAGTGTATATATTTAACATTTTGCTACATGCTGCTTGGTGATCCAATCACTCTTCAAGCTTTTTTTTTTTTGCCAGTCCTGGGTTGAGCTCAGAGCCTGAGCACTGTTCTTGGGCTTTCTCAAGGCTAGAGCTCTACCACTTGAGCCTCAGCACCATTTCCAGCTTTTTTCTATGTATGTGGTACCGAGGAACCGAACCCTGGTCTTTGTGCATGCTAGGCAAGCACTTTACCACTAGGCCAAACTCCCAACCTCTTCAAGCTTCAAAATCCTCTACTTGGAGAATACATGAGTCCTTATTTCCCTACATCGCCATCATTTTCTTTCTTTTTTTTTTTTTGCCAGTCCTGGGCTTGAGCTCAAGGCCTGAGCACTGTCCTTGGACTTTCTCAAGACTCTACCACTTGAGCCTCAGCACCACGTCTCGCTTTTTTTTTCTATATATGTGGTACCGAGGAATCGAACCCGGGTCTTCGTGCATGCTAGGCAAGCACTTTAACCACTAGGCCAAACTCCCGGCCTTTCTTTCTTTTTTTTGGTCAGTAGTAGGGCTTAAACTCTAGGCTTGGCACTGTCCCTGACCTCTTCAGCTCAAGGCTACCACTCTACCAGTTGAGCCACAATGGCACTTCCAATTTTCTAGTGGTTAACTTCAGATAGTATTCTCTCAGGCTTTCCTGCCCAGGCTTGTTCTGAACTATGATCCTCAAATCTCACCCTCCTGAGTAACTAGGATTACAGGTGTGAGCCATCAGTGCCTGACTTTTTTCTTTTTAATTTTTAATATTCTAATGCATGAGAAAATAATATTCAGTTGATGCATTGATTTATAAATACTTGACCACCTTGCTGTAGTTGTACACTTTTTAGAATATAATTTATTACTATTATTATTATTAAGGTGCTGTGCAGAGAGGTTGCCATTTAGCAATTCAGGTAATGAGTACATTTCTTTTTTTGGACAATGTCATCCCTTCCTTGACTTTCCCTAAGTCCCCTTGCCGACCCTGCCTACAAGTTACACAAGACATTTTCCACATTGTGTGTGTGCTTCTCCTGGGTCTTCAACTCAGGACCTGGGCTTTTGTGTGTGTTCAAGGATAGTGCTCTATCAGTTTCACCACAGCATCATTTTTTGTAGTTTATTGGAGATAAAAGTCTCATGGACTTCCATGTCTACGATACCTTTGAACTGTAATCCTCAGAACTCAGCTTCCTGACTAGCTAGAATTACAAGCATACACCACTGATAACTGTCTAGTTGGGCATTTTTTCAGCATAGATTGTTTTTTTTTAAACTTTCTCCTCTTTGGGAGTGGTGTGGGGAGGGCAATGGGAAAAGAAACATGAGAAGGGGTATCAATAATGTACCTACTACCTGGTGTATGTAACTAACCCCTCTATACATTACCCCAACAATAAAAAATAAAAAAATAAAAAACTTTCTCCCTTTAATAAATGTTAGTATTTGTTTCTTTTTGTGGGTCATGGGACTTGAACTCTCCCTGGGCACTGTCCCCTACCCCTAGGCCTACTCATTGTCCCTAAGCTCTTCAGCTCAAGGCTACTGCCCTATGCTTGAACCAAGCCCCACTTCCCATTTTCTAGAGGTTAATTGGAGATAAGAGTCTCAGGTCCTTTTGTGCCCGGGCTGGCTTTGAACCTTGATCCTCAGATCTCAGCCTCCTGAGTAACTAGGATTACAGGTGCGAGCCACCGGCATTGATATAATGCTAATCCTTTTATTCTCTCCAGTTCTGGGGCTTGAACTCAAGGCCTGGGCACCATCTATAATCTTTCGCAATGCTAGCACTCCACCAACTTGAACCATAGTACCACTTCTGGCTTTTTCTATGTAGGTGGTACCGAAGAACCAAACCCAGGGCTTCGTGTATGCTAGGCAAGCATTACACCAGTAGATCACACTCCTGACCCTAAATGCTAATCCTTTAATGCAAATTTCTTTCAAAAAGTTTCATTGTTATTATAAACTTATATAGATGAGGGTCACAAATTACATAAGTCAGGTAAAAAGTACATTTCTTTTAGATACCCCTTCCCTTTATCCTAGTTTTTCCCGCCCACCCCCACCCACAAGTTGTATAGTTCATTTTCAATATACTGTCTAGTGAGTACTAATGCTTTATTTGTTCACACTTTATCTCTCCATTTCATAACCACATTTTTATTCTCCAAATTTACAACTTTCTGTTAAGAAATTGTTTAGTTTAGCTAAGGGCATGGATCAATTGTAGAACAATTATATAGCAAGGACCAGGCCCTAGGTCAAACTCTATCACTGTAAAAGCTTTCACTTTTTCAAAGGTGTATATGAGCATTGTATTTTTCTTTATGGAGTAATGGTTCTTGAAATTTGAGCCTCAAACAAGTAATGTTGGCAAGTTAATGCTGAGCCATTCCTCTAGCCCTATATTTCACTGATTATATTTTTTTTGCCAGTCCTGGGACTTGAGTTCAGGGCCTGAGCACTGTCCTTGGGCTTTCTCAAGGCTAGAACTCTACCACTTGAGCCACAGCACCGCGTCTTTTCTATGTATGTGGTACTGAGGAATTGAACCTGGGCCTTTATGCATGCTAGGCAAGCACTCTACCACTCACAGCCCCAACACTTGATTATTTTGTGTGTTCCAATATTAGGGTTTGAACTCAGGGATTGGGTGCTATCTCTTAGCTTTTTAGCTCAAATCTAGTACTCTACCTTTTTTTTTGCCAGTCCTGGGCTTGAGCTCAGGGCCTGAGCACTGTCACTGTCCTTGGACTTTCTCAAGGCTAGAGCTCTACCACTTGAGCCTCAGCAGCACTTCCGGCTTTTTTCTATGTATGTGGTACCGAGGAATCAAACCCGGGTCTTTGCGCATGCTAGGCAAGCACTCTACCACTAGGCCAAACTCCCGGCCCCAGTACTCTACCTTTTAAGCTACAGTTGTTCTTACAGCTTTTTAGGGTAATTAGTTGGAGACAAGAGTCTCATAGACCTACCTGCCCAAGCTAGCTTTGATCTGTAACACTCAGATCTCTGAGTAGCTAGTATTGCAGTCATAAGCCATTGGCACATGTCTTCACTGGTTAGAATGTGTGTGCACATGTGTGTCCACATGTGTGTGTAGAGGAGACAAGATATTTATGTTCTCTCAGTAGAGTACAGGTGTGTTGTCTTGGATCTCATCCCCAGCACTACATAAAAGAGAGGAAAGAAAAAGGACAAGAAAAGATTCTATAGTTGCTGGCATGGGTAACTTGGATATATAATTGTTGGTTGAGACTAATTTTCCCTCAGAATTTCCAAGATATATTATTTCATCATCAGCTAGTTGCCCAGGCTGTTGCTGAACAATCTGAGATATCCTGACTTCTGACTCTTTGTTTTCTCTCCAACAGTTTTCCTTTCTGCCTATTGAAGATACTAGTGAACTGGATTCAGGATTCCATTGATGTCATTCAGAAGTCATTTTTCAATCTACAAGTCATGGTCCTAAAGGTAATCAGCTTTTATCCTCTGATAGATTTTGATAATTTTTTGTTTAAGTATGAATTGAGTTCTGTTTTTCTTGCCCAGGATTCATTATACTTCTTGGTTTTGCTTTTATTCGTTCTGGAAAGTTGTTAGGGAATAAGTTTCTTCAAATATTGTCACTGATTTGTTCTGTCTGGCATGGTGATAATATTTTGGCAAAATTTTCTCATAGTTCTCTATTGATACTTTTCAATTTTTTCAGCTCTATGTTGCACTCTGTATACTTTATTAGCTCCATTTACAGTTTACCAATACTTTGTACACTTACATCAAATTTTCTGTTAAGTCAACCTATTGAGCATTTAGAAACTTTTTGAAGATTGTGAAATTACACATTCACACATAAAACAGGATGTTGGTAGCTTAAGGCTACAATCCTAGCTACTCAGTGGACTACGATCTGAGGACTGCGGTTCAGAGCGAGCCCAGGTAGGAAAGTCCATGAGACTTTCATCTCTAGTTAACCACAAAAATGTCATCTTTTAGAGAAAAGGCCAAGTGAGAGTTTGATGCTCTGACTTCAAGCCCCATTACCAGCCAAATAAGAGAAAGAAAATGGTAGAACAACACATTGTGCGTGCACACTCACGCTGGACCTGTGGTTTTTTTTTTTCCCTCTCAATGCTAGTACTCCCCAATTGAGACATAGCTCCATGCTACTACCCAGTGCTTTTTTCCCATAAGGGATATACCAGTTTCCTCTTCCAGCACTAGTGATTGAGCATTTCTGTCATTACTAACGTTTAGTCTGAGTTCTGCCTATCTTCTGGTTCTGCTAGTGGCATCACACTGTGCTTTCTAAATTAATGTATAATTTACAGATAATAATATACACAGAACAAAGCTCTCTGCTACAGTATAATAATTTCTGGACTTGCCACTGGGAGAGCACTTTCAGATGGTGAACTGTGGTGAAGGTTTGTATAGTTTCTGAGTAGCTCCCCACCTTCTACCTTGGGTTCCACATATGCTGCTGTTTATAACATCTTGAGTTCACAAGTGAGAAAATCATGTCCTAGAATGATTTGTTAACTTGCTCAAGATCTCAGTGTGGTAGAGGCAAGATGTGAATGGGACTCAAGGCGGTATTAGTCTTTAACATGTAAGAAACTCTTAAGTTATAATAGAATTTTCTACCCCTAATTCATTTTGTCTTCTTTGCCTACTTTAAAGAGGTTCACATGATAAAAATGAAAAACAATATAGGCACATGTGCCAATGACAATATATACATTTACATGTGCAAATATATCCATGTATGCATGTGTATATGTGTATATATACACACATGCACACATATACACACATTTATGGTATTTGAGGATTAAGAGCCTCATGTCTACTTGTCAAGCACTTTATCATTGAGCTAATGTCCTCAATCCTGAGCAATATGTTTTAACTGTATAAGTACAGACTGCATAAAAATGATGAATAGTTAAAAAAAACAATTCCACCCCTACTGTGCCCACTGTTACAGCAAGGACTGTGGTTGGCGTATGTAGCACATCACAGGGGCTCAGGAAATA
This sequence comes from Megascapheus bottae, assembly GCF_031878675.1. Taxonomy (NCBI): domain Eukaryota; kingdom Metazoa; phylum Chordata; class Mammalia; order Rodentia; family Geomyidae; genus Megascapheus; species Megascapheus bottae. Next base: position 105,121,058 of record NC_143547.1, on the reverse strand, counting down.
ATGTGTGGGATGGATGATTGCAAAAAATGCATGCCAATGTCTGCGTACCTCTCTTATTCCCCTAAAGTAGTGATATAGAAGCCATATGGGCTAATGGGAATGATGTTATTCATCCTTTACAAGACTAGTTCTTTCTAAATAAGACCTATAGTTGGTACTTTCTAGGAAGGGAAAACAAGAAGAGAGGTATAAGAATGAAGATGTAAGATTCCAGTCATCTTAAGGTCAGAGTAAAGATTCACCTAGGAAATAAGGAGTTTTGGGTACTGGAAAGGAGTGGGGTGATCAGAAGATGAACTTGACCTCTTCAGTTTGTCTTGGGCCCATGTTGAATGAACAAATCTCACACACAAATCTACTCACAAAGGTAAGGATTCTTATGAAATGAAACCTAAATGTCCAAATTTCCTATTATTTACGGTTTACAAACCACGACCCTTATGTGTTTTGTTGGCTAATGCAGGCAGAACACAAGAGCCGGAGGTCAACCCTTCCATCCAACGTACCTTCCTCCCAGTCCTTGGCATCCAGGGAAGAATGCCCCAGTGGCCATTCCAGCATCTCAGATGGGGAACTTTCTCACAACTTACAGGACAGTGTCAAGCACCGCATCTTCTATCTTTCCGAGCAGCTGAAAGTGGAGACAGTCAGTCGGGATGTGAACACTATGAGTTACCTCAAGTTGGTGTCCAAAGCTGACCGACACCAGGCCCCGTATATCCGGCAGGCCTTTGAGAAAGTGAACCAGCGTGCTTCTGCCACCATTGCCCAGATTGAGCGAAGGCTCCGCCAGTGCCACCAGCAACTACAAGAACTGGAGGGCTGCAGGTCCAAGGGTTCAGTGCTGAAAGTGGACAGCTGTGAACGGCCCAGGGGGAAGTCCTTAGCTTCTGAGACATCCAAGCTACGTGGGGAAGATGGCATGCGCCCCAGTCTGGCTGACCTACCCAAGGCCTTCTCTCTGAAGAACCACTTCTTAGATTTGCAGCAGGGGAAAATCTCAGATGCTAAGTTTGTTGCCAGGCATCAAAAACTGCTGTTGGAGAAGGTGAAGGAAAATCTAAAAGAGGTCAGCAAATTCCACATTGGCCTTCAGGTATCCTACCAGAGCCTCAAGGAGAGGTATCTGAGAGATTTGCAGGAATCACTGGAAATCCTTCAGGAGGAGAAGTTCAGGTGAGGCAAGTCTCTTCTCCAGCCTTGGCTCTGAGGACTGGAAGTAGTTGAGGGCCAACACCTGACCCAGGCTTAGAAACTCAGGAGTTCCAAATGGGGTCCCTGCCAAGCAGTCTCAGCACTGCAGTGAAGCATGGAGATAGCCAGGTGGCAGTGGGAGCCTGGCAAACAGCTGACATTAGGCAGGTAGTGCCCCCTAATCCCCACATGCTGGGAAAGTTTGTCAGGACAGAAGTTACACTTCCACCCTATGGTAACTGATACAGGTCCAAAAAACGACTGCCTTTGGTAGATGCTTTTTCTCCACCATGCCATGAATTGGTATTTCTCTCTAAGACAAGACTGGAACCCCATAATAAAAAGGCAAATCTGGTGGGTACTGGTAGCTCGCACCTGTAATCCTTGCTACTCAGGAGGCTGACATCTGAAAAACTGGTTTGGAGCCAGCTGGAGCAGGATGTCCATGAGACTCATACCATACCTCCACTTAATCACCAAAGAACTAGAAATGGAGCTCTGCTTCAAGTAGTAAAGTGCTACCCTTGAGCAACAACTAAAAAGCTCAGGGATGGCATCCTTGAATAGTTCAAGACCAGGACTGGTGCAAATCTAATCCACTCATTTTTCTTTTTGTTTTGTGCTGGGTCTGGAGCTTGAACTTAGGGCCCTGGATCTGTCCCTTACCTTTTTCTCAAGGCTAGGCATTCTACCACTTGAGCCATACCTCTACTTTCAGCTGTTTGATGGTTAATTGGATAATAAGAGTCTCAGACTTTCCTGGCTTTGAACCAGAATCTTCAGATCTCAGTCTTTTGAGTAGCTATGATTCCAGGTGAGAGCCATTGGCATCTGCATGTTTGTGTTCTTGATGAGTGCCATCTGACTGACGTGAGAATCTTAGTGACATTTTGATTGGAATTTTCTTCATGGCTAAGGATGTTGAAAACTTTTTCAGGTATCTATTAGTCATTTGTATTTCATTGAGAACTAATTGGTTATTCTTTTGCTGTTTACTTTTGAGTTCTCTGTATACTCTCTCTAGATGAATACTTTATCCTCCCCATTCTGTAGGTTGTGTCTTGGTTCCGGCTATTGTTTCTTTTGTTGTGCAGAAACCTTTTAATTTGATATTCTCTCACTTGTCAGTTCTTGCTTTTATCCTCTGGGCAACTGGATTCCTTTGCAGAAAATATTTACCTGAGCCTATGACCTCCACGGTTTTTCCTCTGTTTTCCTGTAGTAGATTTAAAGTTTTTGTCATATCCCAGCCATCGTGAGGTGGGGGGGCTGAACCCCCAGCAATAGAGTCATCAGCACTCAGAGAACCGAGCTAGGAGTCATTTTAATAGCCGCATAGAGACCGCTCTCCACCTTCGGGCTGATAGAGAGCAGCCCTGAGCTTCAGTGGGGCTGAGCTTGGAAAGGTGAACACCACGCACAGGTGATCATCACTACACGCAGCTGGGGTCACCACGTGACGTCACCTTAGGGCGCCCACAGCCAATAACCACAAGGACGAAACCACACGCAGGCAGTTGAGCAGGTTAAGAAGTTTTTTTTCAGTTTAAGAATTTTTACAAAAATAAAATCAGAATTTAACAGCTAAGCTTGACAGGTTAATACATTTTCAGGTCTTAAGATTGAGCTCTTTGATCTACTTGGAATAGAAAGATCTACTTGTAGTTGATTTTTGTATAGAGCGACACACTGGTTTAGTTGCAGTCTCATGCAGTCTCAGTTTCCCCAGCACTATTTGATGAAGAGGCTGTCTTTCCTCAATTGTATGCATTTGGCTCCTTTATAAGAAAAAATAAGTTTGCTGTAACTATATGGTTTTATCCCTGAGTTTTCTAGTTTGTTTCATTGGCCTTCGGGTCTGGTTTTTTTTTTTGCCAGTACCATGCTGCTTTTATTAGTATGGCTTGGTAGTAGAATTTGAAGGCTGATACTGTGATACTTCCAGCAATTGTGTACTCTTGAAGGGAATTTTGTAATATTTTGGGATGCTTTCATTGAATGATCATCATTTTATCTCCATATGGGCATTTTCCAGCTTGGTCTATTTGCCTTTTTGACAGTAGGAAATGAGCAGAGAGTGGAGTGAAGTATCATGGCTAGGATACTGCTGCTGGAAGGGAAGGAACTTAGGGGAAGGGCGGGGAGAGGGGAGATGGAAAGAATAGGTTTATTAGAATATTATTTATTAACATCTTATTCAAGAATCTGTTCATATATGCTTATAAAAATACCAAGATCAAATCTGTTCATCTTCATGAAGGACACATCTATACTGGTGTATAGTTAATATCTTAAATGTTCTTATAACCAGATCTTCCTTTTTCTTTTCTTTTTCTCTGTTTTCCTTTCTTCTTTTTTAAGACAGGACCTTACAGTTTCTCCCGAGTGCTGGGAAAACCAGAATGCTCCACCACACCAGGCCCCGTTCTTTTTTGTAACTGGAACTCGTTTGGAGGGTAGAAATCCTGTCGACTTCCCTCTTTGTGAATGGTAGTTTTGGTCCTCTTTTTTTTTTTTTCTCTGTCGGTTGTGTTGCTTCAACCCAGGGCTTAGACGTTGTCTCCAAACTTCTTTATGCTCAAGACTTGCACTCTACCGCTTGAGCCAACAGGAGGTAAGAGTCTCCTGGGGAATTTTCTGCCTGGGCTGACATCAAACTGGGATCCTCAGATCTCAGCCTCCCCGAGTAGCTAGAATGACAAGCATGAGCCACCAGTGCCTGACTGTCTTGGCCATCCTGTCAGCTGAATTTTCATAAGTATATAGGATTGAGGCAAATGGAATGGTCCTTTTAGGAGCTGGTTTTGGATGAATTGATATTCTCATGAGCAGACAGTTTAATAGCGGCCTTGAAGATTTCATGAGGTGAATGCTACTCAAGTCTTTGGAATACAACCAAGTGGAGGTCCTCATTTGTCTTCCAGCCTGTGCATGCACACCACTGTTATGTCCTTTTTGGACCTTACAGCATGGCAGCCCCACCTTTCTATGGGCTCCACAATGCTCTGAAGGTTAGATCTTCCTCTACTCTGTCAGGAATGACAAATCCCAAACCACCTCTCTAGCAGGCTTGCATCTGTCCTTCGGCCTGTCCATCATAGTACCCAAATAAGGAATGTCAAAAAAAGATTTTGAGTTATGATCCATTTTAAACCCATGAGTACTTTTACTAGTTACATGTTTATATTTACAACAGCTAATGTGTCCTTAAAATATCCCTTTTTTGATATAATTTGCATGTCCTAAAATGTGCCATTTTAAGTACATTTCAATACTTTTCATTAAATTTACTGAGCTGTGAAACCATTATGACAGTCTAAATTTTTTGGTTTCACTTAAATAGCAGCTTCATTGAAATAAAATTCATGTTCCATAAAATTCACCCATTTAAAGTATACCATTCAGTGATTTCTAATATATTCCAAACTTGTCCAGCAGTCAACACAATCTAATTGCTTGACATTTTTATCATCCAAAAGAAACCTCGTGGTTCCCTACTCCCAACCCCTAACATCTCAACTGTCTCTTGTCTCTATGGACATTGCATATAAGTACAATTATATACTATTTTGTGACTCCTATTCCCTATATTTATGCAGCAACTACTGCATGCTAAACACTGGCCCAGGGATATTCATGGACTTGGTTAGCATACAGTTTTGATCGTCTCTGTCTCTTTGTCTCTCTGTCTTCTTCTGTCCCTTTCTCTCATCTCTCTCTTCCTCCCTTCTTCCCCTGAAACCAGTGCCTCAAGTTCTCACTTGGCTTTTCCATTTAAGACTGGTATTCTACCACTTGAACCACACACATGTGCTTCTGGAATTTTGCTGGTTAATTAGAGATAAGAATCTCACTGACTTTTCTGCCTAGCCTGGCTTTGAACATCAATACTCAGATCTGATCCTCCTGAATATCAAGGATTACAGGTGTGAAACACCAGCGACTGGGTTAGATTTTCATTTCTACAACTTCTGATATATACAAATACTTGGAAAGCTGTTACTAGAGAAGAACTATATCTAATGTAAATCTGGGTTTCATGTATGTGACTGAAATTTGTTTAGGGTATGTCCAGGCTTTGACTGGAGTCCAAAATAAAAAAAAAAGAGGGAGACAAGCTAGGTGCCAGGAGCTCATAATTATAATCCTAACTACTCAGGAGACTGAGATCTGAGGATCGTAGTTGAAAATCAGCCTGGGCAGAAAAGTCCATGAGCCCCTTATCTCTAATTAACCACCAGAAAAGGCAGCAATAGAGCTGTGGCTCGTGTGGTAGAGCCAGCCATGAGTAACAAAGCTGAGTGAGCACATAAGACCCTAGTTCAAGGACACACAAATAGAGGGAGGCAAGGGAATCCAAGTAAAATCTAGACACAGTGGACTCACTGCCAGCCTGGTCTCTGAGTGACCTACTGAGAGACAATGATTTTTATTCTTGCTCCCAAGACAAAAATTGATGGAAGAACAGGTGAATGACCACTTGCAGGTGCACTTGGATGAGATTTACCACCTCAAACAGAATCTTGCCTGCACCGAAGAGAAAATGGCCTACCTGTCCTATGAGAGAGACAAGGAAATGTGGGTGAGAACATCCCGGGGGAAGCTCTTTGAGAAAGGGTCAAGAAGAAAAACGTAGAAATGACCAATCTGTTTGCATGCCCCCAAATGAGCAGGTCCAGTCGTTATATCCATGCCAGCTCCTCTTTCCATTGTCTAGCTTAGTTGCTTTGGGAAAGTTAGTGTTGTGGTTTTCGCCCTTGAGCCCCATCCCAGAGTCTTAGACCACAGATATGGAGTAGGGTATGATGAGCCCTGGTGGCGGGGAGAGGGGGGATTGCTGGGAATACTTGAGTTGCTGGAACAGAGAAAGCTTCTGACCCATCCTGTGGACCTAGCTTCGTACTCCTTCATTCTCTTCCCTACCCCTGTCCTTGCATAATCCTGTCCTAAGTAAATCCTTAGTCTCACCAGGTAGTAATGGGGAAGCATGGCTGAATCAGCATGGCCTTCCATAGCAGCTGTGTTTCTGCTGTGCAGATCTTGGAAATTCTCTATATCCCTCCGAAAAGATGCAGCTCACTTACTTAGTGTAGACCCTCTAAGCAATTCAGTGAAGTAACCACCATTTTGTTCCAATTTCTGGTGAGCTTTTGTGTTTGTCACTTACAGGAGGTCATGGAGTCTTTCAAGGGCCGAATAGCCAAGCTAGAAAGTCTACAGGAAGTCACTGAAGTGGGAATAACAGCAAAGCTCCGAAGTTGTCCCCTGAAGTTTTTGCTCAGACTTGTAAGCCTGCTCCTCACCTTGGCCACCGTTCTCTTAGTCATTGTCTCCATGGTGTGCTCCTGCCCCTTCACCTTGCTCAACTCGCGCCTGCGTACATGCACCACACTCATCCTGCTTGGCCTTGGGGCACTGGTCTGGCACAAGTGGCATACTATCAACTGGCACGCTTGGAGCCTCTTTAGGGGGAGACTGGATTCCAAGGACTCTAAGACTTCAGAAAATGGACCATAAAGGGGCCAGGAGGGCTACTGCTGAGTGTGCCAGTTCCCTCCCTCCTGGGAGTCAAGGTTACCCAGCCAGCCCTTGTGTAGAGGGTCACTTCACAGTTCTGCCTTTCCAGTTCTGCAACTACCAGCCCAGTGAGACACATGCACGTACCCCCCACCTCCCACTTGCATTTTGCCATGCTTCTTCCATGCTGTCTGTACACATGAAATCTGAAAAAGATGAAAATCCACAATGTGCTTGCTGTTCTCTTTATTTCCTTTGCTGTCTCTAAGGCCTGTTGCCTTATACACGCAGTGGCTCCAGTGGCCCCAAACTAGCACAGCACTCACTGGGACTTTGTATTCCCCACAAGGGGGCAGGTAGTCAGAACCTCAGTAGGCAGATCTCATGCAGGTGACACTGAAGAGATAGATGAGGCTTCTGTTTTAGAGGTGCTGGAGAGTTCGGAGCCGTCATCAATTTTCTTCCCAAAAAGCTGCAAGATGCAGTTTCGAAACTGGAGGCATAGAAAGCATTGTTCAGCGAGGCAGGAAGGCTTGGGACATTCATTATACATCCCCTTGTCATTTGGGATACCACCAGTGGGACATGGAGATGGTCATCTGGATCTCCTTGTCTAGCAGCTGGTGGTGGCTGCTGTGGTTTGAATTGTGCCTCCCCGAAAGTCCCAACTCCTGCAACCTATGATATATCCTTACTTGAAAATAGGGTCATTTTACATGTGATTAAGCTGGTCATTAAGGTGAAGTCATGCTAGATCAATGTGAATTGTAGTCCAAAGATGGCTTGTTGTTGTTGTGTTTTTTGTGGTCATGGTGCTTGAACTCTGAGCCTGGTTGTTGTCCCTGAGCTCTTCAGTTCAAGGCTACCACTCTACCCTGGAGCCACAGCCCCACTTCTGGTTTCTGGTGATTAACTACAGAAAAAACACTGATGGACTTTCATGCCCAGGCTGGCTTTGAACCGTGATCCTAAGATCTCAGCCTCCTGAGAAGCTAGGACTACAGGCATGAGTAACCCTGCTCAGTGTCCTAAGGTATTTTTACCCAAGACTAGCACTATACCATTTGAGTCACAACTCCACTTCCAGCTTTTTGGAGATAAGAGTATTACAGACAGATTTTCCTGCCTGGGCTGGTTTCAGACTTTTGTCCTCAGATTTCAGCCTCCTGACTAGCTAGGATTACAGGTGTGACCATCAGCACCTGGCTGCCACCAAGTTTCTGGTGACCACAATGGCAGGGCTACGGAAGGAAAGAGCTTGCAGCACACACTGCTTTGTGCAGGACCTCCCTCGGGCTGAGGGGCTGAAAGGATTCCAGAGGGGATAAATAGCTTTCTGCTAATGGCCAGGCGAACGTGTGGCTGGGGCTGAGAAGCACACTGAGCCTTTTCCTGCTCCTCAGATGTCAGATGGGCTCCTCTTTGATGGCAATTCCAGGATGGAGCCATCACCGAGCGCTTCCCGGGTCGTGTGTGTGTGTGTGTGTGTGTGTGTGTGTGTGTGTGTGTGTGTGTTTGCCAGTCCTGGGGATTGAACTCAGGGCCTGAGCACTGTCCTTGGACGTTCTCAAGGCTAGAGCTCTACCACTTGAGCCTCAGCACCACTTCCAGCTTTTCTATGTATGTGGTACCGAGGAATCAAACCAGGGTCTCCATGTATGCTAGACAAGCAGTCTACCACTACGCCAAACCCCTCGCCCATTCCCAGATACATATATATAATCATGGGGCTTGAACTCTCGGCCTGGGTGCTGTCCCTAAGCTCTTTAGCTCAACCCCCTGAGCAATAGCCCCACTTCCTGTTTTTTTTTTTTGGCAGTCGTGGGTCTTGAACTCAGTACCTGAGCATTGCCCTTGGACTTTTTTCTCGAGGAGCTAGAGCTCTACAACTTGAACCACAGCACCACTTCCAGCTTTTTTCTATGTATGTGGTACGGGGAATGGAACCCGGTCCTTCGTGCATGCTAGGGAAGCACTCTACCACTAGGCCAAACTCCCAGCCCTCCACTTCCTGTTTTTTAGTGATTAATTGGAAATGAGTCTCATGGCTTTGTAGTGTTGGCTTTGAACTGTGATCCTCAGATCTCAGCCTACAGAGTAGGTAGGATTATAGGCTTGAGCCACTGTTTCCGGCTTTCCGGGTATGCTTTGAGTTTGATCTATCCATGGTGTTGCTTACCTGCCGGTTCATGAAGACATAGATAATGGGATTGTAGATCGTGGCACTCTTGGCGAAGTAAGATGGTAGGGAGGCCACCAGAGGGTGGAAGGAATAGCCAGGGTTTGCAGTAGCAAAGCATGCAAAGAAGGCATAGGGGCCCCAGCAGATGCAGAATGCAAGAACCATCACCACCACCATGCGTGTCACCTCCTTTTCAGCCTTCTGAGTAGACTCAGATCCTTTCTGCAGCTTTGCCACCTGGTGGGAGGGGGTAGTGACAATGAGTGGGGAAATTACCCAGGACTAATATCTGCAGGAACTGTGTGTGTGTGTGTGTGTGTGTGTGTGTGTGTGTGTGCGCACAGGCACGCGTGCTAGTCCTAGGATGTGAGCTTAGGACCTATGCCCTGTCCCTAAGCATTTTTTGCTGAAGTCCAGCAGTCTATCATTTGAGCCACAGCTCAACTTCTTTCTTTTTGGTGGTTAATTAGAAATGAGAATCTCACAGACTTTTGTGCCTGGGTTGGTTTTGAACTGTGATTTTCAGATCTCAGCTTCCTGCGTAGGCAGGATTAAGGTGTGAGCCACTGGCATCCAGCAGGTCTGTTGATACTGCTTTGGCACAGAAGTCAGGAAGACAGCCAGGAGGTTGACCTGGTGCTAGAGAGTTGGGATAAGAGGGTCTATTTGTGACCCCTACTCCTGTTGCATGGCGGCCAGATTTCACCTCTCAGTCACAGCATGTCCTATCCTTTGTAGAAATGTGGCAGGAAGGAAGCGTGCTGTTGAGGGAGTTCTTGCAGCTGCCCTGGTCAAGGATGACCCTTCGGGCCAGGCCTGAGAAGCCTCTGAAGCCTGACACAACCTTGGGAAGTGGGACTGAGGTGTATTTTCTGTGGCTCATCTCCATGATTACTAGATCGGCTTCTGCAGTGTTCAGGGAGCCCTCAGACAGGTCACTGAACATGACAATGAAAGCATAGTTCATATAAGGCACAAAGACAAGGAGCCAGTGGTAGGGAAATTGACTGAGAAAGGGATAACTCCCATCACCCCAGGGCCCAGCCTCCGTTTCCTCTCTGCTCTGTTCTCCTGCAGAGGCTCCCCAGCGAACCTGAACCTCCCTTTGGTTAAGGTAGGGTGGTGGCAGTGGTCAGAACACTGGGATAGAACAGCAAGCACCAGAGAGTGGAGAGCAGGCACAGGGGGAAATGGCCTGTGAAAAGGTGGAGGGTGCTCCGGGTGGTCCACTCCGAGGGTGAAGGGGTGTGGGTCAGAGGAAAGGCACAGCTCTGCTCCCTCCTTGGGTATCTCCAGGAAGGTCTAAGTGGTCTGGTCTCATCTTGCAGGGGTAAGGATAAGGGGCCAGGGCATAAACTGCAAACCCCAGAGTGCACATCCAAAGGAAGTAGCTTGATTCCCATCACTGTCTCTTAATAACAATTTCTTATGGGATGAAATTCTCTTTCTGTTTCTGTCTCTCTTTCTGTTGGTCCTATGGCTTGAACTCAGGGCCTGGGCTCCAATTTTGCTCTAGACTAGCACTCTACCACTTGAGCCACAGCACCACTTCCAGCTTTTTCGAAGGAGTTTGTTGGAATATGACTCTCATGGATATTCCTGACCAGGCTGGCTTTGAACCATGATCCTCAGATCTCAGCCTCCTGAGTAGCTAGGATGGAATTCTCTTATCTGTTTAAGAGGCTCAGCAAGGCTGATGCGGGAGCAGAGCAGCTTGGAGTCTGGAGAGTGTTACACGGGTGGTCCTCTGTCACTGCCTGGACAGCCTGTGAACCCAGAGTGAGTCCAGGAGGGTGGGGCTTACTGCTCGGATGGCCAGCCACACTTGGAGGTAGCAGAGCATGATGATGCTGAGCGGGATGATGCAGCATGTCACCATGAGAACCATCATATACGACTGCACACCAGGATAGGAGGTGCCGCTGAACACATCTGGGCCACACGATGTCTTCAGGCCATAAGGCCAGTACCTGGGAGAAGAGCTGTGGCATGCCTCTCATTCAAGTCACAGTTGTTGTCTTTTTTTTAAAAAATCATTGGGGCTGGGAGCGTGGCCTACTGGTAGAGTGCTTGCCTAGCATGCATGAAGACCGGGGTTCGATTCCTCAGTACCACATACATAGAAAAAAGCCAGAAGTGGTTCTGTGGCTCAAGTGGTTGAGCTCTTACCTTGAGAAAGTCCAAGGACAGTGCTCAGACCCTGAGCACAAGCCCCAGGACTGTAAAAAAAGAAATTATTTGTTGTTTATACTGAGATTTAAACTCAAGGATTTGTTTCTTTCTTGAACTCAGAGTCTGAGCACTGTCCTTTGGATTCCTCAAGTTCAGAACTCTACCACTTGAGCCACAACACCACTCCGGGATTTTTTTTCTATGTATGTGGTACCGAGGAATCAAACCCAGGTCTTTGTGCATGCTAGGCAAGCAACTCCTACCACTAGGCCACACTCCCGGCCCACTTCTGACTTTTTTGAGTAGCTTATTGGAGATAAAAGTCTCACAGGGACTTTTTGGCCCAGGCTGGTTTCAAAGCATCATTCTCAGATCTCAGCCTCCTAAGTAGCTAGGATTACAGGTACTGGTGCCCAGATGTTAATTTTATTTTAGTTACATACAGCCTTATCCTGAGTACCTCAATGAAGACATCCTGTTACAAGCGCTTTGAATTTTAGTTACATCCTATTAATTAAACCACATCCTTTCTCAGATTGTGAACTTGAGCTCAGCCAATGTGAAGAGACAGGCAGGACCTGCTTGCGTAGGGCTAAAAAAGGAGCAGCCTGCTTGCTCTGTGTGCTTGCTTGCCAGCTTCTGGGCTGATGGTGCAGCCTTCTGCAGAAGTCAGCTCTGCCTTGCCAAATTCCTTTAGAGTTAGCATCTTTCCCTACGTGACACTCCAACATTCCATTTGAACACTGAGGAGCTGTGAGCATTAAATTAAATAACCCGATCAACATGCATCAGGTCTAGCACTTGACTATGTTCAATTACTGGAAGCTGTCGTGGGGCCTGAGGGCTCATGAGGGTAGGAGATGAAAACAAAGTTTCACAATGTCCTTGTTTCCCAGAATCATGGAAAGTCCTCACAGAAAGAATGTTTTGTCTTACAGGCACTGGTCACTCACACCTGTAATAGTAGCTACTCAGGAGGCCAAGATCAGAGAATCATGGTTCGAAGCTGGCCCAGGCAGAAAAGTCCCCATGACAGTCTTATCACCAACTACTCAGTAACTGGATGTGGTGCTGTGGCTCAAGTGGTAGAGTGTTAGTTTTGAGCACAGAAAGGCTCAGGGACAGTGCCCAGGCTTTGAGTTCAAGCCCAGAACTGAAAAATAAATGTTTTCTATCTAAACATCCTAGGAACTTATTTTCAAGACTGTCACAGAAAGGTGTATTGTCTAGGTCCCACCCCTCTCAATCAAACATCTGAGCCATTTATTCATAAACATAGGTCTTTTTCAAAAGAATTTGTATAAGCTACATGACCAAGTATGTCTACATCCCAATAAATGTTTGAAGGTGGTAGCGAGTGTATGAGAGAAAAAGGCCTGGCCTAGAGTTGGTGAGTAGCCTTGTAATGCAAAAGTGCCTAGAGGTCACTCATACCTCGATGGATGGCCTGTGCTCTTTGTTTTCATTGTTTCTATGAGTTCATGTGCTTACCTACACATTATATACTCCAAGGAGTCTGGGTAGAATCTCCTCTGTGTCTTTGCTTCATGTAAGGGGCCTCAGTGTCCCAGAGTCAGGAAATAGCTTGCCCCAAGATTTTTTTTAGGGGGAGGGGTCATGGGTCTTGCACTCTGGGCCTGGGTGCTGTCCCTGAGCTCTTCAGCTCAAGGCTACCGCCCTACCCTTGAGCCATGCCCTACTTCCCATTTTCTAGAGATTAATTGGAGATAAAAGTCTCAGGTCCTTTTGTGCCGGAGCTGGCTTTAAACCTTGATCCTCAGATCTCAGCCTTCTGAGTAGCTAGGATTACAGGTGTTAGCCACCACTCCTGGCTGCCCTAAGTTTTAAAAGTCTGAGTCTTCATGCCTAGTTCTAAAAGATCCACCCTTCACTCTTACCTGCTCCAACCAAAGATGGGAGGGGCTGTCCACACAGCAGACCAGATCCAGGAGAAGGCAATGCCCACAGTTGCTAGCTTGGCATCAAATTTCACATTACCAAAGGGCTTGCAGACCACCAGCCACCTCTCCCAGGAAATGATGGCCAGGGACCAGAGGCCTGTGATTCCTACAAGGCCAAGCACACAGAGGACAGCGTCAAGCTGAAGCAAAGGAGAAACTTCGTCACCACTCTTTCAAGATTAACACCTTTCCTCTCCTGGCTACCAAACTAGATTCTCCAAAATCTTTTTTCTGAGTGAATGGCAGCTCTGTGTGTGTGTGTGTGTGTGTGTGTGTGTGTGTGTGTGTGTGTGCGCGCGCGCGCGCGTGCACACATGCCAACTCTGGAACTCTGGGCCTAGTTGCTGTCCCTTCCTTTTTTCACTCAAGGGAACTTGGAACTATTGAGCACTGTCGTGAGTCTCCATACTCCATCACCAAAGAGGAAGGCAAGAAAGGGCTGTGTAAGCCAACGGCCCCATGCTTCTCTACCTCTAGGGCCCTATTAATACTGTGCTTCTTGTGTTCGTGACTGCTAGCCCTTTCACATTCATGAGCACCGTGCTTTGTTATCCCAGCCAAGAGCAGGGAAACAGAATGTGTCCATTAAGCTCTAAGGGATACTTGGCTTTGTATTTGCAATACCACTGACTTGGTCAGCCAGAGAAAAGCAACAGATGTTTACATACAGCTGGCAGATGTTACAAAATATTAAACATGTTCATCACTACACTGAAGTTTCAGTAGTTGTCAGGTCAGATCATGTTATTTAATACTTTAGTATGCAACTGGGTTAGCAGTGATTTCAATAAATATTTTTAATATCAACACATTTTTGGTGGTACCAGGTTTGAACGCAGGGCCTCACACTTGCTAGACAGGTGCTATACAATAGTTTTTGCTTTACTTATTTGACATAGAGTGCCTTATTTATGCTTTTCCTCAGGGCTGAGCCAGGAGCACAATTCCCATAATGATGTCTCTTTCTAGGATTACAGTGTGAACCACTTTGCCTGCCTCGTTCATTGAGATGAGATCTTGTGTTTTACATAGGGTGACCTTGACCTTTGAACAACTCAATCTGTACTTTTTAAGTAGCAGGGATTACAGGCACGAACTACCTCACCCAGCTCTTTAGTACTAAGACTCTACTACTAATTTGTGTGTCTATATATATAAATATATATTACTTTTTTCCCAGTCCTGGGGCTTGAACTCAGGGTCTGACACTGTCCTTGGACTTTCTCAAGGCTAGAGCTCTACCATTTGAGCCTCAGCATCACTTCCAGCTTTTTTCTATGTATGCAGAACCAAGGAATCGAACCCAGGTCTTTGTGCATGCTAGGGAAGCACTTTAACCACTAGGCCAAACTCCCAGCCATATATATATATATATATATATATATATATATATATATATATATATATAGTTTGATAACTATTTTCAATGTAATTGGCTGCTTTGTAATCCTATGGCTCTCATTTCAGGCATTTACAAATATGCCAAGGGCATCTGTTGCACTAAAATCATGCTGGCTGCTTAGCACCGATGCCACCCAAGAACACACTGAATAGAGGCAAAAGAGAGTGGGAGAGCCTGGCAGGAGCAGAGGCAATCATGGACAGACATGCAGAGTGCTTCTTGGGCAGGGTCACATGATCATGGAAGCACACACGTGCCTCACTTTCCCCAATTCCTCCACTTGTCTAGTTTTAGGAGAGTGCTGGCATGCTAGCCAGCATCTACTATCTCAAAGCCATCATGTGCCCGGTGACAAGCAGTTAGGTTGAGGAGTGAGGGAAAGGGAAGAGAGAATGGCCACAAGGCAAGAGCAGGAGCAGCTTTTGTTGCTTGTGTATTTTCCTAGGCCAGTGGCATTGCAATGAAGGCCCACTGGTGTGACTTGTCTCTTGTCTGCTTAGCAGAGTTCCCACCCCAGACTGCCAACTGCTCGTGCTCTCTCCTTCCAAGCTTCTTTCCTCAGAGCACTGGTTGGGTGCTGTGTGGTCATTCTGTGGGTGTGGGGCCTTAGCACAGAGCCTACAACATTGGGATTTCTGGGGCGCATTTTTGTTGAGCTAACTCACTGGTGACCCCCCCAGAGGTGTGAGTGATGGAGTATGAAGAAAGGAATGTGGGATCTACTGGTAATATCCTGAAAGCTCTCGTGGGAGTTCTTCCGCCAGAGAAAGCTCAGACAATCATAGGTTAAAGTACATGTGTCCTTGATTTGGGTTGGAGTTCTGCCTGGGGTTCCCGTATCCCTTCCTTTCCCTGTCATAGAGTGATCTGACTCAAGATCTGGCTCTTTCCACAGGAGCCCCACGAGTCCCACAGTATCTGGGCAGAGCCTGTCTCGAGAGTAGGGAGTTGGGGTGTGTTAGCCTCAAGCAAAGTTGGAAAGCAGATGTTCAGATGGAAGCATCCAGCATCCTCCCCTCCGTGTGATCGCCTCGAGCCCTCTTCTCCTGTGAGTGTCTCCCTTGCGCCTCGCTCATGCCCAGCATAGCTGCACCGCAAGGTTTGCCCCACGGCTGGTGCTTTGATGCATGCCAGGCTCATGTTCTAGAGCTTACCACACAGGGAGACAGTGTAGCCTTCCACAACGCACAGAGGATGGCCCAGCACGAAGTAGCCGTTGAACTGGTTCACAACACTGATGGTGCTGGCGATGATGGTCTCTGCCAGATCAGCAACTGCCAAGTTCACCAGGATCCAGTTCAGAGGATGGCGTAGCTTCTTAAACCTTATCGTGGCCACCAGCACCAGCCCATTAGTGAAGACAGACGCAGTGACCACAAACATCATCCACGTGCTGGTGAGGTGGTACACCCATCTGGGAGCAATGTGGTAATTCGGACCTTCAAAGGGGCCTAGAGGCAACAGGCATAGAACAGAAATAGGAATTGGGTAGCAGCATGACACACCTGTGACACTGCCCTGATCCCACGGGAGCTGCAGGGCCCCTGTACCTGTAAGAGGGACATGCAAATACACATACACAGGACCACATGAAGATCCACTTCTACAAACCACACAAGGCCACACATTGCTAGCACTAGCTGAGCTAAGAGACGCATGGAACGAGTGTTATCTTGGAGTCTACCCTAAAGTTGGTTCATTACACATTTCTGATCTCCACGACTATAGACAAGACATTTGTATTGTTCACAGTACTCAGGTGACACTTTCATCATGGCATCTCTTGAAAACTTCGAGTAAAAGGAGAAGGAACTTATCTTTATTACAATCCAGAGGCTCTCTACTTTTTTATGTTGCAAGGAGAGAAGCCTGCCATCAACATTTTTTGGCAGAAGACTTGCTACAGCAAGCTCTCGCATCTACTTCCATATGAGAAGGCCTCCTAGAGCCTAGGAAAGCATGCAAAGAAACCCCCTACTTATCAGGATTCTTTTGTGGTGTATTGCAAAAAGCCTGCCCGAAGTAGGTTTTCAAGAAAGCAGGGCTTCTCCTGGCTCAGGATGGGTAAATTTCACCCCTGGCACCAATGGACTCCAGAACGCTTCTGCTTTGCTCTGCACATGGACTGTTTGTCACTATGTTAAATCCCGCACAGAAGCCACTGGAATGCCCAGCATGAGCGCTTCATGGTTCTCTCTCTGGACGATCTATGGAGCACCACTGAGTGGGGCAAGGACAAGTGTGGAACAGTGCTAGGGCCAAAAAAGAAGTGGAGAGAAAGGAGGACACTGTAGCAGTGTCACCAGAGCAGGTACTGGGCCTGCATCTCCCTCCTAAAAGTTCTAGAACTGGGTGTCAGTTTGGGACAGGGAAGCTGGATGTCTTCAAATTGACCCTGTGGTCTAGGTTTTAATTTTGAAATGTACAACTAATTTTGAAATCAAATTGAAATTTCCAAACCAATCCCTGTTTATCAAAACTAAAACAAATTAACCTGCATGCATACCAAACCACTGGCATAATCTTTCTATAATGTATTATTGTAAGAGACTCAAAATACATGGGCTTATACAACCTTGTTATCCATACGATAAGGATGAAAGGACATGTATAAATGTTAAATTTTGGTTAATTTTATTATATACATTGTGGCAGTACTGGGGAATTGAACTCAGGGCCTGGGTGCTGTCCCTTACCTTTGTTTGCTCCAGGCTTGCACCCTACCAGTTAAGTCACAGTTCCACCTCCAGATGTCTAGTGGTTAACTGGAGATAAGAGTCTTACTACCTTTCTTGCCGGGGCTGGCCTTGAACTACAATCCTCACATCTCAGCTTCCTGAGTAGGTAGGATTACAGGCATGAGTCTGTGGCCCTTGGCTGTCCAATGGCTTAATATGTGTAGGTACTGAGACTCAGCAACACCACAGAACTTACCCTCCTAATAAAGTCGTCTTGCCAAGACACACATACACCAGTCTGATTCTGGCCATATTACTAGAGAAAAACCTGATTACACCCTCTAGCTTCGCTTGCTCTTAGTGAAGCTAATTTGGGAGTCCCCAGCTGGGCAGTGCATTCTTCATTTCCCCATCGCTCTGCCATGTGGATTGTGTGAACAGTTGCCTAGGTTACTTTTCAGAGACCCGAAGGCTCCTTTCACTGAAAACTGTGACTCTTCACTAGGCCTTCATATAGACAGGCCGTGGGTGACTGCAATGAGAATCAAATCCTTAGTATTTCTTTTTCTTTTCTTCTTTTTTTCACCTAATTTTTATCTATTTATTTTTTTGTCTGTTATGGGCTTGACAAACTCTGGGCCTAGGCACTGTCCCTGAGCTCTTCAGCTCAAGGCCACCCCCCTAACTGACTTTCTTTCTTTCTCTTTCTTTCTTTCTTTCTTTCTTTCTTTCTTTCTTTCTTTCTTTCTTTCTTTCTTTCTTTCTTTCTTTGTCAGTTGTGGGGCTTGAACTCTGGGCCTGGGCACTGTCCCTGAACTCTTCAGCTCAAGGGTACTGCTGTTCAATTTTGAGCCACAGTACCACTTCCGAAAATGCACAGTATTTCTGTCTCTGTATTGGCTCTGTCTCTTCTGCTGTGTTAACCTTTGAGTCAGATGTGACTCAGCTCTGCATGTAGGCACATCGAACATTTGCAAAAATACTTTTCTTCCCAGTGCAGTGCAGGATTGACGTGGTCGTCTCTCTCCTTCCTCTTTACAGCTTCAGTGAGCAGCCTGGTCTCTCCGTCAGTGCAGATGGCCTTCCGCTCAAGGCTGAACTCCAGTGAAAACCTTCCCTGTAGGCTTGGAGCATTCTGTGCTATCTGTGCCACAAGGTCCTGTCTCTTGGATGTCAGACTAGCAGATAGCTACTATTCCAAAAAACTAATAATAAGTAAATGATCATAGAGAAGCAAGGTAAGCCACATTGTCTGAAGTGAGGAAAAGTCTCTGGTTAGTCTCTGGTTTATATTTTAAGGGAGGATTTCTTTAGATTCAGTTCAAACTCACTTGGAACCATGCATGCTCTTGGACAGCACGTGATGGCACTGGCAAATGCAGCACTGAGGGTGAGGGGGAGTGAGAGATGGGGAGGACAGGGAGAGTTGCAGGGAGGGAAGAAGACAACAGAAAGGAGGCCTGGTATAATCTTCACGGTCATAGCCATGCTTCCTCTACTTAGGCTCCTGCTACCTAGAATTCCAGAAGCTTTCCACAACAGCACTGTCAACTGGGGACAAAGGTTTGAAAGCAAGAGTGTATTGGGACTATTTCATTATCAAAACATGAAGGAGGAGGAGGAGGAAGAGGAGGAAGAGGAAGAGGAAAGCAAAAAAAAGAAAGAGGAGGAGGAGAGAGGAAAACAATCACAAGTAAAATTTTTGGAAATGATTATTTTTCGCTTAAAAATTGAAAGAAATCCTCCAAACTCAAGGAAAATCAAAAGCTACAGCGAGAAGGCTAGGAATGTCGCTCAATGGGAGTGTGCTTACTCAACATGCACAGGCGTTGGTTTGACTAACCCTAAATCTGAATACACTGGGCTTATATGAGCCTGGATTCAAGCCAACTGAAAAAAATGACAGTTTTTCTAAAAAATATTAAATGGGATATTTGATATATGACAATTGTAGGTGTAATGATGGCATCATGGACATATTTTTCAACAGATGTCATTAGCATACATTAGTTATACAGGGGAAGAGGTTTGTTGTGACATTTCTACATGTGCATGCCATGTGCCCTATCAACCTCCCCCTTACATCCATCCATCCATATGTTAAAGCACTTTGCCCATATTCATACTTATTCACCTTTCCATTTGCTCTTCCCCATACCTATCCCAACCCAGCATATTTTACTTGCTTATCATAACCTCTTTCTTCTTGTTCTCCCTTCCTTCCTTTCTTCTTCTTCTTTTTTTTTGTTGGTCATGGGACTTGAGCTCTGGGCCTGGGCGTTGTCCCTGAGCTCTTCAGCTCAAGGCTAACCACACTACCCCCTTGAGCCACAGCACCAATTCCAGTTTTCTAGTGGTTTATTGGAGATAAGGGTGTCATTGAACTTTAACGCCCGGGCTGGCTTTGAACCTTGATCCTCAGATCTAAGCCTCCTGAGTAGCTAGGATTTCAGGTATGAGCTACTGTGCCCAGCTCTCTCTTCCTTCTCCTTCTTCCCTCCTCCCCTCTCTTTCTTCTCCTTCCTTCTTCCTTCCTTCCTTCCTTCCTTCCTTCCTTCCTTCCTTCCTTCCTTCCTTCCTCTTTCTCCATCTTTCTCCTCTTTCTCTCTCTCTTTCCCATCTGTCTGTCTGCCTGTCTTTTTCTTTCTTCATTCTTCCTTTCTTTCCTTCTTTCTTTCTTTCTCTTACTTTCTCTCTCTTTTATTGTCATTCATGGACTGGGCACTGTCCATGGCCTGGTTATCTTAAGACTAGTGCTCTACTTCTTTGAGCCACAGGTCTATTTCCATTGCTTTTAATTGCAGCTACGAATCTTATGGACGGTTCTGCTTGGGCTAGCTTTAACCATCCTCACATCTCAGCCTTCTGAGCAGGTAGGATCACAGGCATGAGACAAGTTATATTCTTTCCAGTCACATACTGAAGATACAGAAAAGAAAGGATTTAAGAATAAGGAGGGAAGACTGGTGCGGTGGCTCACGCCTGTAATCCTAGCTACTCAGGCGGCTGAGATCTGAGGATCAAGGTTCAAAGCTAGCCTGAGCACAAAAGGACCTGAGACTTTTATCTCCAGTTGACCTCTAGAAAACGGGAAGTGGGGCTTGGCTCAAGGGTAGGGTGGTAGCCTTGAGCTGAAGAGCTCAGGGACAGTGTCCAGGCTGAGTTCAAGCCCTATGACACACACACATACTGTCTCTCTCCCTCCCTCCCTCCCTCCCTCTCTCTCTCTCTCTCTCTCTCTCTCTCTCTCTCTCTCTCTCTCTCTCTCTCTCTCTCTCTCTCACACACACACACACACACACACACACACACACACACACACACACACACAAGAATCAGGAGGGAAGAATTAAGCAGAGATGATAAATTAAATAAGGCTCAAGGACACCGGGTGATGAGGACCTGGGTGCTCCAGGCTCCTCGCTCTAGCTCGGTATAGGCTTGAGGTTGTGTGAAAACCAAAGCTTCCGACATTTGAAATCAGATGCCATGTCTGACTGAAGCCAGAGGCTGGCAGAGAGAGCACTGATACATCTCCATCCAGGAAATTCTGAGGCACAAATAGATCTCAAGGGGAACTGCTGGCTGCTCAGCAACTCTGGCACAAAAACCTGGCCACTCTGGAGCAGGATATCATCGACCCAGAGATGGGGGAGATGTGTTCATAGCATCATTTAGATAGCATTTTCAGGCATTTGGATACACTCAGACAGAGCTCTACCCCTGGGCAACCCTCAGAGGCACAGCTTAGCCTTCCTTAATGAGTCTGGTTTGATTGTTTTTTGAATTCAGAGCCTTGCACTCTTGTTTGGCCTTTTTGCCCAAGGCTAGCACTCTATCACTTGACTCACCCCTCCCCTTCCAGATTTTTGTTTGTTAATTGGAAATAATCTCTCAGATCTGCCTTCCTGAGCTGGCTTCACACGTGATCCTTGGATCTCAGCTTGTTGAGTATCTACGATTGCAGATGTGATTTCCCGAGCCCCGGGCCTGATGAGATTTTAACTTTTATTGGACTTCGCCTTTTCTCTCTAAACCACTCAAAATGAAAGGCTGCCCTAGGGACCAGCCAGCTCTTCCCAGAAGTGGGGGGCCCACAGTTGTATGTTCTGCACACACACTTAGATTATTGCTTAACTGCTATGGGCTCTTCCAGTGGTTTCCCCTAGTATTGGCATTTGAACTTGAGGCCTTCCAGTTGCTTGCTCACAGTTGATGTCCCAGCCAGCTTTGGGTTGGTAAGTTGGAGATGGAGTCTCATGAACTTTTCTGCTCAGGGTGGCTTCCAAACTCAGTCCTCCAGGTCCTGGCCTCCTGAGTAGTTAGGATAACAGGTATGAGCCTGTGGCACCTGCATCTTCCAAATTTAAGGTTCTGGAAGTTGCGTGCCCTCGGTTTCTGGCTTTTCACCTCCTTGGGGGGGGGCAAGGCAGAGTTTTTCTCCAGGCCACCCTTATAGTGTGCATGTGTCTTGAGAGGTTGTGAAGACGGACTCATGTCCTTGCCCAGGTAGCAATCGAATCAGTGGCCAGATGGGTGTGCTAGAATTTCATGGCACAAGAACTTGCCCATAGCACAGATAACCAAAGACCACAAAGGAAGAGTCTATGTGCCCTTTCAGGGACACTGATTCTCAAAGGCTTGGCAGAAGTCTGTGCTATTTGCAAATGCATATTCCTAGCGTAGTTGTCCTTTTGTCTTTGAAGCTCTGAGTGAGGGTGGGGTGGATAGGAGACCCACATGGCAGGAGTAGGGGGACAGGTAGCCCCCATGGCACTTGCTTACCTCGGGTGGAGTTGATGTTAGTATAGGTGAAGATGCTTGCCTGGGTGCTATCTTCATTGCTGTCTTGTGTCTCCCCATGTGTGAGCTTCTGAGGGCCCCACCACTGGGCCATGGCTGTGGACGTCTGGTATTCAGTGCTCGCCAGTGCTGGCACAGCATCTGGGGGCCATAGTGCTTTATACCAGCCTGCAGGATCATCTTAGCCCTGTTCACCTTAAAAGCTCCAAACCCTTCACCTTCTGATCTCTTAATTGGGCCCAGGACTTAGATCTTCCCCTCCCACTCTTCCCTTCCCTTGGAGAATGGCTCAGAGAGCTTTTCTGGCAAGGAAGTCAAGCCTCGACCAACCTTGGGGTCACACTGGCTCCTGGGATCTCTGTGGCCCTTGCCATGTCTTGTGTCCACCATCCCTTCTATTGCTGAATACTTGGTCTTAGGTGAAATTTTTCACATTGAGGTGTGGGTGTGGAAGTAACCCCAAGTCTCATCGGCCTCCCTCATCTAGTTCTTCTTTTCTTTTTTGGGGGGGAAGTGGGGAGTAAGTTGTGAGGCTTGAACTCAAGGCCTGGGTACTGTCGCTCAGCTTCTTTGTGGTCAAAGCTATACTCTACTACTTGACCCATAGTACTGGTATTTGAGGGGTTAATTGAAGATAAGAATCTTATGGGGGGGAATGGGCAAGTTTGGCGTGGTGGTAGAGTGCTTGCCTAGCATGCATGAAGACCTGGGTTCGATTCCTCGGCACCACATACATAGAAAAAAGCTGGAAGTGGTGCAGTGGCTCAAGTGGTAGAGCTCTAACCTTGAGAAAATCCAAGGACAGTGCTCAGGCCCTGAGTTCAAGACCAGGATTGGTAAAACAGAGAGTCTCACAGGGACTTTTCTGCCCAGGCTGGCTTTGAAACACAATAATCAGATCTCAGTCTCCTGAGTAGCTCAGAACACATGCGTGAGCCCCTGCCAGCGTCTCATGCGGCTCTTCTGAAAACCCCGGGGTGAGGTTAGGAGCTGGCCTCCTCCCAGGATGCAATGCCTGCTGGTGGGCTCCTCCTGTGCCGTTGCAGGAGGCTTCGCTGTGACACGCTGAGGGAAGTTCCACTTTGTATCCTTCTGCCCTCCAGCTTCTTCCTTACGCCATGGACCTCCTCTGTCAGCGTCTGCCTTCCTCCGTCCCTCCCTCTTTGCAGGTGTGTGTTTATGCCAGTACTGGGACTTGAATTCAAGGCTGTGCTTGGCTTTCTTGCTCACAGACTTTCCCGCCCAGGTTGGCATCAAACCTTGATGTTCAGAGGTGATCTGAATGGTGCTGGCTTTGTGCTTGGCAGGGGCAACAATTCCGTGTGTATTGTCTAATTCTCTAGCCTCACCGTACGCTAAGCAAGGACCCCATTCCATCTCAAGCTCCGTTAGAGAGCACATTCTCTCCTGTGGCTTCCAATATTGAAGTCTGACGACCTTCAGGCACTTCTTCTGAGTTGGCTTCCAAGCTCCGTAGAGCAACGTGTACTGGTGACCTTAACATCTCTACTCTTACTACTGGGACCTCGATACTCCTGGCCCCATGCCTTACAAACCTCTCCTGCTGGCCTGGAGGAAGCCCTGGCTGCCAGACTGAAGACTGGAGCCCAGTGGAACTTCTACTTGGCTACTCCTAGCAACGATGGCTCCTAGAAGCAGTTTGTCTATGTCACAAAGTGGCTGCCAGGCTAGGGGTTCATTGTGGAGTGGCACATCTTTGCCAGGGCTCATCAGCATCCTGGAAAGCACATGCAAACCAAACTGGATGGTCTACCCATGCAAAGGAATTGTCTTCAGCCATAAGAAGGCGTGAAGTTCTTCCCATCCACTGTGTGGACAAATCTTAACCGTTGCACTAACTCAAAGACGGCAGATGCAAAAGGTCATATATTGGATGGTCCTGTTGTATAAAATGTGCAGAACAGGGGCCAGGAGTTTGGCCTAGTGGTTAAAGTGCTTGCCTAGCACGCATGAAGACCCGGGTTCGATTCCTCGGTACCACATACATAGAAAAAAGCCGGAAGTGGTGCTGAGGCTCAAGTGGTAGAGCTCTAGCCTTGAGAAAGTCCAAGGACAGTGCTCAGGCCCTGAGCTCAAGCCCAGGACTGGCAAAAAAAAATGTGCAGAACATTGGCTAGGAATTCATCCATTTCATCTAGATTCTCAAATTTGTTGGCGTAAAGGTTTGAGAAGTATTCCCTCATGATATTCTGGATCTTGGTAATTTCTGTCATGATATTACCATTTTCATCTGCGATTTTGTTTATTTCGATATGCTCTCTTCTTTTTTTGGTAAGATTTGCTAAGGGCTTGTCAATTTTGTTAATTCTTTCAAAGAACCAACTCCTTGTTTTGTTGATTCTTTCTATAGTTTTTTTGGATTCCAAATCATTTAATTCTGCTTTGATTTTAATAATTTGCTTTCTTCTACTGGGATTAGGGTTGGTTTGTTGTTCTTTTTCCAGGAGCTTAAGGTGAGACATTAACTTGTTGGTTTGCAATTTTTCCAACTTGTTGTTGTAGGCACTCAGCGCTATAAATTTTCCTCTGAGTACTGCCTTTGCTGTGTCCCAAAGGAGTTGGTATTTTGTGTGCTCCTTACTGTTAAATTTCATAAACTGTTGGATTTCTGTTCTGATCTCTTCGATGACCCATTGGTGATTCAACAATGTGTTGTTCAGTCTCCATGAGTTACAGGGTTTTCGTTGGCGGAGATGTGTGTTCAGTTCCAATTTGATGCCTTTGTGGTCTGAGAGTGTGCATGGAATAATTTCAGTGTTTCTGAGTCTGTCCAGGTTTGTTTTATGGCCTAAGATGTGGTCTATTTTTGGAAAATGTTCCATGTGCTGCTGAGAAAAACGTATATTGTGTTGTTGCTGGGTGGAATATTCTGCAGATGTCTGTTAGATCTAGTTGGTCTCTGACATTGTGAGCCAAACCAAATACTTCTTTAAATTGTTTCTCCCATCACTAGTACACTGTTGGTGGGAGTGCAAACTCGTTCAACCACTATGGAAAGCAGTGTGGCAGTGCCTCAAAAAGCTAAACATAGAACTCCCCTATGACCTAGCAATTCCACTACTTGGCATTTACCCAACCATCCAGAAACTAGGGCATACTAAATCCACTAGCACAACAATGTTCATTGCAGCACTATTCACCATAGCAAAGATATGGAACCAACCTAGATGTCCCTCAGTTGATGAGTGGATCAACAAGTTGTGGTATTTGTACACAATGGAATTCTATGCTGCTGTCAGAAAGAATGACATCGCCCCATTTGTTAGGAAATGGAAAGACTTAGAAAAAATCATATTAAGTGAAGTAAGCCAGACTCAAGGGAACTTAGGCTCAATGGTTTCCCTCATTCGTCATAATCAGTAGAAACCTTGGGCTCTACTAGCAGAGATCTGCAATCGAGCAAAATCCTGATACATAAGGCCATATAATGTGAAGCTAATTGAAAGGACCTCCAGGATATTGAAACAAAAGCCATATAATGAATGATTGTTGTCCTTAATGTACTATGTTATCTCTCATCTCCTTTGCTGTCCCTTGGTTATCTCATATTGTTATAGTATCTCACTTTTTTATCTGATATATTGAATTTATTTGTATTTGGATATTTGAAATTTGATAGGGAAGGGGGGAAAACCAAGACGGGTGGGGGGTGTGGGGGGGGAGGGAAATGGGTACCAAGACATGTGAAAGGGTATCGATGTATGTGAATTAATGCACCTTCTATCTGGCAAATATCATGTAACCCTTTTACTAATTACAATAAAAAAATTATGAAAAAAATGTGCAGAACAGATGAAAACAGGTGTGTTACACGGGAAGCAGAATAGTGAGTCCTTGATGGGTGCTGGACAGTTTGGGGGAAGGAAAGCATTCTAAAGTGACAAGACTGTTTGGCAGGTCCTTAAAAAGAATTAAATGTAGAATGACCATCCAGCCCCAAAGACTTGACAGCAGTACTGGTCACGGCAGCCAAGACAATGTCCACCAACAGATGACTAGAGCAGCAAAGTATGGTGTGCCTGTGCAAGGGAATGTTACTTAACCTGAATAAAGAAGGGAATTCTGATACATGCTGCACCACACGCGACCGTTGAGGACTTGAGGCTCATTGAAGTGACCCGGGCGTAAAGAAACCAGTACTGTCTGAATCTACTTCTAGGAAGGCCCTACAATAGACAAACCATTGCAAATAGAATGGTGATTGCGAAGGTTCTGGGGCAGGGCCTACGCTGGGACCTAGGGTTTACTAGGCACAAGCTCTGAGCTTTGCATGGACACATTCTGGAGGTGGAAGGTGGTGGTGGTTGCCGCACAAAGTCCCTGAGCTGCTGAACAGTGCTCAGAACTGAGTAAAGGTCACAGCCCAAATCGTAGTAAGCCATGCCTCGTGGAATCACTGAGAAATAGTCGCATTAGAGACAAATGGTGATGGCACAGCAAGTCAAGACAGCAAGTGTGTTTCTCTTTTGGTGTCCAGGGCCCAGGCATGCCTGTAGTGCAGGGGGTCTTCCTGCCACTCTCCCGCACAGCCCCTGCTCTGTACTACACCTCATTAGACCCCCCCACCAGGTAGCCAGGACTGTCCTGAAGTTTTAAAGGCTTTGGCTAGGATTCACCTGGGACCCCTGAAATTAAACATTTCCACTCTGGGTGTGGCTAAAGCTTCCATGTTCTTTGCAAGCCCTTTGACAGCCGTCAACGTGGCATCATCTGGAGCCAGCCCTGCACGTGCAATGAAGCTGATGACTGAGTTGAGTATCGTGCAGCACGGCCCCACGGATGCTCATGGCTACATAGGTGTCTGCCTCGAGTCCCTGGGGAAGGAGGGTGGAACATAGCAGAAGCGGAAGGTGACGGGAAAGGCGGTTGGTCAGTGACCTACTCTGTGGGAGCAGGTGCTAAGTGATGATTAGGGTTACCAGAAGATCAAGTCCCAATTTAGCCCAAAGCAGATTAATCCACTTGAGAGTCCCCTGGCCTTTGTGAGGGCACATGGGCTTCCCAGATTAAGTGAAAGCTCACTGGGGCCTCTTGAAGTTAAAAAAAGAAGGGTAGATTATAATATCCCAGCCATCGTGAGGGGGGGCTGAACCCCCAGCAATAGAGTCATCAGCACTCAGAGAACCGAGCTAGGAGTCATTTTAATAGCCGCATACAGACCGCTCTCCACCTTCGGGCTGATAGAGAGCAGCCCTGAGCTTCAGTGGGGCTGAGCTTGGAAAGGTGAACACCACGCACAGGTGATCATCACTACACGCAGCTGGGGTCACCACGTGACGTCACCTTAGGGCGCCCACAGCCAATAACCACAAGGACGAAACCACACGCAGGCAGTTGAGCAGGTTAAGAAGTTTTTACAAAAATAACAACTTGGCAGCTAAGCTTGCCAGGTTATGACAGAGAGGCCTGGGGAAGGGAGAGGAGGAGCAAGAGGACGGGGTGAAGATGTGAGGGGAAGGGGAGGAAAAGACATGTCAGGCTTGATGGCACCCTTGGCTCTGCTCCAATCTAGCATTGCCCACCCTCCCTGGCAGCTGGGGCCCTAGCTAGGCTGGAGGATTAGATGGCAGATTTGGCTCTAATTTGACTACGAGAGGGCGAGCTTATTACAAGTTCTGGGGTTGCCTGTCACTTTCATTGAGCTCTTAGCTCTGTATAGCATTTCAAAGACTTCGTCATTAGCAGTCCCTGGTTCATACAGCTAATAACAGAGGGTGACTATGATGGAAGCCCTCCCCTTAGTACACGTTGCTCCCTGAGTTCACTCACACCAATATTTTGACATTTTGAAAATTGTTTTCAAATATTCCTAATATAATTTCTCATTGTCATTTTGGGGTGGGGGCCCGATCCCACCCAGCACTCAGTGAACTGAGAGCTCAGAGTCATTTTTTTTGCCAGTCCTGGGTTTGAGCTCAGGGCCTGAGCACTGTCCTTGGACTTTCTCAAGGCTAGAGCTCTACCACTTGAGCCTCAGCACCACTTCTGGCTTTTTTCTATGTATGTGGGGTACCGAGGAATCGAACCTGGGTCTTCATGCATGCTAGGCAAGCACTCTAGCATTAGGCCAAACCGCAGGCCCCTGGGGCTGAGCTTTTAAAGGTTAAACACCACGCAGGTGGTCATCACCATAGGACGTCAGCTCACAATGTCCCTAGTCAATAACCACAAGGAGGAATGCACACGCAGGTGGTCAAGCAGGAAAAGCATTTGTTTTTTTACAAAAACAAAATCAATTTGGCAGCTAAGCTTGCCAGATTATTACAAGCATCATCACTATTTTCAGTGTATCGTTAAGTGTCAGTAAGTACACTCTCATTTCTGGGTAACCATCACCTTCCTTTGTGTAGCTGCAGAATTTTTTTCCTCATGGAAAACTGAATCTCAGCAGCCGTTAAGCAGTAATGTCTTAAATCTTCTTCTTCTTCTTCTTCTTCTTCTTCTTCTTCTTCTTCTTCTTCTTCTTCTGATTCTGATTCTGATTCTTCCTCCCTTCCTCTTCCTCCTCCTCCTCCTCCTCCTCTTCCTCCTCCTCTTCCTCTTCCTGTTTCAGGTCCTGGAAACTATCACTGTATATCATGTGGACTGCGCTAATCTAGTGCCTTCTAGAAGTGAAGTAGCTCTCTTCTCATGCTTGACCTCCCATCTTCAGGGATCATGCATTGTATTTGCTGCTGATGTCTCAGTGCCTTTGCTCAGCTGTGCAGGGTCTGTAAGATACATTGACAGGAGCACGGGGCCAGGCCCTTACAACCCACCAAGTCTAGAGAAAACCTGCCAGGCACACACTCTGAAAATGCCCGAAGTACATCCCATAAACTTGTTTTTAATAAGCCCCTGTGAAAAACATCCACAGGAAAGAGGTAATGACTCGTAATTGTCATCCATATTGACTCTTGCTGTCTGAATTCCTACATCAGGCAAACATGTGGCCGTGACTTCCCATCTGTTATTTGCTCACACCTAAAAGCTTTGATGTTTTCAGGCAGAAAATCCTGCTACGTGTTACAAGTTGACCTCCACTTCCTCGGCCCAAGTGATTCTCCTGTGTCAGCCTTTGCTGTAGCTGAGACTACAGCTGACCCACGGTGCTTGCCTCTAAGCTCAAAACCTTACCGTGCGTCTCCACTCCTCCTTTCCTTCAGTGGCTGCTGCCAAATCACCAGGAATTCTCAAGGCTCCACCTCCACAAGCTCTTTAGAGTTTGCCAGTTCTCAGCACCGCACCTTTTCCTCCCTCTGCAGTGGGTGGTTCACGGCATCACCCGCAGCCTGCAATCCCTGCTTCCGCTCTGGCTCCTTCAGTTCTCCAAACAGCTCCCAGAAGCAGTTTGCTACTCATCCACAAGATCAGAAGAGTTTGGAAAGAGAAGATCATGATGCTGGAGTGGGTAAATGAAGAGTCAGGTAGCAAAGGAGACACTACATTCTGAAGAGGGAAAGACAAGGAGACTATCAGAAACCACAAAAGATGTGGTAAAAAAAAGGCAGAAAGCACAGACAAACAGGTAACAGAAAATACACGACGGCTCCGAAGCGCATCCTAGCTCTAGAAGGGAGTGAGCACGCTGCTCACAAGATGAGCTAGATTTCCCCAGCAACTCTACCACAGGTAGCTGGTGTGAGATGCTCACACCACCATCCCTATTAGCCTTACACCCAGGGTAGAGATTTGTTGTGTAGACTAGCCTCAATGAAGAAAGACACTCTGTCACTTCCCTTGGCTTGGAAAGCTCGGTAAGAGGCCATTTTGAAAGGTTTATTATTGCAGATTGAGTTACTCTGGGGACTTGAAAACAAAAAAACCAATCATGGGCGAGGAAGTCTCGGGGCACTATGCCATGTTGTCGAGAAAGAAACACTTGGAGGAGAAAGCCTAATGAGAGCATCACAGAGAAGTTTCCAGAAGTAAAGAGCATGGTGATCAGCTGATCACTACCTGTCCCCAACAAGGATTAAGTCCCATCTTTGAGGGGCATAGTGGAAACAAAGCACCAAGAGGAACACAGGTCCAGTAACCAGCCTCCGAAGCTGCCTCCCACAGTTGTACGTGCCGGCTGCTAGCTGGTTCTGACTGCCTTCTTGAGTCCACACTGTGAAGCGCAGGCTATCCACAGCTTCCGCACCATCCCTGTCTGCAGGGACAGACACGGAGGCAAGGACTGAGAGCACTGAAGCCCACTTTACAGAGCAGCCTCCTGCTGCTAGGCAGGGTAAAAGCCCCACAGCCAAGCCCTCTGAATCCTTGATTTCTACAACCTCGTTCACCCCACAGCAGGGAGGCCAGGAGACATAGTGCTTCGCTCCCTCTGCTGTCCCTCACAATACAGAATCCACTGTGCTGTTTGCTCACTAGACTCTGACACATTCAGAGATCATAACTAGGTTTAGACACTCGCCGTTTATGGGACTGTAACCTCGGGGGGTGTGGGGGTGAACACATGGGATACTGCCTGGCCCACAGGCTAGTCATTTCCCCTTCCACAGCCATGGCTCCCAGTGCCTAAAGAAATGAAACTGCTATAGTGAAAGCAGACCAGAAATGCACACCTATTTTTTTTTTCTGGTAGTGGTTCTAGGGCTTGAACTCAGGGCCTGGGCGCTGTTTCTTTGCCTTTTGTTTCTCATGGTTAGCATTCTATCACTTGAACTATACCTTATTCTGTAATAGGGCATGCTACTTACAAAATTCCATGTAAGTTCATTTTCAAACTCATTTTTATAGATTGTCTTACTAGATGTACATTTTCAAGCACTGCCTGTTAAGAGAAGTCCAGAATACCTCTGTTGTGTCAGAAACTGTTGGCAAAATGTCAAAATATTGCACAGGGCCAACCTACTGCCACATTGACATTCCTAAAGAATTTATGATTAGGAAGGGTTTCAAAAACACAAGTTGGGCGAAAGTCACAATGACAGTGAAACATTTAGAGGCTTTTGCTGCTGCTGAGATCTTCTGAATTTTAGGGCTCTTTGTTCTTTGCAGGAATGCAACACTAACTGGATTGCTTTTGCTTTTACTGCTGCTATTTGAACCCACTGGGTTTCCTAGCTACCAGCCATTAGCCCAGGAACCCTTGGGGCCCCGAAGGCATTTGCTGCTTCCTTGGTTCTCTGGCGCCCTCTCCTGGCCGTTCCTCGCTGCTCGCACATCCCAAACCGTTTGCAGGCCGCCCCAGGCCATCTTCAACTCTCAAGGCCTTTTTCCTATATGGCAACCCTGAACAGAAAAAGCTATGAGAAAGCGTCTAGGCTCTAAGTTAAAGCTCCGACACTGGCATTAAAAAAGCATTTTACCATCTTAACCATTTTTAACTGTGGCATTCAATGGTGATAGTACCTCCACATTGCCTTTTCCTTTTCCCTCAGTACTAGCAAATGAACCCAGAGCACATTGCTTTCCCTCCCCACCTTGAGTCATGTCCTCATGTCTCACTGATTTCCTACAGGCTATCCTTGAACTCAAGATTCTCCTGCTTCTGAATTTAGAGTTTCTGGGATTAAGCCACATTCTTTTGTTTGTTGTTCTTTGCTTCTTTGTTTGTGGAAATAAAGTGTCATCATGTTGCCCAGACTGGCACCCCACAGTGATGGCCTCTTCATTGCTGTGTTTAAATTATTGACTCAGTTTATGGGCTGGTTAATTGTTCTCTGTTGTTGTCGTCCTTTAGAGTTTTTCTTGCCGCGCTTCCTTGTTTTTATTGGTTAATAGTTTTGAACATACGATGTTTAACTCACAGACAGTGGGAATCCAATACAACCTTATTTTCTACAATCCATACAATTGGAATTGCCAGCAAGATTTAGAAATACAATGAAGTTATTTTTCACTGTTACTGAAGATAATTCCTAATGGAACCCAAAGCAAATCCCTCTGAACAGTAGCTATTACTTATAGATAGGTGCTGAAGAAATGCTTTTTTTTTGGTTGTATGTAGTCCTTTCATTAGTTGTTTTGTGATATTTCTATTTCTTATCTGTTCTTGTGTGTATTTCCTGTTATCAGTCTCACACTTTATACACTGTGCAAGAAGATTTGTTTTTCTTCTTATTGTTCTAGAAATGTTTTTTTTTTCTGCCCTCGATTGAGGAAGCAGTCTTTGTCCACACTGCTTTGTCTGCAGTGGGGTAGGACTGGTGTCTCTTGTCATTTGTCTCTTTGTAATGCTGTGATTCCTCAGGAAGTCAAGAGAAGTACAAGCCCATTTCTGCCACCTCTCAAGTCCAGCCTTTCTTCTGTAAGCCTGGATATCTTAAATCTGGTTATTGGCATTTTCCCTTGACAAGTGACATTTCAGATAAGATTGTAATCACAAGTTTGATGTATCCATTTATACTTTGAGAGGCAAGAAAACTGACTGAGATTGATTGATGCAAATAGCCATTTGGCCTGACACCAAGCAGGCTCTGAGAAGGGGTGCAGTGTATGCTTTGACAGTAGTCAGGCATAGGCTGTGTCAGCCACATTAGTCAAGTTACCCACACACTTGTTAGAGAATTCTACCTGAGGTTAGTTGTAATTGTCTTGTAATTTCAATGAAAAAAATCAAAGATTAATGTTAATAACCCAAGTTTGTCTATCATAAGACTATTGTGGACTGGAAATAATGGCTCAGTAGAACAGTACTTAGCTTGTGCAGGCCTTGGATTTGATCCCTAAATGCACAAACACAGACACTGACAGACACACACACACACACATACACACACACACACACAGTTGTGGTTTTCTGGAACTTACTCCATTTTCCTGATTGCATTGTGCTTTGATTTCCTGTATTTTGATACCTTCCTCTTGCAATGTAACAGCTTGTAAATCTAATTTACTCTCAGATGTCCATGAGCTATTTGTCAGTCCACAAATGGAGAAAGAGCAAGACAAGTTTTTATTGTAGACAAATTGGAAGCTGAACACTGGTGACCATACCAAAAAAGATTTAAGGGTAGTTAAAGCAAAGCAAAACAAAACAAAACAAGACAGCTACTTCTTCCTCATCAGGTTTTCTTGTTCCGTGGAAGTGCTCTGAAAAGATTGCTTATCCCAGCTGAGTGCAGTGGCTCACACCTGCAGCCCTAGCTACTTGGAAGGCTGAAATCTGAGGATCATGGTTCAAAGCCAGTCCGGGCACTAAGTCCATGAGACCCTTATCTCCAATTAATCTCTAGAAAATGGGAAGTGGCACTGTGGCTCAAGGGTATGGCGGTATCCTTGGGCTGAAGAGCTCAGAGACAACACCCAGGCCCAGGCCCAGGGTAGGGTGGTAGCCTTCAGCTGAAGAGCCTCAGTGACAGTGTCCAGACCCAGAATTCAATCCCTATGACTGACAAAAAAAGATTTCTTATCTCAATAGTCTTGAGCCAGCTACCTACTCCAGGAAGTCCTCCACTCTGGATAGGAGTTTTAGGTCCACTACAAGTCTGTTAGGCTTTGCAAGCATGTCGCAGTAGTTGACAGGTCAAAATTTCAAGTGTAGTATTGCATAAAAATCTACCTGAAACCTAATGGTTTGAAATAAGAACAGTTTTTCATTTCTTTTTCTTTTTCTTCTGGTCCTGGGGCTAGGATTCAGGGCCTCGGCTCTGTTCTTGAGCCTCTGTGCAAAAGGCTAGTGCTGTACACTCCAGCACTTGAACCACAGCACCATTTCTGGCTTTTTCCTTTATGTACTACTGAGGAATTGAATGCAGGGCTTCATGTATGCTAAGCAAGCACTCTATCACTAAGCCACATTCCCAACCCCAGCAATTTGTTCTTTCTAAACGTAAGTTAATGTGTTGAGACAGTATGAAGAGGTGATTCTTCTCTTCTTCCTGGTTGTGATTCTTTCTGTTAATTCATGCATCTAAGCTGGACTAACCAAGATTTACTTTTAATTTATTCTTCTTTTTTTTGCCAGTCCTGGGGCTTGAAGTCAGGGCCTGAGCATTGTCCTTGGGGTTTTTCAAGGCTAGAGCTCTACCACTTGAGCTACAGCACCACTTTCGGCTTTTTCTATGTATATGGAACCAAGGATTCGAATCCAGGGCTTCATGCATGCTAGGCAAGCACTTTACTACTGGGCCACACTCCCAGCCCTAATTTATTCTCATGACTTTTTATTCATTATTATCTGTAAGGAGTTGTACAAAGGAGTTGCAATTTAACAAAGAAGTTTATGGATGCAATATATGTTTGATGTTAACCCTTTCAACACCCAAGATGTTAATCTTATTCTCATGCTTGATGTTTGATGCTGGTTGTCATAGGATTGGGCTATTTTCCACCATCGTGTCTCATCGATCAAGGCGTCTTGCTGCATGTAGCCCTTCAAGTAGAATAGCCCAATCTCCTTTCCATGGTGCTGCCTACCAAGAAAGCAAGCACAAAGCTAGGTGCGGTGGCTCACGCCTGTAATCCCACGTACTCAGGAGGCTGAGATCTGAGGATCAAGGTTCAAAGGCAGCCCAAGCACTAAAGAAGAGAGTCATCTCCAATTAACCACCAGAAAACAGGATGTGGTGCTGTGGCTCAAGGGGTAGGGCGCTAGCCTTGAGCTGAAGAGCTCGGGGACAGTGTCCAGGCCCAGAGTTCAAGTCCCACAGCCAAGAAAAGAAAAGAAAAGAGAAGAAAGAATGCAGAGAAGGGCCGGGAGTTTGGCCTAGTGGTTAAAGTGCTTGCCTAGCATGCATGAAGACCCAGGTTCGATTCCTCAGTACCACATACATACAAAAAAAGCCGGAAGTGGTGCTGAGGCTCAAGTGGTAGAGCTCTAGCCTTGAGAAAGTCCAAGGACAGTGCTCAGGCCCTGAGCTCAAGCCCAGGACTGGCAAAAAAAATGCAGAGAAGCAGCCTGGGCCTGCCAGATCCTCAGTATAGTATCTTCCACATTTTATCAGTCAAAACAAGTCATGGCGCCAGCTCTGAGTTAAGGAAATTGGGAATTAGAAACTGCCTCTTGGAAAGAGCACTGAATTACTTAGAAAAGGAACATGCAGGGGCCAGGAGTTTGGCCTGGTGGTAGAGTGCTTGCCTAGTTGCACAAAGACCCGGGTTCAATTCCTCGGTACCACATACTTAGAAAAAAGCAGGAAGTGGTGTTGAGGCTCAAGTGGTAGAGCTCTAGCCTTGAGAAAGTCCAAGGACAGTGCTCAGGCCCTGAGCTCAAGCCCAGGACTGGCAAAAAAAGAGAAGAAGAAGAAAAGAAAAGGGACATGCCGAGTGGGCTCAAAAGTCAACCCCACAGAGTGAGAGGAACTCTGTCCGCGCCCATGTCTAAAAGTGTCAGCACAGGAAGAAGTGGTCACTGGGGCTGTGATACGGTGCTTTTCCTCCATGTGGGGACTAGACTATAAGGTGGTAGTTTCCAGTGATCTCAGCCTGAGGCTGTGCATTTTGTCTGCTACTAAGGGAAGACAAGGAGATGTTAAATGTCCCTCTTTCAGGAGGTGAAACAACGCATTGTACTGTGAGCACTCGCTCTAGTTCTAGCATTAAAATGTAAGCATTTGTAAAATTCATGTCGCCCTAATTAGGCAATTATCAAAACAGAGCCTCATGGATTTATTGAAGTATACTTGTCATGACACGGAAGATACTATCTTAACTTGTTCAATTCACTGGCATTTAGTACACTTCCGATATTGTGCAACCACTATCATGAACTAATTCCAGAAGACTGTCATGGTCCAGCAGCCCCTCCCAATTCCCCATTTCCTCCTGTGGTTGGAAACCCCTAACCTACTTCCTGTAGCTATGAATTTACCCTTTCTGGAGATTTCAAAATGTAAAGAGTCATGCAATATTGACTTGTTGTCTCTGGCTTCTTTCCCTCTATCATATTGTTCTGAGATTCGGTGAAATTCTAGCATGTTCCAGTACCTCGTTTCTTTTTCCCTAAATCATTCTCAGACTGGGAATTTGGCTCAAGTGGTACAGTTCTTCAAAGTTCTGAGTTCAATTCATAGTATTGCTCAAATGTATATATTTGGCCAGGAGTGTGGCCTAGTGGTAGAGTGCTTGCCTTGCATGCATGAAGACCTGGGTTCGATTCCTGAGTACCACATGTATAGAAAAAGCTAGAAGTGGTGATGGGGCTCACGTGGTAGAGTGCTACCCTTAAGAAAGTCCAAAGACAATGCTCAGGCCCTGAGTTCAAGCCCCAGGACTGGCAAAAATAAATAAATAAAGTTGTGTGCATTTAAATAAATGTATATGGTAGCTATTGTAATCCCACTGGGCAATTAAGCAGTACTGGGCTTTGTCCTCAACACTTCACATTTGCTAGGCAGGCATTCTACTGCTTCAGCCATGCTTCCAGCCCTAATTTTGCTCTTGTTATTTTGTCAGTTGTGGGGCTTGAACTCTAGGCTTGGGCACTGTCCCTGAGCTCTTCAACACAAAGCTACCACCTTACCCCTTTAGCCACAGAGCCACTTTCGGCTTTCTGGTGGCTAACTGAAGATAAGAATCTCACAGACTTTAGTGCCCAGGCTGGCTTTGAACTGTGATCCTCAGATCTCAGCCTCCTGAGTAGTTAGGATTTCAGGCGGGAGCCACCACACCCAGCTTCTTGTTATTTTTGGGAAAGCATCTTACTTTCTGCTGGGGGTGCACCTTGAGCCTCTATTTACACTTCCTACCATAGTGAAATGACAGGTATACATCATTATTAGTATTACCAAAAAAACCCTGTGGAAGCCTGGATGTCTTGAAGTCTTGAAAAACATGGACTGGAACCACTGGCTGTCTTCTTTGTGCTTCCAGTCTGAGGTCAGAACAGCTATATCCAAGGGCCAGTACTTTCTGTGCCGACCAGTGTTAGCCAAAGACCCCTTTCCTGTGGACCTGGAATGGCCCATTTTCTATTTGTTGTGCATACTCCTGTGTTATCATCAATGGAACCAGACCTGAAGGCCTGGCCCAGAGCCTTAGAAAGAGAGGATACTGGAGCTGACCATCAAGGCCGAGCCCAAATCCATGCACACAGCTGCAGATGAGAGCCAGAAGGCCATCCTCCACCACCCTGCTTCCGGGTCCGTGTGAGCCAGGCTTGCATTTTGGCTGTCTTGGGGATGCAGGGAAGACTCACAGCTGTGCCTCCAGCAAAGAGTTCACAGGAAGAGCTACACAGGGGTCAGCCAGAGAGGGTTCTGGGATCTCAACCAAAACAAACCAGCGGGCCCAAACCCAGCCTCCAGGCACCTCTCGGCCCAAATACAGAAAGCCATGAAATTTTCCCCACCCTTCTTCCTACTGCACAGTGCTTAACTCCAGTTCAAAACTTACAGCTCTGTTTACTCCTCCTGAGATGGGGGAGGGAATAGCCCTGGGCTTGGATGCTTCACATCCCTAGGAATGGAAATTGAGGAGCATGTGAAACAAACAGGTACCTGCCCAGCCCACAAACCTCAAAATTGTTCGTGGCCAACAGCAACTCCCAGGACAAAGAGTTCATTTAAAAAAAAAAAACAAGTTCATTCCTGACCTTTGACCCTCTGCTCACATATAGTACCACATTGTATACCCGGCATGGTGAGAAACTCTGAATGGTGCCAGAGGTCAGGAATGGTTCCCCTGAGCATGTGAGGAGAAGCAAACTTCACCACCAGTACAGTGAGAAAATGCACAGCAACCTGGACACTGTATGACCCTTCCTGAACATGAAGAATACAACTGGAAAATGACAGGGGAGGAAAGCTTGGCAGTACGTAGGCGAACCTCAACACAGAAGCCTAAGAAAGACATACTCTCACACACATCAACACGAAGCTGGGTACTGGTGGCTCACACTTCCAATGCTAGCTACTCAGGAGGCTGAGGTCTCAGGACTGAAATTCATAGCCAGTTTGAGAAGACAAATCCTTGAGATTCTTACCTCTAATTCACAAGCAAAAGGCCAGATCTGAAGGCAGAGCTTAAATGGCATAGCACCAGCTTTAAGCGAAAAGGCCAAGTACAATTTCAAGCCACAGTAGTAGCACACACAAAAAAATGGGAAACATGACACCTCTGAAAGTCTCATCATTTTTTTTCTTTTTTTTAATTTATTTTATTTATTTATTTTTTGCTAGTCCTGGGCTTGAGCTCAGGGCCTGAGCACTGTCCTTGGGCTTTCTGAAGACTAGAGCTCTACCACTTGAGCCTCAGCACCATTTCCGGCTTTTTCTATATATGTGGTACCAAGGAATCGAACCCGGGTCTTCGTGTATGCTAGACAAGCACTTTAACCACTAGGCCAAACTCCCAGCCCAAGTCTCATCATTTTACAGTAATGGAATCCAAAGATACTGAAATGATAAAATCTGAAAGAATCCAAATGAATGATTGTAGGAATGATTGAGAACAGAAATGTTTGGATTAATTTTAAGAGAATACAAACAAATGATTGAGTGAAATAATTGGCAATGTGAGATAGGAATTCAATAAAGATTTAGAAATCCTTCTGGATACAGGATTGGCTACTCTGGAAGGCTGAGATCAGGATAGAAGTTCAAGGCCAGGCAGGACTAAAAGTTCATGAGACCCTCATCTCAAGTATTACCTGATTATGGTGGCAACATAACTTTTTTTTTCATAGTTTTTTTTTAAAGAAACTTTATTTGTACTTTCAACTGTAAACCCAAGACATGGATGGATTTCCCAGGAAATGCACTGAGGGGGTTCTGGGTCACCATGGGCCCCTTCCCATCCTCCCAGGCTACACAATGCACATGACACCCACACACCCACCCTGTACTTCTGAAGCGTCTTAACTTACCCCCAATTCCACAGCTGCCTAAGTTGTCTTGAATCATCAGTTGTTCAACACTTTGGTTACTTAGATGAAACAAGGAGCGTATGTGGTATGTATGTGGTATGGAGGAATCGAACCCGGGTCTTCATGCATGCTAGGCAAGCACTCTACCACTAGGCCAAACTCCCGACCCCTTCTCCAACTTTTAAATGACTCTTGGAAAGCTTTTTTTCCCCCCTTAACAGCAGCACAGGGTTGTATTTACCCCATGTGGCATCACAGGGACATAGTCTCTTCCCATTGTTCACTGGGCACCATGAGAAGTTTCAGTGCATGCTGGTGAGCTTCCAGATGACTTTGTTAAGCAGATGGTGCCTCGGGCAAAGCAGTTCCGCTCAGTCTCACAGGGCAGCAATATGAATGGGTTCCTCCACTGCGGGTCCAGGTGGCTGCCACAGCTCCCTTCTCAGTCCCAGACACAAGCTACAACTACACCACACAGAAATGTCGCCAAAGATTCTCAAGCTGAACAACTTAAGATGACATCCTGTGACTTTTCTAAGTCCCGGCCAACACCTTCGATTTTAGCCCGAGTTACATCATGCAGGACATCATATCTGCTTTCTCCCTTCTGTTCACCACAGAAGACGTGCTTACACCTGTTTCCTATCCTTGGGGGTTCATTCCTCACTCTGAAGACGGCACCTGCAGCTCTGCTTCTCATCACCTCAACAGATGCCAAAAGAAGACCACCACCAAGAGCCTGAGGCTTCCAGCCAGGTGCTGCACAGACAGAAGCCGCCATCAACATAACTTTCTTTTTTTGCCCATCATGGGGCTTGTATTGTGGTCCTAGGCACTGTCCCTGAGCTCTTCAGTTTAAGTCTAGAATCCTACCCCTTGAGCCACAGCCCCATTTCCAGTTTTCCGGTGGTTAATTGGAGATAAGAGACTCATGGACTTTTGTGCCCTGTCTGGCTTTGAACCTCAATCGTCAGATCTCAGTCTCCTGTGTAGTTAGAATTACAGGTGTGAGCCACTGGTGCCCAGCTGACAACATAATTTTTATTCTATTCATGTAGGAGACTGAAATCAGGACTATCCAGGCTCTATGACAGCCTGGGCAAAAAAAGTTCACAAGACTCCAGCTCAATGGAAAAGGCTTGGTGTGGTGGCACGCTCCTATCATTCCAGCTACGGTGGAAAGTGTAAGTAGAAAAGCACGAGTGTATCTCAAAAATAACCAGAACAGAATGGTCTGCAGCTATGGCTAAAGCAGTATAATGCCCGCATAGCAAGCATGAAACTCTGAGCTCAAACTCCAATACTGAAATGTCGGGGCAGGGGGAAGCTATAAAAAGTCTGGAAAAGTGGAATTCTACAAATGAAAGAGCTCAATAAATCAAATACAAAATTTAGTTTAAAAATCTCTCCCTGGTTGTGGTCTGTGCTGCATGCTTGGCCCGTGGGCTTGCTATCCACTTCCCCAATACATTCATCCTATTTCATGAAAAAAAAATCTCTCCAGTACATTGAATTGAATCGAAAAAAATATGCAGACTTGAGAACAAGGGAGATATATTCGAACATTAAGATCAAGATGAAGAAAAATAAGAAATCTTAATGGAACATGAAGACTCTCTGGGACTCCATTAAATGCTAAACCCAATGCCAGATGCCAGATGCCAGTGACTCTTAACCATAATCCTAGCTACTCAGGAAGTTGAGATTCAGAGAATTGTGGTTTGAAACCAGCCTGAGTAGAAAAGTCAATGAGATTAGAGCTCCAAAAGAATCAACAAAGATAACCTGCTAACAAGCCAGATTCGAGGCATACCTCAAGTGGCAGAGTGCCAGGCATGAGTAAGAAAGCTGAGAGACCACAAGACATTGAATTCAACCCCTGGTATTAGAAAAAAAAGAAAAACAAGCCTATAAATCATGGGCATAGAAGAAAGAGGTCCAAGGTAAAGGAATAAAAATATTCA
The DNA here is from genome assembly GCF_031878675.1 of Megascapheus bottae. Taxonomy (NCBI): domain Eukaryota; kingdom Metazoa; phylum Chordata; class Mammalia; order Rodentia; family Geomyidae; genus Megascapheus; species Megascapheus bottae. Next base: position 105,080,429 of record NC_143547.1, on the reverse strand, counting down.
TGAAAAATAGCAGAAATCTCCCCCAATCTTGGTGGTTATTCAGGTACAAGAGGTGTTACTATCAAGTTTAAAATGCATTTTTACCTAGTTGTGCATATGGTCTTTGTGTCACCCTCACTTCAGAAAATAAACTATACTTGGTGAACAGTGACATGACTGATGAGGAAAGACTAGATCTCATACAGATAAATCCATACTGCAGAGGGCAATGTTCAGAGATACAAGATTTCCTGCAAGTTCTTTTTGTCTAGTCCTGGGGCTTGAATTCAGGACCTGGGCACTGGCCCTGGACACTTTTGTCATTTGAGCCACAGCACCACTTCCAGCTTTTTCTGGGTATGTAGTACTGAGGAATCGAACCTAGGGCTCTGTGCATACTAGGTGAGCACTCTATCACTAGGCTGCGCTCCCAGCCCTCTTTCCTGGAAGGGCTAAGGATATTTGTCAACCACATCAAGAAATAGCAGAGAAATGACAATGATAAGACATATTAGAAACAGAAATGGCACATATCCACAGAGGCTGTGTATGAAAAAAGCCATTGACATAAACAAAGTCCTAAAAGAAGAAATTATCAATATTAAGTCAAAACAAAGAAGTATTCAGGCATATCTGCAATTCATACTCAAAATCTTGAGGCAGGAGGATTCAGAGATGAAAATTAGCCTGGGTTATATAGCCATACCCTGCTTCACAGAAAGAAAGAAAAAGAAAGGAAGGAGAGAGAGAGAGAGAGAGAGGGAGGGAGGGAGGGAGGGAGGGAGGGAGGGAGGGAGGGAGAGAGAGAGAGAGAGAGAGAGAGAGAGAGAGAGAGAGAGAGAGAGAATGGGAGGGAAGGCTTGCAAGTAGCATGAATGAGTTCCAGTACCACTCAGGCCACCACCTGACATAGTAGCGTAGGGGATGGCTCAATGTATGCGTCGAGTCCCTTTGAAGGGACTCGTCATACGTTAGTCTCAATGCTTGTCTGTCATGGAAAACTCTTCTGAACCAAGCCTGGAATACAAAACCTTGAAGTCTACTTGACAAATTTTTCAACAAGCTGTAAAGATAAATCTAAAATGAATGTAGAGCCACAGGGGGCCACTCACTGGGGAAGAGCTTGATTTTTTTTTGTGGGTCTTGGGGCTGGCACTGTCCCTGAGCTCTTCAGCTCAAGACTACCACCCTACCCTTAAGCCAAGCCCCACTTCCTGTTTTCTAGAGGTTAATTGGAGATAAGAGTCTCATGCTCTTTAGTGCCCTGGCTGGCTTTGAACCTTGATCCTCAGATCTCAGCCTTCACAGTAGCTAGGGTTACAGGAATTAGCCACCACGCTCGGCAAGGAGCTTGATTTTGAGTTTTATCTCCAGAAGATCAACTACATTTTCACATTAAACATCAGAGAAAAATTTCCTCATTCAGGTAGGTAGGGGGCAAGAAGATTCACTTTGAAACAATTACATCTGACTTTTCAAAAACACTGCAAAGCAAGAACATTGAGTGAAATATTAAAAGAATTGCAAGAGGGGAAAAACAACGTAGAATTCTTTTTTTCCATATAATTTTTATTGTAATTAATAGAAGGGTTACATTACATTCGCCAGATAGAAGGTGCATTACTTCACATACATTGATACCCTTTCTCATGTCTTGGTCCCCATTTCCCTCCCCCCACCCCCGCCCCTCATCTTGTTTTCCCCCCTTCCCTATCCAATTTCAAATAACCAAATACAAATATATCCAATATATCAGATAACAAAGTGAAATACTGTAACAATATGAGATAACCAAGGGAAAGCAAAACAACGTAGAATTCTTTAAGAGTAAAGAAGAAGAGATGAGAGATAACATAGTACATTAAGGACAACAATCAGTCATTATATGGCTTTTGTTTCAATATCCTGGAGGTCCTTTCATTTAGCATCATTCTATATGGCCTGTGTATGTAGGTTTTGTTCTATGTTATCTCTCATCTTTTTTGCTGTCCTTGGTTACCTCATATTGTTACAGTATTTCACCTGATTATCTGATATATTTTATATATGCGTATTTGGTTATTTGAAGTCGAATAGGGAAGGGAGGAAAACAAGATGAGGGGCAGGGTGCGGGGTGGGTAATGGGGACCAAGGTATGAGAAAGGGTATCCATGTATGTGAAGTAATGCACCTTCTATCTGGTAAGTATACTGTAACCCTCCTATTAATTACAATAAAAAATACATGAAAAAAAGAGTAAGGAAGAAATAAAAGAGTTCACAGACAAAAGATAAAAGGCATTTCTTGCAAGGAGATTTGGTTTAAAAGAAATGTTAAAAATGCTACTTAATGCAGCAATAGTACTCAGTGGACACTATGTTGAAAATGAAGTATACAATTTGTGGGTAGGGATGGCGGGGAGAAACAGACAGAGCGAGACAAGGGGTGACATCGTCCAAAAAAAATGTGCTCATTTCCTGACTTACATAGCTGTAACTCCTTTGTATATCACATTTATAATAACACTAAAAATGTCAAAATACTACTTAATTGGCAGAGATCAGAAAGATCATCTATGAAGGCCAACCTGGGGCAGAAGTTGGTGAGGCCTCATTTCAACTAATAAGGTGTGCATAGTGGTGCATCTCTCATCCCAGCTCTGCACGGGCTATGAATAGGAGGATCCTTGTTCTCCCCTCCCCAGGCAAAATGTGAGAAACGAGTTGAAAAACAACTAAAAGCAAAAAGTTCTGAGACTCAGGTGGTAGAGCCTGCGTCTTGCAAGTGTGAGACCGAGTTAAAAACCTTAGCACTAAAGACAAGAAATGTTAAAAGAAGTTCATCAGGAACAAAGTAAATGACATAGTCAAAAACTCTGGTCTACATGAATAAAGGAAGACTGTCAGGAGTTTGGCCTAGTGGTAGAGTGCTTGTTTAGCATACTTGAAGACCCAGGTTCAATTCCTCAGTATCACATACGCACAAAAAATCAGAAGTGGTGCTGTGGCTCAAATGGTAGAGATCTAGCCTTGAGAAAGCCCAAGAACAGTGTTCAGGCCCCGAGTTCAAGCCCTGGGACTGGAAAAAAAACAAAAAATAAAAAAAAATAGAAAAAGAGAGGAAGAGCAAAGAAAAATGACCATGTGACACTAAAATAAAACCTTCTCATCTTTGACAGTTCTGGCCTTAAGCTCAGTATCTTGTGCTTGCTACACAAACCACCTTCCAACCTTATTTTCTTAATTGATATACCATATGTAACAATTCATTCAAAATAATAACAGAAACAATCTATTTGATTATATATTTGTGTATACCACATATGTTTACTTACATGTGCTTTCACATAAGTGAAATGGATTACAGCAATGATACACGATAACAGGAATGAATTTGGATTGTTTTGTTATTGTAAAGCTCTCATACTACCTGTTAAATGGCCCGGTGTTATACATAACTCACAAATATGAAGATGCGCAAAAATATTACTAATATACTAGCTATTCATCCAACTATACTCAACAATCACTTTGAATATCAGAAGTCAAAATCACTGATTAAAAGACAGATTGTCATAGTGGGTCAAATAAACATAACCCAACTATATATTCTTTAGAAGAATTCCCACATTAAACATAAAGATACGTACAGATTAAAAGTCAATAAATGAGGGCCGTGTGGTAGAGTGTCAGCTGAGTATGTTTGAGGTCATGGGTTTGATCTCCAAAGCCAGAAAGCAAAATGTAGATGAATGGAGGAAGACATACTATGCAAGCACTCATCAAAAGAAAGCAGTATCTTGGGCTGGGAGTTTGGCCTAGTGGTAGAGTGCTTGCCTAGCATGCACAAAGACCCAGGTTCGATTCCTTGGTACCACATACATAGACAAAAGCTGGAAATGGTGCTAAGGCTCAAGTGGTAAAGCTCTAGTCTTGAGAAAATCCAAGGACAGGGCTCAGCCCTTGAGCTCAAGCCCAGGACTGGCAAAAAAAGAAAAAGAAAGCAGTATCTGTCATGACATACATGAAAACTTCCTCAACAAAATATTACCAGAAACAAGCTGGCACTGGTGGCTCATACCTGTAATCCTATCTCTTCAAGATGGTGGTTGAAAGGCAGTCCAGGAAGGAAAATGCATGAGACTCTTTTTTTTTTCCTGGTAAAGCCTTTCTCTCCGTTCTTTTATATATATATATATATATTATTGTAATTAATAAAAGGGTTACATGATATTTGCCAAATAGATAATGAGACTCTTATCTCCCATTAACCACCAGAAAACTGAAACCAGAAGTAGGGCTCTGGCTCAAAGTGATAGAGTGTGATAGAGCTCAGGGACAGTGCCCACGCCCTGAGTTCAAGCCCCACGAGTGGCAAAATATATAAATAGCCAAACCAAATCCAAAGATCTATGCAAATAACATACATCATGACGAAGTAGCATTTATACCAGGTATGTAAGGCTGGTTCCAAACTTGAAAATATCAACAGGCTATAGAAGAAAAATGATGTGATTGAACTGGCACATGTGTCACATCTTTCATTCTAGTTACTTCAGAGATTGAGAATAAGAGGATTAAGGTTCAAGGCCGACCTTGGCAGAAAAGTTTTCAAGACTCTTTATCAATCCATGTCTTGGTGCAGTGGGGTGCACAGGTCACCCTAAATAACAGGCTCAAGTGGAGGATCACAGTTTCAGTCCAATTTAAAATGTAAACATGTGAATGTATGTGTAAACACCGATAGGATCACACACAAACACACACACACACACACACACACACACAAACACACACACACAAATCATGGTATTCATTGTTGTGAGGTACCATGGTGAAATCAATTTGAATGGATAGTGCTGTATAAGAAAAGGAATATTAAGAGGGTAACACATATCTGCTTTGAGGTTCAGGTACTAACGGGAGGTGGCAGGAGAATGGAATGGACGGGGGTGATTAGAGCCATCATATTCTATATACATGGATGAAAATGTAAGATGGAAACTCCAGGAAACTGGTTGGGGAAGGGGGCAGGGAGATGTGATTCTAATCAAAACGCATTGTATCTGTAAGTGGACATGTTCAATGAATGTTCAATAATGAGTTGAAGATCGGCTTGAACTATATAACAAGACCCTGTGTCAAAGGGGAAAAAAAAACCACTCCTCCAAAATATACAAAGAACTTCTAAAAATGAACAATAAGAAAGCAAACAACCCAATTGCATAGTGCAAAGATCTTAACAGACACTCCAGCAAGGAATACGACAAATATTTATGTGAAGACATGCCTACAGCATATGTCATCAGGGAAAGGCAAATTTAAACAAGATGCATTACACACTTATTAGAATGGCCACAGGGCACAAAAATGACATGAAATGCTTGGGAAGGCATGGAGTAGTAAGAGGGCTGCAGCCACTCTCAAAGGTGCTCTAATCGTTTCTTGCAAAGCTAACCAGCCATCACTTGTCTTAGTATTTACCCAAGGAAAGCTGTGGAGGACATCAGGTTGGCAATGGGAAAATTACTCATTTGTGTACTTTGGCAGCAAAGCTGCATTGTTTTCATGGTGTCTGAGCAGGGCTTCACGTTGTCAACATGTCCTGGCTGATCTTGTGCATGTATGCTTGTGACCTTTACAACTTTCATCACACTTGGGGAGGAGAAAGTAGATGTCATGGAGGGGGGCGCTCTTCAAACCCCCAAATACTTTCATTCCACTTTCTTTCACTCTTCCACCTTTCCTTTTCATCTTTATGAGGACGAGGTGTAACTATTAACCCTGACAACATAAAAATTAAAGTGTAGCTTATGCAAAATGATCAAAGATAGCAATCACCACTGAAACAACTGCTGGAGAGATTTAAGTGTCTTACTTAAACTTACAAAGAATCCAAGTTAATCACATCAGTAGCATATTTATGGTGTGACAGGAGACTCAGGACCACCCTCTGGAACACCCAAGCCTACAGTGGTCACCGTATTCTGTAATTAAAATCTATCCCCCCATGGTTTGAAGACAGGCTAACTCCAAAAGTTAAAGAGAAGCGGAGGAGGACCCAAACTCAACCTCTTAAAACACAGCCTTAGTGGTAGACATCTCTCACCAAGCTAGGTAGGAAACCTAAATGGAAACATTGAAGTTCAGGTTGGCCCAGGCAAAAAGCAAAGCCCTACTTGAAAATACAATATACACAGAAGGCTTCTACTAGGCAGAAGAGCACATGCCTAGCAAACACAAGGCCCTGAGTTCAAACCCAGTAATAAACAAATGAACAAATAAATAAGTGTTGAAAACTAAAAATGCAACTTCACCTTACAGTGTCTCCATAAATACTTTTCAATGCCATATGATGCAAAGAAATACCGGGATTCTCCTATCTCATATGACAAATGTAATTACTCACAGGTCATTTGAAGACAGAACTTTCCTCATCCCCATCCCCATGGGTTTTCCTTTTTACACATCATCAATGGACACAATTATAATATATTGTATTTTGCTTCTTATTGTGATCATAACTTTGTACAGTCTTTTTTTCTTATTATCATGCACTATTTAGCTTCATCATATCTAACTTCTTTATTCTGTCAACCATACCATCTAATCTGCTGAGCTCACATACACACTGGTTTTGTTGTTAATTCTTGGATTCCACTGTCCCAAAGCCTGACATTCTCCTCCTCCAACAGAGACTAATCTCCAATCAGGCCTTCTGCCCAGTTGGCATCCCTGGTATTTCCTGTCACTGCCCTCCTGGCTAAGATCCACTGTCTTGTGGATTGCCTAGTTTCCTTCTTTTTTTTTCAGAGCATCCTCAAGTAGCTTCCTATTAAAATATATTTGAGAGGTGAACTTTTTAGCTCTTGTGTATCTGAAACTTTTTTTTTTTGCCAGTCCTGGGCTTGAGCTCAGGGCCTGAGCACTGTCCTTGGACTTTCTCAAGGCTAGAGCTCTACCACTTGAGCCTCAGCACCACTTCTGGCTTTTTGCTATGTATGTGGGGTACTGAGGAATCGAACCCGGGTCGGAAACTTTTTTTTTCTATGTATGTGAGGCCGAGGAATCCAACCTGGGTCTTCGTGCATGTGAGGCAAGCACTATACCACTAGGCCAAACTCCCAGCCCCATGTATCTGAAACTTTTTATTCCATTGTTACACTAGATGGATCTTTTGGCTGGTGTAGGATTCTGTATGAATATCATTTTCTGGCCTATATGTTTTGTTTGGTACATCTTCCATGGGTATATCAATGGATATAATACTCTACCTGGGAATCTTTTAAATGTTGAACTAAAAATGAGATATGAAAAGTAATTTTCTCTTGGAGTTTTCAGAGGTTTACTGATTTTTTTTCTTGTTGCCATATTATTTCTCATCAACTAGCATTCTTACTAAGTTATCCACTATTCCGATCATTGCTTCTTTTTCTAAATCTTTCAAAAACTTTTGATAATTGTTTGTTGGATTTCCTATTTTTCTTCTCATGTTTTTGTCAGCTGCTTTGCTCTATTTTCTGTGAGGTTCTCAATATGTCTATTAGAATTTGAAGATTAGGAACATAGCTCAAGTGGTAGAATACTTGCATAAGCAAGCACAAGGCCCAGAGTTCAAAATCCAGTACTGAAAAAAAAAAGAATTTCAATTTTCATACTTTTGTCCAGTGCAGAGGATTTATTCTGAGGTATATGGTAGGAAACTGCAGTGCCACTGAGCTACATCTCCAGCCTAATATTCATATTCTAATTTCCAAGTTTAAACCATAGAGGCCATAAGCCCCCATTCTTTTTATATTAGTTGTTTTTCAAATAGCGCCACCAGTTTATGTCCACATTGGCCTGGAATATAACCCTCCTCCTTATGCTTTCTGCAGAGCTGAAATGACAAGCACATGCCATGACACCCAATTTTTATTGCTTCAGATGAGATCTTATTGAGCTTCCTTTGAATTATAGGCCTACTTCTTTTTTTTTTTCCAGTCCTGGGCTTGAGCTCAGGGCCTGACCACTGTCCTTGGACTTTCTCAAGGCTAGAGCTCTACCACGAGCCTCAGCACCACTGGTGGCTTTTTTCTGTGTATGTGGTACCGAAGAATCGAACCCAGGCCTTCGTGCATGCTAGGCAAGCACTCTGCCAGAAGGCCAAACTCCCGTAGGCCTGCTTCTTGTTTAACTATGATTATAGGCATAAGCCACGTGGCCAGAATTCCAAAAATTATTTGTTTTTCTCTGATTACTCTTTTTGCATAATATTGCTCTTGTTTTACAGACATGAGCTTGTCTATTAATTCTCTGATTATATTAATTAAATTATACTTATATATAACTTGCATTTTCTGTGATTTCAAATGACTTTTTCTATGTGATTGGTTTAACAAAGAAGGACACAAAAGCTATTGCATATTTAATGTATTGGGCAAATAGGCCTGACCTCCTGTTGTAATTGTAGTGTATGGAGGACAGGGAGTTGTAGAGTGGCCATTATAGCTCCACACAAGCTACCATATAGAAATGATTCCTCAGTTGTCCACATCCACACTGGCAGACCTAGCTGCCCATGGATTTAATTCAATTTCTTCTGAGAACTATCAGATGTTTTCCCTGCAGACCTGTGCCAGCTCCCAGCTCAGCTGTTTAGTGGAGAGGAGAGGAGAGGAGGTTCCAACTAGAACAGTTGTCCTGTATTGGGCTTTCAATTAATCCCCATGCACTCTGTCCTATTTAATTTCATTCATTAATTCCACAATATGTCTCCTGATTCCAACTCTGATGTTATATCTGGCAAAGTGGTCGCCGCTTCCTTGTCAAATATTTTCAGCTGAGTTTTTCTTGTCCAACTTATTCATCAACTAATTCTCATTTGCCTTCTAAAATATTGCTGAAAGCTTCCATTCTCCGCAAATAGTTTTCACTCTGATAGGCTTATTCTGTTCTGTTTCTTAGCATTTTTCTTTTACTGAGTGTATGTGAATAAGGAAGAGGAAAACTCCACGTGCCCATGTGCATTCAAGACTGTGGTGTATCATAATCGAGTCTTCTTAATGTCTTGTAAATGTAGTTTTGACTAATTCGGCCACATCTTCCAGGAATTACCATACATAAGTCTCTCATTGTCAGTCATTTCTTAAGACTTTATAGTTTCAGTTTTTGTTTCATTTACAACAAAGCTTATAAAACTTCCATGAGATCTGGGTGATTTCTACATGTTGGAAATTTCTGAGGTTGTCTTGTGGTAGGTCCAATGCATGAGTAACTTTAGATATTTTCTAAGTGTTTGAAGTAAATTTATATTTCTATTTTTAGTCATATCATCTTAGATATCAGTTCTAAAATTTTCCTTTGTCTTTTCTCATTTTCCTTTGTCACTTTGGAGTTTCTCTTCTAAAATACGTTTTCCCATCAGTTCAAGGAACTTTTAGACAAATTGAATAGATATTTGTGCTGTCTCTACATTAATAAAATTCTTTTTTTCCTGTCTTTTGTTAGTTGCTGTGCCTGTTACATCTCTTGTTTTTTTGTTTTTTTGTTTTTTGCCAGTCAAGCTCAGGGCCTGAGCACTGTCCTTGGCTTTCTCAAGGCTAGCGCTCTACCACTTGAGCCACAGCACCACTTCTGGCTTTTTTCTATGTATGTGGTACCGAGGAATTGAACCCGGGTCTTCGTGCATGCTACACAAGCAATTTACCAGTAGGCCAAATTCCCAGCCCTGCATCTCTTGGTTTTTATCTCTCCATTTTTAAATGGGTCTTTAAAAAATGTTGGAGTTTCATTTTTTTAGTGACCTTTTTTTTTCTTTTGGTAATTGGTACTGAGATTTAAACTCAAGTCCTTGCGCTTGCTAGGAAAGCATTCTACCACGAGAGCCACACCCCTAGTTTTGTTTTTCTGCTGCATGTTTTTTAGAATAGGGTCCTTCCTACGATGGGTCCTTTGTAATAAGTTGCTTCCTTCCCAGGTGTATAGCTGAGCTGTGATTATCCTACAGTGACCTTCCTGTCATTGCTAGAATGACAGGCACTTGCCACTACATCCAGCATTTTATTTAGAGATGGAATCTTGTAGGTTTTTCTGCCCAACCTGGACCGAAGCCATGATCCTCCTGTTCAGAGTCTAGCAAGAGATTAGGATTACAGGCATTAGCCTCCAGCATGAAGCTTATATGGATCATTTAAAAATTATACTAGTAAATAATTTCAATTACATCTGGACATGGTGGTACATGCCTGTAATCCCAGCCACTTGGGAAATGCAGGTTGGAGGATATCCAGTTTTAGGCCATTCCTAGGTAATAATAATAATAGTAATAACAATAATAATAACACCAACAAAATAGCCTCCTATCTAAAAAATACAAATAAAAAGGCTGAGGCCATAGTTCAAGTGGTAGAGTATTTGCTTAGCATTTACAAGGACATGCGTTCAAACCTCTAGTAGTGAAAGGAGAAAAAAACAACTTTTTTTTCTCTACAGCAGTCTTATTGGTTAAGATTGGAGGCTCTCTAAATTTTTGACACTGGCTAGTGTGCATGGAGACCAGGGTTTGTTTCCTCAGTGCCACATACAGAGAAAAAGCTAGCAGTGGTCCTGTGGCTCAAGTGGTAGAGCACTAGCCTTGAGAAAGCCCAAGGACAGTGCTCATACTCTGAGTTAAAGCCCCAAGACTGGAAAAAAAATCCTGGCTTCTATTCTTGAACATGTTTTCTCTAATCCAGAATTAATTTACTTGATACAGTCCCTACAAACCCTCACACTTTGCTAGATAGAATGATATGCACTTACAATCCCTGCTACTCTGAAAGCAAGTGTAGGACAATCTCAGTCCAAGGATAGCCTGGGGAAAAAATCTAGATCAGGGCAAATAATTTCCAGACTAATTTATGAGGAACTGACATTTTTAGTATGTTGACTCTACCCTCCAAACAATATGGTTATTTTTGTTCAGGCCTTCTTTTATGTATTTTAGTAAAGTTTGAGGTAGACATTGGCCTTTCTTATTAACTATATTTACAGATGCTTAATAAGTTTTGTTCTTAGGGTGAATTGATTCTTTTCCCCATTACATTTTCCAGCATTTCATTAATAGCTGGGCTTATATGTTTGTATTCTAGCACTAGAGAATTGGCTTAAGATGAACAGACAAGGCTAGAATGGAAAAAAATATGTATTTTATTTTATAGGAATTATATTGTACTATATGTCTTACTTATTTTCATTTAACATAATTAAATATAGTGTTAACATTTCTTTAGATATCTTTTATCAAGTTAAGAAAATTTTCTTCTATTTGCAATTCTCTAAATTGTTTTTATTGTAAGGGTGATGTATATCTAAATTGTTTTGTGGGGGGGTGGTGGTCATGGGGCTTGTACTCTAAGCCTAAGACTTGTCCCTGAGTGCTTCAGCTCAAGGCTAGCATTCTACACTTGAGACACAGTGACACTTCCTAAATTGTTTTTAAACCCATAAGAAGGTACTGAATTTTATCAAGTCCATTTTCAGCATCAATTGAAATAATCATCTATTTCAAAATTGTAAAGGTTGATTTTCTAATTTTAAACCATCCTTGCATTCTTCCCCCACCTCCTGCCAGTCGTGGGCCTTGAGCTCAGGGCCTGAGCACTGTCCTTGGGCTTTCTCAAGGCTAGAGCTCTACCACTTGAGTCACAGTACCACTTCCAGCCTTTTCTGTGGCTGTGGTTCTGAGGAATTGAACCTACGTGTTATTGCATGCTAGGCAAGCACTCTACCACTAAGACCCAGTCCCGGTCCCCCATCCTTTCATTCTAAGCATAAAACTCAACCTGGTTATGATATATTGACATATACTACTAGATTCAGTTTATTTTCCATAATTTCCACGATTATTTCCACATGCTGTGTCATATATTCCTTAACTTCTTATAGTAATTATATTTTTCCTTCTATTTTTTGGCAGTGTTGAAGATGGAACCAAAGACCCTGCTGCATATGCTAGGCAAACACAAGCACTCTACCACTGAAGTACATTTGTAGCACTTGTTTTTATTTATTTATTTTCAGCACTGTTCTTGGACTTTCTCTAGGCTAGAGCTCTATCACTTGAGCCACAACACCACTTCCGGCTTTTCTATGTATGTGGTATTGAGGAATCGAATCTGGGTCTTCATGCATGCTAGGCAAGCACTCTACCACTAGGCCAAACTCTCACCACCCACCCCCTCACCTTTTTTTTAAAATCAGTGTGTCCATGTAACCAAGGCTGCCCTCAGACTCACATCTTCTGTCTCTACCTCCTGAGTGCTGAGATTACAGGTGTATACCACTACACTTAACTGTAGTAATATTCTAATAAAGTAAATATGGAGACATTTTTCTTTTGTGTGTGTGATTGGAACTAACCACTTTTTGAATGTTTGGAAGAAGTCATATGGTAAAGCACTTTGGGGCCGGTTTTTGTGCTTAGGGAGTTACATTTTAAAATACATAGTTAATTTCTTTAAAGACATGAGGGTCTATCCATGTTTTCTGTTTCTAAAAGTCAATTTTGGTAACCTGTATTTTCTAGGAATTTACTCATTTCATGTGTCTTTTCGAATTTGCTTGCATAAACTTGTTCATAATACTCCTGCAAATTTTCTACCATTTTTACTTCCAATATAATTTACTTGTCAGCTTGATAGAGGGCTAGCTTTTGCTTTTAACATTTCAAACAAGTAGCTTTTGATTTCCTCAGTCCTCTCTATTGTGCTTCATCTTCATTAACTTATGTTTGTCTTTGTCTTGTTATTTTTCTCCAGGTTTCCTTTGTTATTCCTTTTAGAGCTTCTTGAGTTGGACCATGTGCTTGTTGACCAGCTAAAATGCTGGCATCCAACCTCACACCTCCGTCTATTCAACACCTCCACTTTAAAGTCATTAGAGCCATTGCACTTCAAGCTTACTATTGCCAAATGAGAATTTTTTTTTGCCAGTTGTGAGGTTGAACTCAGAGCATGGGTGCTTTCCCTGAGCCGCTCTGTGCTTATGGACAGAGCTCTACCACTTGAGCCACAGCACCACTTCTTGTTTTGGAGTGATTAAGTGGAGATAGGGATTCACGGGAAATTTTTCTGTGTGGGCCCAGTTCGACCCCTGATCCTGAGACCTGTGTCCTGAGTAGCAAAGATTACAGATGTGTGCATGGCTTGAAAAGAAACCTCTTGATTAGTACCTGTAAAAACTTTGCTTTTCCTCTAGCTTTGTCTATCATGCTGAAAAACGATCCCCTCACATACTAGTGCCCAAAAGTCAGATATCACCTTTCTTTTCTTTCTCTATGTACTTCATGCAATTCTTTCTTCTCTACTTGGAAAACGTTTTGAGTATCAGAACTTCTCAGAAGTTACAGCATCACCTGATCTCTGTACATCCACCTCAGCCGTTTCCCCACTCTCCATTTTCAACACAGATCTGATTATGTTCGGTTCGGACTCAAGGGCTTCTCATGTGAGAAGAATCCTCCACTTCTGAGTGTGGCGGGTAGTGCCTTTCAGCTTCCTTAGTCTCCAACGTGTCAGATATGATTCCTCTTCAGGGCTTTTGAACTTGCGTGGAAAATCCTTTCACAGAATACTCGTGGGGGCCAGCCGAAGGGCAGGTAGGAATGAAACAAGGCCAAACTCCAATAGACACATAAATAGCACTTCCATTGGTGTGTTTTCTATCTGAAAGCCCTTATCTGAATGTAAAGTTGTTGAGCTTGATTTTGTTTTGTTGTTCAGTACTGTGTATTCAGAGGCTGGAGTGGTGCCTGGCACATAGCAGGTATTCAATAAGTGAATGGAGGAAGGAATCAGAATCAGGTGTCTTGTTAAGAATAAGATCAGCAGGAACACGAGAATGGATTGGATGGATTGACATCAGGGTAAGATCACCTGAATGAACAGTTGTGTGCTAAACAGCTCATTGGCTGAACCTTTTGTCACACTCTTATTTTTCAAAAGGGAATTGCTGTAGCCCAAATTATGTGTTCCAAAGCGAGATCAACATTCCTTCCTCTGAGCTGTCAATGTGCCTTATACACACCTATATGAAACAGTCTTACCCAACAATGATAATTCTCAGGCTGCCTTGGCTTGCACCATCATCCCTCACCAGAGTTCTGCGAAGGCCAGAGTTGATTTGTTCTTAGTTTCTTCTGTGTCTAAGACAGTGTGGCACCTGGCAGGCTCTAATGAAATAATGCAATGAGTAGGCCTTTCAAACTATGTCCCTAGGCTTGGAAGAACGTCAGACTCCAGGTCTGGCAACTTTGTAGTTGCTACTTTAAGTGGAGACCTTTTTTTGTAATGTCGGTGCAGTGAAACGCTTATTGCAGCAGATGGACAGCGGGTCAACAGCTTGGCAGAGCCACACAAACAGGCGTCCAGAGCCCAGGCCTTTGCTGGCCTCAGCGTCCACAAGGGCCCGTTAATCCTTAGCATTCAAATTCCGCCCACAAAACCATCCCCTCCGCGCTCAAGCCACCTCTTCTCCCCAAATGACAGTGGATGGCATCCAATCCACCGCTCGATGGCGGTCCGCCCCTTTTCCCGACGTAAAGTGACAGGAACTTCTACCAATTGAGGACGTCTGCACTAAGGCCCCGCCTCCGCCTAGATGCCACAGCCAATGGAGGGCAGGCCCTTGGAGGCGCGGAAGGCGGGGTGCGGACACGCAGGTGCAGCAGCACGCAGGCCGCCCGGGAGGGCGGGGCGCGACGTCCGCCGTGCGGGGTCCCGGCGTCGGTGGCGCGCGCGCTCCCTCCTCTCGGAGAGAGGGCTGTGGTAAAAAGCCGTCCGGAAAATGGCCGCCGCCGCCGCTGCCGCGCCGAGCGGAGGAGGAGGAGGAGGCGAGGAGGAGAGACTGTGAGTGGGACCGCTGAGGCCGCGGGCGGGGACCCTTGCCGGGGGGCGGGGGATAGGGGCGGGACGTGGCGCGGGAGGGGCTCGTGGGGTCGGGCGACCCGGCTGGCGGATGGCGTCCCTCCTCTCTACCCTCCCCCTCCCGCCGGCGACGTCTCTCCCCTCGGCTGGTCACCCGCAAGCGCGGGTGATGGTCCTCAGCGTGATCTTCCTGGAGCGACCTTCGTGTGGCGTCTCTCTCCCTCCTACCCCATCTGTGCGCATCCCGGCCCCCAGCCCCACCGGCGCCCTTGTTGCCCAAGCTTTCCCTGTCGGGGCTGCGCGCGCTCCTGCCCTTCTTGGGGCTTCGGGCCGCCGCGCCGTCGCGCGCCCGCGGTCCCGGCCTCTCCCTAGATCGCGCTCTCCCCTCTCCCTCCCTCGCGCGCCCCCTCTCCCGTTACTCTGCCCCCCCCCACTGGCGCGCGTGCGCAGTCCATCTCCCGTCGGGAGAGTGCGCCACAAGGGCTCCAGCACTCTCACCCCCATCTCCTGGCTTTGCCTCCCCCTCCTTCTCTTCCATTCCATGACTTTGTGCCCCCACTGCGAGAGAGTCGGTCCTTCAGCTCCTTTCTCTGTTTATTAAGAACAAGTAGGTGAGGATTATTGTCTACCCACAAAGAAACGTCTAGACATTGTGTTCCTAGGTCCCACAACTCATCCTAAAGAGATGGCTATAGTTGCTATAAGAAACGGTTGGTTAGGTGACCGCGTACAGCAGCACGTGAGGCTCTTCCATGAGAGCGTGCCTCCATGGCCCCCAGAGGTTCTTTGGGGGTGCTGTGGCTTCGGAATGTGAGCGCCCTCCCATCCCCCACTTCGCCGGCGATCTTCCAGTTACATAAGTGGAGTGGGACATTGTATGTAACGGGTTCTCATTGTCCTGAACCGCTCAGGATCACCCGTCCTAGATGGGGCATTACTATGACTCCTATCTATTGTCTCTGGTAGAAAGTTTATTCTCTTTTTAGTTTGGTTATAACCGAATCACCCCAGCTGGAACTCTGGTGACTTTTAAATATGTAGCAGGGACAATGTTGCTGAGATTTTGCACTTAAGACTTAAGGTCGTTATGGACTTTAAAAGGATTTCTCTTCAAAGAAGGGACCCTTTATGATATTGCTAAGTTTGAACTCTACAAGCAAAAGCTTGCGAGGGGGCACTTCTGTGCTATGTGCTTCTGTTGTGTGCTCGGCTGTGTGTTGGTGACAGCAGAAATGGGCTTTACCACAAAACTGATATTCCTGACTCATGGTCAGGCAGGTATGTGTGTGCTTCTGGTTTATTTTTCCA
This sequence comes from Megascapheus bottae, assembly GCF_031878675.1. Lineage (NCBI taxonomy): Eukaryota > Metazoa > Chordata > Mammalia > Rodentia > Geomyidae > Megascapheus > Megascapheus bottae. The sequence goes on along the minus strand of NC_143547.1, from coordinate 105,064,279 downwards.
AGAACACAAATGGGTTTGCTGAACTATTTAAATGTTATGTCTCCACTGTTTGGGATCATTACCCCAAACCATAACATGATAGGATCAAATTTAGGGGTCTTGGGTGATGTGAGCCTACTGTTGTGTGATACTGAGTGGCTTAGATGTTGCACGGTTCTCACAAGTTTCTCCTATTTTGATATACTATATGAGTAAAGCATGTTTGGCCTGGCAACTACTACTTTAGAGGAAAATATGGAGTTCTGCAACTGGAATTTTCTTCAGATCTAACCAATTGCAATTAATAAGATTAAGCTGACCTCTTGAGCCTTTCGAAATACACGGCATTCTTATAAAAAGATGGGGTCTGGATTTTCATTTAGGTCTTTTGGGAATTTCCACCAGGGATTTGGGGAAATAGCTTATTCATGGGCTTCAAATACCAGTCAAGAAGCGTATGGGGAACACTTGCTTTTATTCTCTTGCCTGAGTATATCAGAACCCTAAACAGTACATGCAGTCGGTCTTATAGAAGTACACTTGATTAAAGTAAATTCCCATAGATCAGCTATTCATGGCAGAACAGTTAGCTTGCACAGCACCGGAGTGTATGCCCATCCATACAGCCGCATCAGCCTCACTTGCTGGCGATACCAGAGTTAGTACATCTCACCGTGAGACACAATAAGTTGAGCTCTCTGGTCTTTTTTGGGGGGGTAGGTGGTATTTGTCTTCAGGAGCACACCCCCAAACAATCCCATACCAATTAGCTGTTTGTTACACCCTTAGTCCTTTCACCAGTGCAGACAGCTTTGAGAACGTGGTTTATCTGCAAAGTGCTTCGTAGCATCTCATGCCAGTGTATTCTGACAACTTGAAGAACCTGTATGTGGCTTCCTTGCACTACTGACCTATCATACTTTCCTTTTTCCTGTTATTGTAATTTTGCATTAGATGCTTTAAATCTAGAATACCAGGTCTTTGACCTGGTAAGAATGTAATAAGCAGTCATCTCTCCTTGAAGTTTGTTTGTTTTGAGGTACTGGGGATGGAACATAAGCCTTACTCATGGTAAACAGTCACTCTACCACTGAGCTACATCCTCACCCAGCCCTCTGTTTCCACTTTTATGTTGTTTGGATCCTGAGGTAGGTCTGGGGCATAAAACAGATCAGAGTGTATTTGGAGTGTTTTGCATTCTATGTTTATTCTATGTAATTTTCCAGCCAGAGTAGTTCCCTCTGACTTCCCTGCTTCTGTGAGACCTAATGTAGTGGGGCAGGGAAGTAAGCTGTGGACTTTGAAATAAAAAAGAAAACCTGGCTAGAATCCAATGTGCTCTTGCCCTCACCTGAATACTCCTTGCCCCTTCAGGAAGATGGGACAAGAAGTTCATTCCCTTAACCTAAAATTCAGAACAGCCAGGTAAATTTATTACTTGCTGAATGTACCTCCCTAGGACTATTTGCATGATCAATGAGCTATCGTAGAACCCATAATCTTTTACAAAGATGACTATCAGTGGCAGTAGTTTAATTGGCTAAGAATAGTCTGTCACCAGGCTACCTTGAGTTTTCCCTTTTCCCTTGGGAAGAAAGAAGCACAGAAAACATTTGACATTTGTAGTAACCAGTGTTTCAAGTGCACCAAGGTAAAATGGAGAGTTCCAGGGCCTGTGGCAGGACACCTCTTTGTTTTCTTCTCCTTCTGTTCTGGTGACATCTGTGCAGCGCAGTCTTTGTGGTTGGCTGACAGAATCTTTTCTGTTGGGTAGAGAACATTATTGCTGCTCCCTCCAAAGGGAGGATCTTGTCCTCAGTGCTTCCATCCAAGTCCTTTCCAGTTACTCGGCTGTTGTCCAGTCAAGCCACCGAACCTTCACATCATTTCAGGTAGGACCAGTATAAATGGCTCCACTCCTCCTTGGGGTTTGTTTCCACAGAAGGTATGCTCTTCTGCTTTCCCTAATTTTCTTCTTCCTTCTCTTGAAAGGAATCTTTTCCTTCGGGAAGTTTGATTTGCATGATGTTACTTAAATACTTGGTTCACCACTTTCATGGTAGGTATGATATGTGGAGTAACTAAACTGGAGGAGGAATTTGGATGCTGGCAAAGGAGGGGGATGGCCATTTGTGTAGAGAACAACACCCTGGCTTTTTCATTTCTTCAAGGCACACTGTCTAGGTCTGTTGGCCTATAGATGTGTGCTCATCATAGTGTGTAGTTTTTTTTCAGCTACTGCAGATGTCTGAGCTCTTTGTTAATTGGCCCTGAAGCCTGACAGGACCCAAACCTTAGTAAGACTGCTCGCTTGTTGTCTTCCTTGCCTAAGAGCCAAGGATGTTATATATATTGACCTGCTTGCTTGTGTTTTAACCTAACTGAGCTCATTTCTTTGGCTTCTCTTTCATCAACTCTTGACTTAACTTTCAGGGCTAGAAGGACCCTTCATCCAGCCCACTCAATTCACAAATAAAACAGGAATATAAGAATATAGTTCACTGATGGCTGGTATAAGGCCCTGGGTTCACTCTCAACACCACAGAAATAAAATAGGAAGCAAGCATGGTGATCATTGCCTATATTCCTAAGTCCCCAGAAGATATAGGTAAAAAGAATGAAGCTTGAGAGCAGCTCTGGGAAAAAGCCTAAGACCCTATCTGTTTAAAACAAAACAAAACACAACAAGCTAACTGCTGGTAGCTCACACCTGTAATCCTAGCTACTCAGGAGGCTGAGATCTGAGGATCACACTTCAAAGCCATCCCTGGCAGGAAAGTCCATGAGATTCTTATGTCTAGTTAAATTAAAGAAAAGCTGAAAGTGATGCGGTGGCTCCAGTGGTTACAGTACTATTTGTAAGCAAAAGGATCTCAGGGACAGTGTGCAAGTCAAGTTCAAGCCTCAGGAGTGGCAAAAAAAGGTAACAAAACGGCCAGGGGTAGAGCACCTACTAACAAGCAAAAGGCCCTGAGTTCAAACCCCAGTACTGCCAAAAATAAATGAATAAAAAGTAGATAAATAAAAAGTTGCAAACAAATGAAAACAACTTGTGGGCTTGAGAAGCTGTGACCTAGCTGGAAGTTGTGGCACATGTCTGTAATCTCAGATACTTAGGAGGTTGAGATAGGAGGATAACTGAAGTGTCAAGAGTGCTTCCAGGTCTCCTTGGAATTCAGTGTCCAGTACCATGGGGTGAGGTGGGAGGGCTGTGACTTTTCAAGACCTCCTAACCAAGATACTGGTTTGATTTTTATTATCCAGGTGACCAAGAAATACTAACGTCATCAGTGCTTGACTCTGTTTTAGGGAATTCTGAGGCTTCACTGAACCTCAAAGGTAACTCTAGGTACCATCTAGGTAGCTATTAGCCAATGACAAAGTGAAGGACTTGGTTGGCAGTACTCTTCCTCTGAATTTGATTTCTTGAATAATTGTGTGGATGGTCTCTGAGTTGTATAATGTAACTTTTTGTTTCAGTGTAAAGCAATTATTGGGCCAGCAAGGTATCAGAAACTAGCTAATGTGGGGCAGTTCAGGTTTCAAGAAGGAAATGGTGGTAATCTTAATGACAAAACTCCATTTTGAACATGAATTCCAAAGCAAAAGAAGCTGAGGCAGGAGGATGAGAGAAGCCAGCCTGGGATACAATAGTGAGACTATGGAGAAAAAAAGCAAAAGAAACCATCAAACTAATAAGTAAGTTTGTTGAACATTGAGATTTACTGCTCTAAGAGGTTGAAAAGTAATTGCTGTGGGACACTCTTACACACTTTAAATGATGGGTTTGAATCGCCCAGGGCACATGGATACATTGCTGTTTTAGTTTTGTTTTTTTTCCCCCCTCTCAGGTTTCTTCTACATGAGGTTATAACAGTTCTTTGCAGCTTCAGCTGCTTGAAAAAGGAGACTTTGTCTCTGGATTTTGCATGTTCTTTGGGGGATATTTTGATGTTGTATGTTCTCTTTTTTTTGCCAGTCCTGGGGCCTGAACACTGTCCTTGGAAACTTTTTGCTGAAGGCTAACACTGCCACTTTAGCCGCAGCGCCACTTCTGGCTGTTTCTGTGTATGTGGTTCCAGGGAATCGAACACAGAGCTTTGTGCCTGCTAGGCAAGCACACTACCACTAGGCCATGCTCCTAGTCCCCTGTATGTTCTCTTTAACGTACATTCTTGTTTGAGTTTTTTCTGAATTATGTGGTAGAAGAAATACTTGCTAGAAATGATCACTCATGGTATGCTTTACAGTGTCAAAGTGTCCCTACAGGTGACAAGACCTTGTGATACTGTTGATTCTAATAAAATTAATCTTTATTTTAGGATAGTGCAATTCTGTGTCAGTAATTTGCAGTTTATTCTTTGTTTTCTAACTAGGTGAGTTGGGAAGTAGCTTAGTACTTTATCTATGTGTTTATCTTCAAAATATCCCAAGTAGCCCTGGGAAAAAGGTCTCGCAGCTCAATGGGGACTTTCAACTTACAATTTTCTTTGTTTTAGGCTCCATAAAAATACAGACTCACCAGTTCCTGCTTTGATGTGACATGTGACTCCCCAGAATACTCCTTGCTTCTGTAGACCAGCTCCAACAGGATTCCATGGTAGCTGGGATGTTAGGGCTCAGGTAAGTAACCTTCCTTTTTTTTTTTTTAGTATATGTCCTGGTTTGGCCATCTGTTTTTAAAAAAAAAAAAAAGGAAAAAATACACTACTCTTGGACAGTATAAAACTACCCCAAAGACTAAAGACATAACTGTGCCAAACTGTGCCATATAATAAAAAAAAGTCACTTCCCTGAGCCCTGAAAGGTCAGTTTGTGTAGAGTTACTTGGTAGCTACAGCGTGATCTGGGGGCGGGTGTCAGATGAGAGCCGGAACTGGTGATCTGCAACTTCAGTTCACCTAGAAGCAGGCATGCACCTGTCCTGAGCTCTTTACCTGTGCTAGCTGCTGCGGTTGCCTAGTGGTCTTCAGCCTCAAGCTTTGTTTGCTTTAGTTTTGAGTCAGTCACTTACTGTTCAATATTTGTGAGCAGTGTAAAGCATTTTTAGATATGGAAACTGGTGTGTGCTCCCTTCTGAAAATGTCACAGAACAGCAAAGCCCAAGGCTGATAGCTTGACTTTGCTGTACTAGTCCCACGAAAACCAAAGAGACCATCTAGATCTTCATCTATATCTTGTACTCCAGAGGAAAATGAGTGCTTTTTGAAAAATAGAGAGCTAAATTATTCTAGGTCTGATACTTAGGTACCATATCAACCAACTTCAGTTTAGACTACTTCGGTTCCACTGTGTGGACTTTAGTTTTATAAAAATGACTTATTTCTTCTCAACTTTTATCAGGCTCATCTTTTCAGGCTGGTTTCTTTTTAATCACTCCACATTTGCTGCTTTGACACTTGGATCTCAAAGATTCTGTATAGAAAAGCAGAATCCAGTTGAGTTTTTCCTGTTTCTTCTACCAAACAAAAAAAGATGTGCATTTTCACGTAGGCTGAATTGTGATTTCAGTTTGATCCTAAGCAGCATTTTGTCGGGACTATCTAGTGATTTCTGAGATACCCCATTAAGCTATCTCTAAACAATAGCTCAGTTGGAGATTATGTGAGGGGTAAGGTTTGAATGGAGAAGAATGGAAAGTATGGAGGAAATTTTAACCAAAACATCACACTGCCTCTGGGTCTCAGATTTGGTTCCGCTCCTGATCTTGTGACTCAAATTACCATTTCCCTTTACTACTGTGATGTGTGCTCTGGGCTTGGCTGACTGAATTTTGTTTGAACTCCACGTATTTATACTGGTGGGAGTCATATGGCTAGTGCTTTGTTCATTGTCTCAGAAAATGTGAGGACTAAATGTAATATGGGCAGTGAATGAATTTCTTCTGGGAGATGTTAGGTCCGGGGGTGGTTTGTGGGTTTTTTATGTTTGTTTTTTGCCCTGGGAATGGAACCAAGGAATTTACACATAGTAAGCGGTATACCTGAGCTGTGTCCCAGCCCAGTTTCTGTTTTCAATAACAAATGAATTTATAAAACAAGTAGTGGTGATACTATAGATTTCTTTTCTTTTGTGGGTCCTGAGATTTGAACTCTGGGCCTGGGTGTTGTCCCTGAGCTCTACCCTCTACCCCTTGAGCTACAGCACTACTTCCCATTTTCTAGTGATTAATTGGAGATAAGGGTCTTACAGTCTTTAGTGCCTGGGCTGGCTTTGAACCCTGATCCTTAGATCTCAACCACCGTGCCCAGCTGATAGGTATTTCTCTTAAGTAATTTAAGCAAGGAAGATATTTTTATTATTTTACTATTCTTAGTACTCACAAATGAGAAAGACAATTATCTGAGCTCAAATAATAAAACCTATCTTTAGTAGATAAATGTTTGCTATCTTATTTTTCTTTCTTGAAAATTGCAAAACCAGCGCTGGGCCTGGAGGTCTGTGTTTGTAATCCCAGCACCAGGGGAGGCTGAAGCAGGAGGATTGTGAGTTTGAGGCTACTTACAGTAGGACCGATATGAGATAATGTCTCCAAAATATTGTAGTCATAATACAAACTTTTTATTTGCTTGCACTTTATTCAGAGGAGGATTTCATTGTTCTGCATGCTTTTATAGCAAAATTAAAACACCCAATATTAAGTGTACTAAAATGAAAGTTCCTAATTCTCTGCTCTCACTATTGAGAGTAACCACTGTTAGTAGCTTACGATACAAATATGTACCTTTTGTATTTTTAACAAGCATGATGGCATTACTCGTATTCTAGACTGATTTCTCCGTGTTTATTTATCTCTGCTTCCCTTTTATTTTTACTTTTTTGTTTCATTTCTTTTAAATAGTTGTGTAGCCTGCTGCTGACTTGACCATCATCCATTTCATTGTCCTCCTATTGTTTTTCTCAATTGTTTGCTCTTAAAAATAGCATAGGATTGAACTTCCTCATGAACACAGTCATGGTTATTGGTTTGTTTGGTTGGTTGGGTTTGTTTTTTACCTCAGTACTAGGGATTAAACTTAGTGCCTTAACCAAATACTCTCTGCCACTTCAGTCACGACACCTCCCTCCTCCCTCCCCCAGGCCCATCTTTTTACTCTTTTAGTTTTCTAGATAGGGAGTCTCATGCTAACTTTTTGCCTAAGCTGATCTCAAATCTTGATCTTCCTCCTTTTTACCTTTTGAGTAGCTGGCACACTGTCACGCCCGGCCTGTTTTTGAGGTAGTCTTACTAATGTTTGCCCCAGTTCACCTCAGATTGGAATTCTCCTGTCTCTACCTCCCAGCTAGCTGCGATTACGGGTATACACAACACCCATGGCTATGAGCCAGACATTTTGAAGAAGGGCTGCCTAGACTAAGGAGTTGCTGGTAGGTACCACCACATTACCTTCCAAATGGCTATCCTACTTCCCAGGGCATGCTGGGAAAATGCTGTTTTCTCATACTTTTCCAGACTCGGACAGATATCTTTTAAATTAATGCTCCTTGGATGATTACTGAGGCTGAATCTTATTAATCAATGACCATTTGTATCTGGTCTTTGTGAATTGCCTATTCAATAGCTTTGCATTCACTATTTTCATCAGGATATTTCTTTTTAAATGGATTAATAAGAACACTTATTATACTAAGGATGTTAACTCTCTGTCATCATGCAGATACTTTTCCTTCTTTGTCATATGTCATTTAGTAGTACTTTCTGATATGTAAAATTTCTGTTATGATTTCTTTGCTGGGTGCAGTGGCTCACACCTATAATCCCAGTTATTCAAAAGCCAGCCTGAGCAAGAAAATCCATGATACCTATATCTCCAGTTAACCAACAAAAATCTAGAAATGGAGCTATGACTCAAGTAGTACAGTGCCAGCTTTGAGCAAAAAAGCACCCAGGCCCTAAGTACGAGCCCCAGTAGTGGCTCGTGTGCGCGCTCGCGCGCGCTCTCTCCAGTTTTTGGTCAGTTATTGGGGCTTTAACTTGGCTTGGGCGCCATTCCTGTTCAACGCTACCACCCTATCTCTGGGCCTGGGTGTTGTCCCTGAGCTCTTCAACTCAACGCTACTACCCTAGCCTTACCACCACAGCACCACTCCCATTTTTTTGTGGTTAATTGGAGAAGAGTCTCACAGTGACCTGGGCTGGCTTTGAACTTTGATCCTCAGATCTCAGCCTCCTGAGTAGCTATGGTTACAAGCGTGAGCCACCACGCCCAGCTCGCTCAGTTGTTTTTTTGTTTTGTTTTGCCCATGGCTAGTGTTCTGTCACTGGAGCCATGTGTACAGTCTAGCTTTTTTGCTGGTTAATGGAGATAAGTATTGAAGACTTTTCTGCCCACACTGTTTTTGAACCACAAGCCTCTGATTTAGCTGCCTAAATAGCCAAGGATTACAGGCATAAGTGACTGGTGCCTAGCTTAAATACCCATTTTTAGTTACTTTAGGATTAAGATGGAATGATATCTAGAGCCCATTTAACCAAGTATCTTTGGGGGTAGTAATCATCCAGTTACCACTTTTATCAAATGTTGAATTCTTGAAGTAGACAAAGTGAAAGTGACATTGTGGCTCAAGTTGTAGCCATGAGCGCAGAGATGCTCAGGGACAGCACCCAGGCACTGAGTTCCAGCCCCACAACTGACAAATAAAAAGAAAAAAAAGGAAAAAAAAAGTCTCAAAGTATTTCTTAAATTCTTTCTTGTTTTCTCTGTAAGTTTGCTTCTTTTTCTTTCAGAATTTTTTTCTTTGCGAGACTTGATCGTAGACCCGCCAACAATCATTCATTAACCCAACAAACCTTTGAGCACCTGTTTTGAGCCAGGGACAGTGCTTAGCCTTGAAAGTGGTACTTTTTCCTTGACAGTGCTCATTCTGAACGACTCAAGAAAATAGCAGATTCGCAAAAGTCGGAAGAATCCAGAGAACTATGCGTACATGGTGTATTTTAAACTAGGACAAATAAGTTAGAGTTTTAGTAGGTGACCTGTAACATAAGCATGATTTGTGTTCTATCCTGTGTCATTGCAGGCTGAGTTTTGTTTATGTGAAAGTAACTATCTGCTGAAACAGTCCTATATTAAGCTTGCTTGGTTATGATGGAGTTAAAGTTGTGTACAGATGAAACAGCTATTTTACTGGGTACAGTGACTCATGCCTAAAATCCTAGCTGCTTAGGAGGCTAAGATCTGAGAACCAAGGTTCAAAGCAAGCCCGGGCACTAAAAATCCGTGATACCCTTATCTCCAATTAACCACCAGAAAACGGGAAGTAGAGATGTGGCTCAAGGTGTAGAGCAGTAGCCCTGAGCTAAGGAGCTCAAGGACAATGCCCAGGCCCAGAGTTCAAGTCCCATAACCAACAATGGCAAAAAAAAGGCAGCTAGTCTACAATGATTTTAAAACTTTTTGTAATAGCTGATGAAAATGAAGCCAGATTTTTGGTGAACTAGGGTAGCTAATGTAGATTTTGCAATGTATTTGCAATCATATGTAATATAAATCTAATAAATAATCCTCAAAACTAAGATGGAATTCTACTGTGAATTGAAAATATTGGGCATGGTGATACACACCTGTAATTCTAGTAGTCAGGAGGGTGATATAAGATCTTATGCTTGAAACTACCCTGGGCTGCTACAAAGACTGACACATAGAACCTGTCTCAAAAAGAAACAACAAAATAAAAAGAATGGGTTTAAGGAAATGGCTTCTCTATATAAGGCTGAGTTTGTGGGTGTGGGTGTGTGTTTTATTTTTTATTATTTATTTTTCTTGCCAGTCCTGAGGCTTGAACTCAGGGGCTGGGCTTTCTCAAGGCTAGTGTTCTACCACTTGAGCCATAGTACCACTTCTGGTGTTTTCTATGTGTGTGGTACCGAGGAATCCAAGCCCGGGCTTCATGCATGCTAGGCAAGTACTCTACCACTAGGCTGCACTCCCAGCCCCGTTTTTTTTTTTAATGATTTTTGAGTGTGTGGGGGGGGGTGGGGGAGTAGTCCTGGGGATTAAATTTATGGCATCATGGTTGCCAGATAGGTATTCTGACACCTGAGCCACACTTTCAGCCCCTTTTTGGATTGGTTTTTATTTTTATTGTTGGCATAGTGTATAGAGGGTTTACAGTTACATTTGTCAGGTAGTAGGTGTATTCTCATACATTGATACCCCTTCTTAGTCCCTGTTTCTCTTCCCCCAATCATCTTGTTCCCCCCCTTTTCTATTTCAAATAAACAAAAATGTATATAGTATACCCAGATAACAAAATCAGATACAGTAACAACAACAAAGGACAAAAACAAAGAAAAATAATATAGTACATTAATTACAACAATCACACAAGATAAAGCTCTTGTTATTTTTATTTTATTATTTATTGTCTGTCTTGGGGCTTGAACTCTGGGAGTAGATGTTGTCCTTGAGCTCTTCTACTCAAGATTACCACCCTACCGCTGGAACCGCAGGACCACTTCCAGTTTTTTTTTTGTTTGTTTGTTTGTTTTTGGTAGTTCATGGGGCTTGAACTCTGGGCCTTAGCCCTGTCCCTGAGCTCTTCAGCTCAAGCCTACCACCTTACCGTTGAGCCACATCCCCACTTTCCATTTTCTAGTGATTAATTGGAGATACGAGTCTTGCGAATTTGTAGTGCCCAGGCTGGCTTTAAACCTCAATCTTCAGATCTTAGCCTCCTGAGTAGCTAAGATTATAGGTGTGAACCACTGCACCCAACTAACTTCCTCTATACATTACCCTGACAATAATTTGTTTTAAAAAGGTGGTTAAAAATGATAAAGATGGGGCTGGGAGTTTGACCTAACTGTAGAGTGCTTTCCTAGCATTCACAAAGACCCCAGTTCGATTCCTCGGTGCCACATACATAGAAAAAAAGACTGAAGTAGTGCTGAAGCTCAAGTGGTAGAGCTCTAGCCTTGAGAAAGTCCAAGGACAATGCTCAGGTCCTGAGCTCAAGCCCAAGACTGGCAAAAAAAAATGATAAAGTGCCCAAAATAATTTGTTTTAAAAAGGTGTTTAAAAAATGATAAAGGTGGGCTGGGAGTTTGGTCTAGTGGTTAAAGTGCTTGCCTAGCATGCATGAAGACCCGGGTTTGATTCTTCGGTACCACATACGTAGAAAAAAGCCAGAAATGGTGCTGAGGCTCAAGTGGTAGAGCTCTAGCCTTGAGAACGTCCAAGGACAGTGCTCAGGCCCTGAGTTCAAGCCCAGGACTGGCAAAAAAAATGATAAAGGTGTTGGCTCACGCCTGTCTATAATCCTAGCTACTCAGGAGGCTGAGATCTGAGGATCAAGGTGCAAAGCCAGCCCAGGCACAAAAGGACCTAAGACTCTTATCTATAATTAACCTCTAGAAAATGGGAAGTGGGGCTTGGCTCAAGGGTAGGGTGGTAGCCTTGACCTGAAGAGCAAAAGGACAGTGCCCAGGCAGAGTTCAAGCCCTATGACCCACCAAAAAAAAATAAAGGTTATATGATGATTTGGAGGTTTAATGCCTGCATCTAATCCCCCACATCAAAACCAAAAATCTCCTTGGTAACTTGTCCCCAAATATTCGTTATTCATTTTTCTCCCTAGAGGCAGTAACCATTATCAGTTTCTTGTATACATACATACATACATACATACATACATACATGCATACATGCATGCATGCATACATACATACTTATGAACAGGGCAAGATATTGCTCAGAGATAGAACATATATTTACCAAATGTGAGATCCTGGGTTCAATTCCAAGTGCCAGAAAAAATGTATTTTTATATTAAATTTTGTGCTGTTCACTGGGCAACTAGTACTCTAGTCTGGCTGGCACTTTGCTGGTTAAATGGAGTGTCACCAACTGTTCTGCCCAGGCTGACTTCAAACCATGATCCTCCACTTTTCAGTCTCCTGAATGGCTCTGATTACAAGTATGAGCCACCAAGGCCCCATTCTCTACATGCATTTTAAGCTGTCATAGATAGTACTAAATGAAGGATTGTCATTTTAATCACAGGCTTTCAAGAGGGGAAAAACTACTTATGAGTAGATACACAGGAATGTATAACTGTGGTATTATTTTTAGAGATGTTCGGTTTAGAAGAAGTAGAAAACAAAATTTTTGAAGCTTGTTTTATCAAATGTGACCTCACATAAGCAGAGCATTTAAGGTAGGTCCTTTTACTTGATGGGAGGCGTTCAGCTGAGTGTGTGTGTGTGTATGTGTGTGTGTGTATCTTTATGGGCTGGGGTCTTCCATAGCTGTTGAACCTTCTGCCTTCATGTTTTTTTTTTTAAATTATCTTGTAAAAACTCAAGACCAAGTTGCTGATGCTCATTTCTGTATGTAGTACTCTTCATATAGCAGTACTTTGTTGACTATCAATTATGTGTGAATTACTGTTGTTAGCAACTGGAGACTGCCTTTAACCCAGTAGTGTGGCCTAATAGGGAATACAGACAAGTAAATGTGCTACAACTTTCCAAAATTCTGAGCTCTCTGCTGTAGAGAAGTGACATTTAGGCCACCCTTATATGGACTAAGTACGTAAATGTTACAAGTGATCCCACCTAGACTTGAGAGATAGTAACAAGGAAAAGACTTCTTTGAAAAATGGTATCCGTGACGTGACCAGCAAGGAAACTTTAGCTTGGCCCAGGAGCAGACATTAGTAGGGAGAAATGAGTCTTGTGGAAGAGCAGCATGTATGGAGTCAGAGACAACAGAGTGTGAGGGTTAGGTCAGTTTGTGGAGATGAAGCAGGAGCAGCTAGTGAGGCCCGACAGAGAAGAACATTTGTACTTGTACAGCACATAGTCATGTGGTGACTGCATACCTGAAATAGGCTCTATTTTCCTTATATGCTACATTCTACAGTGAGACGTTCCCTGTTCCCCTTCCACCCTGAACTTCTGTGAAGACCATCTGCCTCCAACAACTTCATTTTGCCTTCCCCCTCTACTCATTAAGCTTTCAGGCATCTTTGTTCCTGATTTCTGTAAAAAACTTTCCCTCCAGCTCTGCCCTCTGGAGCCACATACTCTGGCTCTTTTTCCTTTAGGTGTTTTTCACATAGGTAGTGCTTAGTACTTGTTCCCCAAGGAGCTGGCCTTGCACCACAGTCCTCCTACCTGTGTCTCTTACTGAGCAGACAGTAAGAGACAGCCAGGAAGGTACTACTGTATCCCGTTTATTTTTTGAGATGGGGGTCTTGCTAAATTTTTTTCCAAGCCTGACCTCAATCACAACCCTCCCAAATCTCTCCCTTTAACTAGCTGTGATTGCAGGCATGAGCTACTTTACCCAGCCTGATTTTTTTTAATCACCATTTGTGTGTTTGTGTGTATGGGTGGGTCGTGGGGTTTGAACTCTGGGCCTGGATGCTGATGCTGAGCTCTTCAGCTAAAGGTACCACCCTACCCCTTGAGCTACAACCCCATTTCTGGGTTTTCTAGTGATTAATTGGAGATAAGAGTCTCTCGGCCTTATGGGTCTTATGTCTTTTAGTGCCCTGCTGGCTGGCTTTGAATCCATGTGATGCATGTGATCCTTCCATGATCCTTCAATCCTCTGATCTCAGCCTCCTTAGTAGCTAGGATTACAGGCGTGAGCCCCACCACGCCCTGTTTAATCACCATTTTTAAGTGGGGGAAGGAACAGTGTGTGAACAAGAAGAAGCTTTTTCTTTCCTTGTTGCCAATCCACAGGCTTGAACTCAGCTTGTTTTTTACTCTAGAACCTGAGGTAGAGATCCACTTTTGCTTCCCTCCCCCGCTCTTTCCTTCTCTCTCTCTCTCTCCCTCCCTTCCTTCCTACCTTTCTTTGTTTTTACCTCCCTCCCTCCCTCTCTCTCTATTCTAGTCTAGGGACTTGAACTCTGGTCCTGGGTGCTGTCTCTGAGCTTCTTTTGCTCTAGGTGAGTTCTCTGCCACTTAAGCCACAGAACCACTTCTGGATTTTTTTAATAGTCTCGAGGACTTTCTTGCCTGGACTGCCTTAGAACCATGATCCTCAGACCTCAGCCTCCTCAGCAGCTAGGATTATTTATATGTGTGAGGCTCCCACACTCACCACACACCTTTTCTTTTCTTTTCTTGTTCTTTTTTTTTTTTGGTAATAGAACAAGTGTGTCTGGATGAGTCTCTCCATCCTTGGATGGGTTCAGTCTCTAGCACTAATGTCTAGCCTCTTCCCAGCTTTGCTGGGGTTCTGCTCTTCTGCCCTTCCTAGATATTTTTTAGGTTCTGCCATCCCAGCCTGCATACATCTGCTCAAGCGGTCACTACTTGAGTACTTCCCAAACAGACTTAATAAGTTTCAGAAATTTGTAAAATCTTGTCATTCTTCTTTTATGAAGTAAAAAATCTGAATCGCAGCCCACAGTTGTACTTGCCTCCTTGCCTCCCTAGGCAGCCCATCACCTGTAAGTGATTGAGGTATTCCTATGGATGGTTTATGTTGTACATAATAATAGAGAACATTGTGTTTTGCATATTTATAGCATAGCCTACTTGCAAGAATTTTATGTGAGTGACCTGTGCTCGTTGGACCATGCCTGTAATCGCCTATAATCGTAGATATTCTGGAGGCTGATAATCTGAGGATTAAGGTTCAAAGCCAGCCTGGGCACAAAAGGATCTGTTATCTACAAATAGGATCTCTTATTTGCAAATAAACTCTAGAAAATGGGAAGTGGGGCTTGGCTCAAGGGTAGGGCCATAGCCTTGAGCTGGAGAGCTCAGGGACAACACCCAGGCCGAGTTCAAGTCCCATGACCCACACACCAAAAAAAGAATTTTATGTGTGTGCTGTTACTTAACTCAGGGCCTCACACTCTAAGCTTTCTTGATCACAGTTGGTGCTCCACCACTGGAGCCATACCTCCAGTCCAAGGATATCCTGCTATATTAAACATTTCACAACTCTTTTCTCTCCATATTTGACTTTTGAGTCTACTTGTATTGTTCTGTTCAGTCTTTATTCATTCATTTAGCACAGCTCCTTGTTCTATGGAAACATTTTTGCAAAAGAAGCCACACCAGAACCCTAAGGAGAACTGAATTGTAGAGAAACAAAAAATGACATGTGGTTTATGTTTCGATCCTTCAGTCTTGTTAACTGAGAAGATAGTTTATTTGTGTATTTGTGCAAGCTTTGCACCAGAAAATGGATTCATTTGTAGGCTTCCTAGGAGGTCAGTCTGAGAGTATTTTTAGTTTTGATGAAAAAAAAAAAACAGATTTCTGATATATCTACATTTCCCTTTGTCTTTCTTTCCTTTGTAACATCCCACATTTCTAAAACATGAATTTAGCACCTGCCAATGTGCCTTGCTTACTTTCTTCATGGAAATCATTAATGAACACATTTTGGGCTTGAAGGGCTTCTAGTAGTGCCTGAGTTTTTTTTTCCTTTGAGACCAGAACTAATTAAAAGTTTATATATTACAGATATACTAATATTCTTTATGTTTACTTGTCTAGGCAGGAAAATTGTTTAGCAGTGTTCAGTTCCTGATAATCATAAATCCTCACTAATTTTTATTAATGAAGGAGATGTCCATTACAAATTAAGGAATTTAGTATACCAAACTATTAAGGAAAAATACGCTGCTTAAGGAATGTAAGTATTGATATTACTTAAAATTTTCTACACGTACTAGTAACTTACTTTTAAAATATAAATTTCCATGTGCTTCTGAGTTGTATGTTTTTGTAAACAACAGAAGGAATTAGTCCATATTAAGTACTAATTTGCTCTAATATTTTTAGCTGTTTTTAGAATTACACTTGGCAAAAATTAGACAGACGTCTGTAGTTGTGACAGTTTGTCTTTTTGTTCTTTTTAACTAGAGAATAAATAATTCTAGTGATTTTTTTCCTAGTTTTTAAGACCACGGAATGATTAAAGGCAACATTTAAAGTAATTAGGGATGGTTGGAAGTGTTTTGTATTATTATTAAAGTAAATCACTATTAAAATGTTTCTATAGCTTGTAGTGAGTTATATACAATTTCTTAAGTCATTCTTCTAGTTTAAGACAAAACAATATTAAGGTCTTTATTAATTACACATGTAAGGCTTTACTGTAGAATAATTAGAAAATGTTGGGGGTAGGGGGAAGGGAAATGGGGACCAAGACATGAGAAAGGATATCAATGTGTGTGAATTAATGTACCTTGTATCTGGCGAATATAATGTAACCCTTCTATTAATTACAATAAAAATATATGAAAAAAGAATAATTAGAAAATGTATATAGGTACATTGATTAAAAAATGAGAAGTACTCTGAAGATTCTACTATGCAAAGAAAACTGCTGTTAATATTTGTGACTTCAGGGCTAGAATGATGGTAGCGTGCTAGTTCAAGGCCTTGGGTTCAATCTCTAGCACCAAAAAAAAAGTGTGTGTGACATGTCACCAATAGAAATCAAAGATGCCTTCATATCATACTTAGTTGTTACAGATACTTTGAAATATCATATATGCATATTACTGCTTTTAACTTGAGTAGTTAAGACATCCAACCTTTGGTCTGGTTATTTAATAGTTTATCAAAGAAGTACATATTATTCTAGCCCCATTGTAAAATGTCATCATTTAGTCATTTAGTTTGTATTCATTTTATTTTATGCATTTCTGGACATTTTCAGAGGAAAGATCTAGAAGATCAAAAGAATCCATGGCAGGAAGAGGTTAGAATGCCTTCTTGGTGTGCTTATGTAGCACAGTGGTGGAGTGCTTACCTAGCATGTTTGAGACCCTGGGTCCAATCCTTAGTATTAGTGTACATTATGTCATACAATTACACACATAAGAGCAGTTAGATTTTTCAGTTAATGTGGAACAAAGCACAGAAATAATGAGAATAGACAAAATGACATTTAAAGTTTGTTCATTGTTTTTATCATGAACCAGACTTACTATGTAGCCTAGGCTGTTCTCCAATACGTGACCCTTGTGCCTCA
Organism: Megascapheus bottae; assembly: GCF_031878675.1. Lineage (NCBI taxonomy): Eukaryota > Metazoa > Chordata > Mammalia > Rodentia > Geomyidae > Megascapheus > Megascapheus bottae. The sequence continues at coordinate 105,047,342 of NC_143547.1, read as the reverse complement.
GCCTCTCAAGTTATAGATCTGTGCTACCAGGCCTGTTCCTCTTAATTATATCTTAACATTTGTGATATCATGCAAATTATCATGCAGCTAAAACTGCTTGAGACTGAGAAAATACCACAACAATTGCTTGTTAATTAATATCCGAAAAGTTCCCTTTGCTGTTGCAAGTTTGTTTTTTATTTATTTTTCATATATTTTTATTATAATTAATAGAAGGGTTACATTATATTCACCAGATAGAAGGTACATCACAAACATTGATACCCTTTCTCATGTCTTGGTCCCCATTTCCCTCTCCCTACCCCCTTCTCATGTTTTTGTCTCCATTTCCCTCCCCCACGCCCTCTTCTCATCTTGTTTTCCCCCTTCCCTATCCTATTTCAAATAAACAAATAAATATATATTCAGTATATCAGATAACAAGGTAAGATGAGAAATAGCATAGTACATGAAGAACAACAGTCACACCTTATATGACTCTTGTTTCTATATCTTGGAGGTCCTTTCATTTAGCCTCATCCTATATGGCCTTACGTATCTAGGTTTTCCCTATTGTAAACCTCTGCTGGGAGAGTCCAAGGTTTAAACTAATTATGCCAAATGAGGGAAGCCATTGAGCCTATGTTCCTTTGAGTCTGGCTTACTTCACTTAATATGATTTTTTCTAAGTCTTTCCATTTCCTTACAAATGGGGTGATGTCGTTCTTTCTGACAGCAGCATAGAATTCCATTGTATATAAATACCACATCTTGTTGATCCATTTATCCACTCATCAACTGAGGGGCATTTAGGTTGGTTCCATATCTTCGCTGTGGTAAATAGTGCTGCAATGAACATCGTTGTACTAGTGGATTTAGTATGTCCTTGTTTCTGGACAATTACATAAATGCCAAGTAGTGGAATTGCTGGGTCATAGGGGAGGTCTATGTTTAGTCTTTTGAGGAACCTCCGTGTTTTTTTTAATTTTTATGCATTTATTTATTTGTTTATTGAGACAAGAACTTGCTGTGCTACCCAGGCTGACCTCAAACCTCCAGCCTTAACCTTCTGAGTACTGCTATTTCACGTGCCACTGGCATTTAATTTTTTTTGGTTTTTATTTACCTTTGTGCATGCTTACATCTTACATACTGGTCTAGGTGAATGAGATCATATGGTATGTTCTGTTGCAACTTGCTTTTTTTTGATCAGGGTATATTGGTGTGATACAAAGAATGGGAATAATTTGAATATATTATAAACATGTAGACATAAAACAATGAAGGCCGGGAGCATGGCCTATTGGTAGTATGCTTGTCTAGCATTCACAAAGCCTTAGGTTTGACTCCTGGGTACCACATACACAGAAAACAGCCAGAAGTGGCTTAAGTGGTAGAGCTCTAGCCTTGAGAAAGGCCCAAGGACAGTGCTCAGGCCCTGAGTTCAAGCCCCAGGACTGGCAAAAAAAAATCCACACAATTACTCAGTCCAAATTCGAAGAGTTATCCTTGAATCTGACCTTTCCTTTACTGTCCTTTAATCTGCCAGCAGTCCTATGAAACTGGCCACTTCTCACCATTTACACTGCTAAGATGTCTGTTCAAGCCACAAGCCACCACTCGTATGGATTGAATAGCTTCCTCACTGATACCTTGTGAAACACTTCACTTTTCAGAAGTCTGTTGGCAGTACTGACACTCAATTTAAACACTGCAGTTGTGCCACATCTAGTAAATTTTTCATCTAGCCAGTATAACTTACTTACGGTCCACACTGAAGAATGTGTGGCACGTCTGGCTGTCATGCATACATTGATGCCACAATGGAGTGAGCTGTTCGTAGTAGCCTGGACATTACTGAATTAGGCAAGGGAAAAGATGATCCAAACAAATTTGATACTTTTCCTCATTGAGCTTAAGTTTGGTAGCAGTGACAAAATAATTGTACACTATATGTTTGAACTTACTGTCTCCTATATAAAGGAAAAAACAGTTCAACCTTGAGAGATTTAAATAAGTTCTAAGGAGGCAGTGCCAGAGCTGAGAACTGAGGGTCAGATAGAAGTAGGCAGACCATAGAGTGGAGGATGGCTTTCTAGACCAAAAAAAAAAAAAAAAAAAGAACATCGGAAAAGGCCCTGAGCCTGGCAAGAATTTTTTTTTATGCTGCCAGTCCTGGGGCTTTGAACTGAGGGCCTGAGCACTATCATGGGCTTTTTCTCTGCCACCTGAGCCACAGCACCACTTCTAGCTTTTTCTATGTATGTGGTACCAAGGAATGGAACACAGGTTTCCGTGCATGCTAGGTAAACACTCTACCATTAGGCCACACTCCCAGCCCCCTGGCAAGAACTTGACTGTCTTAGGGACTTAAATTCTTAGTGATTTGAGCAGAGCAAGATAGTAGTAATCACAGAAGGATGGATGGAATGATTGACAGCCACTAGATTATGCAGTTTGGGATGTTAAATAGTAGTAGAAAACTAGAAGGGTAAATTTGTTTCTGTTTTGGATTTTAAAAAAATTAGTAGTGGTTTCCAGGCACCAATGGCTCACGTCTATAATCGTAGCTAATCAGGAGACTGAGACCTGAAGAATAATAAGAGAAAATCTGACCCTTGTCTTTTTAATCCAGCTGTTTCACTGAGCATGATGATTCCCAGGTCCATCTATTTTCCTGAGCTTTGAATTCTTCTGAAAATATACAACTGACTCGGCAGTAATGAAGCAGATGGGGATAACATAATTACAGCTAGTTTCCGGTGCATCTTACCTGTAATCCTAGCTAATCTAGAGGCTGAAATACGAGGATCTAGATTTGAAGCAAGCCTACACAGAAAATCCAAGAGACTCATCTCCAGTTTACACAGCAAAAGCTGTGGCTCAAGTGATTGAGCACCAGCCTTGAGCCTTTGATTAATCTCTCTTGTTACTGTATCTGACTTTGTTACCTGGTATATGGTATATACGGTATTTGTTTATTTGAAGTAGGGAAGGGAAGAGGAGAAAACAAAATGATTGGGAGGGAGTGGGGGGAAGGAAATGGGGACCAAAACATGAGAAGGTGTATCAATGTGTGAGTAATGTAGCTACTACCTGATGAATGTAACTGTAACCACTCTATACATTACCCCGACAATAAAAAATTAATTAATTAATTAAAAAAGCAACCAAGAAAACCAGGCCCGGAGGAGCATAGAAATATGTATATATACATATATATGTGTATATATATATATAAAAATTACACAAACACACACACACATATACATATGCATATCTTTCTCTTTTTCTCACTGCCAAGTTCCTTCAAAATTAGATAATGCATCTTTCTATTTACCAACTTAAGGGAATTAAATTAACTCCCTAAAATTAAAAATGACAGGTTACATTACTCACCCTGTGAAGTTCATATTCCCATTTTTTAGTAAGTTTAAGGTGTTTCCTTTTTTTTTTTTTTGGTGGATCATTGAGCTTGAACTCGGCCTGGGCGCTTTCCCTGAGCTCTTCAGCCCAAGACTACTACCCCTACACCTTGACCCACAGCTCCACTTCCCATTTTCTAGAGGTTAATTGGAGATAAGAGTCTCAGGTCCTTTTGTGCCCGGGCTGGCTTTTAACCTTGATCCTCAGATCTCAACCTCCTGAGTAGCTATGATTATAGTTGTGAGCCACAGCACCCGGTTAAGGTGTTTTCTTGTTCAATCAATTTTTGTCCTTACGATAATAACTCTGTATAAAGCAAGTATGTTGATAACCCACCTTTCCCTCCTATTTTCCTTCCTTAACATTTGTGTCCTGAAAGCTATACTCATTATTACCATTAACACTTACTTGTTTGTTTATTGCCAGTCCTGGGCTTGAGCTCAGGGCCTGAGTACTGTCCTTGGATTTTCTCAAGGCTAGAGCTCTACCACTTGAGCCCCAGCACCACTTCCGGCATTTTTCTATGTATGTAGTACCGAGGAATTGAACCTGGGTCTTCATGCATGCTAGGCAAGCACTCTACCGCTAGGCCAAACTCCCGACCCCTACCATTAACATTTATGTTCTACACTGCAGTCATAGTTAAATCACAGATAAACTCTGAAGTTGAAAATAAATCAGTACCACTTATGTGAGAATATTATTCATAGTAAGACCAAGTAGTGAATGTGCTAGGGTTATATTTCCTTTTTCATAGATGTAGCCCACTCAAAGGAGAATAACCAGTTACAGTCAGATGAATTCTTTTTTCTTTGATTCCATCACATGCTTAAAATATTTGCCTATATATAATCTGTTTCACTTGAACCATGGTCTTTTCAGATAGCTCTTTGTTTCTTCTGCTATAATTGATTACTTTTCTCCTTTTTTATAAGGTACTCAAAATTCATGTTGCTTATTCATATGAGTCTCCTCTTTCCCCTAAAGGCCTTCTTCTCAGAGCTCTGTTCTCTGCAATCTGAGCAAGTATTTGCTTTTTAAGGTATCACCTGGCTCTTCCTTTTATTGAGCTCCCAGGTAGAAGCCACTGTTTTCCAGAATTCATGTTTCCTTTTGCTTGATTTACTCCTCATTTTTTCCCTCCCTCCCTCCCTCCCTTCCTTTCTTATTTTTCTTGATTGTGGGACTTGAACTGTGGGCCTGGTCACTGACCCTGAGGTCTTCAGCTCAAAGCTACCACCCTGCCTAACTTTTGAGCCCCAGCACCACTTCGATTTTCTGGTGGTTAATTGGAGATAAGAGTCTCGAGTTCTTTAGTGCCCGGGTTGGCTTTGAGCTGTGATCCTCAGATTTCAGCCTCCTGAGTAGTTAGGATATACAGGCTTGAGCACCGCACCGGGCGGGTTCCTCATTTTTTTGTACACATCCTTTAATAGCTTGCTGTGGTATGGTACATGGGAGTAAACTGTAGTGGACACTGTTGTCACGGTTTATCTATTTCCTTTCCCTAGTCCTAATAAAAACCTGATGCTGTTCACCTTTATCTCTTACTCCAAACTTCGGAGAGTTCCCTTAATTCATCCCACGCATTGTCTTCCCTTGGCAGCTATTATTGGCCAGGGCTGCAAATAGAGTCTACGTTGCTCCACTCAGACCAAAGGAAAGAATGTGGATGATATATTTTGGGAATACTTTCCTCTTTTTCTCACTGAGTAAGGCAGGTGCTGCTGGCAGCTCTTTTGCAACCTCACACAGAGGGACCAACCCTGAAGAAAGTGCTTACTCACCAAGGATGACAGAGCAGAGAGATCATGGAAAGAATATGCATTTGGTGTCTGCCTGTCACTCAGCTAATGATGCTCTGTAGCTCTGCACTGCCAGGGAATAAACTTTCTTACTGGATAAGCCAGCTTGAGTTGGCTTTTCTGTTACTTGTAGCTAAAAGCATAAAAATAAGATAGGTCTTCTGAGTCCTTTGCATTTATGACATTCGACCCTTATACTTTTGTCTGAATATAGGATTCCCTCCCAAATTTGACGCCATTTCCTCCATTATCTTCTGGCACCCACAAGTATGGATGAAATACCTGATGTTAATCTAATTGATTCTCTTGCAGGTGGCCTTCTTTTCTCTGTTTCCCTAGATTTTTAGTGTCTTGAAAATTCATGAAGTCGTGTCTAGACTTAGCATTTTCACTCATTATTCTAGGATCATTCAGTCAGAACACTTTTTGTATGTTGTCGTCAGCTTTTAAAATTAACTTCCTGTATAACTGGTTTCCTGATTCTGCAGCTCAGTCTTCTGAGAAAGCGTGGTAGCTGCTTTCTCTTGGTTAACATATCTGTTACCTTGCTAAAGAAAAATTAACTCCCATTTTTTCATCTTTAATTTTGGACCTATATAACGATCCTCTGTCATAATTCTGCTCATATTTTCCATTTATTGGAATGTTGTTTTTGCTCTGAATTTTGGATTATTTCAGCCACCTTTTTCCCCCCTCACTTACTCTGGAACCTATTTGACAACTGCTCAGATTTGACAGATGTTAACATTTTGACAACTTGCCTGTTCTGTGATAGCTACGTTTTACATCTTTTGCTGACCATTTGAAAGAAATTCATAGGCATCATGATACATTTTCCCAACTTAGGCACAATGCCCTAATCATGTCTAAAACATTTGATAATTCTCTGATGTTATTGGACACTACTCCAAATTTAGATTGCCCTTAAATATCTCTTATACCCATTTGGGAGAGGGAGGCTAAAAAAATTAAGATTTACAGATTGCATTTGAGTATGCTTACTTTTTGTCTCTTTTAACAAGAATAGCCTAACCTGGGTGCTGGTAGCTCATGCTTATAATCCTAGCTGCTCAGGAAGCTGAATCTGAACACTTTGGTTCCAGGAGAGATCTTGGAGACATCTCCAGTTAACCGCCAAAAGCTGGGAATAGTTATGTGACTTAAGTGACAGAGTGCTAACCTTGAGCAGAATTTGCTCAGGGACAGTGCCTAGGCCCTTAGTTCAAGCCCTAGGACTGCCAAAACAAGAACAGCCTTCTCGCCTCCATTTTACCTGTTACACTGACTTTTTTAAGCAATCATTCCCAGTGGTCTTATGGAAGGCCCACCTTTCTCTGTGATATAATTTGTATATCCCTGCATTAATTAGAAATAAGAAGTTCGATCTGAAGGCTTGTTTAGGATAAGGGCAAAAGTATTTCACAGATAATGTTTTGTATTTCATGAAGAGATCGGATCTAGAGACATTTAATGGCTGGTTATTTTATGGTCGTGATGCCAAGAGGAAATTACTAGCCAGACATGATGGTTGGACACCTGTAATTCTAGCACTTAGGGGACTGAGGCAGAAGGATGGTGGGTTTGAGGAATACCTGGGGTATATACTGAGGTCCTGCCCCCCCCCCAAAAAAAGAGTATAGCTGGGCACAAGTGGCTCACACCAGTAATCCTAGCTATTCAGGACACAAAGCCAGCCTGGGCAGGTAAGTCTGTGTGATTCTTATCTCCATTTAATAACAGAAAAAGCTCAAAGTGGTGCTGTGGCTCAAGTGGTGGTGTGCTAGCCTTGAACAAAAGGTGCTCAGGGACAGTGCCTAGGGCCAGAGTTCAAACCCTAGGGCTGGTGCATACACGCGTACTGTTTTCTGATGTAATTGATAATTTTGATGTGATGTTTTGTTACCATACAAATACCACATTTTTCAACATCTTCTCCCTTAATGATCATAGCAGTCATTGATAATCCTTCCCTAAGCCTATTATTATTATTATTATTATTATTATTATTATTATTATTATTATTATTTGCCAGTCCTGGGCTTGAGCTCAGGGCATGAGCACTGTCCTTGGGTTTTCTCAAGACTAGAGTTCTACCACTTGAGCCACAGCACCATTCTGGATTTTTTTCTTCATATGTGGTACCAGGGAATCGAACCCGGGTCTTTGTGCATGCTAGGCAAGCACTCTACCACTAGGCCAAACTCCCGGCCCCTTTTATTATTATTTTAAGTGACCTACAAAGGGGTTACAGTTGTAAAAGTCAAATGAGGAATACTTTTTTTTATAATGTCACCCCTTCCCACTGTCACAGTTTTTCCCTCCCATCCCCACTCACAAGTTCATTTTTCTGGGCCGTGGGACTTGAACTTTGGGCCTGGGTGCTGTCCCTGAGCTCTTAAGCTCAAGGCTACTGCCCAACCCCTGGAGCCACAGCATGTCACTTCAGGTTTTCTGATGGTTTATTGGAAATAAGAGTCTCATGGTCGTGCCTGGGCTGGCTTTGAACTCTGATCCTCAGATCCCAGCCTCCTGAGTAGCTAGGGTTACAGGCATGAGCCAGTACATCTGGCTTTATAGTTCATTTTCAACATAGTGTCTAGTGAGTACCACTGCTGAGTTTGTTCACCTTTTTCCCTCCATTTCTATGCCTCTCCTTACCCTCCCAAAGATCGATAAAGGAACAAACAAGATTAAAATATGTTATTTCCATTTCCCAGAGCTCATTTGGATAAATATTATTTTGTATGATCAGAGCCATTATTTTATTATGTGCCATGAAATCCTTTATCATTTAAGAAGATACTGTATTTTCTCCTGAGAAGACAATATAAATGCCTAAATTTTGTCTTTAATTACCAAATTACTAGAGTTCCAAATAAATAGTATAATAGTCACTTCAAGTGACAACAGAATATTTACTGGTATGTTTTGTTTTTCATGGAATGGATTCATGGGGTCCTAGATACTGTATATTTTAAAGCTTGGACCTGGAGTGGCACAAGTAGTAAAGTACCAGCCTTGAGCAAAAGAGCCTAAGACTCTTGAGTACTCAAGCATGCATGTGTACATACACACACATAAACACACTTCAATTGCAGGCATTTTTTGTGATCAAATTATTCCAAGTTTGATCAGTGAAGAATTATGCTGGTACCTGTGTTCTCTTGGAAGACTTCTATTATCTAGTCTTCAAGAAATTCTTGATTTTCTGGCACAAAACATTCCATTGCAGTGTGTGCTTTGCTGTGCAAGAAATGATTCCAAGGATCTTTGATATCCTTTGATGGGGAATAGTATTTAGAACCAAGACATGTTGCTAGATGTGCTCATTATTACTGAAACCATATTAGATATGGCCCTAATCAGTAGATAAAGCTAGAAAATGTATTGAATTTTTTAAGTCATGAATACATAATGATATCTTCAAAGATGATTGAATATTTCAGAGTTCTTTTTTTTTCTTGGTAGCTGGGTTTGAACTTAGACTGCTGAGCATGCTGGGCTTACTTGCTCAGCTGGCACTCTACCATTTGAGATACCACCTCCTACCCTGTTTTATGCTGGTTTTAAGATAATCTCTCATTCTTTTCTTCCCAGGATGACTTTGTACTGTTACCTTTCAGATCTAAGCCTCCTGAGTACCTAGAATTATAAATGTGAACCAACAGAGCTCAGATTTTCTTTAACTTTTTCTTATATCTTTATTTACTTTTTGTTATACTCAAAATGTTGATTCCTAATACTCTTTACAGTTAATTGTTTTACCTTGTAATAAACATGCAACAATGGTAAAACTATAATGAAAGTATTGAATGGTTTAAGGTTTCTTTCTGTCTTTATGGTATATCGTTTGTGTGTATATGTGTACTTGTCCTGGGACTTAAACTAAGGTCCTGGGCACTGTCACTTAGATTTTTTGCGTACTACCACTTGAGCCACAGGTCCACGTTTGGCTTTTTAGTGGCTATTGGAGATAGCAGTCTTGTGGACTTTCAGATCTCATCCTCCTAAGTATCTAGGAGTAAAGACGTGAGTCTGTGGCACCTGACATTAGGATACATCTTACTGGGGTTTTTTCTTTTTTGCCAGTCCTGGGGCTTGAACTCAAGGTCTGAGCACTGTCCTTGGGCTTTCTCAAAGTTAGTACTCTACCATTTGAGCCACAACACCACTTCTGGCTTTTTCTGTGTATGTGGTACTAAGGAATTGAACTTGGATCTTTGTGCATGCTAGGCAAGCACTCTTTCCACTAGGCCAAACTCCCAGCCCTATTGTTGTTTTTTGTTTGTTTGTTTGTTTTTGTCAATCCTGGGGCTTGAACTCAGGGCCTGGACATTGTTCCTGAGCTTCTTTTACTCAGGACTAGCACTCTTATCACTTGAGCTACATCACCACTTTTAGCCTTTTCTGGTTATGTGGTACTGAGGAATCAAACCCAGGGCTTCATGCTTGCTAGGCAAGCACTCTACCACTAGGCCACATTCCCAGCCCAAGGATATATCTTGTTAAACATGTAAAATGAAGTATTGTTTTCAAAAGTCACCTGAAAGAGTTGCTTTTTTTTTTGGTCGGTCGAGGCTTGAACTCTGGGCCTGGGCATTGTTCCCGAGCTCTTCACCTCAAGGCTACCTCCCTACCCCTTTAGCCACAGCGCCACATGCAGTTTTCTAGTGGTTTATTTGAGATGAGAGTCTCATGGACTATAATGCCTGGGTTGGCTTTGAATTGTGATCCTCAGATCTCAGCCTTCTGAGTAGCTAGGATTACAGACATGAGCCACCTTACCTACCTAAGAGTTGCTTTTGTTAGTGGCAAAGTAGCTTCTTATTTTGGACTAGTTTTCTAATAAAAAATTAAATGTTCTGGAGAAAAATTAAAGAAATACTAAAAGACACTGAGGCATAAGGAGAAACACACTGAAACTGGAGCAAATCTGATGGTTTGAAGAAGGAAATTGCATTGGATGAATTTCCTAATTATAAAGACTTCACGTGTAAGTTCTCACATCAGGGCTGCTACAGGAAAACTGACTTGGGGTTGAGAAATCAGAAAACAGTTCAGACCAATCACAGCAGCTTGAAACTGAGAAGGGGAATCTTGGAAAGCAGATATCCCCATGCATGGGGGCCACACACTCCACAAAATTCTGCTGAACTCCAGCTCAGATAAAAGAATTGAACTGAAATTGCAGCTGCTGCCTATCATAGAAAAGACAGTTTGGAAATTGAGTTCAGCCAAATTGATGACTGAGATAAAAGATAATTTTTCATTGAAAGATAACAGAATTTAAAGTATGACAAGTGTATATCATTCACAATGTCTAGACATTTGAAGAAATAGGAAAATGTGACCATTACTCAAGAATGGGTCAGCATTTTTTTTCTGTAAGCAGTAACTATTTTAGGTTTCTTGGCTCCTATGGTCTTTGTTGCAACATAAAACTCTGCTGTTGTAGTGAAAAAGCATCTGTAGATAGCATTTAAATGAATAATTATGTCTGCATTCAAAATGAGTGTTTATTAGCTGGGTACGGTGGCTCACACCTGTAATCCTAGCTACTCGGGAGGCTGAGATCTGAGGATTGCGGTTCAAATCCAGCCTGGGAGGTAAGGTCCACAAGACTCTTACCTGCAATTAATCACCAGAAAACCAGAAGTGGGGCTGTGGCTCAAGGGGTAGGGCAGTAGCCTTGAGCTGAACTCAGGGACAACGACCAGGCCCAGAGTTCAAGCCCCATGACCGACAACAACAAAAAAAGCAAAGATTTGAAAGCAGCTGTTCGAGGACATAAAAGAAAAATAATATACCTATAATGAGAGAACAAATCAAAGGTCCTAAATCCATTCCTATCAACAATAACATTATACCTAAATAGGCAAAACATTTCCATTAAAAGGCAAAGATTGTAGACTAGATTTAAAAGCAAGACCCAAGATAGGTGCCAATGGTTCATGCCTGTAATCCTAGCTACTCAGGTGGCTGAGATCTGAGAATCGCAGTTCAAAGCCAGCCCAGGCAGGTAAGCTTGTGAGACTCATTTCCAGTTAACTACTAAAAGACCACAAGAGTTGTGTTGCTCAAGGGTGCCATCCTTGAGTAAAAACAAGCCAAAGGACAGTGCCTAGGCCCTGAGTACAAGTTCTAGAACCAACACACACACATACACCACACCACACACAAGCAAGACATGGTTGGCTGTATGTTATCTGCAAGGTATAAGTTAATATGACACAGCTAAATTGGAAACAAAATAGGATGGGAAAAAATCTGTGATACAAACAGCAAGCATAGGAAAACTGGAGTTGAAACACAAATATAATAGACTCTCAGAGTCTGTGGGTCCAGGGTTAGGGCAGTAGCCTTGAGCTGAAGAGCTCAGGGACAACACCCTGGCCCAAAGTTCAAGCCTCATGACTGACCAAAAAAAAGACTTTCAGCCGGATCGCAGTTCAAAACCAGCCTGGGCAATCTACTATTAACTACTAGAAAATGGGAAGTGGGGCTGTGGCTCAAGGGGTAGGGCAGTAGCCATGAGCTGAATTGTTTAGGGACAGCACCCAGGCCCCCAGAGTTCAAGCGTTATGAACCGCAAAAAAAAAAATAAAATGCTCAATAACTACAGAATATATCCTTTCTAGTTCAGTACTATATCTTTTGCTAGACTTTAAATTTTAGAAGCTTGAAATCCTGAAAATTATGTCTATTCAAAATCAAATTAAAGGCAGCACCCATAGCTCACACCTGTCTGTCATCTTAGCTGCTCAGGAGGCTGAGAACTCAGTATTGTGGTTTGAAGCCACCCTGGGATGGAAAGTCGGTGAGACCCTAATCTCCAGTTAACTACCAAGGAAACTGGAAGTGGAGCTGTGGCTCAAGTCCTAGAGTACTAGCCTTGAGTAAAAAAGCTCAAGGGACAGTGCCTAGGCCCTGAGTTCAAACTGCAGACCAGCACCAAAAAAAAGAAAGAAATTAAGAATCATAAAAATAACATCCAGAAAAAGCACAAGTTATATGAAAAATACCATATTTATTATTAATCTATGAGTCAAATCAAAAGGAAAATGGGAAAAGTGTTTAAATGATCATATATTATGAAGAATATGTAAGATTTTTGGGATTTGGTTAAAAATTTCCTAAAGGGGAAAATTACAGCCTTAAATGCTTTTATTTGTGTCTAATAAATATAGATGAAAAGCCAGGCACCAGTGTCTCATGCCTGTAATCTAGCTACTCAGGAAGCTGAGATCTGAGGGTCGTGGTTGAAAATCAGCCCAGATGCAAAAAGTCCTCACAGATTTTATCTCCAGTGAACCGCCAGAAAACTGGAAGTAGCCCTGTGGCTCAAGTGGTAGAGTACTAGCCTTGAGCTGAAGAGCTCAGGGACAAGTGAAGAGCTCACTTGAAATAATTCTTTACTGTGAGGGTAACATTATTAATTGTGTGTGTTATCTATCTATAAAAATAATATAGTTAGGTTTGTTTTCAGTTTTGCGGTTTGCCTTTTTTGCTTTTTAGATTAAGTAATGTATTTTGATTTGTATTAGTGTATTGCCCATGCTTCGAATATTTCTTTTGCTAAAGTTAGCAAAATAAATGTATGTTATTTCCCCTTTCTTACACAAAAAGCACATTGAATATGAGGTGCCAAGTGTTGTTTTTATTTATTCTCACTTATTCTCTCCTAGTGAGCACTCCCTTTTTATGGTTATATGGAGCTTGCTTCCTTATTCTTTTTGCTCCCACTGCAGACTCTGGGGTAGGTGAACACTGCTTTTTAGTCTTGGGTTCGTTTGTATGAACATTTGGGTGGTTTTATAAGAAAACATTATACGTGGTTTCTTGTGTTTTTTAGCTAATCCATTTTAATCTGTGAACTTTTTAATACCTGTTTCTTATTTTATGGATGTTTCGCCTCATCTTGTGGCTGTAGTCTAGGATTTCTGTGAAAATATAGTTTATTTTCCCTAGGTCCTTGAGTGATAGGGAATGTCTGAGCTTGGGGCCTTACCACATAAGGCCGGTGAAATCCTTTGGTTACTAAGCAGGTACTCAAAATGTTTTTGATTTTTTTTGGTAGTACTGGGTATTGAACTCAGAACTTCTTGCCTACCAAACAGGTACTCTACCACTTGAGCCACCCAATCATTTGGTGTACATGACAGATCAGTATTAATGTTTCTCAGTGGCTGGCTGAGACCCATCTAGCTGTGTTTATACTCTTGTGTGGCATGTAATGATATGAATATCCAAATGGCTTTGGCAGGTTCTCTTCCCCTCTTCTAGGATCAGAATTGGTCTCTTCATGATGCAGAATTTCTCCTTCCTGCTATTAAGGAGGAATTTTGTGGAAGGCAAAACAGATTGACAGGCAGATTCTATATTAAAGAGAAGCAAACAGGAGTCAGCCCTCACCATAGGAGCTCTTTAGAAGTGGGCTTCATACACTTCCCCAGAGACTTCAGGAACCTGCTGGGAGGATACCAATCATTGATTAGAAAAGATAATTTGAGGCTGGGTTTTGGTGGTTCACACCTGTAATCCTACCTACTCAGGAGGCTGAGATCTGAGGATCACGGTTCAAAGCCATCCATGGCAGGAAAGTCCATGAGACTCTCATCTCCAGTTAACTACCAGAAAACCAGAAGTTATGCTGAGTGAGGCTCAAAATGGTAGAATGCTAGCCTGGAAGAGTTTAAGGACAGAGGTCAGGTCCTGAATTCAAGCCTTACAAAAGATAGTTTCCTGCTTGAGTGAAGAAGTAACAACTTGCTATTCCAAGTATACTCCACTGAGCAACCTTACCTGGAGGTACTACACCACAAATCTAAATGGATCAGCCCTGGCTATCAGCAGGTCTGTTGGGGGATTATATGAGCATGAGAAATTGAAGGACACTGTTTGCTCCCATCTGATATGATCTAATCTGAGAGCCTCTCTGGGGTCCTGATAAATATAAGACTCTTATCTGCTTTACATCTCCCTACTCTATTTATTGGGTTTCATTGATCATCATCATGTTCTTATTTCCAGCTTCTAGAAGTTTGCCATACATCTTATTTGTTAGTTTCTTGGTTCTTTCTTATTTGTGTAACTATGCTTAGTGTGTGTGTGTGTGTGTGTGTGTGTGTGTGTGTGTGTGTGTGTGTGTGTAGGTCATGGGCTTGAACTCTGCACCTGGGTGCTATCCCTGAGTCCTTGGCTCAAGGCTGCCACCCTACCCTTTGAGCCACAGCCCTACTTCTCCTTTTCTAGTGATTAATTGGAGATAAGAGTCTCACTGTCTTTAGTGCCCAGGCTAGCTTTGAACCTTGATCCTCAGATCCTCCTGAGTAGCTAGGATTACAGGTGTGAACCACTGTGCCCTGGCGAAGGTGAAATTTTTTTTTTGATGAGGATAAGAGAAATGGGGATGGGATGAAAGAAGATGTGAGGTTACAGAGGGTGCTTTTAGGCAAGTGGATATGAAGGCATAATTACAGCCCTTTAGAAATGGCACATTAAAGAAAACATGAGCAAGAGGAAGAGGAGGAGACTGAGACCTGGAGACATAGTAGCCTTGCACAGAGAATACCTGGAGTGGTTGCAGGAGAGTGGACGTGGGGCAGATACTTCTCCTTTGGTAAAGACAGAGCCTGGATGTCTAGAGAAAATTAGAGTTCAAGTAGATGCTGGTGAGTTATGAAAGAATCAGACCTACAAACCCCACATCAAATGGCTTATACTGACTGTGTTCTTGCATAGTAGTCTGAAATGAAGATGTTGCAGGAGACTAAAAGGGAATCCTTCCGAACCCCCTTGTAGCTTCTGGTGGCTCCTACACAGTCCTATCCTTTCTTTGACTTGTGTCTACGTTAGTTCTGTCTGTGCTTTATCACATGGCCTCTGACATTTTCTGGATTCCTGTCATCACATTAGGGCTCCCCCTTAAGTCCAGGATGATGTCATCTTGAAATTTTTCTCTTAGTTACATCAGATCCTTCCTATTAAGGTCCTGTTCACCTGTGAGAGGCTTAATATGTGAACTCTTGGGGGCCACCACTGAAGCCACTACTGTAGAATCTTGTCCACCTTTGGGAAAGAAGGACTCAAGCAAGCACCAAGAGGCTTCCTGCTGAACTGTTGTGTTCCAGGGACAGTCAGTCTGCTTCCATATAGCATAACTTTAGTAGTTTACCCTAAAGGATTTCGTGGTAGATTTAATGGGAAACTCATCTTGTCCTAAGTAATGTTCACAATAACATCCATACAACTTCGGACTTGAAGTGATGAAGCCTCAATCTCATCTGGTTGCCATAGTTCCACAGCTATGAACAGGACAACCCCGTCACTGGATTTCATCATTAACAGCAAGTGTTCCTTTGAGTGCACTCATACCTATGTACCTTGTTTTATGGCTAAACGTGGAAACAGCAATAAAGATGAAAGTGAAGATTTTGGTTTTTTTGGTCAGTCATGTAACTTGAACTCCATGCCCGGGCACTGTCCCTGAGCTCTTCAGCTCAAGGCTACCATCCTACCCCTTGAGCCATAGCACCACTTCTGGTTTTCTGGTAGTTAGTTGGAGATTAGAGTCTCATGGACTGCTGTGCCTGGGCTGGCTTTAAACCTTGATCCTCAGATCTCAGCCTCCTGAGTAGCTAGGATTATAGGTGTGACCCACCGAGCCCAGTGCAACTTTTTTCTTTTTTTTTTTTTTTTTGGTTGGTCATGGGGTTTGAACTCCAGGCCTGGGTGCTGTCCCTGAGCTCTTTTGCTCAAGCCTCGCATTCTGTCACTTCAAGCCAAGGTGCCACTTCAAGTTTTCTCGTGGTTAATTGGAAATAGGAGTCTCACAGACTTTTCTGCCCAGGCTGGCTTTGGACCACAATTCTCAGGTCCCAGCCTCCTGAGTAGCTGTGATTACAGGAATAAGCCACTGGCACCCAGCTTCCAAAGGCAACTTTTTAAAGATGTATAGTCTCTGAAGGCTAGCCAGGTGTTTTTACTTTTTATTAGTACTAGTACTGGTGCCAGAAAATTTAGCTCTAATGATTGTGTCATTGGTGGGGAGCAGTACTGGGGTTTGTACTCAAGACCTCATTTATCATGCTTCCTTAACTTGATTACTCAAGTAGATCCTCTTACCACTTGAGCCACACCGCCAAGACCATTTTGTGCTTTTAGTAATCTTTAAAACCAGAGTCAAGGGCCGGGAGTTTAGCCTAGTAGTAGAGTACTTGGTACCACATACATAGAAAAAAAGCCAGAAATGGTGCTGTGGCTCACGTGATAGAGCTCTAGCCTCAAGAAAGCCCAAGGACAGTGCCCAGTCCCTGAGTTCAAGGCCCAGGACTGGAAAAAAAATAAATAAAAATAAAAAAATAAAGTCCAGGCTGGGAGTGTTCCCTAGTGGTAGAGTGCTTGCCTAGCATGCATGAAGACCTGGGTTCGATTCCTTGGTACCACATACACAGAAAAAGCTGGAAGTGGTGCTGTGGCTCAAGTGGTATAACCGCTAGCCTTGAGAAAACTCAAGGACAGCATCCAGGCTTTGAGTTCAAGCCCCAGTACTGGCAAAAACAAAATCCTAACCCAAACAAATAAACAAACAAAACATAAAAGCAAGGTCCTTCTAGAGCTCTACCTCATTGATTATACTATCTAGCTCCAGAACTCCTTTTTCCTTGGGGGCCTTGTCTTTCATTCATGTCCTCCCCAGCTTCATACTGGGTCAGCCAAGTTCCCCACTAGTCTTCTTCCCCTGCACCCCCTTCAGCTGTGTTTAAGTTGTGTCAGTTATCTGAGAAAACCAACAGTTATTATTTTGGTTCATGGTTTCAGAAATTTCAGTAATCAGCTGGCTCTGTTGTTTCTAAACAAATGGTAAGGCAGATCATAGCAGCAGACCTGTTCACTTCATGGTGGCCAGGAAACAGAGAGTCTCAGAGAAGAAGGAATAAGGGACAAGATACATCCATCAAAAGCCCTCCTGCTTTACTAGCTCCCACCTCTTAACATTTCTACCACCTTCCAGTAACACTATCAAATTCTGAATCCATCTACTGGTCAGCACTTTTATGATTGGATTAATTAGCACTCAATGATGATTGGTCTCCATCAGCTGGAGACCAAACCTCAATACAAATGCCTCTTACGAGACACTTTGTATCAGATCATAAGAGGCTACTGAACCTTGTAACCTCTTATTGCTCTGATCTTAGTTACTAGACAGCAGGGAGGCAATCTAGAGTGAATATCCACAGACTTCTTCAACCCCTTCATTTTGCCTCCTTCCTGCAGCCAAGGAACCCTATCCTGACTCCTTGCTTGTAGGTCAAGCCATCTCTTCAGGCCTCCACTGTATCAGAGGTTCACCTTCCATTTTCCTGGAAGCTCCTCCTATTTCTCCACCTAATCAAAAGCTGCCCCTGAAACCATTCCCTTCCGGCTTCATTATTTCCCTGTATCCGCTACACTCCTTCCCTTTCTCCACATACTTTCATGAGCTCTCTGCTGTCACAGCATGATCAGGCTGCTCTCTGAGGTCCCTGGTCAAAGAACTTTGGGTTGTTGAATCCAGGGCCAATTTCGCTGGTCCTCTTCCTGAATCTTTCATTATCATTTGATTGCAGTAGCTGCACAAAATGTCAGTCCTTTCATTCTGTTGATATCCATGCTGATGTCTTCTTCTAGGTGGAGCCTATCCTAGTTGCCCTGCTTTTTCAAACCACAGCTTGTGTGTCTTTAAAAAAAAAAAAATATATATATATATATATATATATATATATATATATATATATATGGCTGGGAGTGTGGCCTAGTGGTAGAGTCCTTGCCTAGCATGCATGAGGACCTGGGTTCGATTCCTCAGTACCACATACATAGAAAAAAAAGCAGAAGTGGTGCTGTGGCTCAGTGGTAGAGCTCTAGCCTTGATAGGCAGTGATTATCCAAAATCTCACCCCCCACTGAAACATGAGCTCTACAGGGCAGGGGCTGTCCACTAGATTGATGATATACTCCAAACACCTAGGATGGTGCCTGGGCCCTTTGGAAATCCTGAGTTATATAAATATCTAGTTCTTCATTCTCTCTGTTCTGTGTTGGAGGGCTCAGAGTTAGACTTTTCTTTACCCTCGTTCCAAAAGAAATTTAAGGCAAATGAATGGCTCCTTGCTCATACAAGTTACGGTCCTGCTTGTTCACACAACCTTTCACTTTACCTACAAGATAGATGCAGAATCTGCCAGGTTTTCCCCAGTTCCACCATAACGTTTTGAGTCCACGCATCCTGTCTCCCTGTCTCTGCATTTAGTTCATACGTCTGTGCTCAGTGTGTAACCTGTAGTCCACTCCAGGGTATTCTTGCTTAAAACTGTCCCTTGTCACTCAGTCACAAGCCAAGTCCTTTTACAGCGGCCTGCAAGGCCTGATGTGATGGTCACTCCTGCTGCTCTTCTGTTGCTCATATACTGAATGTGTCTCCTCTGTCTGATGTCCTTCCTACCCCTACTTCCACACGTTGGCCCCTACCCTGCTGTCTTTCCCCAGGGACTGTGCAGTTCTCTATAATGGTTGTGCCATCATTGCAGTTCAAATGTCAATTTGCCAATGTGAATCTTCAGACCAGTCCTCTTAATTCATATCCTTCCTCCATCCCTCCCCTGCCTAACATAATACTTGTCACCTTCTACCAGAAGCCATTTCACTGGGTGTTTTTTTCTCCTTTCCTTCTCCTACTAGAAGCTAAGCCCTGTGAGGACAGAGGGGTTTTTTGTCTGTTGTGATTTGTTTTTCACCTCTTCCTGCTATATTCCCCATTCCTGAAATCACGTATGACTATATTCTATGGATGAATATATTCTGAAATGGACCTTTGCCTTAAGGTTTTCGTCTTAAAACAAACAGGGCAGTTGGAAGGTAGTAGCTCATGCCTGTAATCTAAGGATTAGAACTCAATCTGAGGATTGAGTTCTAAGCCAGCCAGGTCCGAAAAGTCTGTGAGACTCTTACTTCCTGTTAACTACCAAGACATCCAGAAGTGGAGTTATGGCTCAACTGGCAGAGCACTAGCCTTGAGCAAAAGAGCTCAGGGATAGTACCCAGCTCCTGAGTTCATGTCTGTCAAAAAATAAGTAAACAAGGCAAAATAGCATGTAGCCTGTTCTGCTGTTGCTTCCCTATCTTCTCCATGGCTAACAGGAGCAGTGTTATTGCTGTGCGTGAGAAGCCACATAGAAAGGGAAGATACGTGGAATGTGAGTTACTTTAGGGGGAGGTACAGTTATCTAAAACATGGAACAAATCTAAATAGCACGCACACATTTTTGCCTCTTTATAAACACACCTCCTGTATAAGTATGATTTAATGTACAATTTCCAAGCACGGCTTGGCAAAGCAAAAGAAATGAATTTCAAAGGCTGTCAGGTGCCTTTGCAATCTGTAGCTTTGTATTTGTTCTAACATTTGTGTTTTGCCAGCAGATGAACTACTTAACGTACCCAAGAGCATGGCGTCTGTAGTTTGGGGTTTCACTGAATAGAACCATAGGTAGGAACTAATTATTGAACAGAGACATTGCCCTTCTAGATCCCCAGCCCAGGCTGCTGGCCACTCTATCTCTGAGCCCTGGCCAACCCCTATAAGCATTTGTTGCAGCCCCTTCCTTTCACATCGCTCTTCCCTAAGTGGTTAATAAAATTCTTCAACACAGAGTTGAGTGTGTCCCCTTAAATCCTCCCTGTGCAGGATGGCCCCCCACACATGGAGGCACTCAGTAACTAATGAGTGAGGAAAGAATGGTCTTGGAGCTGCCCCCCCACACACACACACCACAGCAGAGGGAATAGGAAGAAAGATTTCTGGCTCATTCACATGGAATCTGGCCATATGTCTTAAGTATGACTGTTACCTGTGCTTAGTGTCTGGGTTCCCTCAGGATGCTTCAGCTGCTTCTATTTATCAAATACTTTTATTGTTATTACAAAGGTGATATGCAGAGGAGTTACTGTTTCACAAGCCAAGTAATAAATGAATTTCTTTTTTTAGACAATGCCACCCCTTCCTTCACTCTTGGTTGCTTTTTTTCACTGCTGGTTGCCAGTAGTGTAGGAGAACATCTTCTGTGCTCAAGCTAATTGAACTGGGTCTCAGCAATTCAATCAGTGTTTTGTTTTTGTTCTTGTCAGGTTGGAAAGTCAAGGAATCTAGTGTTGTAAAAGATGGCTTGTTTTGTAGACTTACTTTTTCAAGCTTTTAATATTTTCTTTTGTTTTGTTTATTTTTTGTTTGTTTGTTTATTGCCAGTACTGGGCTTGAGCTCAGGGCCTGAGCACTGTCCATGGGCTTTCCTGAAGGCTAGACTTCTACCCTGAGCCACTGCATCACTTCTGGCTTTTTCTATATATGTGGTACCAAGGAATCAAACCTGGGTCTTCGTGTATGCTAGGCAAGCACTCTACCACTAGGCCAAACTCCTGGCCCAGCTTTTTATATTTTTGCAATGAGGTAAGTTTTTTGGTTGGTTGCTTTTGATTTTGAATAACTGGGAGCTTACCACATAGGCATGTGTGTTGTACTAATCTCATTCTGAATTATTTGGGTTTATTTTTGTTTGTGATTTCACTTATCAATAATTCACATAGTTTTAACTAAAAAAATAGGACGTATTTTGTCATTCCTTTTCAATGCTTTGAGCTATAATGGTTGTGATATGGTGGTGAAATGCAGTATCATGAGCAAGCCTCATAATATTAGTATAACATACACATACCTGTTTTATTCTTGTTCTGGCCATCCCAAAAACCTTTATTTGTATTCAAAGAATTCTTCATTGTATATATTTTGGGTTGGTGATAAGTGGACTCTGGTTTCTGCTTATCCCACCCTAAAGGTGGGATTGGGAGTTTGTGTTTAGCTTTTCTCTGGTGTACTATGAGGAATTAGAGATAGGTAGTCTGCTCGCCTATGGCCACTATGGTATCTCAATAAGTATCTATGACCCAGGGCCCTTTAGTGAGAAAATTCTGTCCTTAAGGTTGCCTCATGGTTGTAAGATTGGCAGTTGCAGCTCTGGCTATTGGACCAACCTTTCTGAGTAAGAAGAAGGGGAGGAGGATGGGCAGAAATGCACATGATGGTTCAGCCTCCAGGCTTACACAGTAATTTCCACTTCCATCCTCATAACCATCATCTTTTGCTAGGAGATAAATAGCCCCAGCAGTTCAGTGACTACAATAACAATCTTTTTTTCCCTCATTCAATAGGCCTGGGTCAGCTGCAAGATGTAGTTCAAATTTGTTTGTAGGCCTCTCATTTCAGGACCCAGGAGATTGAAGCAACTATTGGACAGTCTCTTTGTAAACAGAAACCAAGAGCTCAAGAGCATTGAGCAGAGACACAATGCCTTTTAAAGCCTCTTCCTATCAGTGGAAGGCAGATATGTGAGCAATTCCAGAGCCTGTGAGTAAGAGCTGTGCCATGCCCATAGCCAATAGGGCAAAAGCAGGCAAGAACAATGATGAGCAGGCTAGGGCATACCTTTTCTGTTAGTAAAGCAGACAGAGAACATACAGGAGAGGTACTGCCAGTGTATCTCAGGGCAACAGACATATTTACTCCCTTCTTCCCTGGAAGCTAGTTGGTAGTAATGAAGCCTAAACTTACTCAAACCCAATTGATCCAGAGGGCCTTTGAAAGGTCAGTCATAGTATTGGCACCTGATTCAGAAAACCAGTGGCATATATGTAGTGTTGACATAGTAGTAACACCCTAGGTGAGTGTCCCAACCAGATGACCCTTTAATATAACCTGGGCAGTATTTTGGGTTGTGCAATTTCTCCACTTTTCTAAGCCTGATTGACCAGTATTCTCTTGGTTTCCACTTGTGCTTTACTCATCCTTATTCATAAGATCTCTTCGTCATTGAAGTTAGCCTTGTTGCTTCTGTTGCTTGCAACTGAGGACCTTGGAGCAGTATGTTCAATGCCTGGGCAAGGTACTTTTACACTCTCACAATTTTTGCCTTGAAAATAGTAAACAACATGAGGTTTTTTTGAGCCACCTCAGCTTGGAATCAAACCTTACCTCTGTCACTTAGTTGGTGATTTCAGTAATTAAGTCACATGCTATACTTGAGCATGAGTGCTGCCTTTAAACTACTGCTTTGTGTATTTCTGTGCTTCAGTGAAATTGAGGATCATGAAACTATTGGAATAACGGGGTAGGCATGGTGGTTCATATCTATAATCCCAGCATTCTGGAGGGAAGGGCAGAGGCCTAAGAATCACAAGTTCCAGGCAATCCTGGCCTATAACAAGACTCTGTCTCAAAAACGGTAGGAAGATGGGCTCTGGTGGCTCAGGCGTATAATCCTAGCGACTCAGGAGGATGACATCTGACAATTGTGGTTCAAAGCCAGCCTGGGCAGGAAAGTCAATGAAACTTAGCCCCAGTTAACCACCAGTAAATCAGAAGTAGATCTGTGGCTCAAAGTTGTAGAACACTACCCTTAAGCAAAAAGCACTCAGGGATAGTGCCTGGGCTCTGGGTTCAAGACCTACCACAGAGAGAGAAAGAGGGGAGGGGGAGTTTTGATTGGTTCTGTGTCATTTGGATATTGGGATAGTAGTTTATAGACATGAATAGTAACCCAAGGGACTCTTCTGGAAAGAAGATGAGGAAGGGTAGGGACCAGTAAGGTATGTTTGCATTGTTAAGAACACTTTGGTTGCAGGTGGCTTTCAATGAGTCATCTGACTAGGCAGTGGGCACCATTGTATCTGACCATTCAGTAGTCATTGTGAGAACATGTGGGCAGATTTTGAAATTTCCTCATCAGTCTAGATTTGTGTGTGACACTTATTACTGACATATACGAATCACCATTACTGAATAAGGAAGATGGACAAAAATTCATTAAAGAAGAGATATAGATGACCAATGAAGATAGAAAAAGTTCTGCCTCAGACCTTTGAAAACAAACGGATGCAGTTTTTGTTTACCGAATTTGTAAAAAGTAATAAGAAAGAAAAAAACAGTACAAGCCAATGTTCAGTTCCATTCCTGTTCCACAGCTCATTGGCATTCTGTCGACATCATGCCACGCCAGACTGACTCCTGGACACAGCCAAGTCGAATCTTTTCCCTATATTCCATCACGTTTGGGTTCCACTGTTGAGTGAGTGACATCTCTCTGCATGGTTCACAGTTCAGGAAGTGTACACTCAAGCATCATGCTGCATGTGATATCCTTGCTACCCTTCTAGCCATCCAGGCCACTCTGTTGGGGAACAGTAGCTCCCAGAGTATTTATTATATATTTTGAGGTTCTATGGCCAGCAAACATATTACATCTATTTCTATCTTCCCTGCACTTGATTGGGTCAGTGTGAGAGAAGTTATATTTTTCCAGAAATTTGCCCATTTTTCCGAGTAACTAAATTGACGAATACAAAATTCTTCACATCATCTTTTTCAAGATTGTGGAACATCTATGTTCTCTCCCTCTCCTTTGGACTTAAACTCAGAGACTCATGCTCAAAGACTTGGCTTTTGTGCTCAACACTTGCATTCCACTAGAGTTCCACTTCCAGCTTTTGAGTGGTTAATTGGAGATAAGAGTCTCACAGTTTTTCCTGACCATTATCCTCTCTTATCCTCCCCTGACCCCCTCTTACGTCTTTTTTTTTGGTTGGTTGTGGGACTTGAATTCTGGGCCTGGGCACTGTCCCTGAGCTCTTCAGCTCAAGGCTACTGCCCTACCCCTCGAGCCACAGTGTCACTTCCAGTTTTCTGGTGGTAAATTGGAGATAAGAGTCTCACGGACATTCATGCCAAGCTGGCTTTAAACCTCGATCCTCAGATCTCAGCCTCCTGAGTAGCTAGGATTACAGGTGTGAGCTATCGCACCTGGCTCCTCAAGACTTTTTAAGTCTTTTTTTCTTTTGTGTGTGGAGTGCACATGTGGTTTTGTCTTTTTGTGTGTGTCCTAAGATTAGAGGCATGAGCCACTGCACCAGCTATGGTTTTGTCTTTCTACATTTAGGTTATTTCACTTGACATAATGATCTTCAGTCCCATTCATTGTCCTGAAACTGATATAATTTCATTCTTTATGGCTAAATAATCCTCCATTTTGTGTGTATATATGTATGTATACTACATTTTCTTTACCTAGTCATTGATTAATGGATTCTTGGGCTGATTGACATGGACCTGTGTCCATATCAATAGTACCACTATAAACATAGGTTATGCAAATATCTCCATTTTATATTGACTTACACGCCTTAACATATATCCCAGTGGTATTTCAGAATCATATGGTAGTTCTATTTATTTTTTATTGAGGAATGTTCATCTGGTTCCCCATAGCGGCTCTTCTAATTTACATTCCTATATATGTAGGTGTCTTTCTCCCTATACTTTCAACCAGCATTTAGTGGCTAATAACACTGTGGTCAGAGAACTGGATGTATGTGACATCCATCTCCTGTCATTTTGCCTGATTACCAGCTGCTAGGAAATGTATTAAAATCTCCCACTATGGCAGAGGGCATAACAGTTTCTCCATGGAGCTTTACCCAGTAGTAAATCATTCCAGTACGAACAATCTTTGCTTTTAGATTCAATTTATAATCAGTAATACAATATCCTAATATATTTTTCTTAAATGCAGAAGTGGTCCTCACTAAACACTGTGTTGAAAATGAAACATACAACTTGTGGATGGGAACAGGATGGAAACCTAGGATAATTTGATGGAAAGGGTGACATTGTCCCAAAAGAAATGTACTCATGACCTGACTTAAGGTCATAGTAATCCCTCTGTACATCTCCTTTATAATGACAATAAAATATTTTTCCTGGGGCTGGGAGTGTGGCCTAGCATGCATGAAGCCCTGGGTTCGATTCCTTGGTAGCACATACACAGAAAAAAAGCTGTAGCTCAAGTGGTAGGGCTCTGTCCTTGAGAAAGCCCAGGGACAGTGCCCAGACCCTGAGTTCTTGCCCAGGACTGGCAAAAAATATTTTTCCCTGATTTCTTAGGTATCTCCTTACATTGAAGCAAATTTTCTTTTAAGTATACTTTCCTACCTGGTGGGCTTCAAACTGGGATCCTCAGATCTCAGCCTCCTGGGTAGCTAAGATTACAAACATGAGCCTTTGTTACAGCTCTTAACCAGCAAAAACTTGTCACTGGGAGTTTCATTCAAGTTGTGTTCTTTGTCCTTGTCCCTTCCCCTACAGCTTGGGCTGGCTGGTCTGTCTGTCTCTCTCTCTCTCTCCCTTTTTTTCTTTCCGCCAGTCTTAGGAGTTGGACTCAGGGCCTGGGCACTGTCCCTAAGTGCTTTTTTTTAACACTGATTTTTACATCGTATTTCAAATGTCATGTTTAACAAACAAGTATTCAAAATGGGAATCTATATGCAATCATTGGCACATAGATTTTAGAACATAATTAAAATTAAGCTGAGGGTTTGTATGTCATAGATCCATATCAATATATAAAATGTCACATTGTGTCGATAGAGTATATATCCCATCATAGATTTTTATGTCTATGTAGTTATGTTTATATCTCCAAGACCATGTCTATAACCTTGGGTACCTGAATATTGAGTCATCGCTCTTGTACTGTTTGAATCTAATATCCACATATCAAGGAGACAATGTGCCTTTTATTCCTTTGATTTTGACTTATCTCACTCAACATGATTCACTCTAGTGTCATCCACTTCCCAGCGAATGCCACTATTTTATCTTGTCTGGTGAATATGTAGAATTCCATTGTGTGTGTATATATATATATATTATCTACATTTTTTGTATCCATTCATCTGTAGTAGGGCATCCAGGTTGTTTCCATCGCTTGGCTATTGTGAATAGTGCAGAGATGAACATGGCTTTGTAGGTGTCATCATATCCTGGGTTATGATGCCCAGGAGTGGTATGGCTGGATCGTAGGGAAGGTCTATTTTCAGTCTTGTTTTGCTTCTTTTTTTTTCCAGTCCTGGGCTTGGGCTCATGGTCTGAGCACTGTCCTTGAACTTTTTCTCAAGGCCAGCACTCTGCCACTTGAACCTCAGCACCACTTCCATCTTTTTTCTGTGTATGTGGTACTGAGGAATAGAACCCAGGTCTTTGTGCATGCTAGGCAAGCACTCTACCACTAGGCCACACTCCTGGCCCCTATGTTTAGTTTTTTTTAAGGAGCTTCCAAACTGCCTTCCAGTTTACATTCCCACCAGCAGTGCAGTAGGGTTCCTCTTTCTCCACAACCCCACCACCATTTGTTGTTGTCTTAGTTCAGAATATTGGCCATTCTAATTGGGGTAAGGTGGTATCTTAGGGTTGTTTTATTTGCATTTTTTATGATCATGGATGATAAGCATTTTCTCATATTTTTTTGCCATTTTAACCCCTGAGTGCCTTTTGCCCAAGGTTAGCAATCTACAACTTGAGTCACAGGGCCACTTCTAGATGTTTCTGTGTTTGTGATACCAAGGAATCGAACCCAGGGCTTCATGTATGCTAGGTGAGCACTCTACCACTAGGGCACACTCCCAGCCCAAGAGTACATTTCTTAGCTGGGTGCTAGTGGCTCACACCTGTAATCCTAGCTACTCAAAAGGCTGAGATCTGTGAATTGTGGTTCAAAGTCAGCCCAGGCAAAAAAGTCCATGAAACTCTTATCTCCAATAACTACTCAGAAAAAGCCTGAAGTGGTGCTGTGGTACAAATGGTAGAGCATTAGCCTTAAGCACAAAAAGGCTCAGGGGCAGTGTCTAGGCCATGAGTTTAAATCCTGGAGGGGGGAAAAAGAGTACATTTCTATTTGGACATTGTCACCCCTTCCCTTGCTAGTATAGTACGTCCTGACAGTGTCACTAGAAATACTAGAGTTGTTATTTTTGTTGTTGTTGTTTTGTTTTGTTTTCCCGCAATTACTAGAAATACTAGAGTTTGAACTCAAGGCCTTGTGCTTGCTAGGTAGGCACTCTATCACTTGATCTGTGTCCCCAGACTTTTTTCCCTTTGGTTATTTTACCACTTAGTTTTTAGAAACTGGCCTGGCATTTTTGCCTGTGCCAACATCTGACCGCAGTCCCCCTAACTATACCTGACATAGCTGAGCTGGCAACAGTGTGTCGCTACACCCACCTTATTAGTTGACATGAGATTTTAATAACTTTTATCCTGACTATTCTTAAACCTGATTCTTCTCATCTCTGCCTCTTTAGTAGATAGAATTACATGTACGAGGTACCTCTCTGAGGTACTACGAGATAGGTAGGGGGGCAATACTGGAGTTTGAACTTAGATCCTTGTGCTTGCTTGGCAGGCACTCTACCAATTGAGTCATGCTCCCACACCTAGTGAAACTTCCGTTATTTGTGCTTTCCAAATGCTAAAAAGTATATCCAAAGTTAGTAGTGTAGGATTTAAAACCGAGTTCATCTAGGTTTTGTGCCTACAGAAATTGTATGTCTGTCCTGGGGCTTGAACTCAAGGCCTAGCCACTGTGCCTGAGCTTTTTTGCTCAAGGCTAGCTCTATAGCAATTGAGCCACAGCACCACTTCCAGCCTTTTCTGTGATTAACTGAAGATTAAGTCTCATGGAAGTCCAAGCTGGCTCTCAGCCTCTTGAGTAGCTTCAGTTACAGTCATGAGCCAACAGGTTCCTATTGCCTCAGAATTTTTTATTTAGCCAAACAATGGTTTCATGAATGTCTACAGATTGGTACTTTCAGTGTGCCTCGATTTTATATGATTCAGGGGGAACAGAGAAACCAATGTCATACAAGTCTGTTAAAAAAATCTTTTTTTTTGTGGGTCATAGGGCTTGAACTCTAGGCCTGGGCACTATCTATGAGCTCTTCAGCTCAAGGCTACTGTTCTACACTTGAGCCAAGCCCCACTTCCCATTTTCTAGGGGTTAATTGGAGATAAGAGTCTCAGATCCTTTTGTGCCTGGGCTGGCTTTAAACCTTGATCCTCAGATCTCAGCCTCCTGAGTAGCTAGGGTTACAGATGTGAGCTACTGTGTACCGTGTCCATCGTCCATCCCAGCTGGGGAGGGGAGAAAAACCTTAAATTGAGTTAGGTAATGGTTTTGAGTGGGGGTTGCTTTATTTTTCCGTGGTGCTAGGGAGGGAACCCAGGGCCTTGGGCATACCAAGTAAGCACTCTGCCCCTGAGTTATATCTTCAGCCCATAAGTCAGTATTATTAAGATTAAGGAGTATTGCTTTTTTTTTCTTTTTGCCAGTCCTGGGGCTAGAACTTGGGGCCTGAGCACTGTTTTAGGGTTTTCTCAAGGCCAAAGCTCTACCACGTGAGCCACAGCACCACTTCTGGCCTTTTGTATGTATGTGGTACTGAGGAATTGAACCCAGGTCTTTGTACATGCTAGGCAAACACTCTACCACTAGGCCAAACTCCCAGCCTAAGTAGTATTATTAAGATTAAGCTCTAGGAACTTCTGGCAGTTGGTCTTGATCTTTCAGAAGTAGCTTGGCTCCTTTACTCCTCCTCCATCTAGGGGTACAGCTCCACAGCTTTGGTTCCACTCTGTGGGTAAGTAGAGGAGGTTTTGGCCTTCAGCTGACATCCCATTAGGTGGCAATAGAGAGCATAAAAATGAATGGCAAAGGAAATAACTTATTTTGCTTTAATGGTAGAAAAAGGCTTACACAAAGTATATGTGCATTTCCATCAGATTTTTACTATGCAAGGCATTCGAAAGGGTTTTCATTCTTGAATGTTTTGATTAACATATATTAATTTCACAGGATAATGGAGTTTTGTTACATTTTCATATATACATATATTGTATTTCAATCATATTCATTCCCCCATTAACCTCTCTTGTACACTGTCTCCTTCCCGTGATCCTCTTCCTCCCAAATAGTCCCTGGCCTTATTTTGTTTGGCCTCTTTTCTTCCTCTTATTCTCAACTCGCTGTCTGCTGTACCTCTTGAGCGCCATCCCCAAAATAAGCTTGATAGTTCAGAAGACACGTGTCATATGCCCTGTTCTTTATCATAGTCTCCCAAGCTGGAGACTAAGGGATCCTGTGCCTTTTTTTGGGCTGGTTACATCTATGGGCCCACTGTCCTTTTGTTTCTCCCACCTTTCTCTTCTTTAATCCCTCTGTCACTGTTCTGAGTCATATATGTTTTTCTGGCTCCTACATTGTCTCATGAGCTTCACTACATATTTCTGTCTTTTATGGGATCCCTAGAGTCCAGTCTCACTCCATTGGTTTTAAAGTGGAAGCCCTGCTGCCAAATAACATCAAAGTCCCTAATGTGGCCCCTGCTTCTCTTTCCACATTCCACTCCCTATCTGACCTAGTCCCCACCTCTGTGTGTCCCTATCTCATACCAAATCTTCTGCAGCTCTTCTGAGAGCATCTCATTGATGGTTATTGTTTCATGTGCTCATGGACAGGAGGAGGAGCTGTGACCCTCAGCTGTCCAAGCTCATAGACTTCCTGTTATGGCCTTGCTCATTACCTCAGATAGTTCTCCTTTGTTCAGGATTTGGTGCTAGGGCTACAATCACTATCTCTGTGTCTCATTCCTTTCTACCCTATAGGTGACTTTAATGTGATATCTCACCTCCTTGACCCTTCCAGTGACTTCAGTCACCCATTCCCTTTGTCATCACTGAAAACTGCTCTACCCACAGACCCTAGCTCAGATGGCTTGGTGACAAGGACTTCCTCTTCTTCCATTTTGTGGTGACAACCACAATTCCAAGTTCCCTAGGATTCCATCAGTCTCCCTTCCTCTCACAAGTCATGCCATCACTATAGACTATGTTTTAAAATTTTCCATCTGAATTAAGACTGTCCTTCAGATCCATCCTTGTTCAACTTCTACTCAGTCTGTTTCTCCTTTTAGCATGAGTTCTCTATGCTTCCTCACATCCTGCAGGCCAATTCTGCAAAGCCTTTCTATCTATGAAAGAATCCTCATCAGTCCCCAGTAGACCTCCACAGTGCTGTGTCACTGACAAGTCCTCATCTTTCCTGACATAATTTTCACCCTTTCTCCAGACTCTTCCATCACGCCTCTTCAGGGACCCACGCTTTGTAGGTGTCATGTGCGGTGGACACTCCACTTTGGTCCCCATCTGCATTTAGGGGAATTCTTACCCTATCTTATGAGTTTGGTGGAAGGCCATCAAAGAATAAAATTGCTAAAAATGCAGGCTACTTATTTGCATGTCTTCCTTTTTAGTTAAGGCAGCAGCTGCTGAACTCTGTACTGAGGGTCAGCTCAGGTCTATTGCTGAGTTTTTTGTTTACTTATGACTGACAGCTTCACATTGTGAAGCCTAAGTTGCCCCAGGCTGACCTCAAGCTCACAATCCTCCATGTCGTTATCTTTCTTCAGTTCCCCATGTACTGGGATTATATAAATGTGTCTCCATATGTGGCCCCTGAGGATTTTTTTTTTTGCAAATACGGTTTGATTACAACCCAATTCCACCCAATTCCTTCATGTTTGGCTGTTTTCCTGCTACAACTCCAAGTTGTGAGATTGTGAAGCAACTCTAGCCATAAAAGCAGAAAGAATGTGCGTGTGTGTGTGTAGACATGCATGGACACACACATGTGTGTGAACTTGGAGCCTCTTGTTCTGTCACTTGGCTTTTATTCTCCCACTCTCTGTTGGCACTCTGCCTGGCCTTTTTGTTTTTGTTTTTTGTTTTTTTGCCAGTCCTGGGACTTGAACTCAGGGCCTGAGCATTATCCTTGGACTTTCTCAAGGCTAGAGCTCTACTACTTGAGCCACAGTACCATTTCCATCTTTTCTGGTACTGAGGAATGGAACCCGGGTCTTCGTGCATGCTGGACAAGCACTCTACCACTAGGCCACACTCCCAGTCCTACCTGCCTTTTTGATGGTTAATTGGAGGGAGTCTGATTTGTCTGCCCAGGTTGCTTAAACCTCAGTCCTCAGACCTCAAGACTCCTGAGTAGCTAGGATTATAGGCATGAGCCCCTGGTACCTGGATCAAAAAGTAGTTAATAAAAATACTTACTATAGGGCTTGGAGTGTGGCTTAGTGGTAGAGTGCTAGCTTTGAGAATGGTAGCCTTGAGAGTGGCTTAGTGGTAGAGTGAGAGCCCTAGGTCGTTTCCTCAGAACTACATAAACAGAAAAAAAACAAACAAACAGCAGAATTGGCGCAGTACCTCAAATGGTAGAGCATTAGCTTTGAGCAAAAAGAAGCTCAGGGACAGTGCCCAGGCCCTGAGTTCTAGTCCCATGATGGGAAAAAAAATTTACTATGGCCCTTTACCAAATAAAAGGGCCAGAGCCCTGAACAAGGATATGGGTATGTGTCCTGGGTCCTGTCAGTCACCCTTACCTGCTCCAGGGCAGACAGGAAAGAGGATCCCTGTCATCGTTGGTGAGGGGCTCTGGGGCCAGAGGGTTGATGCCTACTGCTTCCCACATGCAGGGAGGTAGGGGTAGTACTGGCTGCCCTGGATTGGGTGGACTCACATGTTCTTTGAACTCAGGGCCTGAGCACTATCCTTGGACTTTCTCAAGGCTAGAGCTCTACCACTTGAGCCTCAGCACCACTTCTGGCTTTTTCTATGTATATGGTACAGAGGAATCAAACCTGGGTTTTTGTGCATGCTAGGCAAGCACTCTACCACTAGGCCAAACTCCCGACCCCTGGAGCCTTTTTTTATTTTAATTAATTAATTTGTTTGTTTATTTATTTTGCAAGTCCCAGGGCTTGAACTCAGGGCCTGAGTGCTGTCCTTGGGTTTTCTCAAGACTAGCTCTACCACTTGAGCCACAATACCATTTCAGGCTTTTTCTCTGTATGTGGTACCGAGGAATCAAACCTGGGTCTTTGTGCATGCTAGGCAAGCACTCTAACACTGCCCTAAACTCCCAGTTCTCTTTTTAATTTTTTTAGACAGTCTTCCTGTGCAATCTAAGCTGGCTTAGAATTTGTGGCCTTCCTGCCTTAGCCTCCCAAGTGCTGGGATTGGATTGCAGGTGTCTTCTAACTCCCAATTTTTTGTTGTGGAAAGAAAACACATAAAAACATTTATTATCTTAACCATTTTAAGTATGTAACGCCATGGTATGAAGCACATTTACATTGTTATACAACAATTACCACATTCATCTTAAGTAGCTTTTACTAAGTCCTTGTCTTTGGAAATCATCTGGGTTTGGATTTGTTGCTTGCCACCAATATCCTTAACATGTATACATCTGATCTTTCTGCCAAAGAATCCACTCTCCTTTGCTGATGTTTCTCCTCATTACAGCACCAAGTAATGATAGGAAAGTTAGTGACAGTCACATATGGGATAACCTTGTTCACTCAGCATGGCTCTTCAGTCCTCTTCCCTAAACACTAAAGCTCATAAATCCTGCTTCTCTCTCCACTTCTAGAAAAGTCAATATTAAAACACACACACACACACACACACACACACACACACACACAAACGTGTTTATTCTGTAAACCTGACAGTTTGCTTGGATTTTGTACTATCTGTATATTTTATAATGGATTATATATAATGTCAGAATAAATTGAAGATTCAGAAGTATATTCATCTTTCAACACAGAGCAGTAAGTTGGGAAAAGAGGATGGCATATCAGTTCAGATAATGGAATATTCTCATTTATTTTATGACATTCTGCCTTCTTCCTTGCTACTGACAACTTAGTAAAAAATGGAGATGGACTGGTGAGGGGGTAATAGTAGCCACATCTTTTCTCTGGAAAGTGGCAGCAGGCGTTGATGACTTCGAGTTTTTTTCTTGGACAACAAAACCACAAATGGTAGGGTTAAGAATTGCCAAAAGTGGGGCTGGGAGTTTGGCCTAGTGGTTAAAGTGCTTGCCTGGCATGCACGAAGACCAGGGTTCAATTCCTTGGTACCACATGCATACAAAAAAGCCGGAAGTGGTGCTGAGGCTCAAGTGGTAGAGGTCTAGCCTTGAGAAAAATCCAAGGACAGTGCTCAGGCCCTGAGCTTAAGCCCAGGACTGGCAAAAAAAAAATAAAAGAAAAAAAAAGAATTGCCAGAAGTGGGCTGTTTGCAAGAATACCTAAGGAGAATTCATGTGGTCAAGCCCAGACCCTGTGGTTGCTCTTTTAGCTCCAGGTCCACAATGTTTCCCTTGGCCAAAAGCATCTAAGCTGTCTCCCAGTTCTTCAAAGTATTCAGCAAACAATGGCAAGGCAGAGCCACCAGAAAAAAAAATGCCTGATTTCCATGACAAATATGGTAATGCTATATTAGCTGGTGGAGTCACTTTGTCTTGCTGCGTGGACTTACACAGCAACACCAGTTGGAATCAAATGGAACCTGTCCCCAGGTGGCAGAGTCACCCCAAAGGAATGGAGAGATCAGTAATCATACCAGCTGTTGTAATACTGAATTATTTCAAAACCAACTCATAATGCTGAATGAAAGCCCTGTGTACTTAATTAAAATGTGACATATTGAAGGAATAAAATATATTTGAAACCTTCAAAAAATTGCCAGAAGTGTTTATGTGCTTAGAGAATCAGGGGAGACACCATAAATGAATGTGTTTTTATGGTTATTGCTGTTATTGCTTCATTTATAAATAGTTTTGATACATCTCTTAATGTAAGTAGCTAATTGACTTTGGGATTCTGCATTTGGGGCATATTCTGTTATCTATTTTTTTCTCTTTTTTTTTTGCTGGTACTGGAGCTTGAACTCAGTGCTTCTCATTCTTGCTTAGCTCTTTCAATCAATGCTACTGCTCTACCACTCGAGCCATACATCCACTTTCAGCTTTTTGCTGGTTATTTGGAAATAATAGTCTCAGGAACTTTTCTGCCCTCGGTCCTCAGATCTCAGCCTGCTGAATAACTAGAATTATAGGTACAAGCCACCAGCACTCTACTTTTTGAATATATTGTTTAGCTGCTCCATGTAAATGAAAAAGCCTGAATTTATATTGGTAAAATCTGTTTAAAAATACTGATATGGGGGCCAGGAGTTTGGCCTAGTGGTAGAGTGCTTGCCTAGCATGCATAAATGCATTCGATTACTCGGTACCACATACATAGAAAAAGCCAGAAGCGGTGCTGTGGCTCAAGTGGTAGAGCTCTAGCCTTGAGAAAGCCCAAGGACAGTGCTCAGGCCCTGAGCTCAAGACCCAGGACTGGCCAAAAAAATACTGAAATGGGCCTGGATTGTAGCTTAGTGGCAAAGCACTTGCCTAGGAAGTTCAACATAGTGGGTTCAATCCCCAGTACCAAAAAAGAAAAGTCAAAAAACAGAAAAGTATTAAAATATTCCACCATAGACTTTTCCCATGTACTAGATGGCTGGCATTATAGAGAACTGATTATATTTTCTTAAGCAGACAGGAAGTTTATTTGAAAGTGAAAGTGGTAAGATTCTCAGAAGAGAAGGGCTCCAAAGAAGAGTTCAAAATATTTTCAATATATCAAAAAAAAAAGAATACAAGCTATGAAAGTCAGAGCCTAGATCTCCTGCTCATCTCTTCACCTGACAGTACCTTACATTTATGGCACCTACACCAGCCACTCAGTTCCATGTCATTGCTCAGATCTCTGTTGAATATGTTTGTAGACAATCTGTCTATTGCTTAAGCTACCAGAGCCTCCTCATTTAAGTTCTCACTATTTCCAGGACTGTTCCCTGGAGACTAAGGTGGGGCCCAGACTCTTATGGAACCATCTTACACTTTGATTTCTTCTTTCTGCCTCCCTTTATGAGGGTCAGGTCCACACCTGACACTCATATATTTTACCCCAAGCTGGGATCCAGTATTGGGTTATGAAAAACCTACCTTGTAGCATCTTGCATCTTCCTGCCTCCCTTCTTCCCTCCCCCCACCCCATCTCTTCAGTTACAATGGGGCTTTTGGAAATTTTCATCTAATCAAGTCACTCCCCTGAGAAGATGCTTAATGAATTGTAGAGTCCATTGTTTGGAAATAGGGATGACAGTAAGGCATATGTAGTTGCTCAGAGTTTGGTATAATGCTCCACTGTTACCATTTCAAAACTGCACACTAGGCCCTGCATTTTCATTTTGCACCAGCTCCCCCTCCTAGGTTTGGGTTTGCCTGCCTCAGCTTCAGTGGCAACTGCATCTGAGCTTCAGCTTTCTGCTACTGCTGCTCATTTTGGGCCCCCCTTTACTTGACCTGCTTCTGAAGCCCTCACTTCCTTCCAGTCTGCAGTTAGGTTTCATCTTGTCAGAGATGCAGGCACCAACCCCTGCTCCACTCTTACCTTATCTCTGGCCTCTCTGTCTCCTACCATTCTTTCACTAAGCTGCCTTGGAACTTTATGGACCCTAAGCCTGGCCCTCTGACGTTTCTCTCATGAAATTCCTACTGTCTTTCATCTTTGTTCTCATTTTTGTAGGGATGGGAAGCTGATTATGAGTAATTGAATGTTACTCTTTATTCATGTGGGTTCCCTTCTGTTGTATACATGATATATCATGTAGGAGAGGCTCTGTAGATCACCAGAAGCAAGTCACAGCCTGTCTGCCCTCCCCCCAAGTCAACCTGTCAGCTGGCCTTTCCGCTCCTGGAACTGACAGATTCCCAGGCCCTTCCATTTCCACCAGAAAACTACACTACAACCAGCCTGATCACAATCTGACATTGAAGATTTTCTCAGACTCTGTTGGCAAATCTTAGCCACATCCATCCCAACAAGTCCCTGCTTTGCTTATGTGCTTCATTTCATATGATAGAATCGAGTGAGTGCTACTCTCATATTGATCCCCCGCTGCACCACATCCTGTACCAGTTTCTCAAAGGCTCTTAGTCCTGATTGGCTCCTTCCTGTTTGTCAGTACTGGTAGGTAATTGTGTCTCTTTCCTTGAAAGTTTCAGTAAGATCAAGCTGCAGTAAACATAGGGGCTCACGTGTCTTCTTCAGCAGACAGATGCATACCAGGCACGCAGATATAAAGTGACCTACCCTAATAAGAACCAAGATAAGGAAAACAGGGACACACTCTCCAAAGGAGTTATTATAGACCAAGTGAGCTGGACTTAAGGGATCTATCACTCTCCTTCTTCCTCTCCTCTCCCTCCCCTCTCCCCACTCTCTCCCCTCTCTATCCCCTTTCTCTCTTCTCATGTTCCTCTCTCTAACCACTCAAAACCTGGAATTGGCATTGTGGCTCAAGTGGCAGACCCTGAGTTGAAGCCCCACAACCTGCAAAAATGTTATTTACATTGGAAACTACACAAATGTAACAAAAAATAACAGGTATGGCCGGGAGTTTAGCCTAGTGGTTAAAGTGGTTGCCTAGCATGTGCGAAGACCCGGGTTCGATTCCTTGGTACCACATACATACAAAAAAGCTGGAAGTGGTGCTGAGGTTCAAGTGGTAGAGCTCTAACCTTGAGAAAGTCCAAGGACAGTGCTCAGGCCCTGAGCTCAAGCCCGGGACTGGCAAAAATAAATAAATAAATAAATAAAATAAAATAAGAGAGAAAGTCCTTTAAAAAAAAACACAACAGGTAGCTGAGAGAAAAAATAGCAGCAGTGGAGCTGTTTTGCTGGGGATGAAAATAATGCATAATGTCAATATCTAGGGAAACAATGGCAGCTGTGGGAACCTTGAAGACTAGGTGTTTGACCCTAGTAAATGTCTAACCCACTTGTGTGGAAAGTCAGAGTGAGAATCCTACTAGAATGTAGAGATTGAAGCCAAAGGAGATGTGAAGAAGTTGCTAGAGAATAAAGTGCTCATCTTAAAGATACAGGCTTTCCGGAGGAACTGGGACAACACAAATGTCTGTATTAAGGAGTAGATCTAGCTTTTCCTTATTTCTTATCTTATTTGCTTGCATCCCTCTATAGTCATCTGCCTAGGGTCTAGTTGTGACTATGACTTTACCAAGTTTTCTATCTTGACCTCTTCCTTTTGCTACTGTCAATGGGTCACAGCAAAGCCATTACTTCCTTGTGTTCTACAGAGCTTCCCTGGCTCCTTGATGGATTTCCCTTAAGTCTGGCCATCTCTCCTTTTGGAACACTTCTACAGCAGGGAAAAGAGTAGAAACAGATGCTTTTATAGGTAGAGAGTTGTTGCTGTGCTGTCTCTGGCCCAAATATGACATAGGCAACAATAGAAGTGCTGGAGGAATATTGACTAATGCATGAATACGTAAAATGAAACAGCCCTGCACTGGTCCTCACTTCTTGCAGTGATGTATATTTTTGTTTGTACATTGGGGGTTTTTGTGTGTTTTATTTCTTTAGCACTGGGTATTGAATACAGGGCATCAGGGGCTTTACCATTTGAGGTTTGGTCTCAACTGTTAAGGATTTGTTTTATTGTTTTTGAGACAAAGTCTTGTTAACTTTGCCTGGGCCAGTCTAGAACTACACTCCTCCTTCGTCAACCCACCAAGTGCTGAGATTATGAGTATATATCACTACACCTGGCTTTTGTGATGACTTTTGTTTAAACCCTGCCACTAGCTGCTAACATTCCTGAATGGAAGCACTTTCTTCCTTCTCTCTTTTCTCTAGGCCAGAACATTTTCATCACCTCCAAAGAAAACAGTCTGACAGCTCCTCAAAGGTTAAACATGGAGTTACCATATGATCTAGTAATTCTACTTCCAGGTTTACAGATGCAAGATAATTAAAAACATATGTTCACATAAAAACTTGTACACAAGTGTTTATATCAGCATTATTCATAATAGCCAAAGGGTAGAAAGAAGCCATATGTCCAGCAATAGATGAATAGATAAACACAGTGTGATATTTCTGCAAGAAAGAATATTATTAAGTCATGAAATGGAATGAAGTTCTGATTCATGCTACCTTGAAAACATGCTAAATCAAAGAAGCTAGCCACAAGGCACAAAGTTTATAATATGAATTATTTACTGTAGGCACATTCACAGAGATTAGTGGTTTCCAGGGCCCGAGAAGAGTGGAAATGGCAACAACTATTTAATGTGAACATGGTTTCCTTTGGGAATTAAGAAAATGTGCCAGAGCCGGTCGCTCATCCCTGTAACTCTAGCTACATCAGTAGGCTGAGATCTGAGGATCAAGGTTCAAATCCAGCCTGGGTACTAAAGGCCCTGAGACCTTATCTCCAATTAACCACTAGAAAACCAGAAATGGAGCTGTGGCTCATGGGGAAGGGTGGTAGCCTTGAGTTGAAGAGCTCAGGGACAGCGCTCAGGCCTAGAGTTCAAGCCCCACAACCAACAGAAAAGAAAGGAAGGGGCTAGGAATTTGGCCTAGTGGTAGAGTGCTTGCCTAGCATGCATGAAGATCTGGGTTCAATTCCTCGGTACCACATACATAGAAAAAAAAAAGCTGGAAGTGGTGCTGAGGCTCAAGTGGTAGAGCTCTAGCCTTGAGAAAGTCCAAGGACCGTGCTCAGACCCTGAGCTCAAACCCAGGACTGGAAAAACAATTTTCTTAAAAAGAAAGGAAGGAACGAAGGACGGAAAATGTGCTGGGTCAGGTACCAGTGGCTCATGTCTGTAATCCTAACTACTCAGGCTACTGAGGTGTGAGGATCAGGTTCAAAGCCAACCCAAGCAGTAAAATCTATGAAACTCTTAACTCCACTAAACTACCCCCCAAAAAAACTGAAAGTGGGTCTGTGGCTCAAGTGATAGAGCACTATCCCTAAACAAAAAAAGCTCAAGGACAGTGTCCAGTCCCTGAGTACAAGCCCCAGGACTGGCACCAGGAAAAAAAAACTTCCTTTCTAATTGTTATAATTACCATATCCTGGGCTCCAGAGTTTGGCTTGGTCCAGTCTAGCATGGATGGATCAGCATAGATCCCCAACTCTAAGCTATGTCTTTCAGATAGATGACAGTGCTCTACTGGGGCTCTGAGCCACAGGCAGGTAAATGACTTACAAACAACTGTGTACTCTGCCTGACCTTCCCAAAATCCGCCTTTATGATTGGGAGTAATTGGTAAATTCAGCTGCAGTTTCAGTGTGTTTACTTTTAATCATTGAAGATACAATTCATATACCATGAAATTTATTCATTTGAGGTATACCAGTCGTTGGTATTCAGTACATTCACAGTGCTGTGCTGTCATCACCTATTTAATTCCAAAACATTTTTTTTCACTACCACGCCCCAGAGAAACTCTAGACCCTTTAGCAATCCCTCATAGATTCCACAGCCCAGGTCAGTGGCTAGTCTTTCTGTCTCTATGAATTTGCTTATCTGCACATTTCCTATGAATAGAATTACTATGTGCCTTTTGTGTCTGGCTTCTGTCACAGGAACATGATGTTCTCAAGGCTTATCTATTTTGTAGCATATGGCACAGTTCCCTTCCTTTTTAAGGTTGAATAATATTCCATTGTTTGCTAGAATATGTTTTGTTTATCCACTCATCCATCAATAGACACTTGGATTACTTCCATCATTTGCTGTTATGAATCAAGCTGTTTTACAGCACACAGTAGACATGCAGAGGTCTACCTGTTTTCAAGGCCTTTGCGTCTATACCTCAGAGTACAACTGCTGGGTCATATGGAAGAACTCCATGTTTAACATTTTAACATTCAGGCTGCTTTTCAAAGGAGTCAGTTCTATGGACTTGTGTCTAGGTTTTCCTTTTGTACACCTCTAAGATGCTAGGAATGTATTATGGTACTGCTTTCCTGTGTTTAGTGAGAGACCTATTTTTGCTTAGTAAAAGTTGTGTTTTAATTAATTACCTTTTCAAAACAAAGATTGTTTCCTGTTCTTCTCAGAAGAAGGAAGCTGGACGCTGGAGGCTCATACCAGCAAAAAGAGCAAGACAACTGACATTCAAACTCGACATCTGTCGTCTTTGGACTCAACCCCTTCCCTTTCCTTCCTGCTCCCCAGAAACCACGAGGCATTTTCCACGACAGTTTGCTTTCACAGTTTTTTAAATTAGCTTAATTTAATTATACAGAGGACAATTAGTTACATGTCTACACTTCTTTAAATAATTTTTATTGTTATTAATAGAAGGGTTACATTATATTCACCAGATAGAAAGTGCCTAACTTCACAAACATTGATACCCTTTCTCATGACATGGTCCCCATTTCCCTCCCACCCTTACATTTCTACACTTTTACAATATATTCCAATCCATCTCTATCATTCTCCCTTTCCTCCTTCCCAAAACAATTTCAGCAAGATTTCACTCCTATTTCATAGCTACATGCAATTTATTTTGATTTGTTCATCTTCTTTTGAAACATATTTCAAAATTATTCACTTTTTTGTGTATACCAGTACTAGGGCTTTAAATCAAGGAGTGAGTGTTGTCCCTTAGTTTTTCCACTCTGAGCTGGTTCCCTGCCACTTGACCGCCGCAGTTTTACTTCTGGCTTTTGGAGATAACAGTCTAATGGACTTCCATGGGTGGTTAAACCACAATAATCAGATCTCAGCCTCTTGACTAACTAGGATTTTTAGGTGTGAGCCATGGACACCTGTCTTCTCCAACCCTTTTTTTTGCCAGTTCTGGGTTTGAGCTCAGGGCCTGAGCACTGTCCTTGGACTTTCTCAAGGCTAGAGCTCTACCACCTGAGCCTCAGCACCACTTCCGGCTTTTTTTTTTCTATGTATGTGGTACCGAGGAATCGAACCCGGGTTTTCATGCATGCTAGGCAAGCACTTTAACCACTAGGCCAAACTCCTGGCCCCTTCTCCAACCCTTTTTAAGACATGATCTCTTGCTACAAAGTCCAGGATGACACTCAACTGGGTCCTCTTGTCTCAGTTTCTCAACCTTCTCCACCTTTTTGGGTGGAGCTGTGAATGGAACCCCTTCACAGTCACATATATGGTAGCTGGTGCTGAACCGCTGAGCTATATCCCCAGCACCTGTCCCCCTTTGTTTCTGAAACAAGGTCTTTGTATGTAAGCCTAGGTACTCAAGCGCTGGGATTACAAATCATGTGCCACCATGCCCAGAGTAAAACTTCCCCCTTTATAAATTTGAAAATCATGATAATTGTGTACTCATTCCTCAAATATAGTTATCTGAGTGAGTGACCTGCCCCTTTCACTTACCATGGGTCAGATGATTGCCAGACACAGCCTTCCAAAGGTATTTTTAGGGTCTCTGAGCAAGTTTACTTCAGGTAATTTTCCTTAAGTTTCCTTTCCTACATCAAACAAAAGATTTGATTTAATATTTACATTCTAGCTGTGGAGTTACTGTGTAGTGTTTTGTTACACAAGAGAGTTAACCATGGCAGGAAAGTGGCTTAGTGGTAGAGTGCTTGCTTAGCATGCATGAAGCCTACGTGCGATTCCTTAGTACCACATACACAGAAAAAGCCAAAGTAGCTCAAGTAGTAAAGCTATAGCCTTGAGCAAAAGAAGCTGATGGGGAGATAGTTAACTTTGTCCCCTTGGCCTTTGTAGATATTTAAGATTTGTAAATACAGCTAGGCACCAATGACTCACTCCTGTAATCAACTATTCAAGAGTCTGAGTTCTGAGGATCACAGTTCAAGGCCCACCTAGGCAGGAAAATTCATGCGAGTTTTATGTCCATTTAACCACCCAGAAAGCCAGAAGTGAAGCTCTGGCTCAAGTGATATAGTGCTAACCTTGAACTCTCAAAAAGCTCAAAGACCCGGCTGGGAATGTGGCTTAGAGATAGAGTGCTTACCTAGCATGCACAAAAACCTGGGTTCAATTCTTTAGCACTACATAATCAGAAAAGGCCTGAAGTAATGCTATGGCTCATGTCGTGGAGTGCTAGCTGTGAGCACAGAGAGGCTCAGGGACAGTGTCCAAGCCCTGAGTTCAAGCCCCATGACTGGTCAGAAAAAAATGAAAGAAAAGGCTCAAGGACAGCACCTAGGATCTGAGTTCAACCCCCAGGACTGGAACACACACAAAAATACTGTCACCGAGTTCTCCTAATTATACTGATGTCATTTCCCCTTTTTTAAACATGTTGACACTATGTATTCTTTCCACATACAAATCATTTACCCTTTGAAAATTAGTCATCTTGATGCTTCACTCCTAAATACTTAAG
Source organism: Megascapheus bottae (assembly GCF_031878675.1). Classification (NCBI taxonomy): domain Eukaryota; kingdom Metazoa; phylum Chordata; class Mammalia; order Rodentia; family Geomyidae; genus Megascapheus; species Megascapheus bottae. The sequence goes on along the minus strand of NC_143547.1, from coordinate 105,005,082 downwards.
CCTGCCTTTTCTAAGAACAGTTAATTACCACACTCAGGAAGTCTAGCAGTGAGGTAATATAGAGCCTTATTCATGTATCCCCAGATGTGTGTACCATTAATACCTTTTATTTCAGTTCCTGTGAACCCAGAATCCAGTCCAAGATCACATATTCGATTAAGTTATAGCATTTCCTCGATCTCTTGACTGAGAGATTGAGCCTGTGTATGCATGCCTGCCTTTGTTGCCAGCTTACAATGTGTTTAAGATGTCTCTGTGTTATCTTGTGTCATGAATTTGATCCAGCGTTTTTAGTTTGCACGGGAGAGCTTTGGGCTATATTGCTAGTGTAGCCATCCTTCATATCAGCAATGCCTTTAAGACTTCCTTAGCTTCATTTCCTGCTACCTCCACTGATGGCCAACATACTGCACTGGTAGTTCCTGACTTGGCATTCGTTTATTGTTACTGTGAGTCTGGCTGCTTTCACTACTGGGCTACTCCATTGCATACTAGTGTCTCATCACACCAATACAGCCACCAAAAGAAGCAGGTGCATATATTTATTAGGTGTACCTGGCACTGTGACTGAGCAAGAAGATGAAGTTTGACATATACAGTAGAATATTTTAGGTGGGGGGGACATGGGTTGTTCCAACTCACATAGCAGAGGAGAGAAGAGGGCAGGATAGATGCAAGGGAGGCCTTTTAGACGTTACGTCTTACATACGTAGGTGACTGAGTGTAGATCCCTATCACCTTATACAAAGATCAGTTCAAATTGGACCAAAGACCTAAAGCTGTGAAAGAACTACCAGAAAATCTAGGGACAAACCTTGAAGATATAGCCTCCTAAGTATCCAGGATTTTAGGTGTGAGCCACCAGTTCCTGGCCAAATAAAACTTTTGTTTAAAAAAAAAGAGTGCTATTTAACTGAACTTGGAAGATAGAAGATCTGCAGATGAAGACATGAGAAAGAGCAGGCCATCCCTGGTCATCTCTGGTGACACAGGGAGGAATGAACACACGGCAGTAATGGAATAGTCACAGTAACAGGCAATTGATGCGCACACTGCTGTGTTGGTAATGACAGCGAAGCTGTGTGTGTGTCACCACAATTGGGCTTCCCTTTTTTTTCCCTTTAAATTTGTAACATCAGAAGTTGAACAGGTGGTTTTTCTGAGGATACTTCCCACTTGGTGTGAACGTGCGAACAAGGTGCTATAGTCTCCTCGTAATTATGTCATGAGAGAGTTTTTGTGTGTGAGAGAGGTGGGGAGAGGTGATTGGAAAGATAGTGTTTAGTCTCTTTGAAAAGTCTATTTCAGTACGGTGGGGGGGCAGCCTTGCAGAGTCATCAGGCAACCCAGCCCATCCTTCATTCTTTAGGTCCTTCAGAGAAGGCCAGTAAGGGTATACAAGTACATACCCATTCTGGATCTGAGCAGACCCTTGGGCAAAGTTAAACTCATTTTTGCGTGTGTGTGTGTTTTCATTGGTGGTGGGGTTTGAACTCAGAGCCTGAATGCTGTCCCTGAGCTCTTTTGCTCAGGGCTAATGCTGCTCTACCATTAGAACCATACGTGCCTCTTCTGCTTTTCTGGAGGTTAATTGCAGATAAAAGTCTCATGGACTTTCCTGCCTGGGCTGGCTTTAAAAAGCAATCCTCAGATCTCAGCCTCCTGAGTAACTAGGGATATAGGTGTGAGCCACCAGCACACAGTGGTAAACTCATTTTGGATTACATGTTTTATGTCATTTTTTAATGAGAAAATACAGTGAAGCGCCTGTGTACTTGTCTATGCACAGAATTAAAACTCACCAGATGGTTAATATTTGCTTCAAAAAATTTCAGTTCCCTTTTTCCACAATTACTTCAATATAATAAAAATAAATTTTAAAAGTAGTAAGAACAATAAAAATGTGTCAAACATTGGAAAAGATAATTTCAGTTTAAAGAACTGGATTATTATAGATGATGGGCATTCTGCATCTTCAGTGGTATTGAAAGTTCATTGTGCATTTAGAAATCGTCAGAACAGAGCCAGGAGTTTGGCCTAGGAGGAGAGTGCTTGCCTAGCTTGCATGAAGACCTGGGTTTGATTCCTCAATACCACATACATAGAAGAAAGCTGGAAGTGATAGTATGGCTCAAGTGGTAGAGCGCTAGCCTTGAGGAAAGCCCAAGGACATGCTCAGGCCCTGAGTTCAAGTCCCAGGACTGGCAAAAGAAAAGAAAAGAAAAGAGTGAGTCAGAACAGTTGATGTTAAGTATGCTTACCATAAAAACTTTTTTGCAAGCCAGGCGCGGTCGTTCACAACTGTAATCTAAGCTACTCAGGAGGCTGACATCTGAAGATCAAGGTTCAATGCCAGCCCAGGCATTAAAGACCATGAGACTCTTTTTTTTTTTTTTGTGCCAGTCCTGGGCTTGAGCTCAGGGCCTGAGCACTGTCCTTGGATTTTTCTCAAGGCTAGACCTCTACCACTTGAGCCTCAGCACCACTTCCGGCTTTTTTCTATATATGTGGTACCGAGGAATCGAACCCGGGCCTTCATGCATGCTAGGCAAGCACTTTAACCACTAGGCCAAACTCCCGGCCCCGACCCTGAGACTCTTATCTCCAATTAACCTCTAGAAAATGGGAAGTGGTACTGTGTCTCAAGGGGTAGTGCAATAGCCTTGAGCTGAAAAGCTCAGGGACAGTGCCCAGGCCCAGATTTCAAGCCGCAAAACCAAACAAAAAACTTTTTTCCTAGTTATTTTGGAGATGAATTCTCCTGGACTAATCTGTCCACACTGCCCATGAACTATTCCTCCTGATCTCAGGTTCTTGAGTAACTAGAATTATAGACATGAATCACTGGCACCTGGCTTTTATTTATTGGTATGTTGCTTTTCTATAGCAAGTTTACTGTGAATTGACACAGAATATAATAGAGGGTACATTTCTAAGAGATACTCTTGAAAATAACAATGAAATTATATTTAGATCATCCTGACATGGTTCCCTTAGTTCCTCTGTAATTCTATCTCCTCCCTCCTCCTGTCCTGTCTCCAGATAGCTCATGACTTTGTTTAGGGTACATTAATGGTAATTTTTAAAAAACAGACAAAGAAAACCAAACAGTTCTTTTAGGCCCAGATTGGAGTGTGTTGGCAACTGAGCCTGCTCCTCACCTACTCTTCCTCTTCTCTATCAATGGCACCAGTGTCCTTCCAAACTTTTAACATGTTTCCTTTTTTGCCCATACTGGGCCTGAGTACTATCCTTGGGCTTTCTCAAGGCTAGCCTCTACTTGAGCCACAGCACCCCTTCTGGGTTTGTCTATGTATATCGTACCAAGAAATCAAACATAGGTCTTCATGCATGCTAGGCAAGCACTCTACCACTAGGCCATTCTCCTGGCCCTTAATATGTTTCTGAACTCAGCCCTGCATCCCACCAGTCTACCAATAAGTTGTGTTGATTCACCCTGGGCCATTCTAGCCTCTGCTGAAGATGTAGTCTCAAGCTCCTTCCTCCCTGCTCTTCTCTTGAAACTCTTCCTTTTCCAGTTTTCTATACCACAAGATGTCCGAGAACCAAAATCACTCATTTCTCCCAGGATCCAGTGTGGTTTGTGTAGGTGCCACTGTTCACTTTGGAATATGAACCATTACAGATATCCAGAGCACAATGGTGAGAAATAAGTTAGTCCTTTCTCTGTGGTATGTTCTTAATTTGATATGGCTAAGCCCATTAACTCTTGTTTGCATTCCCCCTGATATAATAGAATTTTGTTACTTTTTGTTTTATTTCTGGTTATATAAACGTTCACCTGATTCAGAAATTACCATTAGACTCTAAGAAGAATTCAGCAAGGTCTCCTACCTGCCCCTAGCCGGCTAATAGCTTCATTCATTTCTAGGCTCTCCTTCCTTAATTTTCCTTCTTCACTCCTGCACAACAGGTACCATATGATAAAATAGTTCTGCATTTTGCCTTTTCTCATCAGAATGTATTGTGGAAATGTGTAGCAGGTCATCCAGCATGTAGCCTCACATAGTTTACCAAGTCCGTTGGTGACAGAACTGGAGGAGTTTGGAGTCTTCTGCCTGTGTTATTTTGGCATTGTTATTTGGAGTTGTCTTCACAGAATAGATTTCTAGGAGGCATTCCTTTGGTCATGTGGCTTGTACTTGGCATGATAGTGGTTTTGATATTTGAGAATACCGACCAGAGTTCCAAAGAAGCTGACCTTGCACATTAATCTCATGTATTTCTCATACTCTTAACAGTTCCCAGGTTCCAAGAAACATCCATAGTGTTGGGCAGGGGTCAGGGGGTCCCATTGAAGACAGAGTCCTGTGTGTCCTGTACTCTACCTAACCTTTCTTTTGCCCCCTTTGCCAGTAAGCACCCCTTCTTTTCTCCTCCACCACCAAGAGCTGCCTAGTGGATCAGTTCTGAAGCTGAACAAACACAGCCCATGCCCCTGCTAGCTTCCAGGGCTCATTATTTCCCATTAAGAACCCTAGGAGTCAGAGAGAGGAAAAGTAAGCCCTGTGTTGGAACTGGTTAGGCTAGTTACCCATGGACTGGGAGATGGACCTGCATGCAGAATGTCTCTAGGTGACCCCTGAAGCCCCACTTACCCTAAATTGGTAGAGAGAAAGAGAAGAGAAACAGGAACTCAGGGGCAAAGGCAGAGTGAAGCTAGGACTTTGTCACTTGATGGGAATGAACCACTTGCCACCATGATCTTCAGGGTAAGAATGCCTCGGGGGTGGATTTAGCCATTGTTGAGATGAAGCAGCTGAGGCATAAGTTGCTGAGTCATTTGTTGGGCCCATAGTTGCAAAGTTACAGTCTGGATTTGAGTTCTGTCTGTGTTGGCTGGCTCTAGCCCTGTGTGTTGTTTTTATGATTCTGTGCTGTATGCACCTCCCAGAAGTGGTCGTTCCATATCCTCTTCAGCAAGTTGTCTTGTGCCCCCACAGGTTGTGTTTTATTGAACACAGATATGTATGTTAACAGTCATAAGAAAAACAGATATGCACACAAACCTGAGGCTTCCTGGAAGGCATTCTGGGTGGGCAGCTCCCTTTCAGCAGTGGAGGTCCTCTGGTAATGTGGCCCAGGGGCCTTAGGGTGTGGGTGGTTCAGAATGGCCTTTGCCAAAGTGATGTACTAAGAAGCCCACAGTGCTTGTACTAAGAAAGACACTTGTGCCAGGTCGTTTACACTTGTGATACCAGGGCAAATACCTTTGATCAACACCACCAATAGCCCAAAGCTCCTAAAGAAACCTTTGGGTCCCAGCCTGGTCCTAGACTACATTGTCCTGGGAAAGTTACCAAGGTTTGTGTCTGCAGAAGCCTGGGCCCTCAAGTGTAGTGATGTGTCCAAATCTACCCTTGTACTCATTTTTTCGCATTAGTATGTTCTCTGTGATGCTTACATGCTTGTTTAACACTTCAGGGAAGAAAAGTCAGAAGACCAGGACCTCCAGGGCCTCAAAGACAGACCCCTGAAGTTCAAAAAGGTGAAGAAAGATAAGAAAGAAGACAAAGAGGGCAACAAGCATGAGCCTCTGCAGCCATCAGCCCATCACTCTGCGGAGCCAGCAGAGGCAGGCAAAGCGGAGACATCAGAAGAATCGGGCTCTGCCCCGGCCGTGCCAGAAGCTTCTGCTTCCCCCAAACAGCGGCGCTCCATCATTCGTGATCGGGGACCCATGTATGATGACCCCACCCTGCCTGAAGGCTGGACAAGAAAGCTTAAGCAAAGGAAGTCTGGCCGCTCTGCTGGGAAGTATGATGTGTACTTGATTAAGTAAGTAAGGCCAAGTCCTGTGTGCGTAGGGTGGGAAGGGCCGGGAGGGTAGAAGGAGGGAGGACATCTACTGCAGTGACCGCTCTTAGCTGCTCATTAAGCCAAAACTGATATGAAGCACCACACCTGGAGCTACTCATAGTGAATATTGTGACCAAGGGTGCTTAGGGTGCTTGTGGGTAGCATCTGGTGCCGCTGCCCCACCTGGAGATAGCAGGCCCTTTACTTCCACCACTCTCAGAGGCCTTGTTTGGAGATGGAATGGCACTCGGACCTACTCTGATGTTACTTTCCTCTGCAGATCAGTGGTGGGCCGAGGGTACTGACAGGGCCTCTAGGAAGTGGGAGAGACAGGCTTCATATGCCTTTAGCACTGTCCCTTTTGCGTTTGTCTAGCTTTGGAATGGCAGCTCCATGTTTTCTGTTGGAGCAGCTTAGAGGAACAGTAAAACTGAACATCTGGGATCCCAGAAAGACTAGTGCTTTTCAGAATATTTGGCCAGTTCCATTTCATTCTACAACTTTTAGAAGCAGGGTGAATGAACCATTACTATGATTCCTGGGGAGGCCGAGCACTGGGCCTGAGTTCAGACAAGAAATATTTTGATGGTGGATTAGGCTCAGGCACCGACCAGAAGAATGGGCCCTTGCCTGACAGCTCGCAGGGTATGAGGCCTGACCTCTTAGGTTGGTGGGGTGTGGAAAAGACCCAGGGAATCTAGATGTGCCGTCTGGGTGGCAGGCAGGTCCTTATGGGCTTCCATGCAACAGCTGATGAACAGAAGATACTGAGCTGTTCCACCACCCAAGCAGGCCGTTCAGGTGCCCACTGTCCCTGGTGACCTGAGTCATGCAGTGCATTATGTCTGACCTAGATGTGGCCATCCAGTTTTAGCCCATCTTGACTCTTCTTCATTAGGACTCGTGTATGAGAGGGCTTAGCAGCACGATCCTTTCTGCCCCATCTCTTGAAATTCTCATGGAAAGCCTCTAACTTCATGTCTCTCCATTTGTCCCCACAGTCCCCAGGGAAAAGCCTTTCGCTCTAAAGTGGAGTTGATTGCATACTTCGAAAAGGTAGGCGACACCTCCTTGGACCCTAATGATTTTGACTTCACGGTAACTGGGAGAGGGAGCCCCTCCCGGCGAGAGCAGAAACCACCTAAGAAGCCCAAATCTCCCAAAGCTCCAGGAACTGGCAGAGGTCGGGGACGCCCCAAAGGGAGTGGCACTGGGAGACCCAAGACAGCAGCATCAGAAGGCGTTCAGGTGAAAAGGGTCCTGGAAAAAAGCCCTGGCAAGCTCCTGGTCAAGATGCCTTTCCAACCGTCACCAGGGGGCAAGGGCGAAGGGGGTGGGGCTACCACTTCTGCCCAGGTCATGGTGATCAAACGCCCTGGAAGGAAGAGAAAGGCTGAGGCCGATCCGCAGGCCATTCCCAAGAAACGGGGCAGAAAGCCCGGGAGTGTGGTGGCAGCTGCTACTGCCGAGGCCAAAAAGAAAGCCGTGAAGGAGTCTTCCATCCGGTCCGTGCAGGAGACCGTGCTCCCCATCAAGAAGCGCAAGACCCGGGAGACCGTCAGCATCGAGGTCAAGGAAGTAGTGAAGCCCCTGCTGGTGTCTACCCTGGGTGAGAAGAGTGGGAAGGGACTGAAGACCTGCAAGAGCCCTGGGCGGAAAAGCAAAGAGAGCAGCCCTAAAGGGCGCAGCAGCAGCAGCGCCTCCTCGCCCCCGAAGAAGGAACATCACCATCACCACCACCACTCAGAGTCCCCCAAGGCCCCGACACCACTGCTCCCGCTCCCACCCCCACCCCTGCCTGAGCCTGAGAGCTCTGAGGACCCCACCAGCCCCCCTGAGCCCCAGGACTTGAGCAGCAGCGTCTGCAAAGAGGAGAAGATGTCCCGAGGAGGCTCGCTGGAGAGTGATGGCTGCCCCAAGGAGCCAGCTAAGACTCAGCCCGCGGTCGCTACCGCCGCCACAGCCGCAGAAAAGTACAAACACCGAGGGGAGGGAGAGCGCAAAGACATTGTTTCATCCTCCATGCCAAGGCCAAACAGAGAGGAGCCTGTGGACAGCCGGACGCCCGTGACCGAGAGAGTTAGCTGACTTTACACAGAGCGGATTGCAAAGCAACCCAACAAGAATAAAGGCAGCTGTTGTCTCTTCTCCTTATGGGTAGGGCTCTGACAAAGCTTCCCGATTCACTGAAATAAAAAATATTTTTTTTTCTTTCAGTAAACTTAGAGTTTCGTGGCTTCAGGGTGGGAGTAGCTGGAGCATTTGGGGATGTTTTTCTTACCGACAAGCACAGTCAGGTTGAAGACCTAACCAGGGCCAGAAGTAGCTTTGCACTTTTCTAAACTAGGCTCCTTCAACAAGGCTTGCTGCAGATACTACTGACCAGACAAGCTGTCGACCAGGCACCTCCCCTCCCACCCAAACCTTTTCTCCATGTGCTCACTAGGGACAAGAGAGCAGAGGACACTCCCATTTTCGGTGCCATTGGTGCCCTGTCCACAGCTCCCCTAGTGTGTCCCCCCCACACTCACAACCACAGTGGGACAGGGAGGTGTGAGGCAAGAAAGACTGTCGGATTCTTTAGAGAAGACGACGGAGAAGGCCAGCGTCTGTGGCCCACATGATCCCACCGTGGTGGCACAAGTCTGGCCCCATGCCAGCCCCAACCTAAAACTCACAAGGACATTTCATGACGGGACAGTAAAGTAGCACCTGTCTGCTCCGGCTCGGACATGGCTAGGACAGAGTTCTGAACTTCTGGGTGTACACTGCCCTGGGCCATGGGAGAGGGCGGCCTAGGGTGAGGTAGCATCGCCCCTTCTCAAGGCCTGTCCTCCAGTGGGTGGTACTAGAGAGAAGCCATGGAGGTGGCAGGACGAGGCACGGGCAGGCTGGCCCCAGGGCCATGTCCAGCCGACAGCAGGGTAAGCAAGACTCCTAGTTGGTCAGAACAGTCTGTGACTAGTAGTTAGGGACTTAGCGGATAGGACAAGGAAAAGTAGGGAGGAGAGGAAAATGTTCTTCCAATTACTTTCCAGTTCTCCTTTAGGGATAGCTTAGAATTATTTGCACTATTGAGTCTTCATGTCCCCACTTCAAAACAAACAGATGCAAATCTGAGAGCAAATTGGCTTGCATTGGTGACCCTTTGTCCCACAAGCCACCAGACGTGATGGTGTTCAGAACTACCTGGATCTGTATATACCTGCGCTTGTTTTCAAGTGGGCTCAGCACATAGGGTTCCCACGAAGCTCCGAAACTCTAAGTGTTTGCTGCAATTTTATAAGGACTTCCTGTTTGGTTTCTCCTCTGTCCTTCCATTTCTGCCATTCTTCCTTTCGCCCTTTTTTTCTCTCCCCCTACCTCCCAGTTCATGCCCTTCTGTCCTAGGCAGCTGCAGTGCCCAACTAAATGCTGAGCTGACGCCAGTAGACTTCAGCCCCTAGGACTCTCCCTGCCCTCCTGCCCTCCTGCCCACTGCCAGCACCAGCCTCACCAGGCCTTGAGCCCTGAGGGAGCCCTGGGCTCTGCTGTCCACCCTGGCCTGTGGAGAGTGAGAGGATAATGAGTTCTTGCTCTCCTAGGCAGACCCCTCTTCCTTGGTTTAAAAAAGGGCGGGGGAGGGGTAAAAGGCTTTTCAGATCCTGAACAACGAGCCTTCCCACCCTTCTACTATCAAAAAGCCAGGGTCAGGGAAGCTGGGCCACGTTCAGTAGCTGAAAGGCACAGAGCTCAACCACCCTACCCCACCCCACCACGGCCACACCTGCCAGTTATTGAATGCCGCAACGGGCTGCATGCCCACCTAAGAAGTCTGGTGTCTAGCACATTGTGGGAGGGCAGAGGCAGACTCTTGAGACTGAGCTCTGGGAGTGGCAGTTGGGCCCCCAGCCCTTCTACTGCTTACCCTCTCCCCCATCCCCAACTCCTAAGTCCTTTCCTAGTGGAACTGGGTAACTTTTGTTCCCTGGAGACTGGATGGAGCTAGCACACCACAAGTTTCCATCACTGGTCTATATGTGTGTTGGGAGGATTTAGAGGCTTGGGCTTGCTGATCAGTTTTCATTTGGGATCCCAAAGTTTTCCCCTCCGTTCAGGAAGTCCTTATCTAGCTGCATATCTTCATCATATTGGTATATCCTTTTCTGTGTTTACAGAGATGTCTCATATCTAAATCTGTCCAACTGAGAAGTAGCTTATCAAAGTAGCAAATGAGACAGCAGTCTTATGCTTCCAGAAACACCCACAAGGCACGTCCCATGTAAGCTGCTGCCATGAACTGTCAAGTGCGTGTTGTCTCGTGTATTTCAGTTACTGCCCCCAGCTTCCTTGCTACAAGTGTAGTAGTCATGAAGGAGTGAAACATCATAGAAACTGTGTAGCACTTCTTTGCCAGTCTTTAGTGGTCAGGAACCGTAGTTGACAGTTCCAATCAGTAGCTTAAGATAAAACTGTGTTTGTCTCTTCTGGAATGGTTAGAAGTGAGGGATTTTTTTCCCCATTCTGTTTGTAGAGTCATAGTTGGACTTTCTAGCATATTTGTATCCATTTCCTTATACTGTAAAAGCAACTCCTGCAACCAGACCCCGGGCAGCCAGTCCCTATCCCTTCTGCCTGCTCTGCTGTTGGTCCTCCTGGTCTCACTTCTGACTCCTCACCAGGAAGGAAAGTGGGGGTCAGAGGAGAGTATTGGGAATCCGAAGTGAATCCTTTGGAACTATTCTTCCTCTAAAGACAAAAGGTCCCTGCCACGCAGTGGCCTCACACTCCTGGCAGCCCCGAAGGACACTAATGCACACAAGCACGTCACCAAGAAATACTGGTTGTAGTCAGCTGGGGGGCAGGAGGGTTGTGCGCTAAACTTAGTCCGATGAAATATGGCTCCCAGGCTGGGTGCCATCTGTTCCTAGGAAGAAGAGTTTGGGGGCCACCAGGCCCTTGTGTCGCCTGGGCTGCTTCGGCATTTGTGAGTAGGAGCACAGCACTTCAGGTGGCATTTTCTTGCCATTGGGCCTCACTTGCAGCTCCTTTGATACTCAGCTTCTCTCCCCTAGAGTTCATTCCAAAACTGCAGCTAGTACCTGCAGCTGTTTAGGGTTTTCTCCATTTCTCTTTCTTCCCCATTCCATTTTCGCCCCAAAATATAGGTATCTTGTGTCAGTGGCCTTTAATCAGGCAGCTTTGGCCATTTATCACACTAGCAGCCAGGGGCCCTGTAGCTCCCAGGCTGCTTCTGCCTTGGGGTCAGGTTGATAAGAAGTTGGAGGGAAAGCCTTAAGCCATGGGATAATCAGAAACCATGGCTGGCCCAGATTTGGGGTGTGACCTTGATTTTATTTGTACTCAAAAGGCTGGGTCTTTAAGGTCACATCCAGTCAGTGTCCCCAGTCCTGGTCTAGTTGTTAGGTACTACCTCCTCTTCCCAACAAAAGCTGTTAAGTCCTCCAACTCTTCCCAGGTATCACCATGCTGGTCTGGCCCCGCCCTGCCCCTCCCCACCCCGCTCCGTCCTGCCCTGTCGTGCTTTCTAGTGGCTCTGTCACAATCAGTGAAGTTGCTGGCCTTCACAGTGCGGTGAACTTGGCTCTAGAACAGCACCTTTCTGCTGGTGCTGTATTCCTATGACAAAAGGCACATGGGACACTTAGACATGCCACCTCGCCCAAGTCTTAGCAGTGCCAAACTAGCCAAGGATGTCAGTCTTAGCTAAAGGGATGATAAAAACTATGACCCTGGAATGGGTACAGACAGCACAGTGGTATCATTCCAGACTAGAAGCCACAAACATTCGAAATGGGAACCGGAGCAGCCCCCAGATTGTCATTTACTATGGACAGTGATCATGAAAAAGGGTAATGACCAAAAGCAGACTACCAAGTTTGGTGGCAGGAGACGTTTCCTTAGCTGACAAGACCTCTGGATTTTAAATAACTTTTACTACGTGGCTTAAGCCTAGGAAAGAGCAAAGAGGTATGAACTGAATCCACCAGGTGGGACCAACCAGATTTCATTCAGCCCAAGTTGAGGCTTCCAGAGCATTCCATCCAGCTAAGCTCTCTGGGCTGCCTGAGCTAAAGGACATCACAGATACTGGTCCTTTGAGAAAACCTTTGTGTATCTCATTGTAGCCTGTGTCCTGATTGTCCAATTATCCCCAGATTGTGTCCTGATTCAGTTACTTACAACTACAGATTCTAGGAGTTGTGGTGTAGACTTTGGGAAGTAAGTAGTTTCGAGAGCTGCTCTAGGCTATGACATAAATAGCAAAGTGCCCAGTTGAAGAGGACCTGGAGAAGTGGGGATAGGGCAGGGCCAGGACAGCTGCAGCAGAGCCCCACACCTGGGCCAAACCCTCTGCTCCCTCTGTGCCCTCTACTTACCCTTCTTCCCTGCTCTCTGCTTCATTGAACCAGCTCCACTCGGAAGGGATTTGATTCTCTCCATTTTGATGTCTTTCTCTTTTAGATACTCTATCAATCTTTAGAAAAAGCTTAGTCTAATTGTTCTAAATCGCTAGGATACTGCCTCCCGCCAGGGTCTAAAATTACATAGCAAAGGGGAAAAATTGAACACTGAAACCAATTCTCAACAATTTAGAAGGAAAAACCTTGAAAACATTTAGTAGAAAATTACATTTTCATGTTTCTGAATAAGAGCAAGCTTTTGCAAAAAATGCTAATCTAAAAATACTTAATGCTTGGCCTAAGATGTCTGGTGAGTGTTACCAGTGAAAGCAACTCTAGCCTGAAGCCTCCTGCATCTGAGGTAGAACCAGGGACTTCTTGAGGTTCTGGGCCTTTTATCAGTAGAAAGTCATTCAATTCCTTGGGGAGCAGTCCCTAAGGACAGAGTTTGTGACCCTGATATTGGGGTGATATGGAGGCTGGTATCCTGCCTGGTCCCAAAGCTACAAGAGGCTTTCTCTGGATGTGGAAAATGGAACATTCACCACGGAGCCTGAAGGCTCTGTACCACCCAACTTCCTGCTCTCTGGCATCCTGCTCTGGGACCTCCCTTCCACATGCCTCCCCTTCTGCTCTTGGGTGCAGATGAAGGGGCTGTGTGGCAAGCACCCCAGCATTCATTCCATTGTGAACTTGCTCCTCACCCCAGAGCCTCTCACTGCCTTTCCAAGCCACCTGCTTGCCCTGTTGAGAGGCACAAGAGCCTCTGGGGCCAGGGAGTGAGGGCAGACCCCACCCCTCCCAGGCTTTGCCAAGACTGGGCCCAGATCCTCACAGAACAAAGTCTAGCCTTTGAATCCATGAACATTTGCAAATGGCAACTTGCAAATGGCCTTTGCCCTTCGCTCCTCCCTCCCATCTTACCTTTTATCAGGTCCTGCTCAGCAGTGAGAGCAAGTGTGGTTAAAAAACAAAAGGCCATGAGGGTTGGCTCCTGCCCACCAATCGTCCCTCTCCCCACAGTGTTCGTGTGTCAAGTGGCAAAGCTGTTCTTCCTGGTGACCCTGATTATATCCAGTAACCTATAGACTATACACATAGGCCTGCTTTATCTCCTCTATCCTGGGCTTTTGTTTTGCTTTTTAGTTTTGCTTTCGGTTTTCCTGTCCTTTTTATTTTGTGCACCGACTAGACACACAAAGCAGTTGAATTTATATATATATATATATAAATATATCTGTATATTGCACAGTTATAACTCATTTTGCTTGTGGCTCCACACAAAAAAAAGACCTGTTAAAATTATACCTGTTGCTTAATTATAATATTTCTGATAATCATAGCATAGGACAAGGGAAAATAAAAAAAGTAAAAAAAGAAAAAAAAAAGACAAATCTGTCTGCTGGTCACTTCTTTGGTCCAAGCAGATCCGTGGTCTTTCCTCGCTTCTTTCAAGGGCTTCCCTATGCCAAGCAAAGGAGGCTCCAGGAAGCACCCAGATTTTGTAATCCATTTCTCCTGTGCTTGTGGAAGGGGTCCCAGCCTCTGGGTACAGAAGAGTTCACCTCAGCAGGTGGATGCAGGAGTACTCCCTTGACCTGCTGAGGTCAACCTCATGGGCACAGGCGGATCCCCTTCATCTGGGGGTGGGGGAGCTGGCGGGCACGGGGTCGGGTAACACCCCAATCCTTCCAGTGATCTGGTGAGGGCTAGCCCGTGTGCGATTGGCCTCCCCTACCACCCCTACCAGTGAGGCTCAGAGCATCTCCCTCTCTCCATTTGGCCCGGTCCAGGGGCTGGAGGAGAAATGGGAGACGAGACCTAACTCCATACTGGTGAACTACACCAGGTAGAATGCTAGACACCCCAGAATCACATCCAACAGTCCAGTAGGTCCCGTCCAGGAACTAGCAAAGACTCCAGAAACATCCCTTTCTCTTCTCCCCATTCCCACAAGTAATTGCATTTGCTTTTGTAATTCTTAATGAGCAATATCTGCTAGAAAGTTTAACTGTAACAGTTCTTTTTGATCATTTTTAAGTAATTAAAAACAGCAAAACATAAAATCCAGAACTTGTTCTTCCAAAGCAGAGAGCGTTATAATCACCAGGGCCAAGATGTTTCTCCCCACCCCACCCCCACCCAGACATCGTTTCTTCTGAGGCCAGAATCCAATAGAGTCAATTGTAGACCCTCAGAGTGGCCACACTACTCTTGGGCATGTTGGAGGACTTAAGGCTGGGGCAGCCTGTGGGCCTCCATTCCTCCAGAGTCTGCTCCAGTGTGCCATCAGTATTAGGAGTAGATCGCCGCCAGTGTGGTATAGAGGCAAGAGGCTATTGCTGCTGATTTTTCAGCCATTGACCCTGGTGGGTGACCACATGTGTCCCCCCCCCTTCTTTCTGACTGACCTGAAATCAGCACCCAAAATTAGCCTCATCTGTTGCCCTCTGTCCCCGCCCAGTTCAATGTTTCTAAGACAGCTGGACAGTGGAGTGCAAAGGCTTGCCGAACTTAAAGTCTACTCCTTCCCTTGCTACCATGGCCTCCTTTCCCATTTGATTTGTCACTGCTTCAATAACAGCCGCTCCAGAGTCAGTAGTTGATGAATATATGACCAAATATCACCAGGACTGTTACTCAATGTGTGCCGAGCCCTTTCCTCTTGCTGGGCTCCCCGTGTACCTGGACACTGTAATGTGTGCCGTGTTTGCTCTCCTCCTTTTCTTCCTCCTTTCCTTGCCCTCTCCTTGTCTTTCTGGGGTTTTTCTGTTTGGGTTTGGTTTGGTTTTTATTTCTCCTTTTGTGTTCCAAATATGAGATTTTTCTCTACTGGTCCTTTTAACTGTGGTGTTGAGGCTTATATTTGTGTAATTTTTGGTGGGTGAAAGGAACTTTGCTAAGTAAATCTCTTCTGTGTTTGAACTGAAGTCTGTATTGTAACCCTGTTTAAAGTAATTGTTCCAGAGACAAATGCTTCTAGACACCTTTACCAACAAAGAAAGTATTTGGTGGGAAGGGATGGTAACTAAACCACAAGGGGTGATCTGAAAAGATGACCGTGCCCAGATCAGCCACAAACTACCCAAAGAGGGAGTCACAGCCCAAGCCACAGCCTCTCCATGGCCATTTTCAAAGTGAGAGGAAAACCAGTTTGGGTTCCACCCAGTGGATTCTTTCTGCTCCACACCCCTAGATTAGTAGCATCATTGTTGTTTTTAAAGAAAGACAACGTTGATGCTCCTTGAGAGCCAGGAGGGGATGTGACAGTGGAGCTTATCTGTTGTCACTGAACAGGGTGGGGAGGAGGGAAGAAGACGAGATTGGTTAGGCCTGAGCTTGGAGCCAGGCGCCTCACTGGAGCACAGGTGAGAGACAGGTTGGAGAGAGGGCTGGCTACTCCCTTCCTGATGTACCTTTTCCTGGACAGACCCAGACAGTAGGTATTATTATCTCCACAGCATACCGTGGGGGGAAGGGGGCATCACTCCAGGACGTTCTGTAACACCCCATCCTATCCTCTGTACACGTCGCTAATGACACATCTCCATTCCCCATATCCCAGGGTTATAAAATGACAGCAGAGTGTCTTTCTCTTTCTCCCACTCCTCTCCTCCCTCCTCTGTGCCCCCTCCCTCTCTTTCATTCTCTTTCCCTCTCTTCCCACCCCTTCTCTCTGCTGTCATGTAATCCCCAGAAAAATTTGGATATGAGACACTCCCTTCTCTTCCCATGGCAAACAGATCCTTCGCCGTGAAGTACAGATTGTTCTGGGCTCATGGAACAGGGACAGATCTGTGCTCCCTTATTGCCTCAGGCGAGGAAAGTGCTATGTGGAGTTATCACTCGCTTGCACGTGGGGTTGAGTCCTTGGAAGAATCAGGCGAGGCTTCTGCCCCTCCCAGTCCAAGTCCTGCTCCCTTCTGCCAGCCTGAAGGCTGAGAGCTGTGGGACAGTGCTGCCAGTGACAGGCCACCCTGTGGTAAAAGCTGGCTCCAGCCTGGAAGCCTGCTTGAGGTTGAGCTGGGCATGGGGAGAGATCCAGGACAGACTTAGCTAGAGGGGTCTTTAAAAAGCCCTCTGTTGCATTCACCTTCAGTTTTTGTGTTTTGGGACAATTACTTTAGAAAATAAGTAGGTCGTTTTAAAAACAAAAATATTGATTGCTTTTTTGTAGTGTTCAAAAAGGTTCTTTGTGTATAGCCAAATGACTGAAAGCACTGATATATTTAAAAACAAAAGGCAATTTATTAAGGAAATTTGTACCATTTCAGTAAACCTGTCTGAATGTACCTGTATACGTTTCAAAAACACCCCCCACTGAATCCCTGTAACCTATTTATTATATAAAGAGTTTGCCTTATAAATTTACATAAAAATGTCCGTTTGTGTCTTTTGTTGTAAAATCAAGTGGTTTTTTCCTAAGGTTCTTTTACTATTTGAAAAGATGGGCAGCACGCAGTTTTATTTTATTTTTGTAAGTTTTTTAATACATGTGAAAGCAAAGAATACTCAGCATGCCTTTCTAAGTGACGCGTTTGCACCTTTTGTTGGGAAGTACTGTATCCTGTGCTGTTAGCATTCTCGATAAATCTCTCTGTGAAAGTGACTCAAGGTCTGGGCTTTCATTGTAAGTCAGCAGTCCCCTCCAGTTCACCTGACAGCATGCTGGCGCACTTGAACATTGGATCTGGCTGTTTCGGAACGTGGATAGCCACTGTCAGGACTGTGGTGGGCAGGACAGGAAATGAGCTTCGTGTGCTAGCCTCCCTGGCATCTTCAGCCTGCTCCATGCCAGTGCTTTCCAGACACAGTGCTTCAGCACTTGACAGGGAGGGCCTGGTATTCATATCCCTGCAGCACCACCGTCTTCTTCCTGAGCTATCAGGAATACTTCCTACATCCTGAGAGGCTGGGAAGGTTTTGTGTGCACTCAACCACCCCAACCACCCCAGCACTGATTCCTGTGCTCCATACTAGCCAAAACCTTCGCATGGCCCCTTCTGATGTCTAACTAGGATTTCAGACTGCCCAGATGCATGCTGAGGGAGTTCTCAGAAGAGCATGAACTCTCAGGAGGCCCATTAATGCCACAGCTGTCCTCATTAGGCTTGTGTCGGGCTGCAGGAAAAGACAGTAACACAGATCAGAGGGCTTGTGGATTGAGTCAGGCTGGGTCACATGCAAATGCATGCACACCTTCTCACTCCTAGCTTTGACTGTTAGATGAAAGAGTTGGAAAATTCAACCAGTAGATAATTGGGCATCTGTGGGCTAGGTCTACTCCAGGAGCCAGGGTCCCTCAGTGGGAAAGGGGAACCTTGTTTCTGCCTTGTAAAACTTAGCATGTGTGCACATGAAAATGTCTATAGTCCCTCCGAGTAAGGGCTGTCCCATAAGCCACTAGGACTATCAGGGAAGAAGCCCCAGAGGGAGTCAAGTGGTAAGCCTTGGATGGACCTTTCTTCTAGAGAGACACAGTTGTAAGTGAGAAGACAGGTTAGTGGGAAGGAATAGTTTGCACTGGGGATGGAAAGGGAAAGGGGAATTGTCAAGAGACTTCTTGCTGTGGGGGGGGTCTTTCCCACCCAGTGGGGGAGTCAGACAAATGCAGGAGCTTGGATTTCAGCAAGCCCAGATGTGCATGAGAGAGAGGACAGATGTATCTGGGAGTTCAGCCTGCTCTTGCCTAAGAAGGGCTGCTGAGGTGACACATGACAACTCCTGGTTTCAGGGACAGCATGCACTTCAGCACACCTAGTAAGTGGCTTTAAAGTCACTGATGGCTACACTACAGATGTGCTGGCCGAGGCTATTTCTGAATAGTCCTGCAGGCCCCTCTGAAGAGCTAGGATTCCATAGGAGACCTTTGGGAAACTTGCGGGGCGGGGGGTCTTCTCCAGCAAAGTGCTGTGTGATTTGTGCACAAGACGATCATCTTGGCATTGATCCTGTGTGGAAGGCAGTGTGTTCATGCAGGTAAGAAGTAATGAATGGTTAATGCAAGTGCTGGTCGCATGGGTAAGTGGGGATACTGCACAGAGAATTCAGGAGTGACTGGTAAGATGTGTGTTGTAAAGAGTGTTCACCAAAAAAAGAAGTGCATAACTGGAGGACATTGGGGAAGTGGGCAAAAGAACCCCATGAGGCCAAGAAGAACATTTATTGTGTCCTGAGGTTGGTCATTGACAATTTCGAAATAGGGTAGGAGCCAGGCTGGTATGTGAAGCTACAGAGGAGGTTGAGATATCAGGATCAAGGCATGGAGGTAGCCAGGACAAATTAATCAATAAGACTTTTTGTCTCCAATTAAGCCACAAAAAGGTGGAAGCAGAGATGCAACTCAGGTCAGCCTTGAGGAGAAAAAGGTAAGGGACAGCACCTAGGCCCAGAGTTCAAACCAGGAGCAGCCAAAGGGAAAGAAATGGCAGGAGAAAGTGCTGGAGTGTGATGGACACACAGGGGAAGTTTAAGCAGAGTCAGTATGACAGAAAGAGAAAGAGCCGGCAGGAGCTGAATGTCTTGCATGTAGGGGTGGAGCAAAAACCTTAAAGGATTGGGTGTTGAAAAACCTTAAAGGATTGGGTGTCGAGTGGTTCATACCTGTAATCCTAGCTACTCGAGGAGCTGAGATGTGAGGATCATGGTTCAAAGCCAGGCCAGGGAGGAAAGCTCATGAGATTGATCTGTGATTAAGCACCAGAGAGCCAGAGGTGGAATTGTAGCTCAAGTGGTGGAGTGGTAGTCTTGAGCAATGAACGGTGAGAATGATGTCCCCAGACCACGAGCACAAGCAAATATAACTTAAAATGCACATGTGGCCAGGTGATGGTGGTTCATGTGTACAATGCTAGACGTTCACAAGGGTGAGGTGTGAGGATCCCAATGTGAAGGCAGCCAGGACCAGAAAGGCTGTGAGATTCCTATGTCCACTTAAGCATACATGCAAAAAGCCACCCGTGGGTGTATGTTCAACTGGTAGAGTACTTGGTTTGAGCAAAAAAGGTCAGGGACATGGCCCAGGCCATGAATCCATGAAATCCAGCCCCAGTGTGTGTGTGTGTGTTGTATCTGTCTATGTTCACTGTCTACTGTGCATCCACGTGGTAGTAAGGAGCCTGCAATGAAGAAAAAGTATTCGGTGCCTGAAAAAGTATGTAGGGTTATGGTCCAGGACTTTGGCCTAGTGGTTAAAGTGCCTGCCTAGCATGCACAAAGACCCGGGTTCGATTCCTGGGTACTACATATGTAGAAAAAAGCCGGAAGTGGTGCTGAGGCTCAAGTGGTAGAGCTCTAGCCTTGAGAAAGTCCAAGGACAGTGCTCAGACCCTGAGCTCAAGGTGCGGGATTGCAGTACTAACTGAAGTCACTGGGAGACCTTTTTGTGACCCACATGGGACTCTGTCCTGTGTACAATTGTGGGTTTTCACTCATGTTAAATGAAGGCAAACTTCCTGACAGGGTCTCTCAGTGCCTTTCCGCAGATTTGGCATAAGCCACGTTTCTGAACCATTCTCTGCGTCCGCTGTACCCTCTGACCTCTGAGGTGGGAGCCGTTTTACCCATCGTTCCGAGTTCCATTCTCACCAGGCTCCTGCTGCGGGTAGCCAAGCCCCTCGGCCAGTACGCTCGTTACGTCACGTGGGCTACCCACGACTGCCACGGTTCCTTCCCCCCTCCCCGCGACCGAGGGTGGCACGTGACGCCCCCGTGTGGTCGAGGGGCGAGGCGCGTGAGGCGGGCAAGATGGCAGCCGATCGGAGCACCGCCTCTTCCGTCTCGCCGGGCGTCGCACGAGGCTAGCTTGAAGGGGAAGTGAGTCAGTGTCCGCCAAGTAAGCCGGCTCAGGCCCGCGTCCGCCGCGGCCCCGAGAGGCCCCGAGAGGCCCCGGCCCGGCAGCGGCCATGGCCGGGGGGCCGGGCCCGGGGGAACCCGCGGTGCCCGGCGCCCAGCACTTTCTCTATGAGGTGCCACCCTGGGTCATGTGCCGCTTCTACAAAGTGATGGACGCCCTGGAACCCGCTGACTGGTGCCAGTTCGGTGGGTGGCAGCGGGCTGGGCGGGACGTGAGGGGCGGCGGGAGGGCGCGGGCTGCCATCGCCTGGGCCTGACCCACCCCGCCCCGCAGCGGCCCTCATCGTGCGGGACCAGACGGAGCTGCGGCTGTGCGAGCGCTCCCGGCAGCGCACGGCCACCGTCCTGTGGCCCTGGATCAACCGCAACGCGCGCGTGGCCGACCTCGTTCACATCCTCACGCACCTCCAGCTGCTGCGTGCGCGAGACATCATCGCAGCCTGTGAGCGCGCGCAGCCCCGGGGGCCCGGGGGATGGGGAGCCGTGGGAGGGGACCCGCACCGATGCCAAGGACAGATGGCGGGACTCCGCGGGCTCCTCAGTCACCTGAACCTCAACTTTCCTTTCCTTCCTTGGCGACCCAGGGAACCCTCCTGCCCCCCTCCTCCCCCCAAATGCCACTGCTCCCAGGCACAGCACCGCCTCTGCCCCCTCCGAGGCTGGATTCTGGAGTCCCCGGAAGTCGCAGCCGGCTGCTTCCACCCTCCTCACCCCAGGTAAGCGGGCCCAGGTGTTGGGTTTCGTGGACGGGAGGAAGGCTGCCTTGTCGGTTGCCATGACTATAGACTAACTGTGCTGCTGCTCTCTGGCCACGCTCTCACTAGCTTTTTCCTGAAGCTCTTCCAGGCTTCCAGACCCACTCAGGGCCTGATGTCTGCCCGACCCCAAGCTTTGCTTCCCTTTGGCCACCACTGCCTTCTCCAGCCCTTTCCTCAACCAAGGTAGGTGCCCTCTGCCCCCACCTCCCTTGGGAGGAAGGAGGAAGAAAGTCTCTGCTGCTGCACCAGGAAACCTTCCCTGGTGAGCCAAGCTGGGGTGTCAATTGAGAGGCAGCCAGGGTGCTAGGGGCTTGGTGCCTGGGTACAGAGAGGGGAGAAGACCTGGACGTTATCTCATCCAGCATCTCTTCCAACAGCCAGACCCAGAGAGTCCAGTGCCCTTCCTGCATCAGGTCCACCCTTCCCCTTTCTGCTGGCCCTTCAGTGAGATTTCCCAGGGAACCCGAAACTTCTCCAAGGATCTCCTGATCGGGGAGGGTGGCTTTGGGTGTGTGTACCAGGCAGTGATGCGGAATACCACCTATGCGGTAAAGAGACTGAAAGAGGTAGGTGTGGCTTTCCAGTACCTTCCAACACCATCTACCAGTCCGTGTTTCTCCAGTCCCTCCCTCTCATCATCCCTCGCTTTTCCATCCCCACCTTCCTCCAGCTTCCCCAAGCAACTCCTTCAGTCCTGATTTCCAGTTCAACAGCCTAGTCCCTCCCTGCTGGGACTGAATCAGGTAGCCTTGGAAGTGCTGCTGAGCCTGGCTCATGCTGCCTACTTTCTCTGTCCCTTCCCCACCACACCCTGGCTGCAGGAAGCTGACCTAGAGTGGTCTGTGGTGAAGCAGAGCTTCCTGACTGAGGTGGAGCAGCTATCCAGGTGAGCCTCATGAGGCCTTCCAGGCCCAGGGACAGCCACGAAGACAGTACAGCACAGAACCTGGCTCCCTTGGGTCCCAAAGCCTCCTGGGCATGGAAGCAGCAGGGACTGCCCACCTAGGCAATTTGGAAGGAGAAGGGTCCTAGGCAACCAGAGAGCTCACAGGCCACTCTTTACCACTCTTTTTTTTTTGCCAGTCCTGTGGCTTGAGCTCAGGGCCTGAGTGTTGTCCTTGGGCTTTCTCAAGGCTAGCACTCTACCACTTGAGCCACAGCAGCACTTCTGGCTTTTTCTATGTATGTAGAGTGCTGAGGAATCGAACCCTGGTCTTTGTGCATGCTAGGCAAGCACTCTTACCACTAGGCCAAACTCCAGCCCCTCTTCTTCTTCTTTTTTTTTTTTAAGTTGGTTTGGACTCTGGGCCTGGGTGCTGTCCCTGAGCTCAATGCTAGGACTCTTACCACTTGAGCCACAGAGCCACTTCCGATTGTCTAGTGGTTAATTGGGGATAAGAGTCTCACAGACTTTTATGCCCACCTTGTCTTTGAACTGCCATCCTCAGATCTCAGCCTCCTGAGTAGCTAGGATTACAGGAATGAGCTACCAGCACCTGACTTTTTTTAATATTGTGCATCAGTAATGAGGTTTAAACTCAGAGCACATTCCCTGAGCTTTTTCACTCACAGATGGCTCTGTATCACTCAAGTCACAGCTCCACTTCCAGCTTGGACTGGTTAATTGGAAAGAAGAATCTTGTGGATTTCTCTGTCCTAGCTAGCTATGTAGCAGTGTCCTCAGATCTCAGCCTCGTGAGTTGTTAGGATTGCAGGTCTAGGCCATCAGCACCCAGCTTGAGACGCCACTCTTTCACACAGGTTTCGTCATCCAAATATTGTGGAATTTGCTGGCTACTGTGCTGATAATGCTTCCTATTGCCTTGTCTATGGCTTTCTGCCCAATGGTTCCCTGGAAAACCGTCTCCACCTTCGGGTAGGCTCACCTGCTCTGCCACCTCTCCCAGGAACTGAAGCATACACTCTAGGCACCTGGGCAGCCCTGGGCATAGGCCTGGCCACCTAGCCTTTGTGGGCAGGCCTCTCACGAGGCAGGGCCTGAGCTACTGGTTCTCTTGCAGTACCTCCTAGCTCAGGGTTAGGGCTGAAATTTCTTTAAAATTCTTGGACTCAGTATTTTCCAGACTGCCTCTAAAAACTAGATAGTTGGCTAAGGCTTCTTCTCTGTGGAAGTGGAAAGGGGAATGCTGGGGCTTTTACCAACCTAGCTCTTTAAGGAATGGGAATTGGTGGGCACAGACTGTCCAGCTTAATTCAAGACTTACCTCTGTCTGAATGATATGCTCACAAGAGGCAAGGGCTAAGTACCCACAGAGCAAGAGCTTTCTTGCTTTCTCATTGAAGCTGCGTTGGGGGAGGAGAGCGTAGGGAAAATGTCCTCAACAGCGTCCTGCACAAACCCAGGCCCATCACAGTGGATTATGAAGCCTGGAGAAACATGTGCACCTACTTTCCCTGTCTTAAAATGACTGCCTCATTTTTCCGAAGGGAGCAAAGTTCAGCAGAGCCACGAGGTTGGCTTGTGCTGAGCCACATGGTGACAGGGACCGGGGAGCGGGGTTTGTGATCAGACAGCATCTGCCCTAGCCTCCCTTGTCATCTATCTTTGCCACCCCAGAACCAAGCCGGCCCTCCTCTTTCCTGGACTCAGCGACTGAACATCCTTCTGGGCACAGCCCGAGCCATTCAGTTTTTACATGACTATAGCCCCAGCCTCATCCATGGAGACATCAAGAGGTGAGGTGGGATAGCACACAACCTGTGACCGCAGGAAACGGTGACCTTGTCACCTGGGAACCCTACCCTCAGTGCCTCTCAGTGTGCCATTCAACCTTCCCAGTCGTCCTGGGCACAGGTGCAGCGTGACACCTCCAAGTTGGACATTCCTCAACTACTGAGCACCCATATGTGGCATAGGGGTGGGAATGAGGCTACGGGCATGCCCTGCTATATAGTGAGCCCAACCTATGAGGGCATTGCCTTGGGTGAGGAAGCAGTAGTGTGTCAAAGCAATGCCAGCCACTTCCCATGAGCCAGGGCCAAGCCTGGGTTGATGCCACTCTTCCCTCCTCAAGTTCCAACGTCCTTCTGGATGAAAGACTGATGCCCAAGCTGGGAGATTTTGGCCTGGCTCGCTTCAGCCGCTTTGCAGGCGCCAACCCCAGCCAGAGCAGTACGGTGGCCCGGACGCACACTGTGCGGGGCACCCTGGCCTACCTGCCCGAGGAGTACATCAAGACGGGCCGGCTGGCTGTGGACATCGACACGTTCAGCTTTGGAGTGGTAAGTCACTGGCCTTCCGCTGGAGGGGTGGAGAAAAACCACCAGTAAGCAACAGAAGGCTGGCCTGGAGAATTCCGCAGTGAGCCTAGGGGCCAACATGCTGAGATACTAACATAGCCTTAGCCCCAGAACCCTCCCACACTTCTTGTGCGTACCCCTTCCCTGCACCTAGCTCCTTAGGAATAATGTTGCATTCTTTCTTCCTCTTTGATGCCCATTGTAGGGCTTGAACACAGGGCCTGAACCCTGTCCCTGAGCTTTCTCAATCAAAGCTTTTTTCAGTCTACCACTTGGACCACAGCTCCACTTTTGGCTTTTTTTTCTGGTTAATTGACAAGTCTCCGCAACTTTCTTGCCCAGACTGGCTTAGAACCCAACGCTTAGCTTTCTGCCTCCTGAGTAGCTAGGATTACAGGTGTGAGCCAGTGGCACTCGGCTTACTTTTGCATTCTTTTTTTGGTTTGTTTATTTTTTTTGTTTTTTTTTTTTTGCCAGTCCTGGGCTTGAGCTCAGGGCCTGAGCACTGCCTTTGGACTTTCTCAAGGCTAGAGCTCTACCACTTGAGCCTCAGCACCACTTCTGGATTTTTTCTATGTATGTGGTACCAAGGAATCGAACCCGGGTCTTCGTGCTTGCTAGACAAGCACTTTAACCACTAGGCCAAACTCCCGGCCCCTACTTTTGCATTCTTTTGCCACAAATTGGCCCTCTAAATGAAATTGCTTAAGCTTACCTCCCATAACATTTGGCTCTGTTCCTCGGGAACCTGTCCCCATCTGGCTGTCCTCACGGTCCTCACCTAGAGGTCTGCTGTGTGCGCCCTGTGCCTGCCTGGTGACAACTGGCCTGTCATTCTCCATCCCACCCTTTTTAGGTAGTCCTGGAGACCTTGTCAGGCCAGAGAGCTGTGAGGACACATGGTTCCAAGACCAAGTATCTGGTGAGCAACCAGAGGCGGGGCAGGGGAGGAAGGAGGACGAACTGCTTCTGGAAGGCAGCAGCTGCAGCTCCAGAGGCCTACTGGGGGCCGGGGGGCGGGGGGGGGAGGGCCGCTGCTGCCACTGCCGCCGCCACCACTGCTGCTGACTCATCTTTGAAAGTGGGCAGGGCCCCAACAGCTTCCTTTACCTTGCAAGGAAAAACCTGTCTTTCTTCTGTACATGATCTGGGAGCTAGGGATGTAACTAACTTGCCTAACATATGAGAGCCCTAAAACAAATCCACAGGCCTTGACAGATGCCACCTAGGCTAGGGACAGAAAGGGCATGGACAGTCTTTGTGCCCTGGAACCACAGCTGCAGAGGAGCCCAGAGAAGGCAATGCTAGACAATGGAACAGGATGGCAAGCATGCCCTGGGCCCTACCAGGAAAGTCACAAGTGGACACTCCAGATGCTGCCCCCACTCCTGCAGTCCTGTCTGATCACCATGCACCAAGTGAGACCCAGAGACAAACGATAGGTGCTAGTCACAGCTACATAGTGGGCCTCAGAGCAAATAAATACTTCTCTCTGGGCTGCAGTTTCCCATACACCCAACAGACCTAACACACAGGCAGTGCAGCCAATTCCTGAGTCCAAAATATGCTTGACCAACACTTGCTCTTCCCTTTTCACAAACTTCTATACCATCTGTCACTTTTGGTCATCATAATGTGTGTGTGTGTGTGTGTGTGTGTGTGTGTGTGTGTGTGTGTGTGTGTGTGTGTGAGAGAGAGATGGTACTAGGGCTTGAACTCGGGGCTCCATATTCTCACTTGGCTTTTTTGCTCAAGCCTGGTGCTCTACCACTTTGAGCCCCAGCTCTATTAATGGGCTTTGGGTGATTAATTGGAGATAAGAGTCTCACAGACTTTCTGCTCTGGTTGGTTTCAAACAATAATCTGCCAATCTCAACCTTGTGAGTAGTTAGGGTTATAGGTGTGAGCCACCAGCACCTGGCTTCGAATTCTTTTTCTTTTCGTTACTTTTGCAGTACTGGAAATGGAACCAAGGTCCTTGTGCATTTTAGGCAAGTGCTCTGCTACTGAGCTACAACCATAGCCCCTCTCTTCTCTTTCTGAATGCCGTTACTTCTGTTTGCCTTACCATGGAGCCTCACTTTGGGACTCAGCAGAGACTCCACCTGAGCCAACAAGCTCTGGTTCCTCCTTCATTCCCTTTCTGTATCCATCATTGTAGCCTCTACATTCCAGCTGCTCTGGCAGCACAAGTCTTGCTAACAGGCTAATAGGCTTCCCTCACCAGGAGGTCAGCTGTATGAAGTGGGACAATGCTGGACACACAGTGATTCTGTGGATATGTGTGTGTGCGTGCATGTGCCAGTCCTGGAACTTGAACTCAGGGCTTGGGTGCTGTCCCTGAACTTTTTTTTTTCCAGTCCTGGTCTTGAACTCAGGGCCTGAGCACTGTCCTTGGACTTTCTCAAGGCTAGAGCTCTACCACATGAGCCTCAGCACCACTTCTGAGTTTTTTTCTTTCTGTGTGTATGGTACCAAGGAGTCGAATCCTGGGCTTCATGCATGCTAGGCAAGCACTCTACCACTAGGCCACACTCCCTGCCCCTGAACTTCTTTTGCTCAAAGGTAGTACTCTATCACTTGAGCCATAGCTCCATTTCTGGCTCTTTTTCTTTTTCTTTCCTTTTTTTTTGGTGAGAGATAGTTCATTGAAGATAAAAATCTCACAGACTTTTCTGCCTGGGCTGGCTTTGAACTACAATCCTCGGATATCAGCCTCCTGAGTAGCTAGAATTACAGGCATGAGCCACTGACACCTGGTGAAGACAGGTGTCATGAGAAAGAAGACCACTAGGTTGAGTTGCGAGTGCCTGGGGAATTCAGCTAGAGCTGGGGTCACCCCAGACCATGCTCATAGGATCTGTCCCACAGAAAGACCTGATTGAAGAAGAGGCTGAAGAGGCTGGAGTGGCCCTGAAAAGCACTCCGACCACCGTGCAGGAAGGCGTGCCTGCAGATGCCTGGGCTGCTCCCATTGCTGCCCAGATCTTGAAGAAGCATATGGACCCCAAGCCTGGGCCATGTCCAGTCCAGCTAGGCTTGACCCTGTGTCAGCTAGCTTGCTGGTGCCTGCACCGCAGAGCCAAGAAGAGGCCCCCCATGACCCAGGTAAGTCCTGGGGAAGCCAATTGCCCATGGAGACAGAGTGGCCAGGCAGAAATCTCACATTCCTAGTCCGCAGTCAACCACTGAACTCAGCACCTGCCTGGGCCCCTCCTGAGGACCACTCTCCCAACATTCCCTGCTTGCCATCTGATTCTGTCCGAGTGGCGGCCCCACTGACGTGACGTGAGGCTGCAGAGGCCCTCCTGTGCTGACTAGGACTCAGACCCATATGGTAGGGAGGAGGGGAGAACTGTTCCCTGCCCCTACTGGGGCATTGTGCTAATGCCCTGCGTTCTCTTGCCTCCTTTTTCCTCCCAGCTCTTACTCGGGTGACAATTGAGAATAGAGCCCTTGGCATCAGTGGTCATGTGGCTCAACACTCCTCATGTCAAGGAAAAAGGGGGCAAGGAGCAGAGCTTTTCAGCTCTCCCACAGTCAGAGCCCGGGGCAAGTCCAGCGCCAAGCTAGAACAGTTGAGTGGAGGCCCCCCTGCCCTGCCCAGGGCTTCTCTGCCCATCCTGAGAGCCTCTCGTCTTCATCCAGGTATACAAGCGGCTGGAGGGGCTCCAGGAAGCAGCAGCAGAACCTCTTTATGAGCCAGAGGGTGCCAGCCACAGCCCCCCGTCCCCACAGGAGAACTCGTATGTGTCCACCACTGGCAGTGCCCAGAGCCACGGTGTCCCTGGGCAAGCTGTGGCTTGCCCCTTGCAAGAACCAGCCCAGACAGCCCAGAAGCTCCAGAAAATCCCCAACCAGCCTGTGGAGAGTGACGAGAGTATATCTGGCCTGTCTGCTGCCCTGTACTCGTGGCACATCACACCAACCTGCCCCCGGGGCCCTGCACCCTTCAGAGAGCCTGGCTGCCCTCCAAGGAGCACCGCTGGAGAGTCAGGCCGGGAGAGTGGCCCATGTCTCCGGCACACAGCAGTGCAAGGTAGCGGGACCAGAAGGTGGGGGGAGACATTTCCAGAAGTAGCCCCATGTTCCCTGCTGCTGAATCCCAAGTAGAAGGAAATCTAGTGCTTCCTAGCCAGCCTGAAATGGGTCCATGGCTCCGCTCCTGTGGGCCGGGGAACTCTGTTCCGAGGCCGATCAGGCACAGTACTTGGGTAAAGGCTAGGAAGACCCACAGGGCTAGACTGTGACTTAGCATCACCAAAGACAGCTAACGGGGGCCATCTCTCCCCAAGGATCACCTCCGGACAGCTGTGTGTCATCGTTGTCATCAGAGTCACTGCAGATAGTCATCAACCCAGCCCGACAAAAGATGGTGCAGAAGCTGGCCCTGTACGAGGATGGGATTTTGGACAGCCTGCAGCTGCTCTCGTCAAGCTCCCTCCCAGGTACAGCTTCCGAGAGGGCGGCCCCAGCACGCACACCGCAGCCAGGAGTCTGGCCTAGTGGTAGAGTGCTTGCCTAGCATGCACGAAGACCAGGGTTCAATTCCTCGGTACCACATACATAGAAAAAAGCCGGAAGTGGTGCTGAGGCTCAAGAACTAGAAAGCCTTCTATCAGACAGTGCCCCAGATAGGCACTGAGGAACAGGCCTGGCCCAGACCTCAGGCTAGGGCTTGTGGAAGGCAGGGACTCACCCCCTAATTGGCTAAACAGTATTTCTTCTTCTTTCCATAGACTTTGGCCTGGAACATGAACACAGACAGAGGCCTGAGGAGAGTGATGAATTCGAGAGTTGAATTGTTAACTGGGCAGATCCTCTAGAGTTGGAAGTTAAAGTTCTCATGGTTGCAAGTTCTCATGGTGCACAAGGCCCTCAACAGCCTGCAGGCAGCAGGACTGGGCGCCATCCTGGCTGGGGGAAAAAGGGTGAGAGCCCCTGCTCTTGTGGGGCTGTGCACGCAGCCAGAGGCTGGTGGAAGCCGCTGGCGGGACAAGCTGACTCGAGGTCTGCCTTTGGGCCAGCTTGTGTGGGCAAGGCAAGTTGATGGCATTGGGAGGCTGGCCTGGCATGTGGTAGAAGGCTGCTGGCTACCCAGGCCAGGGGGAGGTAGCTGGGATCCAGTGGTTTATGGGAGCTGGCTCCCCCTGGAGAGCTAAGCAGGGTGTCCAAAGTCTGAGCCGGAAGTAATCTTCAGCCTCTTGGAAGTTTACTGAAGTCTGGAGG
Organism: Megascapheus bottae; assembly: GCF_031878675.1. Lineage (NCBI taxonomy): Eukaryota > Metazoa > Chordata > Mammalia > Rodentia > Geomyidae > Megascapheus > Megascapheus bottae. Next base: position 104,975,756 of record NC_143547.1, on the reverse strand, counting down.
GGAAACAGCTCTCCTGCACAATCGAGCAGGGGTCACCTGCCCCTCCCATCTCCTGTCCATTGTCAACCAAAAGTGAAGTACCATTTTCTCCCAGTTCAGTTCACTAACAAGTTAGGAATTCTGAGGCTTCCCCCAAAGAGTCCAGCAACAGAGCCCGCCTGGGGCTGGTGTGTGCAGGCTTCACTGGAAGGAGACCTGTGCCTGAGCCTAAGGTGCCACCTGCTACCCAGGCTCTCCTTAGATGGGCTCCAGAGGTCAAGGTTTGGCCTCAGGCCCAGGTACTCTGCAGCAAAAGGGCTACGATCCAAGGTCCAAGCCTTGTGTTACCACGACGATGAGAAGCCCAAAGAAAGCAGAAGTTGAGAGCAGAGCAGTAAGGGAAGGCCAACATTTTCGGGGAAAAAGAAAAATGTGACTCACATGTTTTAGAAGTAAGTCAAGTTTTGTGTAACTGAGTTGTCCTGAGAGCCTTCAAAACTATCTGAGGCTCACAATGATTGTGTGTTCACGTCACACACCACACTATGTGCCCTGAGAAGCTAGACCTTGTTGATGTTGAAGTTCAAGTTGTCATTGAGTTATAAAAAGTTATGTTTTGGTTGAGTAATAAAAGTTTATGTTTTGATCTCTGGCTGTCCTTGTGGAGTTTGTTGGGCCTTCCCCACCCTCTCCTCTGTCTCCTCTCTCTCTCTCTCTCTCTCTCTCTCTCTCTCTCTCTCTCTCTCTCTCTCTCTCTCTCTCTCTCTCTCTCTCTCTCTCTCTCTCTCTCTCTCTCTCTCTCTCTCTCCTGATTATAAAAAAAAGGCTTGGGGCTGGGAGTTTGGCCTAGTGGTTAAAGTGCTTGCCTAGCATGCATGAAGACCTGGGTTCAATTCCTCAGTACCACATACATAGAAAAAAGCCAGAAGTGGTGCTGAGGCTCAAGTGGTAGAGCTCTAGCCTTGAGAAAAGTCCAAGGACAGTGCTCAGGCCCTGAGCTCAAGCCCAGGACTGGCAAAAAAAAAAATAAAATAAAATAAAGAAAAGGCTTTCAATTTTCCCTTACTCAGCTTACTGTTGGGTGAAGTTTGTCATAGATTGCCTATATCATGTTAAGATATGGTCCTTCTATTTCTTGTTTCTTCAAGGAGATATGGGATTTTTGTCAAGGGCTTTATGTGGTAAAATTATGTGTTTCTTTTCCTGATTTTACCTGATATGTTTATCACTTTGCATATGTATAACTATCACTGAATTCTGGAAATGAAGCCAAATTGATCATGCTGTATGATTTTTTTGCCAGTCCTGGGGCTTGAACTCAAGGCCTCAGCACTGTCCTTGGGCTTTCTCAAGGCTCGTGCTCTACTACTTGAGCCATAGCACAACTTTTGGCTTTTTCTATATATGTGATACCAAGGAACTGAACCCGGGTCTTCATCAATGCCAGGCAAGCACTCTTCCACTAGGCCAGACTCCCAGCCCTGTATGATCTTTTTTATAACCAGTCCGAAGGCTTGAACTCATGGCCTGAGCCCTGTCCTTGGGCTTTGCTCAAGGCTAGTGATCTGCCACTTCCGACTTTTCTATGTATGTGGTACTGAAGAATTGAACCTGTGTCTTAATGCATGCTAGGCAAGCATTCTACCATTAGGCCAAACTTCTGGCCCCTAATAACACCATCTTTTGGTGGTGGTGGTGGTGGTTGTGAGACACCCAGCTTTTGTATGATCTTTTAATGTATTGAATTTTGCAAATAATTTACTAAATATCTTTCATGTTTCATTTTTATGTTGGCATTTTACAGCTTTGGGAAAGGAAATGTTTCCATAGCCCATCTTTCCCAGGCTTCTTCCTTTGCAAACGTGTTGGGTTGCACAACTGGACTTGTGGCTTCAGTGATGATAGAGCTGCAGCCTTCAGTGAAAAGGCCAAGTGAGACGTGAGCTTGAACTGGCACCAAACCAAACAGAAGCAAACCAAAACCTTAACATGTTGCACTAGAGAAGTACTTCTGTTTTTAGTGAGGATATAATAGTCTTACGTGGTAACTAACGTTGTAATTAAATGGCTACCTTTTTGATGTCAGTCCCAGGGTTGAACTCAGGCCCAGGTGCTGAGCTTTTTTGGTCAAGGTAGTGCTCCACTAATTGAGCCACAACTCCACTTCTGACTTTTTCTGAGTAGTTTATTGGAGATAAGAGTCTCCTAGACTTTCCTGCCAGGGCTGGTTTTCAACCCCAGTTCTCAGATTTGAGCTTCTTGAGTAGCTTGAGTTATAGACATGAGTCAGCAGTGCCTGGCTTTTAATCATACTTTTTTTTTTGCCAGTCCTGGGGCTTGAACTCAGGGTCTGATCACTGTCCCTAAGCTTTTTTTCCTCAAGGCTAGCACTATACCACTTGAACACTATATCCCAGCACCACTTGTGGCTTTTTCTTTTCTTTCCTTTTTTTTGGGGGGGTGGGTCATGGGCTTTAACTCTGGGCCTGGGCGCTGTCCTTGAGCTCTTCAGCTCAAGGCTACCTCCCTACCCTTGAGTCACAGCACCATTTCCCCTTTTCTAGTGGTTAATTGGAGATAAGAGTCTCATGTTCTTTAGTGCCTGGGCTGGCTCACCTGGATCTTCAGACCTCAGCCTCCTGAGTAAGTAGGATTACAGGTGTGAGCCACAGTTCCCAGCCACTTCTGGCTTTTTCTGTGATAATGAGGAATGGAACCCAGGGCTTCATGCATGCAAGGCAAGCACTCTACCACTAGACCACACTCTTAGCCCCTAATCATACTTTGTATTAGCATATATATGTTGTAGATGGAAGATTTTTCATTGTGCTATTTCCATACATGCATTCTGATGTATCCCAATGAACATCACCTCCCTATCACTCTCCCTTACTTACTCCCTGTTCTAAAATAATTTCAATAGGTTTCGTTGCTCTGCTTTCATGCATCAAAATTGTTTTGACCATAGTCATCTGTATTCAGTCTCCACCCTACAACTGGAGCTTATTTTATTTTCCTATCATTCATTTTTAGGTATTAATCATTTCAAGATTTTCACCAGGGTTTCTTGGTTTCTTGTTTGTTTGCCATTCCTGGGGCTTGAACTCAGGGCCTGAGCACTGTCCTTGGGCTTTCTCAAGGCTACAGTTCTCCCACTTGAGCCACAGCACCACTTCCGGCTTTTTCTGAGTATGTTGTACCAAAGAATTGAACCCAGGACTTCATGCATGCTAGGCAAGCACACTACCACTAGGACACACTCCTGGCCCTCACCATGGTTTCTTTTCAGCATTTTTCTATCTCTTTTGAATTTCTCTTTCACATCCTGTATTGTCACCAATCTTCCATTCACCCACTCGTTTGTATTTCATAGAATTCATCTAGGTGTTTACATATCCATTCTTTCGTGTGTGTGTGTGTGTGTGTGTGTGTGTGTGTGTGTGTGTGTGTGTCCTGGGATTCAATTCAGAGCCTAGGTATTGTCTCTGTGCTTTTTCTTGTTTTTGTTTGGTTTCGTTTGGTTGATCATGGGGCTTGAACTCTGGGCCTGGGTGTGGTCCCTAACCTCTTCAGCCCAAGGCTACTGCCCTACCCCTTGAGCCACAGCACCATTTCCCCTTTTCTAGTGGTTCATTGGAGGTAAGAGTCTCAAGGCCCAGGCTGGTTTGAACTGCAATCCTCAGATGTCAGCCTCTGAGGTAGCTAGAATTACAGGCGTGAGCCACCTCGCCCATCTTGTCCCTGTGTTTTTCATTCAAGGCTAGCACTCTACTACTCATGCCACAGCTCCCTTCTGACTTTTTTCGTGGTTAATTGGACATGAGAGTCTCGTAGACTTTCCTGCGTGCGCTTTCTCTGATGATGCTTATATTTCAGGCTCCTGGGTGGCTGGGATGACAGAGGCGTGGACTGGCACTGCCTATCCATCTCCTCTTTAATTTTGTTGATCATCCTTCTAACCTTGTCTTGAATTGTTTGGGATTTCATGCATTTCACCATGATAGTCTGTTATTCAGGAACTGTTCGCTTGAGAAGGAATAGTGCCTTGATTTCTTAAGTCTGGGATGGGATTTTCATATTTGAAGCTAAGCTTGGGGTGTTGAGTCCCTGTAGTCTTTCAGATTAAGAATTGTCAGGCAGGACTGAGCAGTGCTAGGGAATGGGTGTAGTTCAATAGGTAAGCATTCGTCCATGTACTTACATCACTAGGCACCAGCCACAAACAATAAAACTAGCTACAGCTTCTTGTGATTCTTTTTTTTGCCAGTCCTGGGGCTTGAACTCAGGGCCTGAGCACTATCATTGAGCTTTCTCAAGGCTAGAGCTCTACCACTTGGGCCACATCACCACTTCCAGCTTTTTCTATGTATGTGGTAGTGAGGATTTGAACTGGGGTCTTTGTGTATGTTAGGCAAGCATTCTACCACTAGGCCAAACTGCTGGCCCATCTTGTCCTCTTGTGGTTCTTTGTGTGTGGGGGGGGCATGGGATTTGAACTCTGCCCTGAGCTCTGAATTGCTCAAGACTACCACCTTACCCTTGAGCCAAGCCCCACTTCCCATTTTGTAAAGGTTAATTGGAGATAAGAGTCTCAGGTCCTTTTATGCCTGGGCTGGCTTTGAACCTTGATCCTCAGACCTCAGCCTCCTGAGTAGCTAGGATTACAGGTGTGAGCCACCTCGCATGGCCCCTCTTGTGATTCTTATTGCCAGGCCACTGTTGTTTGTGGGGTTAAAGCCACTGACAACCTTAAAATGGCCCTCATTTCAATCACTCGTTCTTACATTCATTTTAGAAGGTTTTCTTCTTGGGCTAGGTGAGTGGCTGTTATCCCATGATCTTCCAGGCCAGTCAGCAAAAAGCAACACCTGATTCAACTAAAGCAACCCAGGGGAGCGTCTCATGTCTTGTCGTAACTGAGGCCAGCCCTCGTACAAGCCACTACCCAAGAAAGAGTCTGGCTTATTTCGAACAAATCCATTTCCATCTGACAAATTGCCAATTGGAATGAGAAAAAGCTGGGGAAAGACAATACAAAACAGCTGGCCAGCCGGGCATGGTGGCTCTTGTATGTAATCCTGGCTACTCAGGAGGCTGAGATCTGAGGATGAAGGTTCAAAGCCAGCCCAGGCACAAAAGGACCTGAGACTCTTATCTCCAATTAACCTCTAGAAAATGGGAAGTGGAGCTCGGCTCAAGGGTTAGGTGGTAGCCTTGTGCTGAAGAGCTCAGGGGAGCACCCAGGCCGAGTTCAAGCCCCATGACCCCCACAAAAAAAAAAAAAGAAAACAAGCTGGTCCTGACCGCATGGTGGACAACTCATTTCTGGGGCTTGAGTAGCCTTTACTATCTCTTTAATAAATAAACTTTACAACAGTGGGGGGAAAATAACAAAAGCCAAAAGGGCTGTAGGGAAACTGGGTTGTGGGAGAACACCTGCCCAACCAGCAGAGAGCCTGAGTTGAAACCTCAGCTTCACTGAAAGGAAGCTTCCCCTTTTCTGTATGTGAGGAGTGAGAGCTGAGCCCAGCGTATTTGAGCCTGCGGACAAGCAGGTTCCCACTCATTGTGCAAGCCACTCGGCAGCCACTCAGCAGCCACTCAGCAGCCACTCTCCTGGCCACTCAGGCCTAGGAGTCGTCGACAATGCGTAGCGGAGTAGCGAAAACCAATCTCGTCCACACTTGTACCCTGGAGAGAGAGAGCCAAGGGAACTCTACACTCTGCCTGCTTGTCTCAGCAGTTTCATATCCCACCCAGCAAACCATTTGCATTTAATGATTCATAGCCAGGCAACATGCAGCATACCTTTAGTTCCAGTACTTAGGAAGATGGAAGAAAAGGATAACTTGAGCCCTGAGTTTGAAACCAGCCCAGGCAATTAACCAGACCCTGTCTCAAAATAATAATAATAACAATATAAAGTAAAATAAAAATAAATGTATTTATATTTAATGGTTATTTTCTGTTAGTCCATCAGTTCTTCATTCCTTTTTCCTCTCTGCTCCTTGTTTTCAATTAATCAATTATTTCTAGTATTCTGTTTTCTTTGAGTATGTGCCTGTCCTGGGGTTTGAACTCTGGGCCTGGGTGCTGTCCCTTAGCTTTTTATGCTCAAGGCTAACACTGTACTTCTGTGCTCCACTTACAGCTTTTTGAGTGGTTAACTGAAGATGAGTCTCCTGGGCTTTCTTGCCCAAGTTGGCTTTAAACCTTGATCCTCGTATCTCAACCCCTGAGCAGCTAGGATTACAGGGGTGACCCAACATGCCTGGCTTAGTAGTCTGTTTTCTGGTTTTGTTTTGTTTTGTTTTTCCAGTCTTGGGGTTTGAACTAAGGGCCTTGTCACTGTCCTTGAGCTTTCTCAAAGCTAGCATTCTACCACTTGAACCACAGCACCATTTCCAGGTTTTTCTGCATCTGTGGTACAGAGGAATTGAACCCAGGGCTACATACATACTACACGAGCGCCCTACCACTAGGCAATGCTCCCAGGCCGGAGTATTCTCTCTATTGGCTTGGTAGAGCTAAAAACCCAGTGAGCTGGGGCCAGAAGTTTGACCTAGTGGTAGAGTGCATGCACAAAGACATGGGTTCGATTCCTCAGAACCACATATATAGAAAAATCTGGAAGTGGTGCTGTGGTTCAAATGGGAGAGCTCTAGCCTTGAAAAAGCCCAAGGACAGTGCTCAGGCCCTGAGTTCAAGCCACGACTAGCAAAAGAAAGAAAGAAAAGAAAGAAAGAAAGAAAGAAAGAAAGAAAGAAAGAAAGAAAGAAGGAAGGAAGGAAGGAAGGAAGGAAGGAAGGAAGGAAGGAAGGAAGGAAGAAAGAAAGGAAGGAAAGAAACACACACCCCCAGTGAGCTACACACCGGTGGCTTATGCCTGTAATCCTAGCTACCCAGGAAACTGAGATCCGAGGATCATGGTTCAAAGCCAGACCAGGCACAAAAAGTCTGTGAGATTCTTACTTCCAATTAACCAGCAGAAAGCCACAAATGGTGCTGTGGCTCAAGTGGTAGAGCGCTAGCCTTGAGCTGAAGAGCTCAGGGACAGGGCCCATGCCAAGAGTTCAAGTCCCATGTGACAAAACAACAATAACAAAAACCTCAGTGAGACTATCAGTACTTTTTTAGCTTAGGCTGGAAAGTGCCTCCAGACAAGCGCTCAGGGTCACATTTGTTTTCCCACTGATCACAGTCCCTTACTGTTGTCCGATGTCTGGAAATACTTATATCAATATTTTCCCCAGTTTTTCAGTTGTTTACCACTGGCATAAGTTTTTCCGTCTTGGCCACGACCACAAGTTTGTCCTCTTTTCTTAGAAGCTTTTCTCTCCTAGGGTCCCCCTGTTTTTCTCCTGTGATCAATTTCTTCCTTGTTCGTACAACTATTTTCATCAAATATGTTGTAGTAGCTCCTATTCCTAAGAAAGAAAAAAAAATGAAGGAAATGCCTTTAACTAACTAAAGCACTATTCTCTGTTCCTCTTTAGAGCTCATGGTCTTCAGCCCCTCTATTGTGCCTGCTGGCACTGCCATTGCACCATGCAGTGTTTGTCCACACACTAATGATACATTACCATGTCCACTCAGTCCTCCTGCTGGCTTCATCTTGACAACATTTGACATCGTGGCTTACATCTCCTGCAGCTATGTGTGGCACTGAAGTCTTGGCGTGCTTCGTGGCTGTATTTTCTATCAGCTTCCACAAGGTGCAAGTCTCTCATATGTGACTCCAATCACACTCGTTCCTCGAGTGGTATCATTTGTTCTCTTGGCTCTGAAGACCATCTGCACGTGGACCGTTTCCAGTCACCATCACTGCGGTTGATTCTGAGTTTTTGTCCAGTAGCAACCTTCTACTAGCACATCTCTTTTTGTATCTCTGAGGCACTAGAAACTGCAATGATGAATTAGACCTTGGGAACACCAAAGAGGTTTAACTGACCCCAATGGCATGGTCTTACCTTGAAAAAGTCCCTCCTGTGGATCTGGGAGTGGCTCACGCCTGTAATCCTAGCTACTCAGGAGGCTGAGATCTGATTCATGGTTTAAAGACAGCCTAGGCAGGAAAGTCTGTGACATTCTTTTTTTTTTATTTTTGCCAGTCCTGGGCTTGAGCTCAGGGTCTGAGCACTGTCCTTGGACTTTCTCAAGGCTAGAGCTCTACCACTTGAGCCTCAGCACCACTTCCACCTTTTTCTATGTATATGATAACGAGGAACTGAATCCAGGTCTTTGTGCATGCTAGCCAAGCACTCTACCACTAGGCCACACTCCTGGTCCATCTGTGACATTCTTATCACCAATAAACTACTCTGGAAAAGCTGGAAGTGGAGCTGTGGTAGCATGCTAAACCTTGAAAGTAAAAGCCCAAACCTAGGCCCTAAGTTAAAACTGCCAAACCAGTGCGCTTACACCACACACACACACACACACACACACACACACACACACACACACACACACGAAATCCTGGAATTACACATAGGCACCATCATGCCTTGCAACGATTTTGACTTTATTATTTTTTTTGCCAGTCCTGGGCTTGAGCTCAGGGCCTGACCACTGTCCTTGGACTTTCCTCAAGGCTAGAGCTCTACCACTTGAGCCTCAGCACCATTTCTGGCTTTTTTTTCTATGTATGTGGTACTGAGGAATCAAACCTGGATCTTCCTGCATGCTAGGCAAGCACTCTACCACTAGGCCAAACTCCCGGCACGATTTTGACTTTAATTGGTATTTCCTAGTGACTGAAAATGGCATGCATCAGTTCTGTGTGAGAAAAGGCATATTTAAATATTTGTTTATTGTTTAATGAGATGACATTTTCCTTATTAATGTGTAGTACCTTTTGGTATTTTTGCGGCGCTGTGTGTAACATGAATATCTTTTGCTACTGTACACTTTGCCTTTTCACTCTCTCAATGACTTTGTTGAATAGTTTGAAATTGTAGCAAGTCCACATCTGTCAAAATGTCGGTATTACCACCCTTATCTTTATTGACCGAGAGTACATCAGTGCATGTGTGGAGACAGATGGGCTGGAGGGAGAGATGATGGGGGACGAGGAAATTTCTGGTGGTGTAAGATATGTTCATTCTCTTGATTCTGGTGATGCTTTGACAGATAGGACTTTGAAGATGCCCACTTAAATGTGTGCAGTTCATCTTATGTCTGTTCTACCTCAATAATGTTGTTTAAAAAACAAAATATGGAAGGCTGGGTGGGGTGGCTCATGCTGTAATCCTATCTACTCAGGAGGCTGAGATCTGAGGATCAAAGTTCAAAGCCAGCCCGGGCACAAAAGGACCTGAGACTCTTATGTCCAACTGACCTCTTCAAAACTGGAAGTGGGGCTTGGCTCAAGGGTAGGGTGCTAGCCTTGAGTTGAGAAGCTCAGGGATAGTGCCCAGGCCCAGAGTTTAAGCCCCAGGATTGACAAAAAAAAGGGCTGGGAATGGGGCCTAGTGGTAAAGTACTTGCCCAGTGTATATGAATCCTTGGCTTCAATTCCTCTGTATCCCATACACAGAAAAAGCTAGAAGTGGAGCTGTGGCTCAGTGGTACAGTGCAAGCCTTGAGAAAAAGAAGCTCAGGAACAGTGCTCAGACATTGTGAATGTGAATTCATCAGCATGGGCTCTATCTCGAGTGTGATGGGAGCTTGTGACCATTACCACTGTGGCCCACACTGTACAAATTCCACACACACTGAACAATATCGTCAAGCTGTGGCTTTTTCTTGTCCCACCTGTACTTTGCTCATTGCTTTCTTCGTTTGTGCCTTCTTTTGGTAGTGGTTTTGTTGTTGTCGTTGTTTTATTTATGCCAGTACTGGGGCTTGATCTTAGCGCCTGTGCACTGACCGTTTGCTTTTTTCTTTCTTTTTTTTTTTTTTTGGCCATTACTGGGGCTTGAACTCGAGGCTGAGGCACTGTCCCTGAGCTCTTCAGCTCAAGGCTAGCACTCTACTTGAGCCACAGCACCACTTCCAGCCTTTTCTGTGTATGTGGTAATCAAGGAATTGAACCCAGGCCTTCGTGCATGATTGGCAAACACTCTACCACTAGGCCAAATTCCTGGCCCTAATATGGGGCTTGGACTCTGGGCCTGGGTTCTGTCCTTGAGCTCTTCAGCTGAAGGCTAGCACTCTACCACTTGAGCCACAGCACCACTTCCGGTTTCTTCCACAAACTAGTCTCTGTGCCTACTGACACATTTTTTTTTGCCAGTCCTGGGCTTGAGCTCAGGGCCTGAGCACTGTCCTTGGACTTTCTCAAGGCTAGAGCTCTACCACTTGAGCCTCAGCACCACTTCTGGCTTTTTTTTTTCTATGTATGTGGTACCGAGGAATCGAACCCAGGTCTTCGTGCACGCTAGGCAGGCACTCTACCACTAGGCCAAACTCCCGGCCCTGTTTCTTTGAATTTATCCTGTGTAATGATTGCAAACCTTTTTCAATCTGTGGTTTGACATGTCTTTATCTGTTTTGGAAAAATCACAAGCAGTATTTCTGCAAATATTGTTTGTCGTTTTTCCCCCATCTTTGAGGGAATTCACACCTTGAGTCATGCCTGCATGGCTTCTCCAGTGTGTTGTGTTTAAAAATAGCTGCTATAGCTGTTTTCAGTCTCTTAGAAACCACTCCGCCATGGCAAGAAGCAGCATGGCTGGGCTGGAAGGCAGTGGTGGGGCTTACTATGGCCAAAGCCACAGGTTTCATTCCTGGCACCAGAACTGTGAAAAGCCAGGTTCTGGTGATGGCTCATGCCTGTAAATCCTAACTACTCAGGAGGCTGAGATCTGAGGATCAAGGTTCAAAGCCAGTCCAGGCACAAAAGGACTTGTGACTCTTATCTCCAATTAACCTCTAGAAAACAGGAAGTGGGGCTTGGCTCAAGGGTAGGATGGTAGCCTTGAGCTGAAGAGCTCAGGGACAGCACCCAGGCCCAGAGTTCAAGCCCCATGACCCACAAAAAAAAAATCAAAAAAGCCTGTAGAAATGATGATTTCTCCTGTGCCTTCACATACAACCATATCACCAAATCACCGACATGTTTGACTCATTCCCAATTTTCTACTTCTTCCATTCACCTCTGCACATGGCCACTCACATGCCTGGCCATTCCCGTTTTAGTGGGCATGCGTGTGAAGCAAGGTCTCCTCCACAAACTAGTCTCTGTGCACACTCACACTTGTAACTTCATTTCTCATAGAGCCCTGTGTGCCCCACCCCTCTCCTCCCCCTTCCCCACCCCCACCCTCACCCCATCCGAGCCAGGCAGAATGGAGTCAAAGCAAATCTCAGTGCCTTAGCTTTCTCTGTCTGTTGTAACTAACACTTGGCTCCACAACGACTGATGTTTGGTGTTTTTTTT